>NC_132908.1:37318374-38064672 GCF_047675955.1 Chlorocebus sabaeus
AAGCCCAAAGAGGGCTATGGTGAAAAAGGAAATATCTTCAGTTCAAAAGTGGAAAGAAGCTTTCTGAGAAACTGCTCTGTGTTCTGTTAATTCATCTCACAGAGTTACATCTTTCCCTTCAACAAGCCTTTCGCTAAGGCTGTTCTTGAGGAATTGGCAAAGTGATATTTGGAAGCCCATAGAGGGATATGGTGAAAAAGGAAATATCTTCCGTTCAAAACTGGAAAGAAGCTTTCTGAGAAACAGCTCTGTGTTCTGTTAATTCATCTCACAGAGTTACATCTTTCACTTCAAGAAGCCTTTCGCTAAGCCTGTTCTTGTGGAATTGGCAAAGGGATATTTAAAAGCCCTTAGAGGGCTATGGTGAAAAAGGAAATATCGTCCGTTCAAAACTGGAAAGAAGCTTTCTGAGAAACTGCTCTGTGTTCTCTTAATTCATCTCAGAGAGTTACATCTTTCCGTTCAAGAAGCCTTTCGCTAAGGCTGTTCTTGTGGAATTGGCAAAGGGATATTTGGAACCCCATAGAGGCCTATGGTGAAAAAGGAAATATCTTCCGTTCAAAACTGGAAAGAAGCTTTCTGAGAAACTGCTCTGTGTTCTGTTAATTCATCTTACCGAGTTACATCTTTCCCTTCAAGAAGCCTTTCGCTAAGGCTGTTCTTGTGGAATTGGCAAAGGGATATTTGGAAGCCCATAGAGGGCTACGGTGAAAAAGGAAATATCTTCCGTTCAAAACTGGAAAGAAGCTTTCTGAGAAACTGCTCTGTGTTCTGTTAATTCATCTCACAGAGTTACATCTTTCCCTTTAAGAAGCCTTTCGCTAAGCCTGTTCTTGTGGAATTGGCAAAGGGATATTTGGAGGCCCTTAGAGGGCTATGGTGAAAAAGGAAATATCGTCCGTTCAAAACTGGAAAAAGCTTTCTGAGAAACTGCTCTGTGTTCTCCTAATTCATCTCACAGAGTTACATCTTTCCCTTCAAGAAGACTTTCGCTAAGGATGTTCTTGTGGAATTGGCAAGGGATATTTGGAACCCCATAGAGGCCTATGGTGAAAAAGGAAATATCTTCCGTTCAAAACTGGAAAGAAGCTTTCTGAGAAACTGCGCTGTGTTCTGTTAATTCATCTCACCGAGTTACATCTTTCCCTTCAAGAAGCCTTTCGCTAAGCCTGTTCTTGTGGAATTGGCAAAGGGATATTTGGAAGCCCATAGAGGGCTACGGTGAAAAAGGAAATATCTTCCGTTCAAAACTGGAAAGAAGCTTTCTGAGAAACTGCTCTCTGTTCTGTTAATTCATCTCACAGAGTTACATCTTTCCCTTCAAGTAGCCTTTCGCTAAGGCTGTTCTTGTGGAATTGGCAAAGGGATATTTGGAAGCCCATAGAGGGCTACGGTGAAAAAGGAAATATCCTCCGTTCAAAACTGGAAAGAATCTTTCTGAGAAACTGCTCTGTGTTCTATTAATTCATCTCACAGAGTTACATCTTTCCCTTCAAGAAGCCTTTCGCTAAGGCTGTTCTTGTGGAATTGGCAAAGGGATATTTGGAAGCCCATAGAGGGCTATGGTGAAAAAGGAAATATCTTCCGTTCAAAACTGGAAAGAAGCTTTCTGAGAAACTGCTCTGTGTTCTGTTAATTCATCTCACAGAGTTACATCTTTCCCTTCAAAAAGCCTTTCGCTAAGACTATTCTTGTGGAATTTGCAAAGGGATATTTGGAAACCCATAGAGTGCTATGGTGAAAAAGGAAATATCTTCCGTTCAAAACTGGAAAGAAGCTTTCTGAGAAACTGCTCTGTGTTCTCTTAATTCATCTCACAGAGTTACATCTTTCCCTTCAAGAAGCCTTTCGCTAAGTCTGTTCTTGTGGAATTGGCAAAGGGATACATGGAAGCCCATAGAGGGCTATGGTGAAAAAGGAAATATCTTCCGTTCAAAACTGGAAAGAAGCTTTCTGAGAAACTGCTCTGTGTTCTCTTAATTCATCTCACAGAGTTACATCTTTCCCTTCAAAAAGCCTTTCGCTAAGGCTATTCTTGTGGAATTGGCAAAGCGACATTTGGAAGCCCATAGAGGGTTATGGTGAAAAAGGAAATATCTTCCGTTCAAAACTGGAAAGAAGCTTTCTGAGAAACTGCTCTGTGTTCTGTTAATTCATCTCACCGAGTTACATCTTTCCCTTCAAGAAGCCTTTCGCTAAGGCGGTTCTTGTGGAATTGGCAAAGGGATATTTGGATGCCCATTGAGGGCTATGGTGAAAAAGGAAATATCTTCCGTTCAGAACTGGAAGGAAGCTTTCTGAGAAACTGCTCTGTGTTCTGTTAATTCATCTCACAGAGTTACATCTTTCCCTTCAAGAAGCCTTTCGCTAAGGCTGTTCTTGTGGAATTGGCAAAGGGATATTTGGAAACCCATAGAGGGCTATGGTGAAAAAGGAAATATCTTCCGTTCAAAACTGGAAAGAAGCTTTCTGAGAAACTGCTCTGTGTTCTGTTAATTCATCTCACAGATTTACATCTTTCCCTTCAAGTAGCCTTTCGCTAAGGCTGTTCTTGTAGAATTGGCAAAGGGATATTTGGAAGCCCATAGAGGGCTATGGTGAAAAAGGAAATATCTTCCGTTCAAAAGTGGAAAGAAACTTTCTGAGAAACTGCTCTGTGTTCTGTTAATTCATCTGACAGAGTTACATCTTTCCCTTCAAGAAGCCTTTCGCTAAGGCGGTTCTTGTGGAATTGGCAAAGGGATATTTGGATGCCCATAGAGGGCTATGGTGAAAAAGGAAATATCTTCCGTTCAGAACTGGAAGGAAGCTTTCTGAGAAACTGCTCTGTGTTCTGTTAATTCATCTCACAGAGTTACATCTTTCCCTTCAAGAAGCCTTTCGCTAAGGCTGTGCTTGTGGAATTGGCAAAGGGATATTTGGAAACCCATAGAGGGCTATGGTGAAAAAGGAAATATCTTCCGTTCAAAACTGGAAAGAAGCTTTCTGAGAAACTGCTCTGTGTTCTCTTAATTCATCTCACAGAGTTACATCTTTCCCTTCAAGAAGCCTTTCGCTAAGGCTGTTCTTGTGGAATTGGCAAAGGGATATTTGGAAGCCCATAGAGGGCTATGGTGAAAAAGGAAATATCTTCCGTTCAAAACTGGAAAGAAGCTTTCTGAGAAACTGCTCTGTGTTCTGTTAATTCATCTCACAGAGTTACATCTTTCCCTTCAAAAAGCCTTTCTCTAAGACTATTCTTGTGGAATTGGCAAAGGGATATTTGGAAGCCCATAGAGCGCTATGGTGAAAAAGGAAATATCTTCCGTTCAAAACTGGAAAGAAGCTTTCTGAGAAACTGCTCTGTGTTCTGTTAATTCATCTCACAGAGTTACGTCTTTCCCTTCAACAAGCCTTTCGCTAAGGCTGTTCTTGAGGAATCGGCAAAGTGATATTTGGAAGCCCATAGAGGGATATGGTGAAAAAGGAAATATCTTCCGTTCAAAACTGGAAAGAATCTTTCTGAGAAACTGCTCTGTGTTCTCTTAATTCATCTCACAGAGTTACATCTTACCCTTCAAGAAGCCTTTCACTAAGGCTGTTCTTGTGGAATTGGCAAAGGGATATTTGGAAGCCCATAGAGGGCTATGGTGAAAAAGGAAATATCTTCAGTTCAAAAGTGGAAAGAAGCTTTCGGAGAAACTGCTCGTTGTTCTGTTAATTCATCTCACAGAGTTACATCTTTCCCTTCAAGAAGCCTTTCGCTAAGGCTGTTCTTGTGGAATTGGCAAAGGGATATTTGGAAGCCCTTAGAGGCCTATGGTGAAAAAGGAAATATCTTCCTTTCAAAACTGGAAAGAAGCTTTCTGAGAAACTGCTCTGTGTTCTGTTCATTCAACTCACAGAGTTACATCTTTCCCTTCAAGAAGCCTTTCGCTAAGGCTGTTCTTGTGGAATTGTCAAAGGGATATTTGGAAGCCCATAGAGGGCTATGGAGAAAAAGGAAATATCTTCCGTTCAAAACTGGAAAGAAGCTTTCTGAGAAACCGCTCTGTGTTCTGTTAATTCATCTCACCGAGTTACATCTTTCCCTTCAAGAAGCCTTTCGCTAAGGCTGTTATTGTGGAATTGGCAAAGGGATATTTGGAAGCCCATAGAGGGCTATTTTGAAAAAGGAAATATCTTCCTTTCAAAACTGGAAAGAAGCTTTCTGAGAAACTGCTCTGTGTTCTCTTAATTCATCTCACAGAGTTACATCTTTCCCTTCAAAAAGCCTTTCGCTAAGGCTGTTCTTGTGGAATTGGCAAAGGGATATTTGGAATCCCATAGAGGGCTAGGGTGAAAAAGGAAATATCTTCCGTTCAAAACTGGAAAGAAGCTTTCTGGGAAACTGCTCTGTGTTCTCTTAATTCATCTCACAGAGTTACATCTTTTCCTTCAAGAAGCCTTTCGCTAAGCCTGTTCTTGTGGAAATGGCAAAGGGATATTTGGAAACACATAGAGGGCTATGGTGAAAAAGGAAATATCTTCCGTTCAAAACTGGAAAGAAGCTCTCTGAGAAACTGCTCTGTGTTTTCTTAATTCATCTCACAGAGTTACATCTTTCCCTTCAAGAAGCCTTTCGCTAAGGCTGTTTCTGTGGAATTGGCAAAGGGATATTTGGAAGCCCATAGAGGGCTATGGTGAAAAAGGAAATATCTTCCGTTCAAAAATGGAAAGAAGCTTTCTGAGAAACTGCTCTGTGTTCTGTTAATTCATCTCACAGAGTTACATCTTTCCCTTCAAGTAGCCTTTCTCTAAGTCTGTTCTTGTGGAATTGGCAAAGGGATATTTTGAAGCCCATAGAGGGCTACGGTGAAAAAGGAAATATCCTCCGTTCAAAACTGGAAAGAATCTTTCTGAGAAACTGCTCTGTGTTCTCTTAATTCATCTCACAGAGTTACATCTTTTCCTTCAAGAAGCCTTTCGCTACTGCTGTTCCTGTGGAATTGGCAAAGGGATATTTGGAAACCCATAGAGGGCTATGGTGAAAAAGGAAATATCTTCCGTTCAAAACTGGAAAGAAGCTTTCTGAGAAACTGCTCTGTGTTCTCTTAATTCATCTCACAGAGTTACATCTTTCCCTTCAAGAAGCCTTTCGCTAAGGCTGTTCTTGTGGAATTGGCAAAGGGATATTTGGAAGCCCATAGAGGGCTATGGTGAAAAAGGAAAATTCTTCCGTTCAAAACTGGAAAGAAACTTTCTGAGAAACTGCTCTGTGTTCTGTTAATTCATCTCACAGAGTTACATCTTTCCCTTCAGGAAGCCTTTCGCTAAGGCTGTTCTTGAGGAATTGGCAAAGTGATATTTGGAAGCCCATAGAGGGCTATGGTGAAAAAGGAAATATCTTCCGTTCAAAACTGGAAAGAAGCTTTCTGAGAAACTGCTCTGTGTTCTGTTAATTCATCTCACAGAGTTACATCTTTCCCTTCAAGAAGCCTTTCGCTAAGCCTGTTCTTGTGGAATTGGCAGAGGGATATTTGGAAGCCCTTAGAGGGCTATGGTGAAAAAGGAAATATCGTCCGTTCAAAACTGGAAAGAAGCTTTCTGAGAAACTGCTCTGCGTTCTGTTAATTCATCTCACAGAGTTACATCTTTCCCTTCAAGTAGCCTTTCGCTAAGTCTGTTCTTCTGGGATTGGCAAAGGTATATTTGGAAGCCCAAAGAAGGCTATGGTGAAAAAGGAAATATCTTCAGTTCAAAAGTGGAAAGAAGCTTTCGGAGAAACTGCTCAGTGTTCTGTTAATTCATCTCACAGAGTTACATCTTTCCCTTCAAGAAGCCTTTCGCTAAGGCTGTGCTTGTGGAATTTTCAAAGGGATATTTGGAAGCCCTTAGAGGCCTATGGTGAAAAAGGAAATATCTTCCTTTCAAAACTGGAAAGAAGCTTTCTGAGAAACTGCTCTGTGTTCTGTTCATTCATCTCACAGAGTTACATCTTTCCCTTCAGGAAGCCTTTCGCTAAGGCTGTTATTGTGGAATTGGCAAAGGGATATTTGGAAGCCCATAGAGGGCTATTTTGAAAAAGGAAATATCTTCCGTTCAAAACTGGAAAGAAGCTTTCTGAGAAACTGCTCTGTGTTCTTTTAATTCATCTCACCGAGTTACATCTTTCTCTTCAAGAAGCCTTTCGCTAAGACTGTTATTGTGGAATTGGCAAAGGTATATTTGGAAGCCCAAAGAGGGCTATGGTGAAAAAGGAAATATCTTCAGTTCAAAAGTGGAAAGAAGCTTTCTGAGAAACTGCTCTGTGTTCTGTTAATTCATCTCACAGAGTTACATCTTTCCCTTCAACAAGCCTTTCGCTAAGGCTGTTCTTGAGGAATTGGCAAAGTGATATTTGGAAGCCCATAGAGGGATATGGTGAAAAAGGAAATATCTTCCGTTCAAAACTGGAAAGAAGCTTTCTGAGAAACAGCTCTGTGTTCTGTTAATTCATCTCACAGAGTTACATCTTTCACTTCAAGAAGCCTTTCGCTAAGCCTGTTCTTGTGGAATTGGCAAAGGGATATTTGGAAGCCCTTAGAGGGCTATGGTGAAAAAGGAAATATCGTCCGTTCAAAACTGGAAAGAAGCTTTCTGAGAAACTGCTCTGTGTTCTCTTAATTCATCTCACAGAGTTACATCTTTCCGTTCAAGAAGCCTTTCGCTAAGGCTGTTCTTGTGGAATTGGCAAAGGGATATTTGGAACCCCATAGAGGCCTATGGTGAAAAAGGAAATATCTTCCGTTCAAAACTGGAAAGAAGCTTTCTGAGAAACTGCTCTGTGTTCTCTTAATTCATCTCACAGAGTTACATCTTTCCCTTCAAGAAGCCTTTCGCTAAGGCTGTTCTTGTGGAATTGGCAGAGTGATATTTGGAAGCCCATAGAGGGCTATGGTGAAAAAGGAAATATCTTCAGTTCAAAAGTGGAAAGAAGCTTTCGGAGAAACTGCTCGGTGTTCTGTTAATTCATCTCACAGAGTTACATCTTTCCCTTCAAGAAGCCTTTCGCTAAGGCTGTTCTTGTGGAATTGGCAAAGGGATATTTGGAAGCCCTTAGAGGCCTATGGTGAAAAAGGAAATATCTTCCGTTCAAAACCGGAAAGAAGCTTTCTGAGAAACTGCTCTGTATTCTGTTCATTCATCTCACAGAGTTACATCTTTCCCTTCAAGAAGCCTTTCGCTAAGGCTGTTCTTGTGGAATTGTCAAAGGGATATTTGGAAGCCCATAGAGGGCTACGGTGAAAAAGGAAATATCTTCCGTTCAAAACTGGAAAGAAGCTTTCTGAGAAACTGCTCTGTTCTGTTAATTCATCTCACCGAGTTACATCTTTCCCTTCAAGAAGCCTTTCGCTAAGGCTGTTATTGTGGAATTGGCAAAGGGATATTTGGAAGCACATAGAGGGCTATGGTGAAAAAGGAAATATCTTCCGTTCAAAACTTGAAAGAAGCTTTCTGAGAAACTGCTGTGTGTTCTGTTCATTCATCTCACAGAGTTACATCTTTCCGTTCAAGAAGCCTTTCGCTAAGGCTGTTCTTGTGGAATTGGCAAAGGGATATTTGGAAGCCCATAGAGGGCTATGGTGAAAAAGGAAATATCTTCCGTTCAAAAGTGGAAAAAAGCTTTCTGAGAAACTGCTCTGTGTTCTGTTAATTCATCTCACAGAGTTACATCTTTCCCTTCAACAAGCCTTTCGCTAAGGCTGTTCTTGAGGAATTGGCAAAGTGATATTTGGAAGCCCATAGAGGGCTACGGTGAAAAAGGAAATATCTTCCGTTCAAAACTGGAAAGAAGCTTTCTGAGAAACTGCTCTGTGTTCTGTTAATTCCTCTCACAGAGTTACATCCTTCCCTTCAAGAAGCCTTTCGCTAAGGCTGTTCTTGTGGAATTGGCAAAGGGATATTTGGAAGCCCATAGAGGGCTACGGTGAAAAAGGAAATATCTTCCGTTCAAAAATGGAAAGAAGCTTTCGGAGAAACTGCTCTGTGTTCTGTTAATTCATCTCACAGAGTTACATGTTTCCCTTCAAGAAGCCTTTCGCTAAGGCTGTTCTTGTGGAATTGGCAAAGGGATATTTGGAAGCCCTTAGAGGCCTATGGTGAAAAAGGAAATATCTTCCGTTCAAAACTGGAAAGAAGCTTTCTGAGAAACTGCTCTGTGTTCTCTTAATTCATCTCACAGAGTTACATCTTTCTCTTCAAGAAGCCTTTCGCTAAGGTTGGTCTTGTGGAATTGGCAAAGGGATATTTGGAAGCCCATAGAGGGCTATGGTGAAAAATGAAATATCTTCCGTTCAAAACTGGAAAGAAGCTTTCGAAGAAACTGCTCTGTGTTGTGTTAATTCATCTCACAGAGTTACATCTTTCCCTTCAACAAGCCGTTCGCTAAGGCTGTTCTTGTGGAATTGGCAAAGGGATATTTGGAAGCCCATAGAGGGCTATGGTGAAAAAGGAAATATCTTCCGTTCAAAACTGGAAAGAAGCTTTCTGAAAAACTGCTCTGTGTTCTGTTCATTCATCTCACAGAGTTACATCTTTCCCTTCAAGAAGCCTTTCGCTAAGGCTGTTCTTGTGGAATTGGCAAAGTGATATTTGGAAGCCCATAGAGACCTATGGTGAAAAAGGAAATATCTTCCGTTCAAAACTGGAAAGAAGCTTTCTGAGAAACTGCTCTGTGTTCTGTTAATTCATCTCACCGAGTTACATCTTTCCCTTCAAGAAGCCTTTCGCTAACGCTGTTCTTGTGGAATTGGCAAAGGGATATTTGGAAGCCCATAGAGGGCTACGGTGAAAAAGGAAATATCTTCCGTTCAAAACTGGAAAGAAGCTTTCTGAGAAACTGTTCTGTGTTCTCTTCATTCATCTCACAGAGTTACATCTTTCCCTTCAAGAAGCCTTTCGCTAAGGCTGTTCTTGTGGAGTTGGCAAAGGGATATTTGGAAGCCCATAGAGGGCTACGGTGAAAAAGGAAATATCCTCCGTTCAAAACTGGAAAGAAGCTTTCTGAGAAACTGCTCTGTGTTCTCTTAATTCATCTCACAGAGTTACATCTTTCCCTTCAAGAAGCCTTTCGCTAAGGCTGTTCTTGTGGAATTGGCAAAGGGATATTTGGAAGCCCATCGAGGGCTATGGTGAAAAAGGAAATATCTTCCGTTCAAAACTGGAAAGAAGCTTTCTGAAAAACTGCTCTGTGTTCTGTTAATTCATCTCACAGAGTTACATCTTTCCCTTCAAAAAGCCTTTCGCTAAGGCTATTCTTGTGGAATTGGCAAAGGGATATTTGGAAGCCCATAGAGGGCTATGGTGAAAAAGGAAATATCTTCCGTTCAAAAGTGGAAAGAAGCTTTCGGAGAAACTGCTCTGTGTTCTGTTAATTCATCTCACAGAGTTACATCTTTCCCTTCAACAAGCCTTTCGCTAAGGCTGTTCTTGTGGAATTGGCAAAGGGATATTTGAAAGCCCATAGAGGGCTATGGTGAAAAAGGAAATATCTTCCGTTCAAAACTGGAAAGAAGCTTTCTGAGAAACTGCTCTGTGTTCTGTTAATTCATCTCACCGAGTTACTTCTTTCCCTTCAAGAAGCCTGTCGCTAAGGCTGTTCTTGTGGAATTGGCAAAGGGATATGTGGAAGCCCATAGAGGGCTATGGTGAAAAAGGAAATATCTTCCGTTCAAAACTGGAAAGAAGCTTTCTGAGAAACTGCTCTGTGTTCTGTTAATTCATCTCACAGAGTTACATCCTTCCCTTCAAGAAGCCTTTCGCTAAGGCTGTTCTTGTGGAATTGGCAAAGGGATATTTGGAAGCCCATAGAGGGCTATGGTGAAAAAGGAAATATCTTCCGTTCAAAACTGGAAAGAAGCTTTCTGAGAAACTGCTCTGTGTTCTCTTAATTCATCTCACAGAGTTACATCTTTCCCTTCAAAAAGCCTTTCGCTAAGGCTATTCTTGTGGAATTGGCAAAGCGATATTTGGAAGCCCATAGAGGGCTATGGTGAAAAAGGAAATATCTTCCGTTCAAAAGTGGAAAGAAGCTTTCTGAGAAACGGCTCTGTGTTCTGTTAATTCATCTCACAGAGTTACATCTTTTCCTTCAAGAAGCCTTTCGCTAAGGCGGTTCTTGTGGAATGGGCAAAGGGATATTTGGAAGCCCATAGAGGGCTATGGTGAAAAAGGAAATATCTTCCGTTCAGAACTTGAAGGAAGCTTTCTGAGAAACTGCTCTGTGTTCTCTTAATTCATCTCACAGAGTTACATCTTTCCCTTCAAGAAGCCTTTCGCTAAGGCTGTTCTTGTGGAATTGGCAAAGGAATATTTGGAATCCCATAGAGGGCTATGGTGAAAAAGGAAATATCTTCCGTTCAAAACTGGAAAGAAGCTTTCTGAGAAACTGCTCTGTGTTCTCTTAATTCATCTCACAGAGTTATATCTTTCCTTCAAGAAGCCTTTCGCTAAGGCTGTTCTTGTGGAATTGGCAAAGGGATATTTGGAAGCCCTTAGAGGGCTATGGTGAAAAAGGAAATATCTTCCGTTCAAAAGTGGAAAGAAGCTTTCTGAGAAACTGCTCTGTGTTCTGTTAATTCATCGCACAGAGTTACATCTTTCCCTTCAACAAGCCTTTCGCTAAGGCTGTTCTTGAGGAATTGGCAAAGTGATATTTGGAAGCCCATAGAGGGCTACAGTGAAAAAGGAAATATCTTCCGTTCAAAACTGGAAAGAAGCTTTCTGAGAAACTGCTCTGTGTTCTGTTAATTCCTCTCACAGAGTTACATCTTTCCCTTCAAGAAGCCTTTCGCTAAGGCTGTTCTTGTGGAATTGGCAAAGGGATATTTGGAAGCCCATAGAAGGCTACGGTGAAAAAGGAAATATCTTCCGTTCAAAAATGGAAAGAAGCTTTCGGAGAAACTGCTCTGTGTTCTGTTAATTCATCTCACAGAGTTACATCTTTCCCTTCAAGAAGCCTTTCGCTAAGGCTGTTCTTGTGGAATTGGCAAAGGGATATTTGGAAGCCCTTAGAGGGCTATGGTGAAAAAGGAAATATCTTCCGTTCAAAACTGGAAAGAAGCTTTCTGAGAAACTGCTCTGTGTTCTCTTAATTCATCTCACAGAGTTACATCTTTCTCTTCAAGAAGCCTTTCGCTAAGGTTGTTCTTGTGGAATTGGCAAAGGGATATTTGGAAGCCCATAGAGGGCTATGGTGAAAAAGGAAATATCTTCCGTTCAAAACTGGAAAGAAGCTTTCGAAGAAACTGCTCTGTGTTCTGTTAATTCATCTCACAGAGTTACATCTTTCCCTTCAACAAGCCGTTCGCTAAGGCTGTTCTTAAGGAATTGGCAAAGTGATATTTGGAAGCCCATAGAGGGCTATGGTGAAAAAGGAAATATCTTTCGTTCAAAACTGGAAAGAAGCTTTCTGAGAAACTGCTCTGTGTTCTGCTAATTCATCTCACAGGGTTACATCTTTCCCTTCAAGAAGCCTTTCGCTAAGGCTGTTCTTGTGGAATTGGCAAAGGGATATTTGGAAGCCCATAGAGGGCTATGGTGAAAAAGGAAATATCTTCCGTTCAAAACTGGTAAGAAGCTTTCTGAAAAACTGCTCTGTGTTCTGTTCATTCATCTCACAGAGTTACATCTTTCCCTTCAAGAAGCCTTTCGCTAAGGCTGTTCTTGTGGAATTGGCAAAGTGATATTTGGAAGCCCATAAAGACCTATGGTGAAAAAGGAAATATCTTCCGTTCAAAACTGGAAAGAAGCTTTCTGAGAAACTGCTCTGTGTTCTGTTAATTCATCTCACCGAGTTACATCTTTCCCTTCAAGAAGCCTTTCGCTAACGCTGTTCTTGTGGAATTGGCAAAGGGATATTTGGAAGCCCATAGAGGGCTACGGTGAAAAAGGAAATATCTTCCGTTCAAAACTGGAAAGAAGCTTTCTGAGAAACTGTTCTGTGTTCTCTTCATTCATCTCACAGAGTTACATCTTTCCCTTCAAGAAGCCTTTCGCTAAGGCTGTTCTTGTGGAATTGGCAAAGGGATATTTGGAAGCCCATGGAGGGCTACGGTGAAAAAGGAAATATCTTCCGTTCAGAACTGGAAGGAAGCTTTCTGAGAAACTGCTCTGTGTTCTGTTAATTCATCTCACAGAGTTACATCTTTCCCTTCAAGAAGCCTTTCGCTAAGGCTGTTCTTGTGGAATTGGCAAAGGGATATTTGGAAGCCCATCGAGGGCTATGGTGAAAAAGGAAATATCTTCCGTTCAAAACTGGAAAGAAGCTTTCTGAAAAACTGCTCTGTGTTCTGTTAATTCATCTCACAGAGTTACATCATTCCCTTCAAAAAGCCTTTCGCTAAGGCTATTCTTGTGGAATTGGCAAAGGGATATTTGGAAGCCCATAGAGGGCTATGGTGAAAAAGGAAATATCTTCCGTTCAAAAGTGGAAAGAAGCTTTCGGAGAAACTGCTCTGTGTTCTGTTAATTCATCTCACAGAGTTACATCTTTCCCTTCAACAAGCCTTTCGCTAAGGCTGTTCTTGTGGAATTGGCAAAGGGATATTTGGAAGCCCATAGAGGGCTATGGTGAAAAAGGAAATATCTTCCGTTCAAAACTGGAAAGAAGCTTTCTGAAAAACTGCTCTGTGTTCTGTTCATTCATCTCACAGAGTTACATCTTTCCCTTCAAGAAGCCTTTCGCTAAGGCTGTTCTTGTGGAATTGGCAAAGGGATATTTGGAAGCCCATAGAGGGCTATGGTGAAAAAGGAAATATCTTCCGTTCAAAACTGGAAAGAAGCTTTCTGAGAAACTGCTCTGTGTTCTGTTAATTCATCTCACCGAGTTACTTCTTTCCCTTCAAGAAGCCTGTCGCTAAGGCTGTTCTTGTGGAATTGGCAAAGGGATATGGGGAAGCCCATAGAGGGCTATGGTGAAAAAGGAAATATCTTCCGTTCAAAACTGGAAAGAAGCTTTCTGAGAAACTGCTCTGTGTTCTGTTAATTCATCTCACAGAGTTACATCCTTCCCTTCAAGAAGCCGTTCGCTAAGGCTTTTCTTGTGGAATTGGCAAAGGGATATTTGGAAGCCCATAGAGGGCTATGGTGAAAAAGGAAATATCTTCCGTTCAAAACTGGAAAGAAGCTTTCTGAGAAACTGCTCTGTGTTCTCTTAATTCATCTCACAGAGTTACATCTTTCCCTTGAAAAAGCCTTTCGCTAAGGCTATTCTTGTGGAATTGGCAAAGCGATATTTGGAAGCCCATAGAGGGCTACGGTGAAAAAGGAAATATCTTCCGTTCAAAAGTGGAAAGAAGATTTCTGAGAAACTGCTCTGTGTTCTGTTAATTCATCTCACAGAGTTACATCTTTCCCTTCAAGAAGCCTTTCGCTAAGGCTGTTCTTGTGGAATGGGCAAAGGGATATTTGGAAGCCCATAGAGGGCTATGGTGAAAAAGGAAATATCTTCCGTTCAGAACTTGAAGGAAGCTTTCTGAGAAACTGCTCTGTGTTCTGTTAATTCATCTCACAGAGTTACATCTTTCCCTTCAAGAAGCCTTTCGCTAAGGCTGTTCTTGTGGAATTGGCAAAGGGATATTTGGAAGCCCATAGAGGGCTATGGTGAAAAAGGAAATATCTTCCGTTCAAAACTGGAAAGAAGCTTTCTGAGAAACTGCTCTGTGTTCTCTTAATTCATCTCTCAGAGTTACATCTTTCCCTTCAAGAAGCCTTTCGCTAAGGCTGTTCTTGTGGAATTGGCAAAGGGATATTTGGAAGCCCATAGAGGGCTACGGTGAAAAAGGAAATATCCTCCGTTCAAAACTGGAAAGAAGCTTTCTGAGAAACTGATCTGTGTTCTGTTAATTCATCTCACAGAGTTACATCTTTCCCTTCAAGAAGCCTTTCGCTAAGGCTGTTCTTGTGGAATTGGCAAAGGGATATTTGGAAGCCCATAGTGGGCTATGGTGAAAAAGGAATTATCCTCCGTTCAAAACTGGAAAGAAGCTTTCTGAGAAACTGATCTGTGTTCTCTTAATTCATCTCACAGAGTTACATCTTTCCCTTCAAGAAGACTTTCGCTAAGGCTGTTCTTGTGGAATTGGCAAAGGGATACTTGGAAACCCATAGAGGGCTATTGTGAAAAAGGAAATATCTTCCGTTCAAAACTGGAAAGAAGCTTTCTGAGAAACTGCTCTGTGTTCTCTTAATTCATCTCACAGAGTTACATCTTTCCCTTCAAAAAGCCTTTCGCTAAGGCTATTCTTGTGGAATTGGCAAAGCGATATTTGGAAGCCCATAGAGGGCTGTGGTGAAAAAGGAAATATCTTCCGTTCAAAACTGGAAAGAAGCTTTCTGAGAAACTGCTCTGTGTTCTGTTAATTCATCTCACAGAGTTACATCTTTCCCTTCAAGAAGCCTTTCGCTAAGGCGGTTCTTGTGGAATTGGCAAAGGGATATTTGGAAGCCCATAGAGGGCTATGGTGAAAAAGAAAATATCTTCCGTTCAGAACTGGAAGGAAGCTTTCTGAGAAACTGCTCTGTGTTCTGTTAATTCATCTCACAGAGTTACATCTTTCCCTTCAAGAAGCCTTTCGCTAAGGCTGTTCTTGTGGAATTGGCAAAGGGATATTTGGAAACCCATAGAGGGCTATGGTGAAAAAGGAAATATCTTCCGTTCAAAACTGGAAAGAAGCTTTCTGAGAAACTTCTCTGTGTTGTGTTAATTCATCTCACAGAGTTACATCTTTCCCTTCAAGAAGCCTTTCGCTAAGGCTGTTCTTGTGGAATTGGCAAAGGGATATTTGGAAGCCCATAGAGGTCTATGGTGAAAAAGGAAATATCTTCCGTTCAAAAGTGGAAAGAAACTTTCTGAGAAACTGCTCTGTGTTCTGTTATTTCATCTCACAGAGTTACATCTTTCCCTTCAAGAAGCCTTTCACTAAGGCCGTTCTTGAGGAATTGGCAAAGTGATATTTGGAAGCCCATAGAGGGCTATGGTAAAAAAGGAAATATCTTCCGTTCAAAACTGGAAAGAAGCTTTCTGAGAAACTGCTCTGTGTTCTGTTAATTCATCTCACAGAGTTACATTTTTACCTTCAAGAAGCCTTTCGCTAAGGCTGTTCTTGTGGAATTGGCAAAGGGATATTTGGAAGCAGATAGAGGGCTACGGTGAAAAAGGAAATATCTTCCGTTCAAAACTGGAAAGAAGCTTTCTGAGAAACTTCTCTGTGTTCTGTTAATTAATCTCACAGAGTTACATCTTTCCCTTCAAGAAGCCTTTCGCTAAGGCTGTTCTTGTGGAATTGGCAAAGGGATATTTGGAAGCCCATAGAGGGCTATGGTGAAAAAGGAAATATCTTCCGTTCAAAACTGGAAAGAAGCTTTCTGAGAAACTGCTCTGTGTTCTCTTAATTCATCTCACAGAGTTACATCTTTCCCTTCAAGAAGCCTTTCGCTAAGGCTGTTCTTGGGGAATTGGCAAAGGGATATTTGGAAGCCCATAGAGGGCTATGGTGAAAAAGGAAATATCTTCCGTTCAAAACTGGAAAGAAGCTTTCTGAGAAACTGCTCTGTGTTCTGTTAATTCATCGCACAGAGTTACATCTTTCCCTTCAACAAGCCTTTCGCGAAGGCTGTTCTTAAGGAATTGGCAAAGTGATATTTGGAAGCCCATAGAGGGCTATGGTGAAAAAGGAAATATCTTCCGTTCAAAACTGGAAAGAAGCTTTCTGAGAAACTGCTCTGTGTTCTGTTAATTCATCTCACAGAGTTACATCTTTCCCTTCAAGAAGCCTTTCGCTAAGGCTGTTCTTGTGGAATTGGCAAAGTGATATTTGGAAGCCCATAGAGGGCTATGGTGAAAGAGGAAATATCTTCCGTTCAAAACTGGAAAGAAGCTTTCTGAGAAACTGCTCTGTGTTCTGTTAATTCATCTCACAGAGTTACATCTTTCCCTTCAAGAAGCCTTTCGATAAAGCGGTTCTTGTGGAATTGGCAAAGGGATATTTGGAAGCCGATAGAGGGCTATGGTGAAATGGAAATAACTTCCGTTCAAAACTGGAAAGAAGCTTTCTGAGAAACTGCTCTGTGTTCTGTTAATTCATCTCACAGAGTTACATCTTTCCCTTCAAGAAGCCTTTCGCTAAGGCTGTTCTTGTGGAATTGGCAAAGGGATGTTTGGAAGCCCATAGAGGGCTATGGTGAAAAAGGAAATATCTTCCGTTCAAAACTGGAAAGAAGCTTTCTGAGAAACTGCTCTGTGTTCTCTTAATTCATCTCACAGAGTTACATCTTTCCCTTCAAGAAGCCTTTCGCTAAGGCTGTTCTTGTGGAATTGGCAAAGGGATATTTGGAAGCCCATAGAGGGCTATGGTGAAAAAGGAAATATCTTCCGTTCAAAACTGGAAAGAAGCTTTCTGAGAAACTGCTCTGTGTTCTGTTAATTCATCTCACCGAGTTACTTCTTTCCCTTCTAGAAGCCTTTCGCTAAGGCTGTTCTTGTGGAATTGGCAAAGGGATATTTGGAAGCCCGTAGAGGGCTATGGTGAAAAAGGAAATATCTTCCGTTCAAAACTGGAAAGAAGCTTTCTGAGAAACTGCTCTGTGTTCTGTTAATTCATCTCACAGAGTTTCATCTTTCCCTTCAAGAAGCCTTTCGCTGAGGCTGTTCTTGTGGAATTGGCAAAGGGATATTTGGAAGCCCATAGAGGGCTATGGTGAAAAAGGAAATATCTTCCGTTCAAAACTGGAAAGAAGCTTTCTGAGAAACTGCTCTGTGTTCTCTTAATTCTTCTCACCGAGTTACATCTTTCCCTTCAACAAGCCTTTTGCTAAGGCTATTCTTGTGGAATTGGCAAAGGGATATTTGGAAGCCCATAGAGGGCTATGGTGAAAAAGGAAATATCTTCCTTTCAAAACTGGAAAGAAGCTTTCTGAGAAACTGCTCTGTGTTCTGTTAATTCATCTCACAGAGTTACATTTTTCCCTTCAAGAAGCCTTTCGCTAAGGCTGTTCTTGTGGAATTGGCAAAGGGATATTTGGAAGCCCCTAGAGGGCTATGGTGAAAAAGGAAATATCTTCCGTTCAGAACTGGAAGGAAGCTTTCTGAGAAACTGCTCTGTGTTCTGTTAATTCATCTCACAGAGTTACATCTTTCCCTTCAAGAAGCCTTTCGCTAAGGCTGTTCTTGTGGAATTGGCAAAGGGATATTTTGAAGCCCATAGAGGGCTATGGTGAAAAAGGAATTATCCTCCGTTCAAAACTGGAAAGAATCTTTCTGAGAAACTGCTCTGTGTTCTCTTAATTCATCTCACAGAGTTATATCTTTCCCTTCAAGAAGCCTTTCGCTAAGGCTGTTATTGTGGAATTGGCAAAGGGATATTTGGAAGCCCATAGAGGGCTATGGTGTAAAAGGAAATATCTTCCGTTCAAAAGTGGAAAGAAGCTTTCTGAGAAACTGCTCTATGTTCTGTTAATTCATCTCACAGAGTTACATCTTTCCCTTCAACAAGCCTTTCGCTAAGGCTGTTCTTGAGGAATTGGCAAAGTGATATTTGGAAGCCCATAGAGGGCTATGGTGAAAAAGGAAATATCTTCCGTTCAAAACTGGAAAGACGCTTTCTGAGAAACTGCTCTGTGTTCTGTTAATTCATCTCACAGAGTTACATCTTTCCCTTCAAGAAGCCTTTCGCTAAGGCTGTTCTTGTGGAATTGGCAAAGGGATATTTGGAAGCCCATAGAGGGCTATGGTGAAAAAGGAAATATCGTCCGTTCAAAACTGGAAAGAAGCTTTCTGAGAAACTGCTCTGTGTTCTGTTAATTCATCTCACAGAGTTACATCTTTCCCTTCAACAAGCCTTTCGCTAAGGCTGTTCTTGAGGAATTGGCAAAGTGATATTTGGAACCCCTTAGAGGGCTACGGTGAAAAAGGAAATATCTTCCGTTCAAAACTGGAAAGAAGCTTTCTGAGAAACTGCTCTGTGTTCTGTTAATTCCTCTCACAGAGTTACATCTTTCCCTTCAAGAAGCCTTTCGCTAAGGCTGTTCTTGTGGAATTGGCAAAGGGATATTTGGAAGCCCATAGAGGGCTGCGGTGAAAAAGGAAATATCTTCCATTCAAAAATGGAAAGAAGCTTTCAGAGAAACTGCTCTGTGTTCTGTTAATTCATCTCACAGAGTTACATCTTTCCCTTCAAGAAGCCTTTCGCTAAGGCTGTTCTTGTGGAATTGGCAAAGGGATATTTGGAAGCCCTTAGAGGGCTATGGTGAAAAAGGAAATAACTTCCGTTCAAAACTGGAAAGAATCTTTCTGAGAAACTGCTCTGTGTTCTATTAATTCATCTCACAGAGTTACATCTTTCCCTTCAAGAAGCCTTTCGCTAAGGCTGTTCTTGTGGAATTGGCAAAGGGATATTTGGAAGCCCATAGAGGGCTATGGTGAAAAAGGAAATATCTTCCGTTCAAAACTGGAAAGAAGCTTTCTGAGAAACTGCTCTGTGTTCTGTTAATTCATCTCACCGAGTTACTTCTTTCCCTTCTAGAAGCCTTTCGCTAAGGCTGTTCTTGTGGAATTGGCAAAGGGATATTTGGAAGCCCGTAGAGGGCTATGGTGAAAAAGGAAATATCTTCCGTTCAAAACTGGAAAGAAGCTTTCTGAGAAACTGCTCTGTGTTCTGTTAATTCATCTCACAGAGTTTCATCTTTCCCTTCAAGAAGCCTTTCGCTGAGGCTGTTCTTGTGGAATTGGCAAAGGGATATTTGGAAGCCCATAGAGGGCTATGGTGAAAAAGGAAATATCTTCCGTTCAAAACTGGAAAGAAGCTTTCTGAGAAACTGCTCTGTGTTCTCTTAATTCTTCTCACCGAGTTACATCTTTCCCTTCAACAAGCCTTTTGCTAAGGCTATTCTTGTGGAATTGGCAAAGGGATATTTGGAAGCCCATAGAGGGCTATGGTGAAAAAGGAAATATCTTCCTTTCAAAACTGGAAAGAAGCTTTCTGAGAAACTGCTCTGTGTTCTGTTAATTCATCTCACAGAGTTACATTTTTCCCTTCAAGAAGCCTTTCGCTAAGGCTGTTCTTGTGGAATTGGCAAAGGGATATTTGGAAGCCCCTAGAGGGCTATGGTGAAAAAGGAAATATCTTCCGTTCAGAACTGGAAGGAAGCTTTCTGAGAAACTGCTCTGTGTTCTGTTAATTCATCTCACAGAGTTACATCTTTCCCTTCAAGAAGCCTTTCGCTAAGGCTGTTCTTGTGGAATTGGCAAAGGGATATTTTGAAGCCCATAGAGGGCTATGGTGAAAAAGGAATTATCCTCCGTTCAAAACTGGAAAGAATCTTTCTGAGAAACTGCTCTGTGTTCTCTTAATTCATCTCACAGAGTTATATCTTTCCCTTCAAGAAGCCTTTCGCTAAGGCTGTTCTTGTGGAATTGGCAAAGGGATATTTGGAAGCCCATAGAGGGCTATGGTGTAAAAGGAAATATCTTCCGTTCAAAAGTGGAAAGAAGCTTTCTGAGAAACTGCTCTATGTTCTGTTAATTCATCTCACAGAGTTACATATTTCCCTTCAACAAGCCTTTCGCTAAGGCTGTTCTTGAGGAATTGGCAAAGTGATATTTGGAAGCCCATAGTGGGCTATGGTGAAAAAGGAAATATCTTCCGTTCAAAACTGGAAAGACGCTTTCTGAGAAACTGCTCTGTGTTCTGTTAATTCATCTCACAGAGTTACATCTTTCCCTTCAAGATGCCTTTCGCTAAGGCTGTTCTTGTGGAATTGGCAAAGGGATATTTGGAAGCCCATAGAGGGCTATGGTGAAAAAGGAAATATCGTCCGTTCAAAACTGGAAAGAAGCTTTCTGAGAAACTGCTCTGTGTTCTGTTAATTCATCTCACAGAGTTACATCTTTCCCTTCAACAAGCCTTTCGCTAAGGCTGTTCTTGAGGAATTGGCAAAGTGATATTTGGAACCCCTTAGAGGGCTACGGTGAGAAAGGAAATATCTTCCGTTCAAAACTGGAAAGAAGCTTTCTGAGAAACTGCTCTGTGTTCTGTTAATTCCTCTCACAGAGTTACATCTTTCCCTTCAAGAAGCCTTTCGCTAAGGCTGTTCTTGTGGAATTGGCAAAGGGATATTTGGAAGCCCATAGAGGGCTGCGGTGAAAAAGGAAATATCTTCCATTCAAAAATGGAAAGAAGCTTTCAGAGAAACTGCTCTGTGTTCTGTTAATTCATCTCACAGAGTTACATCTTTCCCTTCAAGAAGCCTTTCGCTAAGGCTGTTCTTGTGGAATTGGCAAAGGGATATTTGGAAGCCCTTAGAGGGCTATGGTGAAAAAGGAAATAACTTCCGTTCAAAACTGGAAAGAAGCTTTCTGTGAAACTGCTCTGTGTTCCCTTAATTCATCTCGCAGAGTTACATCTTTCCCTTCAAGAAGCCTTTCGCTAAGGCTGTTCTTGTGGAATTGGCAAAGGGATATTTGGAAGCCCATAGAGGGCTATGGTGAAAAAGGAAATATCTTCCGTTCAAAACTGGAAAGAAGCTTTCTGAGAAACTGCTCTGTGTTCTCTTAATTCATCTCACAGAGTTACATCTTTCCCTTCAACAAGCCTTTCGCTAAGGCTGTTCTTGAGGAATTGGCAAAGTGATATTTGGAAGCCCATAGAGGGCTATGGTGAAAAAGGAAATATCTTTCGTTCAAAACTGGAAAGAAGCTTTCTGAGAAACTGCTCTGTGTTCTGTTAATTTATCTCACAGAGTTACATCTTTCCCTTCAAGAAGCCTTTCGCTAAGGCTGTTCTTGGGGAATTGGCAAAGTGATATTTGGAAGCCCATAGAGGCCTATGGTGACAAAGGAAATATCTTCCGTTCAAAACTGGAAAGAAGCTTTCTGAGAAACTGCTCTGTGTTCTGTTAATTCATCTCACCGAGTTACATGTTTCCCTTCAAGAAGCCTTTCGCTAACGCTGTTCTTGTGGAATTGGCAAAGGGATATTTGGAAGCCCATAGAGGGCTACGGTGAAAAAGGAAATATCTTCCGTTCAAAACTGGAAAGAAGCTTTCTGAGAAACTGCTCTGTGTTCTCTTCATTCATCTCACAGAGTTACATCTTTCCCTTCAAGAAGCCTTTCGCTAAGGCTGTTCTTGTGGAATTGGCAAAGGGATATTTGGAAGCCCATAGAGGGCTACGGTGAAAAAGGAAATATCCTCCGTTCAAAACTGGAAAGAAGCTTTCTGAGAAACTGCTCTGTGTTCTCTTAATTCATCTCACAGAGTTACATCTTTCCCTTCAAGAAGCCTTTCGCTAAGGCTGTTCTTGTGGAATTGGCAAAGGGATATTTGGAAGCACATAGAGGGCTATGGTGAAAAAGGAAATATCTTCAGTTCAAAAGTGGAAAGAAGCTTTCGGAGAAACTGCTCGGTGTTCTGTTAGTTCATCTCACAGAGTTACATCTTTCCCTTCAAGAAGCCTTTCGCTAAGGCTGTTCTTGTGGAATTGGCAAAGGGATATTTGGAAGCCCTTAGAGGCCTATGGTGAGAAACGAAATATCTTCCGTTCAAAACTGGAAAGAAGCTTTCTGAAAAACTGCTCTGTGTTCTGTTAATTCATCTCACAGAGATACATCTTTCCCTTTAAAAAGCCTTTCGCTAAGGCTATTCTTGTGGAATTGCCAAAGGGATATTTGGAAGACCATAGAGGGCAATGGTGAAAAAGGAAATATCTTCAGTTCAAAAGTGGAAAGAAGCTTTCTGAGAAACTGCTCTGTGTTCTCTTAATTCATCTCACAGAGTTACATCTTTCCCTTCAAGAAGCCTTTCGCTAAGGCTGTTCTTCTGGAATTGGCAAAGGGATATTTGGAAGCCCATAGAGGGCTATGGTGAAAAAGGAAATATCTTCAGTTCAAAAGTGGAAAGAAGCTTTCGGCGAAATTGCTCGGTGTTCTGTTAATTCATCTCACAGAGTTACATCTTTCCCTTCAAGAAGCCTTTCGCTAAGGCTGTTCTTGTGGAATTGGCAAAGGGATATTTGGAAGCCCTTAGAGGGCTATGGTGAAAAAGGAAATATCGTCCGTTCAAAACTGGAAAGAAGCTTTCTGAGAAACTGCTCTGTGTTCTCTTAATTCATCTCACAGAGTTACATCTTTCCCTTCAAGAAGCCATTCGCTAAGGCTGTTCTTGTGGAATTGGCAAAGGGATATTTGGAACCCCATAGAGGCCTATGGTGAAAAAGGAAATATCTTCCGTTCAAAACTGGAAAGAAGCTTTCTGAGAAACTGCTCCGTGTTCTGTTAATTCATCTCACCGAGTTTCATCTTTCCCTTCAAGAAGCCTTTCGCTAAGGCTGTTCTTGTGGAATTGGCAAAGGGATATTTGGAAGCCCATAGAGGGCTACGGTGAAAAAGGAAATATCTTCCGTTCAAAACTGGAAAGAAGCTTTCTGAGAAACTGCTCTGTGTTCTGTTAATTGATCTCACAGAGTTACATCTTTCCCTTCAAGTAGCCTTTCGCTAAGTCTGTTCTTGTGGAATTGGCAAAGGGATATTTTGAAGCCCATAGAGGGCTACGGTGAAAAAGGAAATATCCTCCGTTCAAAACTGGAAAGAATCTTTCTGAGAAACTGCTCTGTGTTCTCTTAATTCATCTCACAGAGTTACATCTTTCCCTTCAAGAAGCCTTTCGCTAAGGCTGTTCCGGTGGAATTGGCAAAGGGATATTTGGAAGCCCATAGAGGGCTATGGTGAAAAAGGAAATATCTTCCGTTCAGAACTTGAAGGAAGCTTTCTGAGAAACTGCTCTCTGTTCTGTTAATTCATCTCACAGAGTTACATCTTTTCCTTCAAGAAGCCTTTCGCTAAGGCTGTTCTTGTGGAATTGGCAAAGGGATATTTGGAAGCCCATAGAGGGCTATGGTGAAAAAGGAAATATCTTCCGTTCAAAACTGGAAAGAAGCTTTCTGAGAAACTGCTCTGTGTTCTCTTAATTCATCTCACAGAGTTACATCTTTTCCTTCAAGAAGCCTTTCGCTAAGGCTTTTCTTGTGGAATTGGCAAAGGGATATTTGGAAGCCCATAGAGGGATACGGTGAAAAAGGAAATATCCTCCGTTCAAAACTGGAAAGAAGCTTTCTGAGAAACTGATCTGTGTTCTCTTAATTCATCTCACAGAGTTACATCTTTCCCTTCAAGAAGCCTTTCGCTAAGGCTGTTCTTGTGGAATTGGCAAAGGGATATTTGGAAGCCCATAGAGGGCTCTGGTGAAAAAGGAAATATCTTCCGTTCAAAACTGGAAAGAAGCTTTCTGAAAAACTGCTCTGTGTTCTGTTAATTCATCTCACAGAGTTACATCTTTCCCTTCAAAAAGTCTGTCGCTAAGGCTATTCTTGTGTAATTGGCAAAGGGATATTTGGAAGCCCATAGAGGGCTATGGTGAAAAAGGAAATATCTTTCGTTCAAAAGTGGAAAGAAGCTTTCGGAGAAACTGCTCTGTGTTCTGTTAATTCATCTCACAGAGTTACATCTTTCCCTTCAACAAGCCTTTCGCTAAGGCTGTTCTTGTGGAATTGGCAAAGGGATATTTGGAAGCCCTTAGAGGCCTATGGTGAAAAAGGAAATATCTTCCGTTCAAAACTGGAAAGAAGCTTTCTGAGAAACTGCTCTGTGTTCTGTTCATTCATCTCACAGAGTTACATCTTTCCCTTCAAGAAGGCTTTCGCTAAGGCTGTTCTTGTGGAATTTGCAAAGGGATATTTGGAAGCCCTTAGAGGGGTATGGTGAAAAAGGAAATATCTTCCGTTCAAAACTGGAAAGAAGCTTTCTGAGAAACTGCTCTGTGTTCTGTTAATTCATCTCACAGAGTTACTTCTTTCCCTTCAAGAAGCCTTTCGCTAAGGCTGTTCTTGTGGAATTGGCAAAGGGATATGTGGAAGCCCATAGAGGGCTATGGTGAAAAAGGAAATATCTTCCGTTCAAAACTGGAAAGAAGCTTTCTGAGGAAGTGCTCTGTGTTCTGTTAATTCATCTCACAGAGTTACATCCTTCCCTTCAAGAAGCCTTTCGCTAAGGCTGTTCTTGTTGAATTGTCAAAGGGATATTTGGAAGCCCATAGAGGGCTAAGGTGAAAAAGGAAATATCTTCCGTTCAAAACTGGAAAGACGCTTTCTGAGAAACTGCTCTGTGTTGTGTTAATTCATCTCACAGAGTTACATCTTTCCCTTCAAGAAGCCTTTCGCTAAGGCTGTTCTTGTGGAATTGGCAAAGGGATATTTGGAAGCCCATAGAGGGCTATGGTGAAAAAGGAAATATCCTCCGTTCAAAACTGGTAAGAAGCTTTCTGAGAAACTGCTCTGTGTTCTCTTAATTCATCTCACAGAGTTACATCTTTCCCTTCAAGAAGCCTTTCGCTAAGGCTGTTCTTGTGGAATTGGCAAAGGGATATTTGCAAGCCAATAGAGGGCTATGGTGAAAAAGGAAATATCTTTCGTTCAAAAGTGGAAAGAGGCTTTCTGAGAAACTGCTCTGTGTTCTGTTAATTCATCTCACAGAGTTACATCTTTCCCTTCAAGAAGCCTTTCCTAAGGCGGTTCCTGTGGAATTGGCAAAGGGATATTTGGAAGCCCATAGAGGGCTATGTTGAAAAAGGAAATATCTCCCGTTCAAAACTGGAAAGAAGTTTTCTGAGAAACTGCGCTGTGTTCTGTTAATTCATCTCACAGAGTTACATCTTTCCCTTCAAGAAGCCTTTCGCTAAGTCTGTTCTTGTGGAATTGGCAAAGGGATATTTGGAAGCCCATAGAGGGCTATGGTGAAAAAGGAAATATCTTCCGTTCAAAAGTGGAAAGAAGCTTTCGGAGAAACTGCTCTGTGTTCTGTTAATTCATCTCACACAGTTACATCTTTCCCTTCAAGAAGCCTTTCGCTAAGGCTGTTCTTGTGGAATTGGCAAAGGGATATTTGGAAGCCCATAGAGGGCTATGGTGAAAAAGGAAATATCTTCCGTTCAAAAGTGGAAAGAAGCTTTCGGAGAAACTGCTCTGTGTTCTGTTAATTCATCTCACAGAGTTACATCTTTCCCTTCAACAAGCCTTTCGCTGAGGCTGTTCTTGTGGAATTGGCAAAGGGATATTTGGAAGCCCATAGAGGGCTATGGTGAAAAAGGAAATATCTTCCGTTCAAAAGTGGAAAGAAGCTTTCGGAGAAACTGCTCTGTGTTCTGTTAATTCATCTCACAGAGTTACATCTTTCCCTTCAACAAGCCTTTCGCTAAGGCTGTTCTTGTGGAATTGGCAAAGGGATATTTGGAAGCCCTTAGAGGCCTATGGTGAAAAAGGAAATATCTTCCGTTCAAAACTGGAAAGAAGCTTTCTGAGAAACTGCTCTGTGATCTGTTCATTCATCTCACAGAGTTACATCTTTCCCTTCAAGAAGCCTTTCGCTAAGGCTGTTCTTGTGGAATTTGCAAAGGGATATTTGGAAGCCCATAGAGGGCTATGGTGAAAAAGGAAATATCTTCCGTTCAAAATTAGAAAGAAGCTTTCTGAGAAACTGCTCTGTGTTCTGTTAATTCATCTCACCGAGTTACTTCTTTTCCTTCAAGAAGCCTTTCGCTAAGGCTGTTCTTGTGGAATTGGCAAAGGGATATGTGGAAGCCCATAGAGGACTATGGTGAAAAAGGAAATATCTTCCGTTCAAAACTGGAAAGAAGCTTTCTGAGAAACTGCTCTGTGTTCTGTTAATTCATCTCACAGAGTTACATCCTTCCCTTCAAGAAGCCTTTCGCTAAGGCTTTTCTTGTGGAATAGGCAAAGGGATATTTGGAAGCCCATAGAGGGCTATGGTGAAAAAGGAAATATCTTCCGTTCAAAACTGGAAAGAAACTTTCTGAGAAACTGCTCTGTGTTCTCTTAATTCATCTCACAGAGTTACATCTTTCCCTTCAAAAAGCCTTTCGCTAACTATATTCTTGTGGAACTGGCAAAGCGATATTTGGAAGCCCATAGAGGGCAATGGTGAAAAAGGAAATATCTTCCGTTCAAAAGTGGAAAGAAGCTTTCTGAGAAACTGCTCTGTGTTCTGTTAATTCATCTCACAGAGTTACATCTTTCCCTTCAAGAAGCCTTTCGCTAAGGCGGTTCTTGTGGAATGCGCAAAGGGATATTTGGAAGCCCATAGACGGCTATGGTGAAAAAGGAAATATCTTCCGTTCAGAACTTGAAGGAAGCTTTCTGAGAAACTGCTCTGTGTTCTGTTAATTCATCTCACCGAGTTACTTCTTTCCCTTCAAGAAGCCTTTCGCTAAGGCTGTTCTTGTGGAATTGGCAAAGGGATATGTGGAAGCCCATAGAGGACTATGGTGAAAAAGGAAATATCTTCCGTTCAAAACTGGAAAGAAGCTTTCTGAGAAACTGCTCTGTGTTCTGTTAATTCATCTCACAGAGTTACATCCTTCCCTTCAAGAAGCCTTTCGCTAAGGCTTTTCTTGTGGAATAGGCAAAGGGATATTTGGAAGCCCATAGAGGGCTATGGTGAAAAAGGAAATATCTTCCGTTCAAAACTGGAAAGAAGCTTTCTGAGAAACTGCTCTGTGTTCTCTTAATTCATCTCACAGAGTTACATCTTTCCCTTCAAAAATCCTTTCGCTAACTATATTCTTGTGGAATTGGCAAAGCGATATTTGGAAGCCCAGAGAGGGCTATGGTGAAAAAGGAAATATCTTCCGTTCAAAAGTGGAAAGAAGCTTTCTGAGAAACTGCTCTGTGTTCTGTTAATTCATCTCACAGAGTTACATCTTTCCCTTCCAGAATCCTTTCTCTAAGGCGGTTCTTGTGTAATTGGCAAAGGGATATTTGGAAGCCCATAGATGGCTATGGTGAAAAAGGAAATATCTTCCGTTCAAAACTGGAAAGAAGCTTTCTGAGAAACTGCTCTGTGTTCTGTTAATTCATCTCACAGAGTTACATCTTTCCCTTCAAGAAGCCTTTCGCTAAGCCTGTTCTTGTGGAATTGGCAGAGGGATATTTGGAAGCCCATAGAGGGCTATGGTGAAAAAGGAAATATCGTCCGTTCAAAACTGGAAAGAAGCTTTCTGAGAAACTGCTCTGTGTTCTGTTAATTCATCTCACAGAGTTACATCTTTCCCTTCAAGTAGCCTTTCGCTAAGTCTGTTCTTGTGGAATTGGCAAAGGGATATTTGGAAGCCCATAGAGGGCTACGGTGAAAAAGGAAATATCCTCCGTTCAAAACTGGAAAGAGTCTTTCTGAGAAACTGCTCTGTGTTCTGTTAATTCATCTCACAGAGTTACATCCTTCCCTTCAAGAAGCCTTTCGCTAAGGCTGTTCTTGTGGAATTGGCAAAGGGATATTTGGAAGCCCATAGAGGGCTATGGTGAAAAAGGAAATATCTTCCGTTCAAAACTGGAAAGAAGCTTTCTGAGAAACTGCTCTGTGTTCTGTTAATTCATCTCACAGAGTTACATCTTTCCCTTCAAGAAGCCTTTCGCTAAGGCTGTTCCTGTGGAATTGGCAAAGGGATATTTGGAAGCCCATAGAGGGCTATGGTGAAAAAGTAAATATCTTCCGTTCAAAACTTGAAAGAAGCTTTCTGAGAAACTGCTCTGTGTTCTCTTAATTCATCTCACAGAGTTACATCTTTCCCTTCAAGAAGCCTTTCGCTAAGGCTGTTCTTGTGGAGTTGGCAAAGGGATATTTGGAAGCCCATAGATGGCTATGGTGAAAAAGGAAATATCTTCCGTTCAAAAGTGGAAAGAAACTTTCTGAGAAACTGCTCTGTGTTCTGTTAATTCATCTCACAGAGTTACATCTTTCCCTTCAAGAAGCCTTTCGCTAAGGCTGTTCTTGAGGAATTGGCAAAGTGATATTTGGAAGCCCATAGAGGGCTATGGTGAAAAAGGAAATATCTTCCGTTCAAAACTGGAAAGAAGCTTTCTGAGAAACTGCTCTGTGTTCTGTTAATTCATCTCACAGAGTTACATCTTTCCCTTCAAGAAGCCTTTCGCTAAGCCTGTTCTTGTGGAATTGGCAGAGGGATATTTGGAAGCCCTTAGAGGGCTATGGTGAAAAAGGAAATATCGTCCGTTCAAAACTGGAAAGAAGCTTTCTGAGAAACTGCTCTGTGTTCTGTTAATTCATCTCACAGAGTTACATCTTTCCCTTCAAGTAGCCTTTCGCTAAGTCTGTTCTTGTGGAATTGGCAAAGGGATATTTGGAAGCCCATAGAGGGCTACGGTGAAAAAAGGAAATATCCTGCGTTCAAAACTGGAAAGAATCTTTCTGAGAAACTGCTCTGTGTTCTGTTAATTCATCTCACAGAGTTACATCTTTCCCTTCAAGAAGCCTTTCGCTAAGGCTGTTCTTGTGGAATTGGCAAAGGGATATTTGGAAGCCCATAGAGGGCTATGGTGAAAAAGGAAATATCTTCCGTTCATAACTGGAAAGAAGCTTTCTGAGAAACTGCTCTGTGTTCTGTTAATTCATCTCACAGAGTTACATCTTTCCCTTCAAAAAGCCTTTCGCTAAGACTATTCTTGTGGAATTGGCAAAGGTATATTTGGAAGCCCATAGAGCGCTATGGTGAAAAAGGAAATATCTTCCGTTCAAAACTGGAAAGAAGCTTTCTGAGAAACTGCTCTGTGTTCTGTTAATTCATCTCACAGAATTACATCTTTCCCTTCCAGAATCCTTTCGCTAAGGCGGTTCTTGTGTAATTGGCAAAGGGATATTTGGAAGCCCATAGATGGCTATGGTGAAAAAGGAAATATCTTCCTTTCAAAACTGGAAAGAAGCTTTCTGAGAAACTTCTCTGTGTTCTGTTAATTCATCTCACAGAGTTACATCTTTCCCTTCAACAAGCCTTTCGCTAAGGCTGTTCTTGAGGAATTGGCAAAGTGATATTTGGAAGCCCATAGAGGGATATGGTGAAAAAGGAAATATCTTCCGTTCAAAACTGGAAAGAAGTTTTCTGAGAAACTGCTCTGTGTTCTGTTAATTCATCTCACAGAGTTACATCTTTCCCTTCAAGAAGCCTTTCGCTAAGCCTGTTCTTGTGGAATTGGCAAAGGGATATTTGGAAGCCCTTAGAGGGCTATGGTGAAAAAGGAAATATCGTCCGTTCAAAACTGGAAAGAAGCTTTCTGAGAAACTGCTCTGTGTTCTCTTAATTCATCTCACAGAGTTACACCTTTCCCTTCAAGAAGCCTTTCGCTAAGGCTGTTCTTGTGGAATTGGCAAAGGGATATTTGGAAGCCCATAGAGGCCTATGGTGAAAAAGGAAATATCTTCCGTTCAAAACTGGAAAGAAGCTTTCTGAGAAACTGCTCCGTGTTCTGTTAATTCATCTCACCGAGTTACATCTTTCCCTTCAAGAAGCCTTTCGCTAAGGCTGTTCTTGTGGAATTGGCAAAGGGATATTTGGAAGCCCATAGAGGGCTACGGTGAAAAAGGAAATATCTTCCGTTCAAAACTGGAAAGAAGCTTTCTGAGAAACTGCTCTGTGTTCTGTAAATTCATCTCACAGAGGTACATCTTTCCCTTCAAGTAGCCTTTCGCTAAGTCTGTTCTTGTGGAATTGGCAAAGGGATATTTGGAAGCCCATAGAGGGCTACGGTGAAAAAAGGAAATATCCTCCGTTCAAAACTGGAAAGAATCTTTCTGAGAAACTGCTCTGTATTCTGTTAATTCATCTCACAGAGTTACATCTTTCCCTTCAAGAAGCCTTTCGCTAAGGCTGTTCTTGTGGAATTGGCAAAGGGATATTTGGAAGCCCATAGAGGGCTATGGTGAAAAAGGAAATATCTTCCGTTCAAAACTGGAAAGAAGTTTTCTGAGAAACTGCTCTGTGTTCTGTTAATTCATCTCACAGAGTTACATCTTTCCCTTCAAAAAGCCTTTCGCTAAGACTATTCTTGTGGAATTGGCAAAGGGATATTTGGAAGCCCATAGAGCTCTATGGTGAAAAAGGAAATATCTTCCGTTCAAAACTGGAAAGAAGCTTTCTGAGAAACTGCTCTGTGTTCTGTTAATTCATCTCACAGAGTTACATCTTTCCCTTCCAGAATCCTTTCGCTAAGGCGGTTCTTGTGTAATTGGCAAAGGGATATTTGGAAGCCCATAGATAGCTATTGTGAAAAAGGAAATATCTTCCTTTCAAAACTGGAAAGAAGCTTTCTGAGAAACTACTCTGTGTTCTCTTAATTCATCTCACAGAGTTACATCTTACCCTTCAAGAAGCCTTTCGCTAAGGCTGTTCTTGTTGAATTGTCAAAGGGATATTTGGAAGCCCATAGAGGGCTATGGTGAAAAAGGAAATATGTTCCGTTCAAAACTGGAAAGACGCTTTCTGAGAAACTGCTCTGTGTTTTCTTAATTCACCTCACAGAGTTACATCTTTCCCTTCAAGAAGCCTTTCGCTAAGGCTGTTCCTGTGGAATTGGCAAAGGGATATTTGGAAGCCCATAGAGGGCTATGGTGAAAAAGGAAATATCTTACGTTCAAAAATGGAAAGAAGCTTTCTGAGAAACTTCTCTGTGTTCTTTTAATTCATCTCACAGAGTTACATCTTTCCCTTCAACAAGCCTTTCGCTAAGGCTGTTCTTGAGGAATTGGCAAAGTGATATTTGGAAGCCCATAGAGGGATATGGTGAAAAAGGGAATATCTTCCGTTCAAAACTGGAAAGAAGTTTTCTGAGAAACTGCTCTGTGTTCTGTTAATTCATCTCACAGAGTTACATCTTTCCCTTCAAGAAGCCTTTCGCTAAGGCTATTCTTGTGGAATTGGCAAAGGGATATTTGGAAGCCCGTAGAGGGCTACGGTGAAAAAGGAAATATCTTCCGTTCAAAACTGGAAAGAAGCTTTCTGAGAAACTGCTCTGTGTTCTGTTAATTCATCTCACAGAGTTACATCTTTCCCTTCAAGAAGCCTTTCGCTAAGTCTGTTCTTGTGGAATTGGCAAAGGGATATTTTGAAATCCATAGAGGGCTACGGTGAAAAAGGAAATATCCTCCGTTCAAAACTGGAAAGAATCTTTCTGAGAAACTGCTCTGTGTTCTCTTAATTCATCTCACAGAGTTACATCTTTCCCTTCAAGAAGCCTTTCGCTAAGGCTGTTCTGGTGGAATTGGCAAAGGGATATTTGGAAGCCCATAGAGGGCTATGGTGAAAAAGGAAATATCTTCCGTTCAGAACTTGAAGGAAGCTTTCTGAGAAACTGCTCTCTGTTCTGTTAATTCATCTCACAGAGTTACATCTTTTCCTTCAAGAAGCCTTTCGCTAAGGCTGTTCTTGTGGAATTGGCAAAGGGATATTTGGAAGCCCATAGAGGGCTATGGTGAAAAAGGAAATATCTTCCGTTCAAAACTGGAAAGAAGCTTTCTGAGAAACTGCTCTGTGTTCTCTTAATTCATCTCACAGAGTTACATCTTTTCCTTCAAGAAGCCTTTCGCTAAGGCTGTTCTTGTGGAATTGGCAAAGGGATATTTGGAAGCCCATAGAGGGCTACGGTGAAAAAGGAAATATCCTCCGTTCAAAACTGGAAAGAAGCTTTCTGAGAAACTGATCTGTGTTCTCTTAATTCGTCTCACAGAGTTACATCTTTCCCTTCAAGAAGCCTTTCGCTAAGGCTGTTCTTGTGGAATTGGCAAAGGGATATTTGGAAGCCCATAGAGGGCTCTGGTGAAAAAGGAAATATCTTCCGTTCAAAACTGGAAAGAAGCTTTCTGAAAAACTGCTCTGTGTTCTGTTAATGCATCTCACAGAGTTACATCTTTCCCTTCAAAAAGTCTTTCGCTAAGGCTATTCTTGTGTAATTCGCAAAGGGATATTTGGAAGCCCATGGAGGGCTATGGTGAAAAAGGAAATAACTTCCGTTCAAAAGTGGAAAGAAGCTTTCGGAGAAACTGCTCTGTGTTCTGTTAATTCATCTCAAAGAGTTACATCTTTCCCTTCAAGAAGCCTTTCGCTAAGCCTGTTCTTGTGGAATTGGCAGAGGGATATTTGGAAGCCCATAGAGGGCTATGGTGAAAAAGGAAATATCGTCCGTTCAAAACTGGAAAGAAGCTTTCTGAGAAACTGCTCTGTGTTCTGTTAATTCATCTCACAGAGTTACATCTTTCCCTTCAAGTAGCCTTTCACTAAGTCTGTTCTTGTGGAATTGGCAAAGGGATATTTGGAAGCCCATAGAGGGCTACGGTGAAAAAGGAAATATCCTCCGTTCAAAACTGGAAAGAGTCTTTCTGGGAAACTGCTCTGTGTTCTGTTAATTCACCTCACAGAGTTACATCTTTCCCTTCAAGAAGCCTTTCGCTAAGCCTGTTCTTGTGGAATTGGCAAAGGGATATTTGGAGGCCCTTAGAGGGCTATGGTGAAAAAGGAAATATCGTCCGTTCAAAACTGGAAAAAGCTTTCTGAGAAACTGCTCTGTGTTCTCTTAATTCATCTCACAGAGTTACATCTTTCCCTTCAAGAAGCCTTTCGCTAAGGATGTTCTTGTGGAATTGGCAAAGGGATATTTGGAACCCCATAGAGGCCTATTATGAAAAAGGAAATATCTTCCGTTCAAAACTGGAAAGAAGCTTTCTGAGAAACTGCTCTGTGTTCTGTTAATTCATCTCACAGAGTTACATCTTTCCCTTCAAGTAGCCTTTCGGTAAGGCTGTTCTTGTGGAATTGGCAAAGGGATATTTGGAAGCCCATAGAGGGCTACGGTGAAAAAGGAAATATCCTCCGTTCAAAACTGGAAAGAATCTTTCTGAGAAACTGCTCTGTGTTCTCTTAATTCATCTCACAGAGTTACATCTTTCCCTTCAGGAAGCCTTTCGCTAAGGCTGTTCTTGAGGAATTGGCAAAGTGATATTTGGAAGCCCATAGAGGGCTATGGTGAAAAAGGAAATATCTTCCGTTCAAAACTGGAAAGAAGCTTTCTGAGAAACTGCTCTGTGTTCCGTTAATTCATCTCACAGAGTTACATCTTTCCCTTCAAGAAGCCTTTCGCTAAGCCTGTTCTTGTGGAATTGGCAGAGGGATATTTGGAAGCCCTTAGAGGGCTATGGTGAAAAAGGAAATATCGTCCGTTCAAAACTGGAAAGAAGCTTTCTGAGAAACTGCTCTGTGTTCTGTTAATTCATCTCACAGAGTTACATCTTTCCCTTCAAGTAGCCTTTCGCTATGTCTGTTCTTGTGGAATTGGCAAAGGGATATTTGGAAGCCCATAGAGGGCTATGGTGAAAAAAGGAAATATCCTCCGTTCAAAACTGGAAAGAATCTTTCTGAGAAACTGCTCTGTGTTCTGTTAATTCATCTCACAGAGTTACATCTTTCCCTTCAAGAATCCTTTCGCTAAGGCGGTTCTTGTGTAATTGGCAAAGGGATATTTGGAAGCCCATAGATGGCTATGGTGAAAAAGGAAATATCTTCCTTTCAAAACTGGAAAGAAGCTTTCTGAGAAACTACTCTGTGTTCTCTTAATTCATCTCACAGAGTTACATCTTACCCTTCAAGAAGCCTTTCGCTAAGGCTGTTCTTGTTGAATTGTCAAAGGGATATTTGGAAGCCGATAGAGGGCTATGGTGAAAAAGGAAATATCTTCCGTTCAAAACTGGAAAGAAACTTTCTGAGAAACTGCTCTGTGTTTTCTTAATTCATCTCACAGAGTTACATCTTTCCCTTCAAGAAGCCTTTCGCTAAGGCTGTTCCTGTGGAATTGGCAAAGGGATATTTGGAAGCCCATAGAGGGCTATGGTGAAAAAGGAAATATCTTACGTTCAAAAATGGAAAGAAGCTTTCTGAGAAACTTCTCTGTGTTCTCTTAATTCATCTCACAGACTTACACCTTTCCCTTCAAGAAGCCTTTCGCTAAGGCTGTTCTTGTGGAATTGGCAAAGGGATATTTGAAACCCCATAGAGGCCTATGGTGAAAAAGGAAATATCTTCCGTTCAAAACTGGAAAGAAGCTTTCTGAGAAACTGCTCCGTGTTCTCTTAATTCATCTCACAGAGTTACATCTTTCCCTTCAAGGAGCCTTTCGCTAAGGCTGTTCTTGTGGAATTGGCAAAGGGATATTTGGAAGCCCATAGAGGGCTACGGTGAAAAAGGAAATATCTTCCGTTCAAAACTGGAAAGAAGCTTTCTGAGAAACTGCTCTGTGTTCTGTAAATTCATCTCACAGAGTTACATCTTTCCCTTCAAGTAGCCTTTCCCTAAGTCTGTTCTTGTGGAATTGGCAAAGGGATATTTGGAAGCCCATAGAGGGCTACGGTGAAAAAAGGAAATATCCTCCGTTCAAAACTGGAAAGAATCTTTCTGAGAAACTGCTCTGTGTTCTCTTAATTCATCTCACAGAGTTACATCTTTCCCTTCAAGTAGCCTTTCGCTAAGGCTGTTCTTGTGGAATTGGCAAAGGGATATTTGGAAGCCCATAGAGGGCTATGGTGAAAAAGGAAATATCTTCCGTTCAAAACTGGAAAGAAGCTTTCTGAGAAACTGCTCTGTGTTCTGTTAATTCATCTCACAGAGTTACATCTTCCCCTTCAAAAAGCCTTTCGCTAAGACTATTCTTGTGGAATTGGCAAAGGGATATTTGGAAGCCCATCGAGCGCTATGGTGAAAAAGGAAATAGCTTCCGTTCAAAACTGGAAAGAAGCTTTCTGAGAAACTGCTCTGTGTTCTGTTAATTCATCTCACAGAGTTACATCTTTCCCTTCAAGAAGCCTTTCGCTAAGCCTGTTCTTGTGGAATTGGCAAAGGGATATTTGGAAGCCCTTAGAGGGCTATGGTGAAAAAGGAAATATCGTCCGTTCAAAACTGGAAAGAAGCTTTCTGAGAAACTGCTCTGTGTTCTCTTAATTCATCTCACAGAGTTACACCTTTCCCTTCAAGAAGCCTTTCGCTAATGCTGTTCTTGTGGAATTGGCAAAGGGATATTTGGAACCCCATAGAGGCCTATGGTGAAAAAGGAAATATCTTCCGTTCAAAACTGGAAAGAAGCTTTCTGAGAAACTGCTCCGTGTTCTGTTAATTCATCTCACCGAGTTACATCTTTCCCTTCAAGAAGCCTTTCGCTAAGGCTGTTCTTGTGGAATTGACAAAGGGATATTTGGAAGCCCATAGAGGGCTACGGTGAAAAAGGAAATATCTTCCGTTCAAAACTGGAAAGAAGCTTTCTGAGAAACTGCTCTGTGTTCTGTTAATTCATCTCACAGAGTTACATCTTTCCCTTCAAGTAGCCTTTCGCTAAGTCTGTTCTTGTGGAATTGGCAAAGGGATATTTTGAAATCCATAGAGGGCTACGGTGAAAAAGGAAATATCCTCCGTTCAAAACTGGAAAGAATCTTTCTGAGAAACTGCTCTGTGTTCTCTTAATTCATCTCACAGAGTTACATCTTTCCCTTCAAGAAGCCTTTCGCTAAGGCTGTTCCGGTGGAATTGGCAAAGGGATATTTGGAATCCCATAGAGGGCTATGGTGAAAAAGGAAATATCTTCCGTTCAGAACTTGAAGGAAGCTTTCTGAGAAACTGCTCTCTGTTCTTTTAATTCATCTCACAGAGTTACATCTTTTCCTTCAGGAAGCCTTTCGCTAAGGCTGTTCTTGTGGAATTGGCAAAGGGATATTTGGAAGCCCATAGAGGGCTATGGTGAAAAAGGAAATATCTTCCGTTCAAAACTGGAAAGAAGCTTTCTGAGAAACTGCTCTGCGTTCTCTTAATTCATCTCACAGAGTTACATCTTTTCCTTCAAGAAGCCTTTCGCTAAGGCTGTTCTTGTGGAATTGGCAAAGGGATATTTGGAAGCCCATAGAGGGCTACGGTGAAAAAGGAAATATCCTCCGTTCAAAACTGGAAAGAAGCTTTCTGAGAAACTGATCTGTGTTCTCTTAATTCATCTCACAGAGTTACATCTTTCCCTTCAAGAAGCCTTTCGCTAAGGCTGTTCTTGTGGAATTGGCAAAGGGATATTTGGAAGCCCATAGAGGGCTCTGGTGAAAAAGGAAATATCTTCCGTTCAAAACTGGAAAGAAGCTTTCTGAAAAACTGCTCTGTGTTCTGTTAATTCATCTCACAGAGTTACATCTTTCCCTTCAAAAAGTCTTTCGCTAAGGCTATTCTTGTGTAATTGGCATGGGATATTTGGAAGCCCATAGAGGGCTATGGTGAAAAAGGAAATATCTTCCGTTCAAAAGTGGAAAGAAGCTTTCGGAGAAACTGCTCTGTGTTCTGTTAATTCATCTCACAGAGTTACATCTTTCCCTTCAACAAGCCTTTCGCTAAGGCTGTTCTTGTGGAATTGGCAAAGGGATATTTGGAAGCCCTTAGAGGCCTATGGTGAAAAAGGAAATATCTTCCGTTCAAAACTGGAAAGAAGCTTTCTGAGAAACTTCTCTGTGTTCTGTTCATTCATCTCACAGAGTTACATCTTTCCCTTCAAGAAGGCTTTCGCTAAGGCTGTTCTTGTGGAATTTGCAAAGGGATATTTGGAAGCCCATAGAGGGCTATGGTGAAAAAGGAAATATCTTCCGTTCAAAACTGGAAAGAAGCTTTCTGAGAAACTGCTCTGTGTTCTGTTAATTCATCTCACAGAGTTACATCTTTCCCTTCAAGAAGCCTTTCGCTAAGGCGGTTCTTGTGGAATTGGCAAAGGGATATTTGGATGCCCATAGAGGGCTATGGTGAAAAAGGAAATATCTTCCGTTCAGAACTGGAAGGAAGCTTTCTGAGAAACTGCTCTGTGTTCTGTTAATTCATCTCACAGAGTTACATCTTTCCCTTCAAGAAGCCTTTCACTAAGGCTGTTCTTGTGGAATTGGCAAAGGGATATTTGGAAACCCATAGAGGGCTATGGTGAAAAAGGAAATATCTTCCGTTCAAAACTGGAAAGAAGCTTTCTGAGAAACTGCTCTGTGTTCTGTTAATTCATCTCACAGTGTTACATCTTTCCCTTCAAGAAGCCTTTCGCTAAGCCTGTTCTTGTGGAATTGGCAGAGGGATATTTGGAAGCCCATAGAGGGCTATGGTGAAAAAGGAAATATCATCCGTTCAAAACTGGAAAGAAGCTTTCTGAGAAACTGCTCTGTGTTCTGTTAATTCATCTCACAGAGTTACATCTTTCCCTTCAAGTAGCCTTTCGCTAAGTCTGTTCTTGTGGAATTGGCAAAGGGATATTTGGAAGCCCATAGAGGGCTACGGTGAAAAAGGAAATATCCTCCGTTCAAAACTGGAAAGAATCTTTCTGAGAAACTGCTCTGTGTTCTCTTAATTCATCTCACAGAGTTACATCTTTCCCTTCAAGAAGCCTTTCGCTAAGGCTGTTCTTGTGGAATTGGCAAAGGGATATTTGGAAGCCCATAGAGGGCTATGGTGAAAAAGGAAATATCTTCCGTTCAAAACTGGAAAGAAGCTTTCTGAGAAACTGCTCTGTGTTCTGTTAATTCATCTCACAGAGTTACATCTTTCCCTTCAAAATGCCTTTCGCTAAGACTATTCTTGTGGAATTGGCAAAGGGATATTTGGAAGCCCATAGAGCGCTATGGTGAAAAAGGAAATATCTTCCGTTCAAAACTGGAAAGAAGCTTTCTGAGAAACTGCTCAGTGTTCTCTTAATTCATCTCACAGAGTTACATCTTTCCCTTCAAGAAGCCTTTCGCTAAGTCTGTTCTTGTGGAATTGGCAAAGGGATACTTGGAAGCCCATAGAGGGCTATGGTGAAAAAGGAAATATCTTCCGTTCAAAACTGGAAAGAAGCTTTCTGAGAAACTGCTCTGTGTTCTCTTAATTCATCTCACAGAGTTACATCTTTCCCTTCAAGAAGCCTTTCGCTAAGGCTATTCTTGTGGAATTGGCAAAGCGATATTTGGAAGCCCATAGAGGGCTATGGTAAAAAAGGAAATATCTTCCGTTCAAAACTGGAAAGAAGCTTTCTGAGAAACTGCTCTGTGTTCTGTTAATTCATCTCACAGAGTTACATCTTTCCCTTCAAGAAGCCTTTCGCTAAGGCGGTTCTTGTGGAATTGGCAAAGGGATATTTGGATGCCCTTAGAGGGCTATGGTGAAAAAGGAAATATCTTCCGTTCAGAACTGGAAGGAAGCTTTCTGAGAAACTGCTCTGTGTTCTGTTAATTCATCTCACAGAGTTACATCTTTCCCTTCAAGAAGCCTTTCGCTAAGGCTGTTCTTGTGGAATTGGCAAAGGGATATTTGGAAACCCATAGAGGGCTATGGTGAAAAAGGAAATATCTTCCGTTCAAAACTTGAAAGAAGCTTTCTGAGAAACTGCTCTGTGTTCTCTTAATTCATCTCACAGAGTTACATCTTTCCCTTCAAGAAGCCTTTCGCTAAGGCTGTTCTTGTGGAGTTGGCAAAGGGATATTTGGAAGCCCATAGAGGGCTATGGGGAAAAGGAAATATCTTCCGTTCAAAAGTGGAAAGAAACTTTCTGAGAAACTGCTCTGTGTTCTGTTAATTCATCTCACAGAGTTACATCTTTCCCTTCAAGAAGCCTTTCGCTAAGGCTGTTCTTGAGGAATTGGCAAAGTGATATTTGGAAGCCCATAGAGGGCAATGGTGAAAAAGGAAATATCTTCCGTTCAAAACTGGAAAGAAGCTTTCTGAGAAACTGCTCTGTGTTCTGTTAATTCATCTCACAGAGTTACATCTTTCCCTTCAAGAAGCCTTTCGCTAAGCCTGTTCTTGTGGAATTGGCAGAGGGATATTTGGAAGCCCTTAGAGGGCTATGGTGAAAAAGGAAATATCGTCCGTTCAAAACTGGAAAGAAGCTTTCTGAGAAACTGCTCTGTGTTCTGTTAATTCATCTCACAGAGTTACATCTTTCCCTTCAAGTAGCCTTTCGCTAAGTCTGTTCTTGTGGAATTGGCAAAGGGATATTTGGAAGCCCATAGAGGGCTACGGTGAAAAAAGGAAATATCCTCCGTTCAAAACTGGAAAGAATCTTTCTGAGAAACTGCTCTGTGTTCTGTTAATTCATCTCACAGAGTTACATCTTTCCCTTCAAGAAGCCTTTCGCTAAGGCTGTTCTTGTGGAATTGGCAAAGGGATATTTGGAAGCCCATAGAGAGCTATGGTGAAAAAGGAAATATCTTCCTTTCAAAACTGGAAAGAAGCTTTCTGAGAAACTGCTCTGTGTTCTGTTAATTCATCTCACAGAGTTACATCTTTCCCTTCAAAAAGCCTTTCGCTAAGGCTATTCTTGTGGAATTGGCAAATGGATATTTGGAAGCCCATAGAGCGCTATGGTGAAAAAGGAAATATCTTCCGTTCAAAACTGGAAAGAAGCTTTCTGAGAAACTGCTCTGTGTTCTGTTAATTCATCTCACAGAGTTACATCTTTCCCTTCCAGAATCCTTTCGCTAAGGCGGTTCTTGTGTAATTGGCAAAGGGATATTTGGAAGCCCATAGATGGCTATGGTGAAAAAGGAAATATCTTCCTTTCAAAACTGGAAAGAAGCTTTCTGAGAAACTACTCTGTGTTCTCTTAATTCATCTCACAGAGTTACATCTTACCCTTCAAGAAGCCTTTCGCTAAGGCTGTTCTTGTTGAATTGTCAAAGGGATATTTCGAAGCCCGTAGAGGGCTATGGTGAAAAAGGAAATATGTTCCGTTCAAAACTGGAAAGACGCTTTCTGAGAAACTGCTCTGTGTTTTCTTAATTCATCTCACAGAGTTACATCTTTCCCTTCAAGAAGCCTTTCGCTAAGGCTGTTCCTGTGGAATTGGCAAAGGGATATTTGGAAGCCCATAGAGGGCTATGGTGCAAAAGGAAATATCTTCCGTTCAAAAATGGAAAGAAGCTTTCTGAGAAACTGCTCTGTGTTCTGTTAATTCATCTCACAGAGTTACATCTTTCCCTTCAGCAAGCCTTTCGCTAAGGCTGTTCTTGAGGAATTGGCAAAGTGATATTTGGAAGCCCATAGAGGGATATGGTGAAAAAGGAAATATCTTCCGTTCAAAACTGGAAAGAAGCTTTCTGAGAAAGTGCTCTGTGTTCTGTTAATTCATCTCACAGAGTTACATCTTTCCCTTCAAGAAGCCTTTCGCTAAGCCTGTTCTTGTGGAATTGGCAAAGGGATATTTGGAAGCCCTTAGAGGGCTATGGTGAAAAAGGAAATATCGTCCGTTCAAAACTGGAAAGAAGCTTTCTGAGAAACTGCTCCGTGTTCTGTTAATTCATCTCACAGAGTTACATCTTTCCCTTCAAGTAGCCTTTCGCTAAGTCTGTTCTTGTGGAATTGGCAAAGGGATATTTTGAAGCCCATAGAGGGCTACGGTGAAAAAGGAAATATCCTGCGTTCAAAACTGGAAAGAATCTTTCTGAGAAACTGCTCTGTGTTCTCTTAATTCATCTCACAGAGTTACATCTTTCCCTTCAAGAAGCCTTTTGCTAAGGCTGTTCCGGTGGAATTGGCAAAGGGATATTTGGAAGCCCATAGAGGGCTATGGTGAAAAAGGAAATATCTTCCGTTGAGAACTTGAAGGAAGCTTTCTGAGAAACTGCTCTCTGTTCTGTTAATTCATCTCACAGAGTTACATCTTTTCCTTCAAGAAGCCTTTCGCTAAGGCTGTTCTTGTGGAATTGGCAAAGGGATATTTGGAAGCCCATAGAGGGCTATGGTGAAAAAGTAAATATCTTCCGTTCAAAACTGGAAAGAAGCTTTCTGAGAAACTACTCTGTGTTCTCTTAATTCATCTCACAGAGTTACATCTTTTCCTTCAAGAAGCCTTTCGCTAAGGCTGTTCTTGTGGAATTGGCAAAGGGATATTTGGAAGCCCATAGAGGGCTACGGTGAAAAAGGAAATATCCTCCGTTCAAAACTGGAAAGAGTCTTTCTGAGAAACTGCTCTGTGTTCTGTTAATTCATCTCACAGAGTTACATCTTTCCCTTCAAGAAGCCTTTCGCTAAGGCTGTTCTTGTGGAATTGGCAAAGGGATATTTGGAAGCCCATAGAGGGCTATGGTGAAAAAGGAAATATCTTCCGTTCAAAACTTGAAAGAAGCTTTCTGAGAAACTGCTCTGTGTTCTGTTAATTCATCTCACAGAGTTACATCTTTCCCTTCAAAAAGCCTTTCGCTAAGACTATTCTTGTGGAATTGGCAAAGGGATATTTGGAAGCCCATAGAGCGCTATGGTGAAAAAGGAAATATCTTCCGTTCAAAACTGGAAAGAAGCTTTCTGAGAAACTGCTCTGTGTTCTGTTAATTCATCTCACAGAGTTACATCTTTCCCTTCCAGAATCCTTTCGCTAAGGCGTTTCTTGTGTAATTGGCAAAGGGATATTTGGAAGCCCATAGATGGCTATGGTGAAAAAGGAAATATCTTCCGTTCAAAACTGGAAAGACGCTTTCTGAGAAACTGTTCTGTGTTGTGTTAATTCATCTCACAGAGTTACATCTTTCCCTTCAAGAAGCCTTTCGCTAAGGCTGTTCTTGTGGAATTGGCAAAGGGATATTTGGAAGCCCATAGAGGGCTATGGTGAAAAAGGAAATATCCTCCGTTCAAAACTGGTAAGAAGCTTTCTGAGAAACTGCTCTGTGTTCTCTTAATTCATCTCACAGAGTTACATCTTTCCTTTCAAGAAGCCTTTCGCTAAGGCTGTTCTTGTGGAATTGGCAAAGGGATATTTGCAAGCCAATAGAGGGCTATGGTGAAAAAGGAAATATCTTTCGTTCAAATGTGGAAAGAATCTTTCTGAGAAACTGCTCTGTGTTCTGTTAATTCATCTCACACAGTTACATCTTTCCCTTGAAAAAGCCTTTCGCTAAGGCTATTCTTGTGGAATTGGCAAAGGGATATTTGGAAGCCCATAGAGGGCTACGGTGAAAAAGGAAATATCCTCCGTTCAAAACTGGAAAGAATCTTTCTGAGAAACTGCTCTGTGTTCTCTTAATTCATCTCACAGAGTTACATCTTTCCCTTCAAGAAGCCTTTCGCTAAGGCTGTTCTTGTGGAATTGGCAAAGGGATATTTGGAAGCCCATAGAGGGCTATGGTGAAAAAGGAAATATCTTCCGTTCAAAACTGGAAAGAAGCTTTCTGAGAAACTGCTCTGTGTTCTGTTAATTCATCTCACAGAGTTACATCTTTCCCTTCAAAATGCCTTTCGCTAAGACTATTCTTGTGGAATTGGCAAAGGGATATTTGGAAGCCCATAGAGCGCTATGGTGAAAAACGAAATATCTTCCGTTCAAAACTGGAATGAAGCTTTCTGAGAAACTGCTCAGTGTTCTCTTAATTCATCTCACAGAGTTACATCTTTCCCTTCAAGAAGCCTTTCGCTAAGTCTGTTCTTGTGGAATTGGCAAAGGGATACTTGGAAGCCCTTAGAGGGCTATGGTGAAAAAGGAAATATCTTCCGTTCAAAACTGGAAAGAAGCTTTCTGAGAAACTGCTCTGTGTTCTCTTAATTCATCTCACAGAGTTACATCTTTCCCTTCAAAATGCCTTTCGCTAAGGCTATTCTTGTGGAATTGGCAAAGCGATATTTGGAAGCCCATAGAGGGCTATGGTGAAAAAGGAAATATCTTCCGTTCAAAACTGGAAAGAAGCTTTCTGAGAAACTGCTCTGTGTTCTGTTAATTCATCTCACAGAGTTACATCTTTCCCTTCAAGAAGCCTTTCGCTAAGGCGGTTCTTGTGGAATTGGCAAAGGGATATTTGGATGCCCATAGAGGGCTATGGTGAAAAAGGAAATATCTTCCGTTCAGAACTGGAAGGAAGCTTTCTGAGAAACTGCTCTGTGTTCTGTTAATTCATCTCACAGAGTTACATCTTTCCCTTCAAGAAGCCTTTCGCTAAGGCTGTTCTTGTGGAATTGGCAAAGGGATATTTGGAAACCCATAGAGGGCTATGGTGAAAAAGGAAATATCTTCCGTTCAAAACTTGAAAGAAGCTTTCTGAGAAACTGCTCTGTGTTCTCTTAATTCATCTCACAGTGTTACATCTTTCCCTTCAAGAAGCCTTTCGCTAAGGCTGTTCTTGTGGAGTTGGCAAAGGGATATTTGGAAGCCCATAGAGGGCTATGGTGAAAAAGGAAATATCTTCCGTTCAAAAGTGGAAAGAAACTTTCTGAGAAACTGCTCTGTGTTCTGTTAATTCATCTCACAGAGTTACATCTTTCCCTTCAAGAAGCCTTTCGCTAAGGCTGTTCTTGAGGAATTGGCAAAGTGATATTTGGAAGCCCATAGACGGCTATGGTGAAAAAGGAAATATCTTCCGTTCAAAACTGGAAAGAAGCTTTCTGAGAAACTGCTCTGTGTTCTGTTAATTCATCTCACAGAGTTACCTCTTTCCCTTCAAGAAGCCTTTCGCTAAGCCTGTTCTTGTGGAATTGGCAGAGGGATATTTGGAAGCCCTTAGAGGGCTATGGTGAAAAAGGAAATATCGTCCGTTCAAAACTGGAAAGAAGCTTTCTGAGAAACTGCTCTGTGTTCTGTTAATTCATCTCACAGAGTTACATCTTTCCCTTCAAGTAGCCTTTCGCTAAGTCTGTTCTTGTGGAATTGGCAAAGGGATATTTGGAATCCCATAGAGGGCTACGGTGAAAAAAGGAAATATCCTCCGTTCAAAACTGGAAAGAATCTTTCTGAGAAACTGCTCTGTGTTCTGTTAATTCATCTCACAGAGTTACATCTTTCCCTTCAAGAAGCCTTTCGCTAAGGCTGTTCTTGTGGAATTGGCAAAGGGATATTTGGAAGCCCATAGAGGGCTATGGTGAAAAAGGAAATATCTTCCGTTCAAAACTGGAAAGAAGCTTTCTGAGAAACTGCTCTGTGTTCTGTTAATTCATCTCACAGAGTTACATCTTTCCCTTCAAAAAGCCTTTCGCTAAGGCTATTCTTGTGGAATTGGCAAAGGGATATTTGGAAGCCCATAGAGCGCTATGGTGAAAAAGGAAATATCTTCCGTTCAAAACTGGAAAGAAGCTTTCTGAGAAACTGCTCTGTGTTCTGTTAATTCATCTCACAGAGTTACATCTTTCCCTTCCAGAATCCTTTCGCTAAGGCGGTTCTTGTGTAATTGGCAAAGGGATATTTGGAAGCCCATAGATGGCTATGGTGAAAAAGGAAATATCTTCCTTTCAAAACTGGAAAGAAGCTTTCTGAGAAACTACTCTGTGTTCTCTTAATTCATCTCACAGAGTTACATCTTACCCTTCAAGAAGCCTTTCGCTAAGGCTGTTCTTGTTGAATTGTCAAAGGGATATTTGGAAGCCCATAGAGGGCTATGGTGAAAAAGGAAATATGTTCCGTTCAAAACTGGAAAGACGCTTTCTGAGAAACTGCTCTGTGTTTTCTTAATTCATCTCACAGAGTTACATCTTTCCCTTCAAGAAGCCTTTCGCTAAGGCTGTTCCTGTGGAATTGGCAAAGGGATATTTGGAAGCCCATAGAGGGCTATGGTGAAAAAGGAAATATCTTCCGTTCAAAAATGGAAAGAAGCTTTCTGAGAAACTGCTCTGTGTTCTGTTAATTCATCTCACAGAGTTACATCTCTCCCTTCAACAAGCCTTTCGCTAAGGCTGTTCTTGAGGAATTGGCAAAGTGATATTTGGAAGCCCATAGAGGGATATGGTGAAAAAGGAAATATCTTCCGTTCAAAACTGGAAAGAAGCTTTCTGAGAAACTGCTCTGTGTTCTGTTAATTCATCTCACAGAGTTACATCTTTCCCTTCAAGAAGCCTTTTGCTAAGGCTGTTCCGGTGGAATTGGCAAAGGGATATTTGGAAGCCCATAGAGGGCTCTGGTGAAAAAGGAAATATCTTCCGTTCAAAACTGGAAAGAAGCTTTCTGAAAAACTGCTCTGTGTTCTGTTAATTCATCTCACAGAGTTACATCTTTCCCTTCAAAAAGTCTTTCGCTAAGGCTATTCTTGTGTAATTGGCAAAGGGATATTTGGAAGCCCATAGAGGGCTATGGTGAAAAAGGAAATATCTTCCGTTCAAAAGTGGATAGAAGCTTTCGGAGAAACTGCTCTGTGTTCTGTTAATTCATCTCACAGAGTTACATCTTTCCCTTCAACAAGCCTTTCGCTAAGGCTGTTCTTGTGGAATTGGCAAAGGGATATTTGGAAGCCCTTAGAGGCCTATGGTGAAAAAGGAAATATCTTCCGTTCAAAACTGGAAAGAAGCTTTCTGAGAAACTGCTCTGTGTTCTGTTCATTCATCTCACAGAGTTACATCTTTCCCTTCAAGAAGGCTTTCGCTAAGGCTGTTCTTGTGGAATTTGCAAAGGGATATTTGGAAGCCCATAGAGGGCTATGGTGAAAAAGGAAATATCTTCCGTTCAAAACTGGAAAGAAGCTTTCTGAGAAACTGCTCTGTGTTCTGTTAATTCATCTCACCGAGTTACTTCTTTCCCTTCAAGAAGCCTTTCGCTAAGGCTGTTCTTGTGGAATTGGCAAAGGGATATGTGGAAGCCCATAGAGGGCTATGGTGAAAAAGGAAATATCTTCCGTTCAAAACTCGAAAGAAGCTTTCTGAGAAACTGCTCTGTGTTCTGTCAATTCATCTCACAGAGTTACATCCTTCCCTTCAAGAAGCCTTTCGCTAAGGCTGTTCTTGTGGAATTGGCAAAGGGATATTTGGAAGCCCATAGAGGGCTATGGTGAAAAAGGAAATATCTTCCGTTCAAAACTGGAAAGAAGCTTTCTGAAAAACTGCTCTGTGTTCTCTTAATTCATCTCACAGAGTTACATCTTTCCCTTCAAAAAGCCTTTCGCTAAGGCTATTCTTGTGTAATTGGCAAAGGGATATTTGCAAGCCCATAGAGGGCTATGGTGAAAAAGGAAATATCTTCCGTTCAAAAGTGGAAAGAAGCTTTCTGAGAAACTGCTCTGTGTTCTCTTAATTCATCTCACAGAGTTACATCTTTCCCTTCAAGTAGCCTTTCGCTAAGTCTGTTCTTGTGGAATTGGCAAAGGGATATTTGGAAGCCCATAGAGGGCTACGGTGAAAAAGGAAATATCCTCCGTTCAAAACTGGAAAGAGTCTTTCTGAGAAACTGCTCTGTGTTCTGTTAATTCATCTCACAGAGTTACATCTTTCCCTTCAAGAAGCCTTTCGCTAAGGCTGTTCTTGTGGAATTGGCAAAGGGATATTTGGAAGCCCATAGAGGGCTATGGTGAAAAAGGAAATATCTTCCGTTCAAAACTGGAAAGAAGCTTTCTGAGAAACTGCTCTGTGTTCTGTTAATTCATCTCACAGAGTTACATCTTTCCCTTCAAAAAGCCTTTCGCTAAGACTATTCTTGTGGAATTGGCAAAGGGATATTTGGAAGCCCATAGAGCGCTATGGTGAAAAAGGAAATATCTTCCGTTCAAAACTGGAAAGAAGCTTTCTGAGAAACTGCTCTGTGTTCTGTTAATTCATCTCACAGAGTTACATCTTTCCCTTCCAGAATCCTTTCGCTAAGGCGTTTCTTGTGTAATTGGCAAAGGGATATTTGGAAGCCCATAGATGGCTATGGTGAAAAAGGAAATATCTTCCGTTCAAAACTGGAAAGAAGCTTTCTGAGAAACTGCTCTGTGTTCTCTTAATTCATCTCACAGAGTTACATCTTACCCTTCAAGAAGCCTTTCGCTAAGGCTGTTCTTGTTGAATTGTCAAATCGATATTTGGAAGCCCATAGAGGGCTAAGGTGAAAAAGGAAATATCTTCCGTTCAAAACTGGAGAGACGCTTTCTGAGAAACTGCTCTGTGTTGTGTTAATTCATCTCACAGAGTTACATCTTTCCCTTCAAGAAGCCTTTCGCTAAGGCTGTTCTTGTGGAATTGGCAAAGGGATATTTGGAAGCCCATAGAGGGCTAAGGTGAAAAAGGAAATATCCTCCGTTCAAAACTGGTAAGAAGCTTTCTGAGAAACTGCTCTGTGTTCTCTTAATTCATCTCACAGAGTTACATCTTTCCCTTCAAGAAGCCTTTCGCTAAGGCTGTTCTTGTGGAATTGGCAAAGGGATATTTGCAAGCCAATAGAGGGCTATGGTGAAAAAGGAAATATCTTTCGTTCAAAAGTGGAAAGAATCTTTCTGAGAAACTGCTCTGTGTTCTGTTAATTCATCTCACACAGTTACATCTTTCCCTTGAAAAAGCCTTTCGCTAAGGCTATTCTTGTGGAATTGGCAAAGGGATATTTGGAAGCCCATAGAGGGCTATGGTGAAAAAGGAAATATCTTCCGTTCAAAACTGGAAAGAAGCTTTCTGAGAAACTACTCTGTGTTCTGTTAATTCATCTCACAGAGTTACATCTTTCCCTTCAAGAAGCCTTTCGCTAAGGCTGTTCTTGTGGAATTGGCAAAGGGATATTTGGAAGCCCATAGAGAGCTATGGTGAAAAAGGAAATATCTTCCTTTCAAAACTGGAAAGAAGCTTTCTGAGAAACTGCTCTGTGTTCTGTTAATTCATCTCACAGAGTTACATCTTTCCCTTCAAAAAGCCTTTCGCTAAGGCTATTCTTGTGGAATTGGCAAAGGGATATTTGGAAGCCCATAGAGCGCTATGGTGAAAAAGGAAATATCTTCCGTTCAAAACTGGAAAGAAGCTTTCTGAGAAACTGCTCTGTGTTCTGTTAATTCATCTCACAGAGTTACATCTTTCCCTTCCAGAATCCTTTCGCTAAGGCGGTTCTTGTGTAATTGGCAAAGGGATATTTGGAAGCCCATAGATGGCTATGGTGAAAAAGGAAATATCTTCCTTTCAAAACTGGAAAGAAGCTTTCTGAGAAACTACTCTGTGTTCTCTTAATTCATCTCACAGAGTTACATCTTACCCTTCAAGAAGCCTTTCGCTAAGGCTGTTCTTGTTGAATTGTCAAAGGGATATTTCGAAGCCCGTAGAGGGCTATGGTGAAAAAGGAAATATGTTCCGTTCAAAACTGGAAAGACGCTTTCTGAGAAACTGCTCTGTGTTTTCTTAATTCATCTCACAGAGTTACATCTTTCCCTTCAAGAAGCCTTTCGCTAAGGCTGTTCCTGTGGAATTGGCAAAGGGATATTTGGAAGCCCATAGAGGGCTATGGTGCAAAAGGAAATATCTTCCGTTCAAAAATGGAAAGAAGCTTTCTGAGAAACTGCTCTGTGTTCTGTTAATTCATCTCACAGAGTTACATCTTTCCCTTCAACAAGCCTTTCGCTAAGGCTGTTCTTGAGGAATTGGCAAAGTGATATTTGGAAGCCCATAGAGGGATATGGTGAAAAAGGAAATATCTTCCGTTCAAAACTGGAAAGAAGCTTTCTGAGAAAGTGCTCTGTGTTCTGTTAATTCATCTCACAGAGTTACATCTTTCCCTTCAAGAAGCCTTTCGCTAAGCCTGTTCTTGTGGAATTGGCAAAGGGATATTTGGAAGCCCTTAGAGGGCTATGGTGAAAAAGGAAATATCGTCCGTTCAAAACTGGAAAGAAGCTTTCTGAGAAACTGCTCCGTGTTCTGTTAATTCATCTCACAGAGTTACATCTTTCCCTTCAAGTAGCCTTTCGCTAAGTCTGTTCTTGTGGAATTGGCAAAGGGATATTTTGAAGCCCATAGAGGGCTACGGTGAAAAAGGAAATATCCTGCGTTCAAAACTGGAAAGAATCTTTCTGAGAAACTGCTCTGTGTTCTCTTAAATCATCTCACAGAGTTACATCTTTCCCTTCAAGAAGCCTTTTGCTAAGGCTGTTCCGGTGGAATTGGCAAAGGGATATTTGGAAGCCCATAGAGGGCTATGGTGAAAAAGGAAATATCTTCCGTTGAGAACTTGAAGGAAGCTTTCTGAGAAACTGCTCTCTGTTCTGTTAATTCATCTCACAGAGTTACATCTTTTCCTTCAAGAAGCCTTTCGCTAAGGCTGTTCTTGTGGAATTGGCAAAGGGATATTTGGAAGCCCATAGAGGGCTATGGTGAAAAAGTAAATATCTTCCGTTCAAAACTGGAAAGAAGCTTTCTGAGAAACTACTCTGTGTTCTCTTAATTCATCTCACAGAGTTACATCTTTTCCTTCAAGAAGCCTTTCGCTAAGGCTGTTCTTGTGGAATTGGCAAAGGGATATTTGGAAGCCCATAGAGGGCTACGGTGAAAAAGGAAATATCCTCCGTTCAAAACTGGAAAGAGTCTTTCTGAGAAACTGCTCTGTGTTCTGTTAATTCATCTCACAGAGTTACATCTTTCCCTTCAAGAAGCCTTTCGCTAAGGCTGTTCTTGTGGAATTGGCAAAGGGATATTTGGAAGCCCATAGAGGGCTATGGTGAAAAAGGAAATATCTTCCGTTCAAAACTTGAAAGAAGCTTTCTGAGAAACTGCTCTGTGTTCTGTTAATTCATCTCACAGAGTTACATCTTTCCCTTCAAAAAGCCTTTCGCTAAGACTATTCTTGTGGAATTGGCAAAGGGATATTTGGAAGCCCATAGAGCGCTATGGTGAAAAAGGAAATATCTTCCGTTCAAAACTGGAAAGAAGCTTTCTGAGAAACTGCTCTGTGTTCTGTTAATTCATCTCACAGAGTTACATCTTTCCCTTCCAGAATCCTTTCGCTAAGGCGTTTCTTGTGTAATTGGCAAAGGGATATTTGGAAGCCCATAGATGGCTATGGTGAAAAAGGAAATATCTTCCGTTCAAAACTGGAAAGACGCTTTCTGAGAAACTGTTCTGTGTTGTGTTAATTCATCTCACAGAGTTACATCTTTCCGTTCAAGAAGCCTTTCGCTAAGGCTGTTCTTGTGGAATTGGCAAAGGGATATTTGGAAGCCCATAGAGGGCTATGGTGAAAAAGGAAATATCCTCCGTTCAAAACTGGTAAGAAGCTTTCTGAGAAACTGCTCTGTGTTCTCTTAATTCATCTCACAGAGTTACATCTTTCCTTTCAAGAAGCCTTTCGCTAAGGCTGTTCTTGTGGAATTGGCAAAGGGATATTTGCAAGCCAATAGAGGGCTATGGTGAAAAAGGAAATATCTTTCGTTCAAATGTGGAAAGAATCTTTCTGAGAAACTGCTCTGTGTTCTGTTAATTCATCTCACACAGTTACATCTTTCCCTTGAAAAAGCCTTTCGCTAAGGCTATTCTTGTGGAATTGGCAAAGGGATATTTGGAAGCCCATAGAGGGCTACGGTGAAAAAGGAAATATCCTCCGTTCAAAACTGGAAAGAATCTTTCTGAGAAACTGCTCTGTGTTCTCTTAATTCATCTCACAGAGTTACATCTTTCCCTTCAAGAAGCCTTTCGCTAAGGCTGTTCTTGTGGAATTGGCAAAGGGATATTTGGAAGCCCATAGAGGGCAATGGTGAAAAAGGAAATATCTTCCGTTCAAAACTGGAAAGAAGCTTTCTGAGAAACTGCTCTGTGTTCTGTTAATTCATCTCACAGAGTTACATCTTTCCCTTCAAAATGCCTTTCGCTAAGACTATTCTTGTGGAATTGGCAAAGGGATATTTGGAAGCCCATAGAGCGCTATGGTGAAAAACGAAATATCTTCCGTTCAAAACTGGAATGAAGCTTTCTGAGAAACTGCTCAGTGTTCTCTTAATTCATCTCACAGAGTTACATCTTTCCCTTCAAGAAGCCTTTCGCTAAGTCTGTTCTTGTGGAATTGGCAAAGGGATACTTGGAAGCCCATAGAGGGCTATGGTGAAAAAGGAAATATCTTCCGTTCAAAACTGGAAAGAAGCTTTCTGAGAAACTGCTCTGTGTTCTCTTAATTCATCTCACAGAGTTACATCTTTCCCTTCAAAATGCCTTTCGCTAAGGCTATTCTTGTGGAATTGGCAAAGCGATATTTGGAAGCCCATAGAGGGCTATGGTGAAAAAGGAAATATCTTCCGTTCAAAACTGGAAAGAAGCTTTCTGAGAAACTGCTCTGTGTTCTGTTAATTCATCTCACAGAGTTACATCTTTCCCTTCAAGAAGCCTTTCGCTAAGGCGGTTCTTGTGGAATTGGCAAAGGGATATTTGGATGCCCATAGAGGGCTATGGTGAAAAAGGAAATATCTTCCGTTCAGAACTGGAAGGAAGCTTTCTGAGAAACTGCTCTGTGTTCTGTTAATTCATCTCACAGAGTTACATCTTTCCCTTCAAGAAGCCTTTCGCTAAGGCTGTTCTTGTGGAATTGGCAAAGGGATATTTGGAAACCCATAGAGGGCTATGGTGAAAAAGGAAATATCTTCCGTTCAAAACTTGAAAGAAGCTTTCTGAGAAACTGCTCTGTGTTCTCTTAATTCATCTCACAGAGTTACATCTTTCCCTTCAAGAAGCCTTTCGCTAAGGCTGTTCTTGTGGAGTTGGCAAAGGGATATTTGGAAGCCCATAGAGGGCTATGGTGAAAAAGGAAATATCTTCCGTTCAAAAGTGGAAAGAAACTTTCTGAGAAACTGCTCTGTGTTCTGTTAATTCATCTCACAGAGTTACATCTTTCCCTTCAAGAAGCCTTTCGCTAAGGCTGTTCTTGAGGAATTGGCAAAGTGATATTTGGAAGCCCATAGACGGCTATGGTGAAAAAGGAAATATCTTCCGTTCAAAACTGGAAAGAAGCTTTCTGAGAAACTGCTCTGTGTTCTGTTAATTCATCTCACAGAGTTACATCTTTCCTTTCAAGAAGCCTTTCGCTAAGCCTGTTCTTGTGGAATTGGCAGAGGGATATTTGGAAGCCCTTAGAGGGCTATGGTGAAAAAGGAAATATCGTCCGTTCAAAACTGGAAAGAAGCTTTCTGAGAAACTGCTCTGTGTTCTGTTAATTCATCTCACAGAGTTACATCTTTCCCTTCAAGTAGCCTTTCGCTAAGTCTGTTCTTGTGGAATTGGCAAAGGGATATTTGGAAGCCCATAGAGGGCTACGGTGAAAAAAGGAAATATCCTCCGTTCAAAACTGGAAAGAATCTTTCTGAGAAACTGCTCTGTGTTCTGTTAATTCATCTCACAGAGTTACATCTTTCCCTTCAAGAAGCCTTTCGCTAAGGCTGTTCTTGTGGAATTGGCAAAGGGATATTTGGAAGCCCATAGAGGGCTATGGTGAAAAAGGAAATATCTTCCGTTCAAAACTGGAAAGAAGCTTTCTGAGAAACTGCTCTGTGTTCTGTTAATTCATCTCACAGAGTTACATCTTTCCCTTCAAAAAGCCTTTCGCTAAGGCTATTCTTGTGGAATTGGCAAAGGGATATTTGGAAGCCCATAGAGCGCTATGGTGAAAAAGGAAATATCTTCCGTTCAAAACTGGAAAGAAGCTTTCTGAGAAACTGCTCTGTGTTCTGTTAATTCATCTCACAGAGTTACATCTTTCCCTTCCAGAATCCTTTCGCTAAGGCTGTTCTTGTGGAATTGGCAAAGGGATATTTGGAAGCCCATAGATGGCTATGGTGTAAAAGTAAATATCTTCCTTTCAAAACTGGAAAGAAGCTTTCTGAGAAACTACTCTGTGTTCTCTTAATTCATCTCACAGAGTTACATCTTACCCTTCAAGAAGCCTTTCGCTAAGGCTGTTCTTGTTGAATTGTCAAAGGGATATTTGGAAGCCCATAGAGGGCTATGGTGAAAAAGGAAATATGTTCCGTTCAAAACTGGAAAGACGCTTTCTGAGAAACTGCTCTGTGTTTTCTTAATTCATCTCACAGTGTTACATCTTTCCCTTCAAGAAGCCTTTCGCTAAGGCTGTTCCTGTGGAATTGGCAAAGGGATATTTGGAAGCCCATAGAGGGCTATGGTGAAAAAGGAAATATCTTCCGTTCAAAAATGGAAAGAAGCTTTCTGAGAAACTGCTCTGTGTTCTGTTAATTCATCTCACAGAGTTACATCTCTCCCTTCAACAAGCCTTTCGCTAAGGCTGTTCTTGAGGAATTGGCAAAGTGATATTTGGAAGCCCATAGAGGGATATGGTGAAAAAGGAAATATCTTCCGTTCAAAACTGGAAAGAAGCTTTCTGAGAAACTGCTCTGTGTTCTGTTAATTCATCTCACAGAGTTACATCTTTCCCTTCAAGAAGCCTTTTGCTAAGGCTGTTCCGGTGGAATTGGCAAAGGGATATTTGGAAGCCCATAGAGGGCTCTGGTGAAAAAGGAAATATCTTCCGTTCAAAACTGGAAAGAAGCTTTCTGAAAAACTGCTCTGTGTTCTGTTAATTCATCTCACAGAGTTACATCTTTCCCTTCAAAATGTCTTTCGCTAAGGCTATTCTTGTGTAATTGGCAAAGGGATATTTGGAAGCCCATAGAGGGCTATGGTGAAAAAGGAAATATCTTCCGTTCAAAAGTGGATAGAAGCTTTCTGAGAAACTGCTCTGTGTTCTCTTAATTCATCTCACAGAGTTACATCTTTCCCTTCAAGTAGCCTTTCGCTAAGTCTGTTCTTGTGGAATTGGCAAAGGGATATTTGGAAGCCCATAGAGGGCTACGGTGAAAAAGGAAATATCCTCCGTTCAAAACTGGAAAGAGTCTTTCTGAGAAACTGCTCTGTGTTCTGTTAATTCATCTCACAGAGTTACATCTTTCCCTTCAAGAAGCCTTTCGCTAAGGCTGTTCTTGTGGAATTGGCAAAGGGATATTTGGAAGCCCATAGAGGGCTATGGTGAAAAAGGAAATATCTTCCGTTCAAAACTGGAAAGAAGCTTTCTGAGAAACTGCTCTGTGTTCTGTTAATTCATCTCACAGAGTTACATCTTTCCCTTCAAAAAGCCTTTCGCTAAGACTATTCTTGTGGAATTGGCAAAGGGATATTTGGAAGCCCATAGAGCGCTATGGTGAAAAAGGAAATATCTTCCGTTCAAAACTGGAAAGAAGCTTTCTGAGAAACTGCTCTGTGTTCTGTTAATTCATCTCACAGAGTTACATCTTTCCCTTCCAGAATCCTTTCGCTAAGGCGTTTCTTGTGTAATTGGCAAAGGGATATTTGGAAGCCCATAGATGGCTATGGTGAAAAAGGAAATATCTTCCGTTCAAAACTGGAAAGAAGCTTTCTGAGAAACTGCTCTGTGTTCTCTTAATTCATCTCACAGAGTTACATCTTACCCTTCAAGAAGCCTTTCGCTAAGGCTGTTCTTGTTGAATTGTCAAAGGGATATTTGGAAGCCCATAGAGGGCTAAGGTGAAAAAGGAAATATCTTCCGTTCAAAACTGGAGAGACGCTTTCTGAGAAACTGCTCTGTGTTGTGTTAATTCATCTCACAGAGTTACATCTTTCCCTTCAAGAAGCCTTTCGCTAAGGCTGTTCTTGTGGAATTGGCAAAGGGATATTTGGAAGCCCATAGAGGGCTAAGGTGAAAAAGGAAATATCCTCCGTTCAAAACTGGTAAGAAGCTTTCTGAGAAACTGCTCTGTGTTCTCTTAATTCATCTCACAGAGTTACATCTTTCCCTTCAAGAAGCCTTTCGCTAAGGCTGTTCTTGTGGAATTGGCAAAGGGATATTTGCAAGCCAATAGAGGGCTATGGTGAAAAAGGAAATATCTTTCGTTCAAAAGTGGAAAGAATCTTTCTGAGAAACTGCTCTGTGTTCTGTTAATTCATCTCACACAGTTACATCTTTCCCTTGAAAAAGCCTTTCGCTAAGGCTATTCTTGTGGAATTGGCAAAGGGATATTTGGAAGCCCATAGAGGGCTATGGTGAAAAAGGAAATATCTTCCGTTCAAAAATGGAAAGAAGCTTTCTGAGAAACTGCTCTGTGTTCTGTTAATTCATCTCACAGAGTTACATCTTTCCCTTCAACAAGCCTTTCGCTAAGGCTGTTCTTGAGGAATTGGCAAAGTGATATTTGGAAGCCCATAGAGGGATATGGTGAAAAAGGAAATATCTTCCGTTCAAAACTGGAAAGAAGCTTTCTGAGAAACTGCTCTGTGTTCTGTTAATTCATCTCACAGAGTTACATCTTTCCCTTCAAGAAGCCTTTTGCTAAGGCTGTTCCGGTGGAATTGGCAAAGGGATATTTGGAAGCCCATAGAGGGCTCTGGTGAAAAAGGAAATATCTTCCGTTCAAAACTGGAAAGAAGCTTTCTGAAAAACTGCTCTGTGTTCTGTTAATTCATCTCACAGAGTTACATCTTTCCCTTCAAAAAGTCTTTCGCTAAGGCTATTCTTGTGTAATTGGCAAAGAGATATTTGGAAGCCCATAGAGGGCTATGGTGAAAAAGGAAATATCTTCCGTTCAAAAGTGGATAGAAGCTTTCTGAGAAACTGCTCTGTGTTCTGTTAATTCATCTCACAGAGTTACATCTTTCCCTTCAACAAGCCTTTCGCTAAGGCTGTTCTTGTGGAATTGGCAAAGGGATATTTGGAAGCCCTTAGAGGCCTATGGTGAAAAAGGAAATATCTTCCGTTCAAAACTGGAAAGAAGCTTTCTGAGAAACTGCTCTGTGTTCTGTTCATTCATCTCACAGAGTTACATCTTTCCCTTCAAGAAGGCTTTCGCTAAGGCTGTTCTTGTGGAATTTGCAAAGGGATATTTGGAAGCCCATAGAGGGCTATGGTTGATAAAGGAAATATCTTCCGTTCAAAACTGGAAAGAAGCTTTCTGAGAAACTGCTCTGTGTTCTGTTAATTCATCTCACCGAGTTACTTCTTTCCCTTCAAGAAGCCTTTCGCTAAGGCTGTTCTTGTGGAATTGGCAAAGGGATATGTGGAAGCCCATAGAGGGCTATGGTGAAAAAGGAAATATCTTCCGTTCAAAACTGGAAAGAAGCTTTCTGAGAAACTGCTCTGTGTTCTGTCAATTCATCTCACAGAGTTACATCCTTCCCTTCAAGAAGCCTTTCGCTAAGGCTGTTCTTGTGGAATTGGCAAAGGGATATTTGGAAGCCCATAGAGGGCTATGGTGAAAAAGGAAATATCTTCCGTTCAAAACTGGAAAGAAGCTTTCTGAAAAACTGCTCTGTGTTCTCTTAATTCATCTCACAGAGTTACATCTTTCCCTTCAAAAAGCCTTTCGCTAAGGCTATTCTTGTGTAATTGGCAAAGGGATATTTGCAAGCCCATAGAGGGCTATGGTGAAAAAGGAAATATCTTCCGTTCAAAAGTGGAAAGAAGCTTTCTGAGAAACTGCTCTGTGTTCTCTTAATTCATCTCACAGAGTTACATCTTTCCCTTCAAGTAGCCTTTCGCTAAGTCTGTTCTTGTGGAATTGGCAAAGGGATATTTGGAAGCCCATAGAGGGCTACGGTGAAAAAGGAAATATCCTCCGTTCAAAACTGGAAAGAGTCTTTCTGAGAAACTGCTCTGTGTTCTGTTAATTCATCTCACAGAGTTACATCTTTCCCTTCAAGAAGCCTTTCGCTAAGGCTGTTCTTGTGGAATTGGCAGAGGGATATTTGGAAGCCCATAGAGGGCTATGGTGAAAAAGGAAATATCTTCCGTTCAAAACTGGAAAGAAGCTTTCTGAGAAACTGCTCTGTGTTCTGTTAATTCATCTCACAGAGTTACATCTTTCCCTTCAAAAAGCCTTTCGCTAAGACTATTCTTGTGGAATTGGCAAAGGGATATTTGGAAGCCCATAGAGCGCTATGGTGAAAAAGGAAATATCTTCCGTTCAAAACTGGAAAGAAGCTTTCTGAGAAACTGCTCTGTGTTCTGTTAATTCATCTCACAGAGTTACATCTTTCCCTTCCAGAATCCTTTCGCTAAGGCGTTTCTTGTGTAATTGGCAAAGGGATATTTGGAAGCCCATAGATGGCTATGGTGAAAAAGGAAATATCTTCCGTTCAAAACTGGAAAGAAGCTTTCTGAGAAACTGCTCTGTGTTCTCTTAATTCATCTCACAGAGTTACATCTTACCCTTCAAGAAGCCTTTCGCTAAGGCTGTTCTTGTTGAATTGTCAAATCGATATTTGGAAGCCCATAGAGGGCTAAGGTGAAAAAGGAAATATCTTCCGTTCAAAACTGGAGAGACGCTTTCTGAGAAACTGCTCTGTGTTGTGTTAATTCATCTCACACAGTTACATCTTTCCCTTGAAAAAGCCTTTCGCTAAGACTATTCTTGTGGAATTGGCAAAGGGATATTTGGAAGCCCATAGAGCGCTATGGTGAAAAAGGAAATATCTTCCGTTCAAAACTGGAAAGAAGCTTTCTGAGAAACTGCTCTGTGTTGTGTTAATTCATCTCACAGAGTTACATCTTTCCCTTCAAGAAGCCTTTCGCTAAGGCTGTTCTTGTGGAAAAGGCAAAGGGATATTTGGAAGCCCATAGAGGGCTATGGTGAAAAAGGAAATATCCTCCGTTCAAAACTGGTAAGAAGCTTTCTGAGAAACTGCTCTGTGTTCTCTTAATTCATCTCACAGAGTTACATCTTTCCCTTCAAGAAGCCTTTCGCTAAGGCTGTTCTTGTGGAATTGGCAAAGGGATATTTGCAAGCCAATAGAGGGCTATGGTGAAAAAGGAAATATCTTTCGTTCAAAAGTGGAAAGAATCTTTCTGAGAAACTGCTCTGTGTTCTGTTAATTCATCTCACACAGTTACATCTTTCCCTTGAAAAAGCCTTTCGCTAAGGCTATTCTTGTGGAATTGGCAAAGGGATATTTGGAAGCCCATAGAGGGCTATGGTGAAAAAGGAAATATCTTCCGTTCAAAACTGGAAAGAAGCTTTCTGAGAAACTACCCTGTGTTCTGTTAATTCATCTCACAGAGTTACATCTTTCCCTTCAAGAAGCCTTTCCTAAGGCGGTTCCTGTGGAATTGGCAAAGGGATATTTGGAAGCCCATAGAGGGCTATGTTGAAAAAGGAAATACCTCCCGTTCAAAACTGGAAAGAAGGTTTCTGAGAAACTGCGCTGTGTTCTGTTAATTCATCTCACAGAGTTACATCTTTCCCTTCAAGAAGCCTTTCGCTAAGTCTGTTCTTGTGGAATTGGCAAAGGGATATTTGGAAGCCCATAGAGGGCTATGGTGAAAAAGGAAATATCTTCCGTTCAAAAGTGGAAAGAAGCTTTCGGAGAAACTGCTCTGTGTTCTGTTAATTCATCTCACAGAGTTACATCTTTCCCTTCAACAAGCCTTTCGCTAAGGCTGTTCTTGTGGAATTGGCAAAGGGATATTTGGAAGCCCATAGAGGGCTATGGTGAAAAAGGAAATATCTTCCGTTCAAAAGTGGAAAGAAGCTTTCGGAGAAACTGCTCTGTGTTCTGTTAATTCATCTCACAGAGTTACATCTTTCCCTTCAACAAGCCTTTCGCTAAGGCTGTTCTTGTGGAATTGGCAAAGGGATATTTGGAAGCCCATAGAGGGCTATGGTGAAAAAGGAAATATCTTCCGTTCAAAACTGGAAAGAATCTTTCTGAGAAACTGCTCTGTGTTCTGTTAATTCATCTCACAGAGTTACATCTTTCCCTTCAAGTAGCCTTTCGGTAAGGCTGTTCTTGTGGAATTGGCAAAGGGATATTTGGAAGCCCATAGAGGGCTACGGTGAAAAAGGAAATATCCTCCGTTCAAAACTGGAAAGAATCTTTCTGAGAAACTGCTCTGTGTTCTCTTAATTCATCTCACAGAGTTACATCTTTCCCTTCAAGAAGCCTTTCGCTAAGACTGTTCTTGTGGAATTGGCAAAGGGATATTTGGAAGCCCATAGAGGGCTATGGTGAAAAAGGAAATATCTTCCGTTCAAAACTGGAAAGAAGCTTTCTGAGAAACTGCTCTGTGTTCTGTTAATTCATCTCACAGAGTTACTTCTTTCCCTTCAAGAAGCCTTTCGCTAAGGCTGTTCCTGTGGAATTGGCAAAGGGATATTTGGAAGCCCATAGAGGGCTATGGTGAAAAAGGAAATATCTTCCGTTCAAAACTTGAAAGAAGCTTTCTGAGAAACTGCTCTGTGTTCTCTTAATTCATCTCACAGAGTTACATCTTTCCCTTCAAGAAGCCTTTCGCTAAGGCTGTTCTTGTGGAGTTGGGAAAGGGATATTTGGAAGCCCATAGAGGGCTATGGTGAAAAAGGAAATATCTTCCGTTCAAAAGTGGAAAGAAACTTTCTGAGAAACAGCTCTGTGTTCTGTTAATTCATCTCACAGAGTTACATCTTTCCCTTCAAGAAGCCTTTCGCTAAGGCTGTTCTTGAGGAATTGGCAAAGTGATATTTGGAAGCCCATAGAGGGCTATGATGAAAAAGGAAATATCTTCCGTTCAAAACTGGAAAGAAGCTTTCTGAGAAACTGCTCTGTGTTCTGTTAATTCATCTCACAGAGTTACATCTTTCCCTTCAAGAAGCCTTTCGCTAAGCCTGTTCTTGTGGAGTTGGCAGAGGGATATTTGGAAGCCCTTAGAGGGCTATGGTGAAAAAGGAAATATCGTCCGTTCAAAACTGGAAAGAAGCTTTCTGAGAAACTGCTCTGTGTTCTGTTAATTCATCTCACAGAGTTACATCTTTCCCTTCAAGAAGCCTTTCGCTAAGGCTGTTCTTGTGGAATTGGCAAAGGGATATTTGGAAGCCCATAGAGGGCTATGGTGAAAAAGGAAATATCTTCCGTTCAAAACTGGAAAGAAGCTTTCTGAGAAACTGCTCTGTGTTCTGTTAATTCATCACACAGAGTTACATCTTTCCCTTCAAAAAGCCTTTCGCTAAGACTATTCTTGTGGAATTGGCAAAGGGATATTTGGAAGCCCATAGAGCGCTATGGTGAAAAAGGAAATATCTTCCGTTCAAAACTGGAAAGAAGCTTTCTGAGAAACTGCTCTGTGTTCTGTTAATTCATCTCACAGAGTTACATCTTTCCCTTCCAGAATCCTATCGCTAAGGCGTTTCTTGTGTAATTGGCAAAGGGATATTTGGAAGCCCATAGATGGCTATGGTGAAAAAGGAAATATCTTCCGTTCAAAACTGGAAAGAAGCTTTCTGAGAAACTGCTCTGTGTTCTCTTAATTCATCTCACAGAGTTACATCTTACCCTTCAAGAAGCCTTTCGCTAAGGCTGTTCTTGTTGAATTGTCAAATCGATATTTGGAAGCCCATAGAGGGCTAAGGTGAAAAAGGAAATATCTTCCGTTCAAAACTGGAAAGACGCTTTCTGAGAAACTGCTCTGTGTTGTGTTAATTCATCTCACAGAGTTACATCTTTCCCTTCAAGAAGCCTTTCGCTAAGGCTGTTCTTGTGGAATTGGCAAAGGGATATTTGGAAGCCCATAGAGGGCTATGGTGAAAAAGGAAATATCCTCCGTTCAAAACTGGTAAGAAGCTTTCTGAGAAACTGCTCTGTGTTCTCTTAATTCATCTCACAGAGTTACATCTTTCCCTTCAAGAAGCCTTTCGCTAAGGCTGTTCTTGTGGAATTGGCAAAGGGATATTTGCAAGCCAATAGAGGGCTATGGTGAAAAAGGAAATATCTTTCGTTCAAAAGTGGAAAGAATCTTTCTGAGAAACTGCTCTGTGTTCTGTTAATTCATCTCACACAGTTACATCTTTCCCTTGAAAAAGCCTTTCGCTAAGGCTATTCTTGTGGAATTGGCAAAGGGATATTTGGAAGCCCATAGAGGGCTATGGTGAAAAAGGAAATATCTTCCGTTCAAAACTGGAAAGAAGCTTTCTGAGAAACTACTCTGTGTTCTGTTAATTCATCTCACAGAGTTACATCTTTCCCTTCAAGAAGCCTTTCCTAAGGCGGTTCCTGTGGAATTGGCAAAGGGATATTTGGAAGCCCATAGAGGGCTATGTTGAAAAAGGAAATATCTCCCGTTCAAAACTGGAAAGAAGGTTTCTGAGAAACTGCGCTGTGTTCTGTTAATTCATCTCACAGAGTTACATCTTTCCCTTCAAGAAGCCTTTCGCTAAGTCTGTTCTTGTGGAATTGGCAAAGGGATATTTGGAAGCCCATAGAGGGCTATGGTGAAAAAGGAAATATCTTCCGTTCAAAACTGGAAAGAAGCTTTCTGAGAAACTGCTCTGTGTTCTGTTAATTCATCTCACAGAGTTACATCTTTCCCTTCAAGAAGCCTTTCGCTAAGGCGGTTCTTGTGGAATTGGAAAAGGGATATTTGGATGCCCATAGAGGGCTATGGTGAAAAAGGAAATATCTTCCGTTCAGAACTGGAAGGAAGCTTTCTGAGAAACTGCTCTGTGTTCTGTTAATTCATCTCACAGAGTTACATCTTTTCCTTCAAGAAGCCTTTCACTAAGGCTGTTCTTGTGGAATTGGCAAAGGGATATTTGGAAACCCATAGAGGGCTATGGTGAAAAAGGAAATATCTTCCGTTCAAAACTGGAAAGAAGCTTTCTGAGAAACTGCTCTGTGTTCTGTTAATTCATCTCACAGAGTTACATCTTTCCCTTCAAGAAGCCTTTCGCTAAGCCTGTTCTTGTGGAATTGGCAGAGGGATATTTGGAAGCCCTTAGAGGGCTATGGTGAAAAAGGAAATATCGTTCGTTCAAAACTGGAAAGAAGCTTTCTTAGAAACTGCTCTGTGTTCTCTTAATTCATCTCACAGAGTTACATCTTTCCCTTCAAGTAGCCTTTCGCTAAGTCTGTTCTTGTGGAATTGGCAAAGGGATATTTGGAAGCCCATAGAGGGCTATGGTGAAAAAGGAAATATCTTCCGTTCAAAAATGGAAAGAAGCTTTCTGAGAAACTGCTCTGTGTTCTGTTAATTCATCTCACAGAGTTACATCTTTCCCTTCAACAAGCCTTTCGCTAAGGCTGTTCTTGAGGAATTAGCAAAGTGATATTTGGAAGCCCATAGAGGGATATGGTGAAAAAGGAAATATCTTCCGTTCAAAACTGGAAAGAAGCTTTCTGAGAAACTGCTCTGTGTTCTGTTAATTCATCTCACAGAGTTACATCTTTCCCTTCAAGAAGCCTTTCGCTAAGCCTGTTCTTGTGGAATTGGCAAAGGGATATTTGGAGGCCCTTAGAGGGCTATGGTGAAAAAGGAAATATCGTCCGTTCAAAACTGGAAAAAGCTTTCTGAGAAACTGCTCTGTGTTCTCTTAATTCATCTCACAGAGTTCCATCTTTCCCTTCAAGAAGCCTTTCGCTAAGGATGTTCTTGTGGAATTGGCAAAGGGATATTTGGAACCCCATAGAGGCCTATGGTGAAAAAGGAAATATCTTCCGTTCAAAACTGGAAAGAATCTTTCTGAGAAACTGCTCTGTGTTCTGTTAATTCATCTCACCGAGTTACATCTTTCCCTTCAAGAAGCCTTACGCTAACGCTGTTCTTGTGGAATTGGCAAAGGGATATTTGGAAGCCCATAGAGGGCTACGGTGAAAAAGGAAATATCTTCCGTTAAAACTGGAAAGAAGCTTTCTGAGAAGCTGCTCTGTGTTCTGTTAATTCATCTCACAGAGTTACATCTTTCCCTTCAAGTAGCCTTTCGGTAAGGCTGTTCTTGTGGAATTGGCAAAGGGATATTTGGAAGCCCATAGAGGGCTACGGTGAAAAAGGAAATATCCTCCGTTCAAAACTGGAAAGAATCTTTCTGAGAAACTTCTCTGTGTTCTCTTAATTCATCTCACAGAGTTACATCTTTCCCTTCAAGAAGCCTTTCGCTAAGGCTGTTCTTGTGGAATTGGCAAAGGGATATTTGGAAGCCCATAGAGGGCTATGGTGAAAAAGGAAATATCTTCCGTTCAAAACTGGAAAGAAGCTTTCTGAGAAACTGCTCTGTGTTCTGTTAATTCATCTCACAGAGTTACATCTTTCCCTTCAAGAAGCCTTTCGCTAAGGCTGTTCCTGTGGAATTGGCAAAGGGATATTTGGAAGCCCATAGAGGGCTATGGTGAAAAAGGAAATATCTTCCGTTCAAAACTTGAAAGAAGCTTTCTGAGAAACTGCTCTGTGTTCTCTTAATTCATCTCACAGAGTTACATCTTTCCCTTCAAGAAGCCATTCGCTAAGGCTGTTCTTGTGGAGTTGGCAAAGGGATATTTGGAAGCCCATAGAGGGCTATGGTGAAAAAGGAAATATCTTCCGTTCAAAAGTGGAAAGAAACTTTCTGAGAAACTGCTCTGTGTTCTGTTAATTCATCTCACAGAGTTACATCTTTCCCTTCAAGAAGCCTTTCGCTAAGGCTGTTCTTGTGGAGTTGGCAAAGGGATATTTGGAAGCCCATAGAGGGCTATGGTGAAAAAGGAAATATCTTCCGTTCAAAACTGTAAAGAAGCTTTTTGAGAAACTACTCTGTGTTCTGTTAATTCATCACACAGAGTTACATCTTTCCCTTCAAGAAGCCTTTCCTAAGGCGGTTCCTGTGGAATTGGCAAAGGGATATTTGGAAGCCCATAGAGGGCTATGTTGAAAAAGGAAATATCTCCCGTTCAAAACTGGAAAGAAGGTTTCTGAGAAACTGCGCTGTGTTCTGTTAATTCATCTCACAGAGTTATATCTTTCCCTTCAAGAAGCCTTTCGCTAAGGCTGTTCTTGTGGAATTGGCAAAGGGATATTTGGAAGCCCACAGAGGGCTATGGTGAAAAAGGAAATATCTTCCGTTCAAAACTGGAAAGAAGCTTTCTGAGAAACTGCTCTGTGTTCTGTTAATTCATCTCACAGAGTTACATCTTTCCCGTCAAGAAGCCTTTCGCTAAGGCTGTTCTTCTGGGATTGGCAAAGGGATATTTGGAAGCCCATAGAGGGCTATGGTGAAAAAGGAAATATCTTCAGTTCAAAACTGGAAAGAAGCTTTCGGAGAAACTGCTCGGTGTTCTGTTAATTCATCTCACAGAGTTACATCTTTCCCTTCAAGAAGCCTTTCGCTAAGGCTGTTCTTGTGGATTTGGCAAAGGGATATTTGGAAGCCCTTAGAGGCCTATGGTGAAAAAGGAAATATCTTCCGTTCAAAACTGGAAAGAAGCTTTCTGAGAAACTGCTCTGTGTTCTGTTAATTCATCTCACAGAGTTACATCTTTCCCTTCAAGAAGCCTTTCGCTAAGCCTGTTCTTGTGGAATTGGCAAAGGGATATTTGGAGGCCCTTAGAGGGCTATGGTGAAAAAGGAAATATCGTCCGTTCAAAACTGGAAAAAGCTTTCTGAGAAACTGCTCTGTGTTCTCTTAATTCATCTCAAAGAGTTACATCTTTCCCTTCAAGAAGCCTTTCGCTAAGGATGTTCTTGTGGAATTGGCAAAGGGATATTTGGAACCCCATAGAGGCCTATGGTGAAAAAGGAAATATCTTCCGTTCAAAACTGGAAAGAATCTTTCTGAGAAACTGCTCTGTGTTCTGTTAATTCATCTCACCGAGTTACGTCTTTCCCTTCAAGAAGCCTTTCGCTAACGCTGTTCTTGTGGAATTGGCAAAGGGATATTTGGAAGCCCATAGAGGGCTACGGTGAAAAAGGAAATATCTTCCGTTGAAACTGGAAAGAAGCTTTCTGAGAAACTGCTCTGTGTACTGTTAATTCATCTCACAGAGTTACATCTTTCCCTTCAAGTAGCCTTTCGGTAAGGCTGTTCTTGTGGAATTGGCAAAGGGATATTTGGAAGCCCATAGAGGGCTACGGTGAAAAAGGAAATATCCTCCGTTCAAAACTGGAAAGAATCTTTCTGAGAAACTGCTCTGTGTTCTCTTAATTCGTCTCACAGAGTTACATCTTTCCCTTCAAGAAGCCTTTCGCTAAGGCTGTTCTTGTGGAATTGGCAAAGGGATATTTGGAAGCCCATAGAGGGCTATGGTGAAAAAGGAAATATCTTCCGTTCAAAACTGGAAAGAAGCTTTCTGAGAAACTGCTCTGTGTTCTGTTAATTCATCTCACAGAGTTACATCTTTCCCTTCAAAATGCCTTTCGCTAAGACTATTCTTGTGGAATTGGCAAAGGGATATTTGGAAGCCCATAGAGCGCTATGGTGAAAAAGGAAATATCTTCCGTTCAAAACTGGAAAGAAGCTTTCTGAGAAACTGCTCAGTGTTCTCTTAATTCATCTCACAGAGTTACATCTTTCCCTTCAAGAAGCCTTTCGCTAAATCTGTTCTTGTGGAATTGGCAAAGGGATACTTGGAAGCCCATAGAGGGCTATGGTGAAAAAGGAAATATCTTCCGTTCAAAACTGGAAAGAAGCTTTCTGAGAAACTGCTCTGTGTTCTCTTAATTCATCTCACAGAGTTACATCTTTCCCTTCAAGAAGCCTTTCGTTAATTCTGTTCTTGTGGAGTTGGCAAAGGGATATTTGGAAGCCCATAGAGGGCTATGGTGAAAAAGGAAATATCTTCCGTTCAAAAGTGGAAAGAAACTTTCTGAGAAACTGCTCTGTGTTCTGTTAATTCATCTCACAGAGTTACATCTTTCCCTTCAAAAAGCCTTTCGCTAAGACTATTCTTGTGGAATTGGCAAAGGGATATTTGGAAGCCATAGAGCGCTATGGTGAAAAAGGAAATATCTTCCGTTCAAAACTGGAAAGAAGCTTTCTGAGAAACTGCTCTGTGTTCTGTTAATTCATCTCACAGAGTTACATCTTTCCCTTCCAGAATCCTTTCGCTAAGGCGGTTCTTGTGTAATTGGCAAAGGGATATTTGGAAGCCCATAGAGGGCTCTGGTGAAAAAGGAAATATCTTCCGTTCAAAATTGGAAAGAAGCTTTCTGAAAAACTGCTCTGTGTTCTGTTAATACATCTCACAGAGTTACATCTTTCCCTTCAAAAAGTCTTTCGCTAAGGCTATTCTTGTGTAATTGGCAAAGGGATATTTGGAAGCCCATAGAGGGCTATGGTGAAAAAGGAAATATCTTCCGTTCAAAAGTGGAAAGAAGCTTTCGGAGAAACTGCTCTGTGTTCTGTTCATTCATCTCACAGAGTTACATCTTTCCCTTCAAGAAGCCTTTCCTAAGGCGGTTCTTGTGGAATTGGCAAAGGGATATTTGGATGCCCTTAGAGGGCTATGGTGAAAAAGGAAATATCTTCCGTTCAGAACTGGAAGGAAGCTTTCTGAGAAACTGCTCTGTGTTCTGTTAATTCATCTCACAGAGTTACATCTTTCCCTTCAAGAAGCATTTCACTAAGGCTGTTCTTGTGGAATTGGCAAAGGGATATTTGGAAACACATAGAGGGCTATAGTGAAAAAGGAAATATCTTCCGTTCAAAACTGGAAAGAAGCTTTCTGAGAAACTGCTCTGTGTTCTGTTAATTCATCTCACAGAGTTACATCTTTCCCTTCAAGAAGCCTTTCGCTAAGCCTGTTCTTGTGGAATTGGCAGAGGGATATTTGGAAGCCCTTAGAGGGCTATGTTGAAAAAGGAAATATCGTCCGTTCAAAACTGGAAAGAAGCTTTCTGAGAAACTGCTCTGTGTTCTGTTAATTCATCTCACAGAGTTACATCTTTCCCTTCAAGTAGCCTTTCGCTAAGTCTGTTCTTGTGGAATTGGCAAAGGGATATTTGGAAGCCCATAGAGGGCTACGGTGAAAAAGGAAATATCCTCCGTTCAAAACTGGAAAGAGTCTTTCTGAGAAACTGCTCTGTGTTCTGTTAATTCATCTCACAGAGTTACATCTTTCCCTTCAAGAAGCCTTTCGCTAAGGCTGTTCTTGTGGAATTGGCAAAGGGATATTTGGAAGCCCATAGAGGGCTACGGTGAAAAAGGAAATATCTTCCGTTCAAAACTGGAAAGAAGCTTTCTGAGAAACTGCTCTGTGTTCTGTTAATTCATCTCACAGAGTTACATCTTTCCCTTCAAAAAGCCTTTCGCTAAGACTATTCTTGTGGAATTGGCAAAGGGATATTTGGAAGCCCATAGAGGGCTATGGTGAAAAAGGAAATATCTTCCGTTCAAAACTGGAAAGAAGCTTTCTGAGAAACTGCTCTGTGTTCTGTTAATTCATCTCACAGAGTTACATCTTTCCCTTCCAGAATCCTTTCGCTAAGGCGGTTCTTGTGTAATTGGCAAAGGGATATTTGGAAGCCCATAGATGGCTATGGTGAAAAAGGAATTATCTTCCGTTCAAAACTGGAAAGAAGCTTTCTGAGAAACTGCTCTGTGTTCTCTTAATTCATCTCATAGAGTTACATCTTACCCTTCAAGAAGCCTTTCGCTAAGGCTGTTCTTGTTGAATTGTCAAAGGGATATTTGGAAGCCCATAGAGGGCTATGGTGAAAAAGGAAATATCTTCCGTTCAAAACTGGAAAGACGCTTTCTGAGAAACTGCTCTGTGTTCTGTTAATTCATCTCACAGAGTTACATCTTTCCCTTCAAGAAGCCTTTCGCTAAGGCTGTTCTTGTGGAATTGGCAAAGGGATATTTTGAAGAACATAGAGGGCTATGGTGAAAAAGGAAATATCCTCCGTTCAAAACTGGTAAGAAGCTTTCTGAGAAACTGCTCTGTGTTCTCTTAATTCATCTCACAGAGTTACATCTTTCCCTTCAAGAAGCCTTTCGCTAGGGCTGTTCTTGTGGAATTGGCAAAGGGATATTTGCAAGCCAATAGAGGGCTATGGTGAAAAAGGAAATATCTTCCGTTCAAAAGTGGAAAGAAGCTTTCTGAGAAACTGCTCTGTGTTCTGTTAATTCATCTCACACAGTTACATCTTTCCCTTGAAAAAGCCTTTCGCTAAGGCTATTCTTGTGGAATTGGCAAAGGGATATTTGGAAGCCCACAGAGGGCTATGGTGAAAAAGGAAATATCTTCCGTTCAAAACTGGAAAGAAGCTTTCTGAGAAACTGCTCTGTGTTCTCTTAATTCATCTCACAGAGTTACATCTTTCCCGTCAAGAAGCCTTTCGCTAAGGCTGTTCTTCTGGGATTGGCAAAGGGATATTTGGAACCCCTAGAGGGCTATGGTGAAAAAGGAAATATCTTCAGTTCAAAACTGGAAAGAAGCTTTCGGAGAAACTGCTCGGTGTTCTGTTAATTCATCTCACAGAGTTACATCTTTCCCTTCAAGAAGCCTTTCGCTAAGGCTGTTCTTGTGGATTTGGCAAAGGGATATTTGGAAGCCCTTAGAGGCCTATGGTGAAAAAGGAAATATCTTCCTTTCAAAACTGGAAAGAAGCTTTCTGAGAAACTGCTCTGTGTTCTGTTCATTCATCTCACAGAGTTACATCTTTCCCTTCAAGAAGTCTTTCGCTAAGGCTGTTCTTGTGGAATTGTCAAAGGGATATTTGGAAGCCCATAGAGGGCTATGGTGAAAAAGGAAATATCTTCCGTTCAAGAATGTAAAGAAGCTTTCTGAGAAACTGCTCTGTGTTCTGTTAATTCATCTCACCGAGTTACATCTTTCCCTTCAAGAAGCCTTTCGCTAAGGCTGTTCTTGTGGAATTGGCAAAGGGATATTTGGAAGCCCATAGAGGGCTATGGTGAAAAAGGAAATATCCTCCGTTCAAAACTGGAAAGAAGCTTTCTGAGAAACTGCTCTGTGTTCTGTTAATTCATCTCACAGAGTTACATCTTTCCCTTCAAGTAGCCTTTCGCTAAGTCTGTTCTTGTGGAATTGGCAAAGGGATATTTTGAAGCCCATAGAGGGCTACGGTGAAAAAGGAAATATCCTCCGTTCAAAACTGGAAAGAATCTTTCTGAGAAACTGCTCTGTGTTCTCTTAATTCATCTCACAGAGTTACATCTTTCCCTTCAAGAAGCCTTTCGCTAAGGCTGTTCCTGTGGAATTGGCAAAGGGATATTTGGAAGCCCATAGAGGGCTATGGTGAAAAAGGAAATATCTTCCGTTCAAAAATGGAAAGAAGCTTTCTGAGAAACTGCTCTGTGTTCTGTTAATTCATCTCACAGAGTTACATCTTTCCCTTCAACAAGCCTTTCGCTAAGGCTGTTCTTGAGGAATTGGCAAAGTGATATTTGGAAGCCCATAGAGGGATATGGTGAAAAAGGAAATATCTTCCGTTCAAAACTGGAAAGAAGCTTTCTGAGAAACTGCTCTGTGTTCTGTTAATTCATCTCACAGAGTTACATCTTTCCCTTCAAGAAGCCTTTCGCTAAGCCTGTTCTTGTGGAATTGGCAAAGGGATATTTGGAGGCCCTTAGAGGGCTATGGTGAAAAAGGAAATATCGTCCGTTCAAAACTGGAAAAAGCTTTCTGAGAAACTGCTCTGTGTTCTCTTAATTCATCTCAAAGAGTTACATCTTTCCCTTCAAGAAGCCTTTCGCTAAGGATGTTCTTGTGGAATTGGCAAAGGGATATTTGGAACCCCATAGAGGCCTATGGTGAAAAAGGAAATATCTTCCGTTCAAAACTGGAAAGAATCTTTCTGAGAAACTGCTCTGTGTTCTGTTAATTCATCTCACCGAGTTACATCTTTCCCTTCAAGAAGCCTTTCGCTAACGCTGTTCTTGTGGAATTGGCAAAGGGATATTTGGAAGCCCATAGAGGGCTACGGTGAAAAAGGAAATATCTTCCGTTAAACCTGGAAAGAAGCTTTCTGAGAAACTGCTCTGTGTTCTGTTAATTCATCTCACAGAGTTACATCTTTCCCTTCAAGAAGCCTTTCGCTAAGGCTGTTCTTGTGGAATTGGCAAAGGGATATTTGGAAGCCCATAGAGGGCTATGGTGAAAAAGGAAATATCTTCCGTTCAAAACTGGAAAGAAGCTTTCTGAGAAACTGCTCTGTGTTCTGTTAATTCATCTCACAGAGTTACATCTTTCCCTTCAAAATGCCTTTCGCTAAGACTATTCTTGTGGAATTGGCAAAGGGATATTTGGAAGCCCATAGAGCGCTATGGTGAAAAAGGAAATATCTTCCGTTCAAAACTGGAAAGAAGCTTTCTGAGAAACTGCTCAGTGTTCTCTTAATTCATCTCACAGAGTTACATCTTTCCCTTCAAGAAGCCTTTCGCTAAATCTGTTCTTGTGGAATTGGCAAAGGGATACTTGGAAGCCCATAGAGGGCTATGGTGAAAAAGGAAATATCTTCCGTTCAAAACTGGAAAGAAGCTTTCTGAGAAACTGCTCTGTGTTCTCTTAATTCATCTCACAGAGTTACATCTTTCCCTTCAAGAAGCCTTTCGTTAATTCTGTTCTTGTGGAGTTGGCAAAGGGATATTTGGAAGCCCATAGAGGGCTATGGTGAAAAAGGAAATATCTTCCGTTCAAAAGTGGAAAGAAACTTTCTGAGAAACTGCTCTGTGTTCTGTTAATTCATCTCACAGAGTTACATCTTTCCCTTCAAAAAGCCTTTCGCTAAGACTATTCTTGTGGAATTGGCAAAGGGATATTTGGAAGCCATAGAGCGCTATGGTGAAAAAGGAAATATCTTCCGTTCAAAACTGGAAAGAAGCTTTCTGAGAAACTGCTCTGTGTTCTGTTAATTCATCTCACAGAGTTACATCTTTCCCTTCCAGAATCCTTTCGCTAAGGCGGTTCTTGTGTAATTGGCAAAGGGATATTTGGAAGCCCATAGAGGGCTCTGGTGAAAAAGGAAATATCTTCCGTTCAAAATTGGAAAGAAGCTTTCTGAAAAACTGCTCTGTGTTCTGTTAATACATCTCACAGAGTTACATCTTTCCCTTCAAAAAGTCTTTCGCTAAGGCTATTCTTGTGTAATTGGCAAAGGGATATTTGGAAGCCCATAGAGGGCTATGGTGAAAAAGGAAATATCTTCCGTTCAAAAGTGGAAAGAAGCTTTCGGAGAAACTGCTCTGTGTTCTGTTAATTCATCTCACAGAGTTACATCTTTCCCTTCAACAAGCCTTTCGCTAAGGCTGTTCTTGTGGAATTGGCAAAGGGATATTTGGAAGCCCTTAGAGGCCTATGGTGAAAAAGGAAATATCTTCCGTTCAAAATTGGAAAGAAGCTTTCTGAGAAACTGCTCTGTGTTCTGTTCATTCATCTCACAGAGTTACATCTTTCCCTTAAAGAAGGCTTTCGCTAAGGCTGTTCTTGTGGAATTTGCAAAGGGATATTTGGAAGCCCATAGAGGGCTATGGTGAAAAAGGAAATATCTTCCGTTCAAAACTGGAAAGAAGCTTTCTGAGAAACTGCTCTGTGTTCTGTTAATTCATCTCACAGAGTTACATCTTTCCCTTCAAGAAGCCTTTCCTAAGGCGGTTCTTGTGGAATTGGCAAAGGGATATTTGGATGCCCTTAGAGGGCTATGGTGAAAAAGGAAATATCTTCCGTTCAGAACTGGAAGGAAGCTTTCTGAGAAACTGCTCTGTGTTCTGTTAATTCATCTCACAGAGTTACATCTTTCCCTTCAAGAAGCATTTCACTAAGGCTGTTCTTGTGGAATTGGCAAAGGGATATTTGGAAACACATAGAGGGCTATAGTGAAAAAGGAAATATCTTCCGTTCAAAACTGGAAAGAAGCTTTCTGAGAAACTGCTCTGTGTTCTGTTAATTCATCTCACAGAGTTACATCTTTCCCTTCAAGAAGCCTTTCGCTAAGCCTGTTCTTGTGGAATTGGCAGAGGGATATTTGGAAGCCCTTAGAGGGCTATGTTGAAAAAGGAAATATCGTCCGTTCAAAACTGGAAAGAAGCTTTCTGAGAAACTGCTCTGTGTTCTGTTAATTCATCTCACAGAGTTACATCTTTCCCTTCAAGTAGCCTTTCGCTAAGTCTGTTCTTGTGGAATTGGCAAAGGGATATTTGGAAGCCCATAGAGGGCTACGGTGAAAAAGGAAATATCCTCCGTTCAAAACTGGAAAGAGTCTTTCTGAGAAACTGCTCTGTGTTCTGTTAATTCATCTCACAGAGTTACATCTTTCCCTTCAAGAAGCCTTTCGCTAAGGCTGTTCTTGTGGAATTGGCAAAGGGATATTTGGAAGCCCATAGAGGGCTACGGTGAAAAAGGAAATATCTTCCGTTCAAAACTGGAAAGAAGCTTTCTGAGAAACTGCTCTGTGTTCTGTTAATTCATCTCACAGAGTTACATCTTTCCCTTCAAAAAGCCTTTCGCTAAGACTATTCTTGTGGAATTGGCAAAGGGATATTTGGAAGCCCATAGAGGGCTATGGTGAAAAAGGAAATATCTTCCGTTCCAAACTGGAAAGAAGCTTTCTGAGAAACTGCTCTGTGTTCTGTTAATTCATCTCACAGAGTTACATCTTTCCCTTCCAGAATCCTTTCGCTAAGGCGGTTCTTGTGTAATTGGCAAAGGGATATTTGGAAGCCCATAGATGGCTATGGTGAAAAAGGAATTATCTTCCGTTCAAAACTGGAAAGAAGCTTTCTGAGAAACTGCTCTGTGTTCTCTTAATTCATCTCATAGAGTTACATCTTACCCTTCAAGAAGCCTTTCGCTAAGGCTGTTCTTGTTGAATTGTCAAAGGGATATTTGGAAGCCCATAGAGGGCTATGGTGAAAAAGGAAATATCTTCCGTTCAAAACTGGAAAGACGCTTTCTGAGAAACTGCTCTGTGTTCTGTTAATTCATCTCACAGAGTTACATCTTTCCCTTCAAGAAGCCTTTCGCTAAGGCTGTTCTTGTGGAATTGGCAAAGGGATATTTTGAAGAACATAGAGGGCTATGGTGAAAAAGGAAATATCCTCCGTTCAAAACTGGTAAGAAGCTTTCTGAGAAACTGCTCTGTGTTCTCTTAATTCATCTCACAGAGTTACATCTTTCCCTTCAAGAAGCCTTTCGCTAGGGCTGTTCTTGTGGAATTGGCAAAGGGATATTTGCAAGCCAATAGAGGGCTATGGTGAAAAAGGAAATATCTTCCGTTCAAAAGTGGAAAGAAGCTTTCTGAGAAACTGCTCTGTGTTCTGTTAATTCATCTCACACAGTTACATCTTTCCCTTGAAAAAGCCTTTCGCTAAGGCTATTCTTGTGGAATTGGCAAAGGGATATTTGGAAGCCCACAGAGGGCTATGGTGAAAAAGGAAATATCTTCCGTTCAAAACTGGAAAGAAGCTTTCTGAGAAACTGCTCTGTGTTCTCTTAATTCATCTCACAGAGTTACATCTTTCACGTCAAGAAGCCTTTCGCTAAGGCTGTTCTTCTGGGATTGGCAAAGGGATATTTGGAACCCCTAGAGGGCTATGGTGAAAAAGGAAATATCTTCAGTTCAAAACTGGAAAGAAGCTTTCGGAGAAACTGCTCGGTGTTCTGTTAATTCATCTCACAGAGTTACATCTTTCCCTTCAAGAAGCCTTTCGCTAAGGCTGTTCTTGTGGATTTGGCAAAGGGATATTTGGAAGCCCTTAGAGGCCTATGGTGAAAAAGGAAATATCTTCCTTTCAAAACTGGAAAGAAGCTTTCTGAGAAACTGCTCTGTGTTCTGTTCATTCATCTCACAGAGTTACATCTTTCCCTTCAAGAAGTCTTTCGCTAAGGCTGTTCTTGTGGAATTGTCAAAGGGATATTTGGAAGCCCATAGAGGGCTATGGTGAAAAAGGAAATATCTTCCGTTCAAGAATGTAAAGAAGCTTTCTGAGAAACTGCTCTGTGTTCTGTTAATTCATCTCACCGAGTTACATCTTTCCCTTCAAGAAGCCTTTCGCTAAGGCTGTTCTTGTGGAATTGGCAAAGGGATATTTGGAAGCCCATAGAGGGCTATGGTGAAAAAGGAAATATCCTCCGTTCAAAACTGGAAAGAAGCTTTCTGAGAAACTGCTCTGTGTTCTGTTAATTCATCTCACAGAGTTACATCTTTCCCTTCAAGTAGCCTTTCGCTAAGTCTGTTCTTGTGGAATTGGCAAAGGGATATTTTGAAGCCCATAGAGGGCTACGGTGAAAAAGGAAATATCCTCCGTTCAAAACTGGAAAGCATCTTTCTGAGAAACTGCTCTGTGTTCTCTTAATTCATCTCACAGAGTTACATCTTTCCCTTCAAGAAGCCTTTCGCTAAGGCTGTTCCTGTGGAATTGGCAAAGGGATATTTGGAAGCCCATAGAGGGCTATGGTGAAAAAGGAAATATCTTCCGTTCAAAAATGGAAAGAAGCTTCCTGAGAAACTGCTCTGTGTTCTGTTAATTCATCTCACAGAGTTACATCTTTCCCTTCAACAAGCCTTTCGCTAAGGCTGTTCTTGAGGAATTGGCAAAGTGATATTTGGAAGCCCATAGAGGGATATGGTGAAAAAGGAAATATCTTCCGTTCAAAACTGGAAAGAAGCTTTCTGAGAAACTGCTCTGTGTTCTGTTAATTCATCTCACAGAGTTACATCTTTCCCTTCAAGAAGCCTTTCGCTAAGCCTGTTCTTGTGGAATTGGCAAAGGGATATTTGGAGGCCCTTAGAGGGCTATGGTGAAAAAGGAAATATCGTCCGTTCAAAACTGGAAAAAGCTTTCTGAGAAACTGCTCTGTGTTCTCTTAATTCATCTCAAAGAGTTACATCTTTCCCTTCAAGAAGCCTTTCGCTAAGGATGTTCTTGTGGAATTGGCAAAGGGATATTTGGAACCCCATAGAGGCCTATGGTGAAAAAGGAAATATCTTCCGTTCAAAACTGGAAAGAATCTTTCTGAGAAACTGCTCTGTGTTCTGTTAATTCATCTCACCGAGTTACATCTTTCCCTTCAAGAAGCCTTTCGCTAACGCTGTTCTTGTGGAATTGGCAAAGGGATATTTGGAAGCCCATAGAGGGCTACGGTGAAAAAGGAAATATCTTCCGTTAAACCTGGAAAGAAGCTTTCTGAGAAACTGCTCTGTGTTCTGTTAATTCATCTCACAGAGTTACATCTTTCCCTTCAAGTAGCCTTTCGGTAAGGCTGTTCTTGTGGAATTGGCAAAGGGATATTTGGAAGCCCATAGAGGGCTACGGTGAAAAAGGAAATATCCTCCGTTCAAAACTTGAAAGAATCTTTCTGAGAAACTGCTCTGTGTTCTCTTAATTCATCTCACAGAGTTACATCTTTCCCTTCAAGAAGCCTTTCGCTAAGTCTGTTCTTGTGGAATTGGCAAAGGGATATTTGGAAGCCCATAGAGGGCTATGGTGAAAAAGGAAATATCTTCCGTTCAAAACTGGAAAGAAGCTTTCTGAGAAACTGCTCTGTGTTCTGTTAATTCATCTCACAGAGTTACATCTTTCCCTTCAAAATGCCTTTCGCTAAGACTATTCTTGTGGAATTGGCAAAGGGATATTTGGAAGCCCATAGAGCGCTATGGTGAAAAAGGAAATATCTTCCGTTCAAAACTGGAAAGAAGCTTTCTGAGAAACTGCTCAGTGTTCTCTTAATTCATCTCACAGAGTTACATCTTTCCCTTCAAGAAGCCTTTCGCTAAATCTGTTCTTGTGGAATTGGCAAAGGTATACTTGGAAGCCCATAGAGGGCTATGGTGAAAAAGGAAATATCTTCCGTTCAAAACTGGAAAGAAGCTTTCTGAGAAACTGCTCTGTGTTCTCTTAATTCATCTCACAGGGTTACATCTTTCCCTTCAAGAAGCCTTTCGCTAAGGCTGTTCTTGTGGAGTTGGCAAAGGGATATTTGGAAGCCCATAGAGGGCTATGGTGAAAAAGGAAATATCTTCCGTTCAAAAGTGGAAAGAAACTTTCTGAGAAACTGCTCTGTGTTCTGTTAATTCATCTCACAGAGTTACATCTTTCCCTTCAAGAAGCCTTTCGCTAAGGCTGTTCTTGAGGAATTGGCAAAGTGATATTTGGAAGCCCATAGAGGGCTATGGTGAAAAAGGAAATATCTTCCGTTCAAAACTGGAAAGAAGCTTTCTGAGAAACTGCTCTGTGTTCTGTTAATTCATCTCACAGAGTTACATCTTTCCCTTCCAGAATCCTTTCGCTAAGGCGTTTCTTGTGTAATTGGCAAAGGGATATTTGGAAGCCCATAGATGGCTATGGTGAAAAAGGAAATATCTTCCGTTCAAAACTGGAAAGAAGCTTTCTGAGAAACTGCTCTGTGTTCTCTTAATTCATCTCACAGAGTTACATCTTACCCTTCAAGAAGCCTTTCGCTAAGGCTGTTCTTGTTGAATTGTCACAGGGATATTTGGAAGCCCATAGAGGGCTAAGGTGAAAAAGGAAATATCTTCCGTTCAAAACTGGAAAGACGCTTTCTGAGAAACTGCTCTGTGTTGTGTTAATTCATCTCACAGAGTTACATCTTTCCCTTCAAGAAGCCTTTCGCTAAGGCTGTTCTTGTGGAATTGGCAAAGGGATATTTGGAAGCCCATAGAGGGCTATGGTGAAAAAGGAAATATCCTCCGTTCAAAACTGGTAAGAAGCTTTCTGAGAAACTGCTCTGTGTTCTCTTAATTCATCTCACAGAGTTACATCTTTCCCTTCAAGAAGCCTTTCGCTAAGGCTGTTCTTGAGGAATTGGCAAAGTGATATTTGGAAGCCCATAGAGGGCTATGGTGAAAAAGGAAATATCTTCCGTTCAAAACTGGAAAGAAGCTTTCTGAGAAACTGCTCTGTGTTCTGTTAATTCATCTCACAGAGTTACATCTTTCCCTTCCAGAATCCTTTCGCTAAGTTGTTTCTTGTGTAATTGGCAAAGGGATATTTGGAAGCCCATAGATGGCTATGGTGAAAAAGGAAATATCTTCCGTTCAAAACTGGAAAGAAGCTTTCTGAGAAACTGCTCTGTGTTCTCTTAATTCATCTCACAGAGTTACATCTTACCCTTCAAGAAGCCTTTCGCTAAGGCTGTTCTTGTTGAATTGTCACAGGGATATTTGGAAGCCCATAGAGGGCTAAGGTGAAAAAGGAAATATCTTCCGTTCAAAACTGGAAAGACGCTTTCTGAGAAACTGCCCTGTGTTGTGTTAATTCATCTCACAGAGTTACATCTTTCCCTTCAAGAAGCCTTTCGCTAAGGCTGTTCTTGTGGAATTGGCAAAGGGATATTTGGAAGCCCATAGAGGGCTATGGTGAAAAAGGAAATATCCTCCGTTCAAAACTGGTAAGAAGCTTTCTGAGAAACTGCTCTGTGTTCTCTTAATTCATCTCACAGAGTTACATCTTTCCCTTCAAGAAGCCTTTCGCTAAGGCTGTTCTTGTGGAATTGGCAAAGGGATATTTGCAAGCCAATAGAGGGCTATGGTGAAAAAGGAAATATCTTTCGTTCAAAAGTGGAAAGAATCTTTCTGAGAAACTGCTCTGTGTTCTGTTAATTCATCTCACACAGTTACATCTTTCCCTTGAAAAAGCCTTTCGCTAAGGCTATTCTTGTGGAATTGGCAAAGGGATATTTGGAAGCCCATAGAGGGCTATGGTGAAAAAGGAAATATCTTCCGTTCAAAACTGGAAAGAAGCTTTCTGAGAAACTACTCTGTGTTCTGTTAATTCATCTCACAGAGTTACATCTTTCCCTTCAAGAAGCCTTTCCTAAGGCGGTTCCTGTGGAATTGGCAAAGGGATATTTGGAAGCCCATAGAGGGCTATGTTGAAAAAGGAAATATCTCCCGTTCAAAACTGGAAAGAAGGTTTCTGAGAAACTGCGCTGTGTTCTGTTAATTCATCTCACAGAGTTACATCTTTCCCTTCAAGAAGCCTTTCGCTAAGTCTGTTCTTGTGGAATTGGCAAAGGGATATTTGGAAGCCCATAGAGGGCTATGGTGAAAAAGGAAATATCTTCCGTTCAAAAGTAGAAAGAAGCTTTCGGAGAAACTGCTCTGTGTTCTGTTAATTCATCTCACAGAGTTACATCTTTCCCTTCAACAAGCCTTTCGCTAAGGCGGTTCTTGTGGAATGGGCAAAGGGATATTTGGAAGCCCATAGAGGGCTATGGTGAAAAAGGAAATATCTTCCGTTCAGAACTTGAAGGAAGCTTTCTGAGAAACTGCTCTGTGTTCTGTTAATTCATCTCACAGAGTTACATCTTTTCCTTCAAGAAGCCTTTCGCTAAGGCTGTTCTTGTGGAATTGGCAAAGGGATATTTGGAAGCCCATAGAGGGCTATGGTGAAAAAGGAAATACCTTCCGTTCCAAACTGGAAAGAAGCTTTCTGAGAAACTGCTCTGTGTTCTCTTAATTCATCTCACAGAGTTACATCTTTTTCTTCAAGAAACCTTTCGCTAAGGCTACTCTTGTGGAATTGGCAAAGCGATATTTGGAAGCCCATAGAGGGCTATGGTGAAAAAGGAAATATCTTCCGTTCAAAACTGGAAAGAAGCTTTCTGAGAAACTGCTCTGTGTTCTGTTAATTCATCTCACAGAGTTACATCTTTCCCTTCAAGAAGCCTTTCGCTAAGGCGGTTCTTGTGGAATTGGAAAAGGGATATTTGGATGCCCATAGAGGGCTATGGTGAAAAAGGAAATATCTTCCGTTCAGAACTGGAAGGAAGCTTTCTGAGAAACTGCTCTGTGTTCTGTTAATTCATCTCACAGAGTTACATCTTTTCCTTCAAGAAGCCTTTCACTAAGGCTGTTCTTGTGGAATTGGCAAAGGGATATTTGGAAACCCATAGAGGGCTATGGTGAAAAAGGAAATATCTTCCGTTCAAAACTGTAAAGAAGCTTTCTGAGAAACTGCTCTGTGTTCTGTTAATTCATCTCACAGAGTTACATCTTTCCCTTCAAGAAGCCTTTCGCTAAGCCTGTTCTTGTGGAATTGGCAGAGGGATATTTGGAAGCCCTTAGAGGGCTATGGTGAAAAAGGAAATATCGTTCGTTCAAAACTGGAAAGAAGCTTTCTGAGAAACTGCTCTGTGTTCTGTTAATTCATCTCACGGAGTTACATCTTTCCCTTCAAGTAGCCTTTCGCTAAGTCTGTTCTTGTGGAATTGGCAAAGGGATATTTGGAAGCCCATAGAGGGCTATGGTGAAAAAGGAAATATCTTCCGTTCAAAAATGGAAAGAAGCTTTCTGAGAAACTGCTCTGTGTTCTGTTAATTCATCTCACAGAGTTACATCTTTCCCTTCAACAAGCCTTTCGCTAAGGCTGTTCTTGAGGAATTGGCAAAGTGATATTTGGAAGCCCATAGAGGGATATGGTGAAAAAGGAAATATCTTCCGTTCAAAACTGGAAAGAAGCTTTCTGAGAAACTGCTCTGTGTTCTGTTAATTCATCTCACAGAGTTACATCTTTCCCTTCAAGAAGCCTTTCGCTAAGCCTGTTCTTGTGGAATTGGCAAAGGGATATTTGGAGGCCCTTAGAGGGCTATGGTGAAAAAGGAAATATCGTCCGTTCAAAACTGGAAAAAGCTTTCTGAGAAACTGCTCTGTGTTCTCTTAATTCATCTCACAGAGTTCCATCTTTCCCTTCAAGAAGCCTTTCGCTAAGGATGTTCTTGTGGAATTGGCAAAGGGATATTTGGAACCCCATAGAGGCCTATGGTGAAAAAGGAAATATCTTCCGTTCAAAACTGGAAAGAATCTTTCTGAGAAACTGCTCTGTGTTCTGTTAATTCATCTCACCGAGTTACATCTTTTCCTTCAAGAAGCCTTACGCTAACGCTGTTCTTGTGGAATTGGCAAAGGGATATTTGGAAGCCCATAGAGGGCTACGGTGAAAAAGGAAATATCTTCCGTTAAAACTGGAAAGAAGCTTTCTGAGAAACTGCTCTGTGTTCTGTTAATTCATCTCACAGAGTTACATCTTTCCCTTCAAGTAGCCTTTCGGTAAGGCTGTTCTTGTGGAATTGGCAATGGGATATTTGGAAGCCCATAGAGGGCTACGGTGAAAAAGGAAATATCCTCCGTTCAAAACTGGAAAGAATCTTTCTGAGAAACTTCTCTGTGTTCTCTTAATTCATCTCACAGAGTTACATCTTTCCCTTCAAGAAGCCTTTCGCTAAGGCTGTTCTTGTGGAATTGGCAAAGGGATATTTGGAAGCCCATAGAGGGCTATGGTGAAAAAGGAAATATCTTCCGTTCAAAACTGGAAAGAAGCTTTCTGAGAAACTGCTCTGTGTTCTGTTAATTCATCTCACAGAGTTACATCTTTCCCTTCAAGAAGCCTTTCGCTAAGGCTGTTCCTGTGGAATTGGCAAAGGGATATTTGGAAGCCCATAGAGGGCTATGGTGAAAAAGGAAATATCTTCCGTTCAAAACTTGAAAGAAGCTTTCTGAGAAACTGCTCTGTGTTCTCTTAATTCATCTCACAGGGTTACATCTTTCCCTTCAAGAAGCCATTCGCTAAGGCTGTTCTTGTGGAGTTGGCAAAGGGATATTTGGAAGCCCATAGAGGGCTATGGTGAAAAAGGAAATATCTTCCGTTCAAAAGTGGAAAGAAACTTTCTGAGAAACTGCTCTGTGTTCTGTTAATTCATCTCACAGAGTTACATCTTTCCCTTCAAGAAGCCTTTCGCTAAGGCTGTTCTTGAGGAATTGGCAAAGTGATATTGGGAAGCCCATAGAGGGCTATGGTGAAAAAGGAAATATCTTCCGTTCAAAACGGGAAAGAAGCTTTCTGAGAAACTGCTCTGTGTTCTGTTAATTCATCTCACAGAGTTACATCTTTCCCTTCAAAAAGCCTTTCGCTAAGACTATTCTTGTGGAATTGGCAAAGGGATATTTGGAAGCCCATAGAGGGCTATGGTGAAAAAGGAAATATCTTCCGTTCAAAACTGGAAAGAAGCTTTCTGAGAAACTACTCTGTGTTCTGTTAATTCATCTCACAGAGTTACATCTTTCCCTTCCAGAATCCTTTCGCTAAGGCGGTTCTTGTGTAATTGGCAAAGGGATATTTGGAAGCCCATAGATGGCTATGGTGAAAAAGGAATTATCTTCCGTTCAAAACTGGAAAGAAGCTTTCTGAGAAACTGCTCTGTGTTCTCTTAATTCATCTCATAGAGTTACATCTTACCCTTCAAGAAGCCTTTCGCTAAGGCTGTTCTTGTTGAATTGTCAAAGGGATATTTGGAAGCCCATAGAGGGCTATGGTGAAAAAGGAAATATCTTCCGTTCAAAACTGGAAAGACGCTTTCTGAGAAACTGCTCTGTGTTGTGTTAATTCATCTCACAGAGTTACATCTTTCCCTTCAAGAAGCCTTTCGCTAAGGCTGTTCTTGTGGAATTGGCAAAGGGATATTTTGAAGAACATAGAGGGCTATGGTGAAAAAGGAAATATCCTCCGTTCAAAACTGGTAAGAAGCTTTCTGAGAAACTGCTCTGTGTTCTCTTAATTCATCTCACAGAGTTACATCTTTCCCTTCAAGAAGCCTTTCGCTAGGGCTGTTCTTGTGGAATTGGCAAAGGGATATTTGCAAGCCAATAGAGGGCTATGGTGAAAAAGGAAATATCTTCCGTTCAAAAGTGGAAAGAAGCTTTCTGAGAAACTGCTCTGTGTTCTGTTAATTCATCTCACACAGTTACATCTTTCCCTTGAAAAAGCCTTTCGCTAAGGCTATTCTTGTGGAATTGGCAAAGGGATATTTGGAAGCCCATAGAGGGCTATGGTGAAAAAGGAAATATCTTCCGTTCAAAACTGTAAAGAAGCTTTCTGAGAAACTACTCTGTGTTCTCTTAATTCATCACACAGAGTTACATCTTTCCCTTCAAGAAGCCTTTCCTAAGGCGGTTCCTGTGGAATTGGCAAAGGGATATTTGGAAGCCCATAGAGGGCTATGTTGAAAAAGGAAATATCTCCCGTTCAAAACTGGAAAGAAGGTTTCTGAGAAACTGCGCTGTGTTCTGTTAATTCATCTCACAGAGTTACATCTTTCCCTTCAAGAAGCCTTTCGCTAAGGCTGTTCTTGTGGAATTGGCAAAGGGATATTTGGAAGCCCACAGAGGGCTATGGTGAAAAAGGAAATATCTTCCGTTCAAAACTGGAAAGAAGCTTTCTGAGAAACTGCTCTGTGTTCTCTTAATTCATCTCACAGAGTTACATCTTTCCCTTCAAGAAGCCTTTCGCTAAGGCTGTTCTTCTGGGATTGGCAAAGGGATATTTGGAAGCCCATAGAGGGCTATGGTGAAAAAGGAAATATCTTCAGTTCAAAACTGGAAAGAAGCTTTCGGAGAAACTGCTCGGTGTTCTGTTAATTCATCTCACAGAGTTACATCTTTCCCTTCAAGAAGCCTTTCGCTAAGGCTGTTCTTGTGGATTTGGCAAAGGGATATTTGGAAGCCCTTAGAGGCCTATGGTGAAAAAGGAAATATCTTCCGTTCAAAACTGGAAAGAAGCTTTCTGAGAAACTGCTCTGTGTTCTGTTAATTCATCTCACAGAGTTACATCTTTCCCTTCAAGAAGCCTTTCGCTAAGCCTGTTCTTGTGGAATTGGCAAAGGGATATTTGGAGGCCCTTAGAGGGCTATGGTGAAAAAGGAAATATCGTCCGTTCAAAACTGGAAAAAGCTTTCTGAGAAACTGCTCTGTGTTCTCTTAATTCATCTCAAAGAGTTACATCTTTCCCTTCAAGAAGCCTTTCGCTAAGGATGTTCTTGTGGAATTGGCAAAGGGATATTTGGAACCCCATAGAGGCCTATGGTGAAAAAGGAAATATCTTCCGTTCAAAACTGGAAAGAATCTTTCTGAGAAACTGCTCTGTGTTCTGTTAATTCATCTCACCGAGTTACGTCTTTCCCTTCAAGAAGCCTTTCGCTAACGCTGTTCTTGTGGAATTGGCAAAGGGATATTTGGAAGCCCATAGAGGGCTACGGTGAAAAAGGAAATATCTTCCGTTAAAACTGGAAAGAAGCTTTCTGAGAAACTGCTCTGTGTTCTGTTAATTCATCTCACAGAGTTACATCTTTCCCTTCAAGTAGCCTTTCGGTAAAGCTGTTCTTGTGGAATTGGCAAAGGGATATTTGGAAGCCCATAGAGGGCTACGGTGAAAAAGGAAATATCCTCCGTTCAAAACTGGAAAGAATCTTTCTGAGAAACTGCTCTGTGTTCTCTTAATTCGTCTCACAGAGTTACATCTTTCCCTTCAAGAAGCCTTTCGCTAAGGCTGTTCTTGTGGAATTGGCAAAGGGATATTTGGAAGCCCATAGAGGGCTATGGTGAAAAAGGAAATATCTTCCGTTCAAAACTGGAAAGAAGCTTTCTGAGAAACTGCTCTGTGTTCTGTTAATTCATCTCACAGAGTTACATCTTTCCCTTCAAAATGCCTTTCGCTAAGACTATTCTTGTGGAATTGGCAAAGGGATATTTGGAAGCCCATAGAGCGCTATGGTGAAAAAGGAAATATCTTCCGTTCAAAACTGGAAAGAAGCTTTCTGAGAAACTGCTCAGTGTTCTCTTAATTCATCTCACAGAGTTACATCTTTCCCTTCAAGAAGCCTTTCGCTAAATCTGTTCTTGTGGAATTGGCAAAGGGATACTTGGAAGCCCATAGAGGGCTATGGTGAAAAAGGAAATATCTTCCGTTCAAAACTGGAAAGAAGCTTTCTGAGAAACTGCTCTGTGTTCTCTTAATTCATCTCACAGAGTTACATCTTTCCCTTCAAGAAGCCTTTCGTTAAGGCTGTTCTTGTGGAGTTGGCAAAGGGATATTTGGAAGCCCATAGAGGGCTATGGTGAAAAAGGAAATATCTTCCGTTCAAAAGTGGAAAGAAACTTTCTGAGAAACTGCTCTGTGTTCTGTTAATTCATCTCACAGAGTTACATCTTTCCCTTCAAAAAGCCTTTCGCTAAGACTATTCTTGTGGAATTGGCAAAGGGATATTTGGAAGCCATAGAGCGCTATGGTGAAAAAGGAAATATCTGCCGTTCAAAACTGGAAAGAAGCTTTCTGAGAAACTGCTCTGTGTTCTGTTAATTCATCTCACAGAGTTACATCTTTCCCTTCCAGAATCCTTTCGCTAAGGCGGTTCTTGTGTAATTGGCAAAGGGATATTTGGAAGCCCATAGAGGGCTCTGGTGAAAAAGGAAATATCTTCCGTTCAAAATTGGAAAGAAGCTTTCTGAAAAACTGCTCTGTGTTCTGTTAATACATCTCACAGAGTTACATCTTTCCCTTCAAAAAGTCTTTCGCTAAGGCTATTCTTGTGTAATTGGCAAAGGGATATTTGGAAGCCCATAGAGGGCTATGGTGAAAAAGGAAATATCTTCCGTTCAAAAGTGGAAAGAAGCTTTCGGAGAAACTGCTCTGTGTTCTGTTAATTCATCTCACAGAGTTACATCTTTCCCTTCAACAAGCCTTTCGCTAAGGCTGTTCTTGTGGAATTGGCAAAGGGATATTTGGAAGCCCTTAGAGGCCTATGGTGAAAAAGGAAATATCTTCCGTTCAAAATTGGAAAGAAGCTTTCTGAGAAACTGCTCTGTGTTCTGTTCATTCATCTCACAGAGTTACATCTTTCCCTTAAAGAAGGCTTTCGCTAAGGCTGTTCTTGTGGAATTTGCAAAGGGATATTTGGAAGCCCATAGAGGGCTATGGTGAAAAAGGAAATATCTTCCGTTCAAAAATGGAAAGAAGCTTTCTGAGAAACTGCTCTGTGTTCTGTTAATTCATCTCACAGAGTTACATCTTTCCCTTCAAGAAGCCTTTCGCTAAGGCGGTTCTTGTGGAATTGGCAAAGGGATATTTGGATGCCCTTAGAGGGCTATGGTGAAAAAGGAAATATCTTCCGTTCAGAACTGGAAGGAAGCTTTCTGAGAAACTGCTCTGTGTTCTGTTAATTCATCTCACAGAGTTACATCTTTCCCTTCAAGAAGCCTTTCGCTAAGCCTGTTCTTGTGGAATTGGCAGAGGGATATTTGGAAGCCCTTAGAGGGCTATGTTGAAAAAGGAAATATCGTCCGTTCAAAACTGGAAAGAAGCTTTCTGAGAAACTGCTCTGTGTTCTGTTAATTCATCTCACAGAGTTACATCTTTCCCTTCAAGTAGCCTTTCGCTAAGTCTGTTCTTGTGGAATTGGCAAAGGGATATTTGGAAGCCCATAGAGGGCTACGGTGAAAAAGGAAATATCCTCCGTTCAAAACTGGAAAGAGTCTTTCTGAGAAACTGCTCTGTGTTCTGTTAATTCATCTCACAGAGTTACATCTTTCCCTTCAAGAAGCCTTTCGCTAAGGCTGTTCTTGTGGAATTGGCAAAGGGATATTTGGAAGCCCATAGAGGGCTACGGTGAAAAAGGAAATATCTTCCGTTCAAAACTGGAAAGAAGCTTTCTGAGAAACTGCTCTGTGTTCTGTTAATTCATCTCACAGAGTTACATCTTTCCCTTCAAAAAGCCTTTCGCTAAGACTATTCTTGTGGAATTGGCAAAGGGATATTTGGAAGCCCATAGAGGGCTATGGTGAAAAAGGAAATATCTTCCGTTCAAAACTGGAAAGACGCTTTCTGAGAAACTGCTCTGTGTTCTGTTAATTCATCTCACAGAGTTACATCTTTCCCTTCAAGAAGCCTTTCGCTAAGGCTGTTCTTGTGGAATTGGCAAAGGGATATTTTGAAGAACATAGAGGGCTATGGTGAAAAAGGAAATATCCTCCGTTCAAAACTGGTAAGAAGCTTTCTGAGAAACTGCTCTGTGTTCTCTTAATTCATCTCACAGAGTTACATCTTTCCCTTCAAGAAGCCTTTCGCTAGGGCTGTTCTTGTGGAATTGGCAAAGGGATATTTGCAAGCCAATAGAGGGCTATGGTGAAAAAGGAAATATCTTCCGTTCAAAAGTGGAAAGAAGCTTTCTGAGAAACTGCTCTGTGTTCTGTTAATTCATCTCACACAGTTACATCTTTCCCTTGAAAAAGCCTTTCGCTAAGGCTATTCTTGTGGAATTGGCAAAGGGATATTTGGAAGCCCACAGAGGGCTATGGTGAAAAAGGAAATATCTTCCGTTCAAAACTGGAAAGAAGCTTTCTGAGAAACTGCTCTGTGTTCTCTTAATTCATCTCACAGAGTTACATCTTTCCCGTCAAGAAGCCTTTCGCTAAGGCTGTTCTTCTGGGATTGGCAAAGGGATATTTGGAACCCCTAGAGGGCTATGGTGAAAAAGGAAATATCTTCAGTTCAAAACTGGAAAGAAGCTTTCGGAGAAACTGCTCGGTGTTCTGTTAATTCATCTCACAGAGTTACATCTTTCCCTTCAAGAAGCCTTTCGCTAAGGCTGTTCTTGTGGATTTGGCAAAGGGATATTTGGAAGCCCTTAGAGGCCTATGGTGAAAAAGGAAATATCTTCCTTTCAAAACTGGAAAGAAGCTTTCTGAGAAACTGCTCTGTGTTCTGTTCATTCATCTCACAGAGTTACATCTTTCCCTTCAAGAAGTCTTTCGCTAAGGCTGTTCTTGTGGAATTGTCAAAGGGATATTTGGAAGCCCATAGAGGGCTATGGTGAAAAAGGAAATATCTTCCGTTCAAGAATGGAAAGAAGCTTTCTGAGAAACTGCTCTGTGTTCTGTTAATTCATCTCACCGAGTTACATCTTTCCCTTCAAGAAGCCTTTCGCTAAGGCTGTTCTTGTGGAATTGGCAAAGGGATATTTGGAAGCCCATAGAGGGCTATGGTGAAAAAGGAAATATCTTCCGTTCAAAACTGGAAAGAAGCTTTCTGAGAAACTGCTCTGTGTTCTGTTAATTCATCTCACAGAGTTACATCTTTCCCTTCAAGTAGCCTTTCGCTAAGTCTGTTCTTGTGGAATTGGCAAAGGGATATTTTGAAGCCCATAGAGGGCTACGGTGAAAAAGGAAATATCCTCCGTTCAAAACTGGAAAGAATCTTTCTGAGAAACTGCTCTGTGTTCTCTTAATTCATCTCACAGAGTTACATCTTTCCCTTCAAGAAGCCTTTCGCTAAGGCTGTTCCTGTGGAATTGGCAAAGGGATATTTGGAAGCCCATAGAGGGCTATGGTGGAAAAGGAAATATCTTCCATTCAAAAATGGATAGAAGCTTTCTGAGAAACTGCTCTGTGTTCTGTTAATTCATCTCACAGAGTTACATCTTTCCCTTCAACAAGCCTTTCGCTAAGGCTGTTCTTGAGGAATTGGCAAAGTGATATTTGGAAGCCCATAGAGGGATATGGTGAAAAAGGAAATATCTTCCGTTCAAAACTGGAAAGAAGCTTTCTGAGAAACTGCTCTGTGTTCTGTTAATTCATCTCACAGAGTTACATCTTTCCCTTCAAGAAGCCTTTCGCTAAGCCTGTTCTTGTGGAATTGGCAAAGGGATATTTGGAGGCCCTTAGAGGGCTATGGTGAAAAAGGAAATATCGTCCGTTCAAAACTGGAAAAAGCTTTCTGAGAAACTGCTCTGTGTTCTCTTAATTCATCTCAAAGAGTTACATCTTTCCCTTCAAGAAGCCTTTCGCTAAGGATGTTCTTGTGGAATTGGCAAAGGGATATTTGGAACCCCATAGAGGCCTATGGTGAAAAAGGAAATATCTTCCGTTCAAAACTGGAAAGAATCTTTCTGAGAAACTGCTCTGTGTTCTGTTAATTCATCTCACCGAGTTACATCTTTCCCTTCAAGAAGCCTTTCGCTAACGCTGTTCTTGTGGAATTGGCAAAGGGATATTTGGAAGCCCATAGAGGGCTACGGTGAAAAAGGAAATATCTTCCGTTAAACCTGGAAAGAAGCTTTCTGAGAAACTGCTCTGTGTTCTGTTAATTCATCTCACAGAGTTACATCTTTCCCTTCAAGTAGCCTTTCGGTAAGGCTGTTCTTGTGGAATTGGCAAAGGGATATTTGGAAGCCCATAGAGGGCTACGGTGAAAAAGGAAATATCCTCCGTTCAAAACTTGAAAGAATCTTTCTGAGAAACTGCTCTGTGTTCTCTTAATTCATCTCACAGAGTTACATCTTTCCCTTCAAGAAGCCTTTCGCTAAGTCTGTTCTTGTGGAATTGGCAAAGGGATATTTGGAAGCCCATAGAGGGCTATGGTGAAAAAGGAAATATCTTCCGTTCAAAACTGGAAAGAAGCTTTCTGAGAAACTGCTCTGTGTTCTGTTAATTCATCTCACAGAGTTACATCTTTCCCTTCAAAATGCCTTTCGCTAAGACTATTCTTGTGGAATTGGCAAAGGGATATTTGGAAGCCCATAGAGCGCTATGGTGAAAAAGGAAATATCTTCCGTTCAAAACTGGAAAGAAGCTTTCTGAGAAACTGCTCAGTGTTCTCTTAATTCATCTCACAGAGTTACATCTTTCCCTTCAAGAAGCCTTTCGCTAAATCTGTTCTTGTGGAATTGGCAAAGGGATACTTGGAAGCCCATAGAGGGCTATGGTGAAAAAGGAAATATCTTCCGTTCAAAACTGGAAAGAAGCTTTCTGAGAAACTGCTCTGTGTTCTCTTAATTCATCTCACAGAGTTACATCTTTCCCTTCAAGAAGCCTTTCGCTAAGGCTGTTCTTGTGGAGTTGGCAAAGGGATATTTGGAAGCCCATAGAGGGCTATGGTGAAAAAGGAAATATCTTCCGTTCAAAAGTGGAAAGAAACTTTCTGAGAAACTGCTCTGTGTTCTGTTAATTCATCTCACAGAGTTACATCTTTCCCTTCAAGAAGCCTTTCGCTAAGGCTGTTCTTGAGGAATTGGCAAAGTGATATTTGGAAGCCCATAGAGGGCTATGGTGAAAAAGGAAATATCTTCCGTTCAAAACTGGAAAGAAGCTTTCTGAGAAACTGCTCTGTGTTCTGTTAATTCATCTCACAGAGTTACATCTTTCCCTTCAAGAAGCCTTTCGCTAAGCCTGTTCTTGTGGAATTGGCAGAGGGATATTTGGAAGCCCTTAGAGGGCTATGGTGAAAAAGGAAATATCGTCCGTTCAAAACTGCAAAGAAGCTTTCTGAGAAACTGCTCTGTGTTCTGTTAATTCATCTCACAGAGTTACATCTTTCCCTTCAAGTAGCCTTTCGCTAAGTCTGTTCTTGTGGAATTGGCAAAGGGATATTTGGAATCCCATAGAGGGCTACGGTGAAAAAAGGAAATATCCTCCGTTCAAAACTGGAAAGAATCTTTCTGAGAAACTGCTCTGTGTTCTGTTAATTCATCTCAGAGTTACATCTTTCCCTTCAAGAAGCCTTTCGCTAAGGCTGTTCTTGTGGAATTGGCAAAGGGATATTTGGAAGCCCATAGAGGGCTATGGTGAAAAAGGAAATATCTTCCGTTCAAAACTGGAAAGAAGCTTTCTGAGAAACTGCTCTGTGTTCTGTTAATTCATCTCACAGAGTTACATCTTTCCCTTCAAAAAGCCTTTCGCTAAGACTATTCTTGTGGAATTGGCAAAGGGATATTTGGAAGCCCATAGAGCGCTATGGTGAAAAAGGAAATATCTTCCGTTCAAAACTGGAAAGAAGCTTTCTGAGAAACTGCTCTGTGTTCTGTTAATTCATCTCACAGAGTTACATCTTTCCCTTCCAGAATCCTTTCGCTAAGGCGGTTCTTGTGTAATTGGCAAAGGGATATTTGGAAGCCCATAGATGGCTATGGTGAAAAAGGAAATATCTTCCTTTCAAAACTGGAAAGAAGCTTTCTGAGAAACTACTCTGTGTTCTCTTAATTCATCTCACAGAGTTACATCTTACCCTTCAAGAAGCCTTTCGCTAAGGCTGTTCTTGTTGAATTGTCAAAGGGATATTTGGAAGCCCATAGAGGGCTATGGTGAAAAAGGAAATATGTTCCGTTCAAAACTAGAAAGACGCTTTCTGAGAAACTGCTCTGTGTTTTCTTAATTCATCTCACAGAGTTACATCTTTCCCTTCAAGAAGCCTTTCGCTAAGGCTGTTCCTGTGGAATTGGCAAAGGGATATTTGGAAGCCCATAGAGGGCTATGGTGAAAAAGGAAATATCTTCCGTTCAAAAATGGAAAGAAGCTTTCTGAGAAACTGCTCCGTGTTCTGTTAATTCATCTCACAGAGTTACATCTTTCCCTTCAAGAAGCCTTTCGCTAAGGCTGTTCTTGTGGAATTGGCAAAGGGATATTTGGAAGCCCATAGAGGGCTACGGTGAAAAAGGAAATATCTTCCGTTCAAAACTGGAAAGAAGCTTTCTGAGAAACTGCTCTGTGTTCTGTTAATTCATCTCACAGAGTTACATCTTTCCCTTCAAGTAGCCTTTCGCTAAGTCTGTTCTTGTGGAATTGGCAAAGGGATATTTTGAAGCAAATAGAGGGCTACAGTGAAAAAGGAAATATAATCCGTTCAAAACTGGAAAGAATCTTTCTGAGAAACTGCTCTGTGTTCTCTTAATTCATCTCACAGAGTTACATCTTTCCCTTCAAGAAGCCTTTCGCTAAGGCTGTTCCGGTGGAATTGGCAAAGGGATATTTGGAAGCCCATAGAGGGCTATGGTGAAAAAGGAAATATCTTCCGTTCAGAACTTGAAGGAAGCTTTCTGAGAAACTGCTCTCTGTTCTGTTAATTCATCTCACAGAGGTACATCTTTCCCTTCAAGAAGCCTTTCGCTAAGGCTGTTCTTGTGGAATTGGCAAAGGGATATTTGGAAGCCCATAGAGGGCTCTGGTGAAAAAGGAAATATCTTCCGTTCAAAACGGGAAAGAAGCTTTCGGAGAAACTGCTCTGTGTTCTGTTAATTCATCTCACAGAGTTACATCTTTCCCTTCAACAAGCCTTTCGCTAAGGCAGTTCTTGTGGAATTGGCAAAGGGATATTTGGAAGCCCTTAGAGGCCTATGGTGAAAAAGGAAATATCTTCCGTTCAAAACGGGAAAGAAGCTTTCTGAGAAAGTGCTCTGTGTTCTGTTCATTCATCTCACAGAGTTACATCTTTCCCTTCAAGAAGGCTTTCGCTAAGGCTGTTCTTGTGGAATTTGCAAAGGGATATTTGGAAGCCCATAGAGGGCTATGGTGAAAAAGGAAATATCTTCCGGTCAAAACTGGAAAGAAGCTTTCGGAGAAACTGCTCTGTGTTCTGTTAATTCATCTCACCGAGTTACTTCTTTCCCTTCAAGAAGCCTTTCGCTAAGGCTGTTCTTGTGGAATTGGCAAAGGGATATTTGGAAGCCCATAGAGGGCTATGGTGAAAAAGGAAATATCTTCCGTTCAAAACTGGAAAGAAGCTTTCTGAGAAACTGCTCTGTGTTCTGTTAATTCATCTCACAGAGTTACATCCTTCCCTTCAAGAAGCCTTTCGCTAAGGCTGTTCTTGTGGTATTGGCAAAGGGATATTTGGAAGCCCATAGAGGGCTATGGTGAAAAAGGAAATATCTTCCGTTCAAAACTGGAAAGAAGCTTTCTGAAAAACTGCTCTGTGTTCTCTTAATTCATCTCACAGAGTTACATCTTTCCCTTCAAAAACCCTTTCGCTAAGGCTATTCTTGTGTAATTGGCAAAGGGATATTTGCAAGCCCATAGAGGGCTATGGTGAAAAAGGAAATATCTTCCGTTCAAAAGTGGAAAGAAGCTTTCTGAGAAACTGCTCTGTGTTCTGTTAATTCATCTCACAGAGTTACATCTTTCCCTTCAAGTAGCCTTTCGCTAAGTCTGTTCTTGTGGAATTGGCAAAGGGATATTTGGAAGCACATAGAGGGCTACGGTGAAAAAGGAAATATCCTCCGTTCAAAACTGGAAAGAGTCTTTCTGAGAAACTGCTCTGTGTTCTGTTAATTCATCTCACAGAGTTACATCTTTCCCTTCAAGAAGCCTTTCGCTAAAGCTGTTCTTGTGGAATTGGCAAAGGGATATTTGGAAGCCCATAGAGGGCTATGGTGAAAAAGGAAATATCTTCCGTTCAAAACTGGAAAGAAGCTTTCTGAGAAACTGCTCTGTGTTGTGTTAATTCATCTCACAGAGTTACATCTTTCCCTTCAAGAAGCCTTTCGCTAAGGCTGTTCTTGTGGAATTGGCAAAGGGATATTTGGAAGCCCATAGAGGGCTATGGTGAAAAAGGAAATATCCTCCGTTCAAAACTGGTAAGAAGCTTTCTGAGAAACTGCTCTGTGTTCTCTTAATTCATCTCACAGAGTTACATCTTTCCCTTCAAGAAGCCTTTCGCTAAGTCTGTTCTTGTGGAATTGGCAAAGGGATATTTGCAAGCCAATAGAGGGCTATGGTGAAAAAGGAAATATCTTTCGTTCAAAAGTGGAAAGAAGCTTTCTGAGAAACTGCTCTGTGTTCTGCTAATTCATCTCACACAGTTACATCTTTCCCTTGAAAAAGCCTTTCGCTAAGGCTATTCTTGTGGAATTGGCAAAGGGATATTTTGAAGCCCATAGAGGGCTATGGTGAAAAAGGAAATATCTTCCGTTCAAAACTGGAAAGAAGCTTTCTGAGAAACTACTCTGTGTTCTGTTAATTCATCTCACAGAGTTACATCTTTCCCTTCAAGAAGCCTTTCCTAAGGCGGTTCCTGTGGAATTGGCAAAGGGATATTTGGAAGCCCATAGAGGGCTATGTTGAAAAAGGAAATATCTCCCGTTCAAAACTGGAAAGAAGGTTTCTGAGAAACTGCGCTGTGTTCTGTTAATTCATCTCACAGAGTTACATCTTTCCCTTCAAGAAGCCTTTCGCTAAGTCTGTTCTTGTGGAATTGGCAAAGGGATATTTGGAAGATCATAGAGTGCTATGGTGAAAAAGGAAATATCTTCCGTTCAAAAGTGGAAAGAAGCTTTCGGAGAAACTGCTCTGTGTTCTGTTAATTCATCTCACAGAGTTACATCTTTCCCTTCAAGAAGCCTTTCGCTAAGGCTGTTCTTGTGGAATTGGCAAAGGGATATTTGGAAGCCCATAGAGGGCTATGGTGAAAAAGGAAATATCTTCCGTTCAAAAGTGGAAAGAAGCTTTCGGAGAAACTGCTCTGTGTTCTGTTAATTCATCTCACAGAGTTACATCTTTCCCTTCAACAAGCCTTTCGCTAAGGCTGTTCTTGTGGAATTGGCAAAGGGATATTTGGAAGCCCATAGAGGGCTATGGTGAAAAAGGAAATATCTTCCGTTCAAAAGTGGAAAGAAGCTTTCGGAGAAACTGCTCTGTGTTCTATTAATTCATCTCACAGAGTTACATCTTTCCCTTCAACAAGCCTTTCGCTAAGGCTGTTCTTGTGGAATTGGCGAAGGGATATTTGGAAGCCCTTAGAGGCCTATGGTGAAAAAGGAAATATCTTCCGTTCAAAACTGGAAAGAAGCTTTCTGAGAAACTGCTCTGTGATCTGTTCATTCATCTCACAGAGTTACATCTTTCCCTTCAAGAAGCCTTTCGCTAAGGCTGTTCTTGTGGAATTTGCAAAGGGATATTTGGAAGCCCATAGAGGGCTATGGTGAAAAAGGAAATATCTTCCGTTCAAAATTAGAAAGAAGCTTTCTGAGAAACTGCTCTGTGTTCTGTTAATTCATCTCACCGAATTACTTCTTTCCCTTCAAGAAGCCTTTCGCTAAGGCTGTTCTTGTGGAATTGGCAAAGGGATATGTGGAAGCCCATAGAGGACTATGGTGAAAAAGGAAATATCTTCCGTTCAAAACTGGAAAGAAGCTTTCTGAGAAACTGCTCTGTGTTCTGGTAATTCATCTCACAGAGTTACATCCTTCCCTTCAAGAAGCCTTTCGCTAAGGCTGTTCTTGTGGAATTTGCAAAGGGATATTTGGAAGCCCATAGAGGGCTATGGTGAAAAAGGAAATATCTTCCGTTCAGAACTTGAAGGAAGCTTTCTGAGAAACTGCTCTGTGTTCTGTTAATTCATCTCACAGAGTTACATCTTTCCCTTCAAGTAGCCTTTCGCTAAGTCTGTTCTTGTGGAATTGGCAAAGGGATATTTGGAAGCCCATAGAGGGCTACGGTGAAAAAGGAAATATCCTCCGTTCAAAACTGGAAAGAGTCTTTCTGAGAAACTGCTCTGTGTTCTGTTAATTCATCTCACAGAGTTACATCTTTCCCTTCAAGAAGCCTTTCGCTAAGGCTGTTCTTGTGGAATTGGCAAAGGGATATTTGGAAGCCCATAGAGGGCTATGGTGAAAAAGGAAATATCTTCCGTTCAAAACTGGAAAGAAGCTTTCTGAGAAACTGCTCTGTGTTCTGTTAATTCATCTCACAGAGTTACATCTTTCCCTTCCAGAATCCTTTCGCTAAGGCGGTTCTTGTGTAATTGGCAAAGGGATATTTGGAAACCCATAGATGGCTATGGTGAAAAAGGAAATATCTTCCGTTCAAAACTGGAAAGAAGCTTTCTGAGAAACTGCTCTGTGTTCTGTTAATTCATCTCACAGAGTTACATCTTTCCCTTCCAGAATCCTTTCGCTAAGGCGGTTCTTGTGTAATTGGCAAAGGGATATTTGGAAGCCCATAGATGGCTATGGTGAAAAAGGAAATATCTTCCGTTCAAAACTGGAAAGAAGCTTTCTGAGAAACTGCTCTGTGTTCTGTTAATTCATCTCACAGAGTTACATCTTTCCCTTCAAGAAGCGTTTCGCTAAGGCTGTTCTTGTGGAATTGGCAAAGGGATATTTGGAAGCCCATAGAGGGCTATGGTGAAAAAGGAAATATCCTCCGTTCAAAACTGGTAAGAAGCTTTCTGAGAAACTGCTCTGTGTTCTCTTAATTCATCTCACAGAGTTACATCTTTCCCTTCAAGAAGCCTTTCGCTAAGGCTGTTGTTGTGGAATTGGCAAAGGGATATTTGCAAGCCAATAGATGGCTATGGTGAAAAAGGAAATATCTTCCGTTCAAAAGTGGAAAGAAGCTTTCTGAGAAACTGCTCTGTGTTCTGTTAATTCATCTCACACAGTTACATCTTTCCCTTGGAAAAGCCTTTCGCTAAGGCTATTCTTGTGGAATTGGCAAAGGGATATTTGGAAGCCCATAGAGGGCTATGGTGAAAAAGGAAATATCTTCCGTTCAAAACTGGAAAGAAGCTTTCTGAGAAACTGCTCTGTGTTCTGGTAATTCATCTCACAGAGTTACATCCTTCCCTTCAAGAAGCCTTTCGCTAAGGCTTTTCTTGTGGAATAGCCAAAGGGATATTTGGAAGCCCATAGAGGGCTATGGTGAAAAAGGAAATATCTTCCGTTCAAAACTGGAAAGAAACTTTCTGAGAAACTGCTCTGTGTTCTCTTAATTCATCTCACAGAGTTACATCTTTCCCTTCAAAAAGCCTTTCGCTAACTATATTCTTGTGGAATTGGCAAAGCGATATTTGGAAGCCCATAGAGGGCTATGGTGAAAAAGGAAATATCTTCCGTTCAAAAGTGGAAAGAAGCTTTCTGAGAAACTGCTCTGTGTTCTGTTAATTCATCTCACAGAGTTACATCTTTCCCTTCAAGAAGCCTTTCGCTAAGGCGGTTCTTGTGGAATGGGCAAAGGGATATTTGGAAGCCCATAGAGGGCTATGGTGAAAAAGGAAATATCTTCCGTTCAGAACTTGAAGGAAGCTTTCTGAGAAACGGCTCTGTGTTCTGTTAATTCATCTCACAGAGTTACATCTTTCCCTTCAAGTAGCCTTTCGCTAAGTCTGTTCTTGTGGAATTGGCAAAGGGATATTTGGAAGCCCATAGAGGGCTACGGTGAAAAAGGAAATATCCTCCGTTCAAAACTGGAAAGTGTCTTTCTGAGAAACTGCTCTGTGTTCTGTTAATTCATCTCACAGAGTTACATCTTTCCCTTCAAGAAGCCTTTCGCTAAGGCTGTTCTTGTGGAATTGGCAAAGGGATATTTGGAAGCCCATAGAGGGCTATGGTGAAAAAGGAAATATCTTCCGTTCAAAACTGGAAAGAAGCTTTCTGAGAAACTGCTCTGTGTTCTGTTAATTCATCTCACAGAGTTATATCTTTCCCTTCAAAAAGCCTTTCGCTAAGACTATTCTTGTGGAATTGGCAAAGGGATATTTGGAAGCCCATAGAGCGCTATGGTGAAAAAGGAAATATCTTCCGTTCAAAACTGGAAAGAAGCTTTCTGAGAAACTGCTCTGTGTTCTGTTAATTCATCTCACAGAGTTACATCTTTCCCTTCCAGAATCCTTTCGCTAAGGCGGTTCTTGTGTAATTGGCAAAGGGATATTTGGAAACCCATAGATGGCTATGGTGAAAAAGGAAATATCTTCCGTTCAAAACTGGAAAGAAGCTTTCTGAGAAACTGCTCTGTGTTCTGTTAATTCATCTCACAGAGTTACATCTTTCCCTTCCAGAATCCTTTCGCTAAGGCGGTTCTTGTGTAATTGGCAAAGGGATATTTGGAAGCCCATAGATGGCTATGGTGAAAAAGGAAATATCTTCCGTTTAAAACTGGAAAGAAGCTTTCTGAGAAACTGCTCTGTGTTCTGTTAATTCATCTCACAGAGTTACATCTTTCCCTTCAAGAAGCGTTTCGCTAAGGCTGTTCTTGTGGAATTGGCAAAGGGATATTTGGAAGCCCATAGAGGGCTATGGTGAAAAAGGAAATATCCTCCGTTCAAAACTGGTAAGAAGCTTTCTGAGAAACTGCTCTGTGTTCTCTTAATTCATCTCACAGAGTTACATCTTTCCCTTCAAGAAGCCTTTCGCTAAGGCTGTTGTTGTGGAATTGGCAAAGGGATATTTGCAAGCCAATAGAGGGCTATGGTGAAAAAGGAAATATCTTCCGTTCAAAAGTGGAAAGAAGCTTTCTGAGAAACTGCTCTGTGTTCTGTTAATTCATCTCACACAGTTACATCTTTCCCTTGGAAAAGCCTTTCGCTAAGGCTATTCTTGTGGAATTGGCAAAGGGATATTTGGAAGCCCATAGAGGGCTATGGTGAAAAAGGAAATATCTTCCGTTCAAAACTGGAAAGAAGCTTTCTGAGAAACTACTCTGTGTTCTGTTAATTCATCTCACAGAGTTACATCTTTCCCTTCAAGAAGCCTTTCGCTAAGGCTGTTCTTGTGGAATTGGCAAAGGGATATTTGGAAGCCCTTAGAGGCCTATGGTGAAAAAGGAAATATCTTCCTTTCAAAACTGGAAAGAAGCTTTCTGAGAAACTGCTCTGTGTTCTGTTCATTCATCTCACAGAGTTACATCTTTCCCTTCAAGTAGCCTTTCGCTAAGGTTGTTCTTGTGGAATTGGCAAAGGGATATTTGGAACCCCATAGAGGCCTATGGTGAAAAAGGAAATATCTTCCGTTCAAAACTGGAAAGAATCTTTCTGAGAAACTGCTCTGTGTTCTGTTAATTCATCTCACCGAGTTACATCTTTCCCTTCAAGAAGCCTTTCGCTAACGCTGTTCTTGTGGAATTGGCAAAGGGATATTTGGAAGTCCATAGAGGGCTACGGTGAAAAAGGAAATATCTACCGTTAAAACTGGAAAGAAGCTTTCTGAGAAACTGCTCTGTGTTCTGTTAATTCATCTCACAGAGTTACATCTTTCCCTTCAAGTAGCCTTTCGGTAAGGCTGTTCTTGTGGAATTGGCAAAGGGATATTTGGAAGCCCATAGAGGGCTACGGTGAAAAAGGAAATATCTTCCGTTCAAAACTGGAAAGAAGCTTTCTGAGAAACTGCTCTGTGTTCTGTTAATTCATCTCACAGAGTTACATCTTTCCCTTCAAAAAGCCTTTCGCTAAGGCTGTTATTGTGGAATTGGCAAAGGGATATTTGGAAGCCCATAGAGGGCTACTTTGAAAAAGGAAATATCTTCCGTTCAAAACTGGAAAGAAGCTTTCTGAGAAACTGCTCTGTGTTCTGTTAATTCATCTCACAGAGTTACATCTTTCACTTCAAGAAGCCTTTCGCTAAGGCTGTTCTTGTGGAATTGGCAAAGGGATATTTGGAAGCCCTTAGAGGGCTATGGTGAAAAAGGAAATATCTTCCGTTCAAAACTGGAAAGAAGCTTTCTGAGAAACTGCTCTGTGTTCTCTTAATTCATCTCACAGAGTTACATCTTTCCCTTCAAGAAGCCTTTCGCTAAGTCTGTTCTTGTGGAATTGGCAAAGGGATACTTGGAAGCCCATAGAGGGCTATGGTGAAAAAGCAAATATCTTCCGTTCAAAACTGGAAAGAAGCTTTCTGAGAAACTGCTCTGTGTTCTCTTAATTCATCTCACAGAGTTACATCTTTCCCTTCAAAAAGCCTTTCGCTAAGGCTGTTTTTGTGGAGTTGGCAAAGGGATATTTGGAAGCCCATAGAGGGCTATGGTGAAAAAGGAAATATCTTCCGTTCAAAAGTGGAAAGAAACTTTCTGAGAAACTGCTCTGTGTTCTGTTAATTCATCTCACAGAGTTACATCTTTCCCTTCAAGAAGCCTTTCGCTAAGGCTGTTCTTGAGGAATTGGCAAAGTGATATTTGGAAGCCCATAGAGGGCTGTGGTGAAAAAGGAAATATCTTCCGTTCAAAACTGGAAAGAAGCTTTCTGAGAAACTGCTCTGTGTTCTGTTAATTCATCTCACAGAGTTACATCTTTCCCTTCAAGAAGCCTTTCGCTAAGCCTGTTCTTGTGGAATTGGCAGAGGGATATTTGGAAGCCCTTAGAGGGCTGTGGTGAAAAAGGAAATATCGTCCGTTCAAAACTGGAAAGAAGCTTTCTGAGAAACTGCTCTGTGTTCTGTTAATTCATCTCACAGAGTTACATCTTTCCCTTCAAGAAGCCTTTCGCTAAGGCTGTTCTTGTGGAATTGGCAAAGGGATATTTGGAAGCCCATAGAGGGCTATGGTGAAAAAGGAAATATCTTCCGTTCAAAACTGGAAAGAAGCTTTCTGAGAAACTGCTCTGTGTTCTCTTAATTCATCTCACAGAGTTACATCTTTCAGTTCAAAAAGCCTTTCGCTAAGACTATTCTTGTGGAATTGGCAAAGGGATATTTGGAAGCCCATAGGGCGCTATGGTGAAAAGGGAAATATCTTCCGTTCAAAACTGGAAAGAAGCTTTCTGAGAAACTGCTCTGTGTTCTGTTAATTCATCTCACAGAGTTACATCTTTCCCTTCAGAATCCTTTCGCTAAGGCGGTTCTTGTGTAATTGGCAAAGGCATATTTGGAAGCCCATAGATGGCTATGGTGAAAAAGGAAATATCTTCCTTTCAAAACTGGAAAGAAGCTTTCTGAGAAACTACTCTGTGTTCTCTTAATTCATCTCACAGAGTTACATCTTACCCTTCAAGAAGCCTTTCGCTAAGGCTGTTCTTGTTGAATTTTCAAAGGGATATTTGGAAGCCCATAGAGGGCTATGGTGAAAAAGGAAATATGTTCCGTTCAAAACTGGAAAGACGCTTTCTGAGAAACTGCTCTGTGATTTCTTAATTCATCTCACAGAGTTACATCTTTCCCTTCAAGAAGCCTTTCGCTAAGGCTGTTCCTGTGGAATTGGCAAAGGGATATTTGGAAGCCCATAGAGGGCTATGGTGAAAAAGGAAATATCTTCCGTTCAAAAATGGAAAGAAGCTTTCTGAGAAACTGCTCTGTGTTCTGTTAATTCATCTCACAGAGTTACATCTTTCCCTTCAACAAGCCTTTCGCTAAGGCTGTTCTTGTGGAATTGGCAAAGGGATATTTGCAAGCCCACAGAGGGCTATGGTGAAAAAGGAAATATCTTCCGTTCAAAACTGGAAAGAAGCTTTCTGAGAAACTGCTCTGTGTTCTTTAAATTCATCTCACAGAGTTACATCTTTCCCTTCAAGAAGCCTTTCGCTAAGGCTGTTCTTCTGGGATTGGCAAAGGGATATTTGGAAGCCCATAGAGGGCTATGGTGAAAAAGGAAATATCTTCCGTTCAAAACTGGAAAGAAGCTTTCGGAGAAACTGCTCGGTGTTCTGTTAATTCATCTCACAGAGTTACATCTTTCCCTTCAAGAAGCCTTTCGCTAAGGCTGTTCTTGTGGAATTGGCAAAGGGATATTTGGAAGCCCTTAGAGGCCTATGGTGAAAAAGGAAATATCTTCCTTTCAAAACTGGAAAGAAGCTTTCTGAGAAACTGCTCTGTGTTCTGTTCATTCATCTCACAGAGTTACATCTTTCCCTTCAAGAAGCCTTTCGCTAAGGCTGTTCTTGTGGAATTGTCAAAGGGATATTTGGAAGCCCATAGAGGGCTACGGTGAAAAAGGAAATATCTTCCGTTCAAAACTGGAAAGAAGCTTTCTGAGAAACTGCTCTGTGTTCTGTTAATTCATCTCACCGAGTTACATCTTTCCCTTCAAAAAGCCTCTCGCTAAGGCTGTTATTGTGGAATTGGCAAAGGGATATTTGGAAGCCCATAGAGGGCTATGTTGAAAAAGGAAATATCTCCCGTTCAAAACTGGAAAGAAGGTTTTTGAGAAACTGCGCTGTGTTCTGTTAATTCATCTCACAGAGTTACATCTTTCCCTTCAAGAAGCCTTTCGCTAAGGCTGTTCTTGTGGAATTGGCAAAGGGATATTTGGAAGCCCACAGAGGGCTATGGTGAAAAAGGAAATATCTTCCGTTCAAAACTGGAAAGAAGCTTTCTGAGAAACTGCTCTGTGTTCTGTTAATTCATCTCACCGAGTTACATCTTTCCCTTCAAGAACCCTTTCGCTAAGGCTGTTCTTCTGGGATTGGCAAAGGGATATTTGGAAGCCCATAGAGGGCTATGGTGAAAAAGGAAATATCTTCAGTTCAAAACTGGAAAGAAGCTTTCGGAGAAACTGCTCGGTGTTCTGTTAATTCATCTCACAGAGTTACATCTTTCCCTTCAAGAAGCCTTTCGCTAAGGCTGTTCTTGTGGAATTGGCAAAGGGATATTTGGAAGCCCTTAGAGGCCTATGGTGAAAAAGGAAATATCTTCCTTTCAAAACTGGAAAGAAGCTTTCTGAGAAACTGCTCTGTGTTCTGTTCATTCATCTCACAGAGTTACATCTTTCCCTTCAAGTAGCCTTTCGCTAAGGTTGTTCTTGTGGAATTGGCAAAGGGATATTTGGAACCCCATAGAGGCCTATGGTGAAAAAGGAAATATCTTCCGTTCAAAACTGGAAAGAAGCTTTCTGAGAAACTGCTCTGTGTTCTGTTAATTCATCTCACCGAGTTACATCTTTCCCTTCAAGAAGCCTTTCGCTAACGCTGTTCTTGTGGAATTGGCAAAGGGATATTTGGAAGCCCATAGAGGGCTACGGTGAAAAAGGAAATATCCTCCGTTCAAAACTGGAAAGAATCTTTCTGAGAAACTGCTCTGTGTTCTCTTAATTCATCTCACAGAGTTACATCTTTCCCTTCAAGAAGCCTTTCGCTAAGGCTGTTCTTGTGGAATTGGCAAAGGGATATTTGGAAGCCCATAGAGGGCTATGGTGAAAAAGGACATATCTTCCGTTCAAAACTGGAAAGAAGCTTTCTGAGAAACTGCTCTTTGTTCTGTTAACTCATCTCACAGAGTTACATCTTTCCCTTCAAAATGCCTTTCGCTAAGACTATTCTTGTGGAATTGGCAAAGGGATATATGGAAGCCCATAGAGCGCTATGGTGAAAAAGGAAATATCTTCCGTTCAAAAGTGGAAAGAAGCTTTCTGAGAAACTGCTCAGTGTTCTCTTAATTCATCTCACAGAGTTACATCTTTCCCTTCAAGAAGCCTTTCGCTAAGTCTGTTCTTGTGGAATTGGCAAAGGGATACTTGGAAGCCCATAGAGGGCTATGGTGAAAAAGGAAATAACTTCCGTTCAAAACTGGAAAGAAGCTTTCTGAGAAACTGCTCTGTGTTCTCTTAATTCATCTCACAGAGTTACATCTTTCTCTTCAAAAAGCCTTTCGCTAAGGCTATTCTTGTGGAATTGGCAAAGCGATATTTGGAAGCCCATAGAGGGCTATGGTGAAAAAGGAAATATCTTCCGTTCAAAAGTGGAAAGAAACTTTCTGAGAAACTGCTCTGTGTTCTGTTCATTCATCTCACAGAGTTACATCTTTCCCTTCAAGAAGCCTTTCGCTAAGGCTGTTCTTGTGGAATTGTCAAAGGGATATTTGGAAGCCCATAGAGGGCTACGGTGAAAAAGGAAATATCTTCCGTTCAAAACTGGAAAGAAGCTTTCTGAGAAACTGCTCTGTGTTCTCTTAATTCATCTCACAGAGTTACATCTTTTCCTTCAAGAAGCCTTTCGCTAAGGCTGTTCTTGTGGAAATAGCAAAGGGATATTTGGAAACACATAGAGGGCTATGGTGAAAAAGGAAATATCTTCCGTTCAAAACTGGAAAGAAGCTTTCTGAGAAACTGCTCTGCGTTTTCTTAATTCATCTCACAGAGTTACATCTTTCCCTTCAAGAAGCCTTTCGCTAAGGCTGTTCCTGTGGAATTGGCAAAGGGATATTTGGAAGCCCATAGAGGGCTATGGTGAAAAAGGAAATATCTTCCGTTCAAAAATGGAAAGAAGCTTTCTGAGAAACTGTTCTGTGTTCTGTTAATTCATCTCACAGAGTTATATCTTTCCCTTCAACAAGCCTTTCGCTAAGGCTGTTCTTGAGGAATTGGCAAAGTGATATTTGGAAGCGCATAGAGGGATATGGTGAAAAAGGAAATATCTTCCGTTCAAAACTGGAAAGAAGCTTTCTGAGAAACTGCTCTGTGTTCTGTTAATTCATGTCACAGAGTTACATCTTTCCCTTCAAGAAGCCTTTCGCTAAGCCTGTTCTTGTGGAATTGGCAAAGGGATATTTGGAAGCCCTTAGAGGGCTATGGTGAAAAAGGAAATATCGTCCGTTCAAAACTGGAAAGAAGCTTTCTGAGAAACTGCTCTGTGTTCTCTTAATTCATCTCACAGAGTTACATCTTTCCCTTCAAGAAGCCTTTCGCTAAGGCTGTTCTTGTGGAATTGGCAAAGGGATATTTGGAACCCCATAGAGGCCTATGGTGAAAAAGGAAATATCTTCCGTTCAAAACTGGAAAGAAGCTTTCTGAGAAACTGCTCTGTGTTCTGTTAATTCATCTCACAGAGTTACATCTTTCCCTTCAACAAGCCTTTCGCTAAGGCTGTTCTTCTGGGATTGGCAAAGGGATATTTGGAAGCCCATAGAGGGCTATGGTGAAAAAGGAAATATCTTCAGTTCAAAAGTGGAAAGAAGCTTTCGGAGAAACTGCTCGGTGTTCTGTTAATTCATCTCACAGAGTTACATCTTTCCCTTCAAGAAGCCTTTCGCTAAGGCTGCTCTTGTGGAATTGGCAAAGGGATATTTGGAAGCCCATAGAGGGCTATGGTGAAAAAGGAAATATCTTCCGTTCAAAACTGGGAAGAAGCTTTCTGAGAAACTGCTCTGTGTTCTCTTAATTCATCTCACAGAGTTACATCTTTTCCTTCAAGAAGCCTTTCGCTAAGGCTGTTCTTGTGGAAATGGCAAAGGGATATTTGGAAACACATAGAGGGCTATGGTGAAAAAGGAAATATCTTCCGTTCAAAACTGGAAAGAAGCTTTCTGAGAAACTGCTCTGTGTTTTCTTAATTCATCTCACAGAGTTACATCTTTCCCTTCAAGAAGCCTTTCGCTAAGGCTGTTCCTGTGGAATTGGCAAAGGGATATTTGGAAGCCCATAGAGGGCTAAGGTGAAAAAGGAAATATCTTCCGTTCAAAAATGGAAAGAAGCTTTCTGAGAAACTTCTCTGTGTTCTGTTAATTCATCTCACAGAGTTACATCTTTCCCTTCAACAAGCCTTTCGCTACGCTGTTCTTGAGGAATTGGCAAAGTGATATTTGGAAGCCCATAGAGGGATATGGTGAAAAAGGAAATATCTTCCGTTCAAAACTGGAAAGAAGCTTTCTGAGAAACTGCTCTGTGTTCTGTTAATTCATCTCACAGAGTTACATCTTTCCCTTCAAGAAGCCTTTCGCTAAGCCTGTTCTTGTGGAATTGGCAAAGGGATATTTGGAAGCCCTTAGAGGGCTATGGTGAAAAAGGAAATATCGTCCGTTCAAAACTGGAAAGAAGCTTTCTGAAAAACTGCTCTGTGTTCTCTTAATTCATCTCACAGAGTTACATCTTTCCCTTCAAAAAGCCTTTCGCTAAGGCTATTCTTGTGTAATTGGCAAAGGGATATTTGCAAGCCCATAGAGGGCTATGGTGAAAAAGGAAATATCTTCCGTTCAAAAGTGGAAAGAAGCTTTCTGAGAAACTGCTCTGTGTTCTCTTAATTCATCTCACAGAGTTACATCTTTCCCTTCAAGTAGCCTTTCGCTAAGTCTGTTCTTGTGGAATTGGCAAAGGGATATTTGGAAGCCCATAGAGGGCTACGGTGAAAAAGGAAATATCCTCCGTTCAAAATTGGAAAGAGTCTTTCTGAGAAACTGCTCTGTGTTCTGTTAATTCATCTCACAGAGTTACATCTTTCCCTTCAAGAAGCCTTTCGCTAAGGCTGTTCTTGTGGAATTGGCAAAGGGATATTTGGAAGCCCATAGAGGGCTATGGTGAAAAAGGAAATATCTTCCGTTCAAAACTGGAAAGAAGCTTTCTGAGAAACTGCTCTGTGTTCTGTTAATTCATCTCACAGAGTTACATCTTTCCCTTCAAAAAGCCTTTCGCTAAGACTATTCTTGTGAAATTGGCAAAGGGATATTTGGAAGCCCATAGAGCGCTATGGTGAAAAAGGAAATATCTTCCGTTCAAAACTGGAAAGAAGCTTTCTGAGAAACTGCTCTGTGTTCTGTTAATTCATCTCACAGAGTTACATCTTTCCCTTCCAGAATCCTTTCGCTAAGGCGTTTCTTGTGTAATTGGCAAAGGGATATTTGGAAGCCCATAGATGGCTATGGTGAAAAAGGAAATATCTTCCGTTCAAAACTGGAAAGAAGCTTTCTGAGAAACTGCTCTGTGTTCCCTTAATTCATCTCACAGAGTTACATCTTACCCTTCAAGAAGCCTTTCGCTAAGGCTGTTCTTGTTGAATTGTCAAAGGGATATTTGGAAGCCCATAGAGGGCTAAGGTGAAAAAGGAAATATCTTCCGTTCAAAACTGGAAAGACGCTTTCTGAGAAACTGCTCTGTGTTGTGTTAATTCATCTCACAGAGTTACATCTTTCCCTTCAAGAAGCCTTTCGCTAAGGCTGTTCTTGTGGAATTGGCAAAGGGATATTTGGAAGCCCATAGAGGGCTATGGTGAAAAAGGAAATATCCTCCGTTCAAAACTGGTAAGAAGCTTTCTGAGAAACTGCTCTGTGTTCTCTTAATTCATCTCACAGAGTTACATCTTTCCCTTCAAGAAGCCTTTCGCTAAGGCTGTTCTTGTGGAATTGGCAAAGGGATATTTGCAAGCCAATAGAGGGCTATGGTGAAAAAGGAAATATCTTTCGTTCAAAAGTGGAAAGAATCTTCCTGAGAAACTGCTCTGTGTTCTGTTAATTCATCTCACACAGTTACATCTTTCCCTTGAAAAAGCCTTTCGCTAAGGCTATTCTTGTGGAATTGGCAAAGGGATATTTGGAAGCCCATAGAGGGCTATGGTGAAAAAGGAAATATCTTCCGTTCAAAACTGGAAAGAAGCTTTCTGAGAAACTACTCTGTGTTCTGTTAATTCATCTCACAGAGTTACATCTTTCTCTTCAAGAAGCCTTTCCTAAGGCGGTTCCTGTGGAATTGGCAAAGGGATATTTGGAAGCCCATAGAGGGCTATGTTGAAAAAGGAAATATCTCCCGTTCAAAACTGGAAAGAAGGTTTCTGAGAAACTGCGCTGTGTTCTGTTAATTCATCTCACAGAGTTACATCTTTCCCTTCAAGAAGCCTTTCGCTAAGTCTGTTCTTGTGGAATTGGCAAAGGGATATTTGGAAGCCCATAGAGGGCTATGGTGAAAAAGGAAATATCTTCCGTTCAAAAGTGGAAAGAAGCTTTCGGAGAAACTGCTCTGTGTTCTGTTAATTCATCTCACAGAGTTACATCTTTCCCTTCAACAAACCTTTCGCTAAGGCTGTTCTTGTGGAATTGGCAAAGGGATATTTGGAAGCCCATAGAGGGCTATGGTGAAAAAGGAAATATCTTCCGTTCAAAACTGGAAAGAAGCTTTCGGAGAAACTGCTCTGTGTTCTGTTAATTCATCTCACAGAGTTACATCTTTCCCTTCAACAAGCCTTTCGCTAAGGCTGTTCTTGTGGAATTGGCAAAGGGATATTTGGAAGCCCATAGAGGGCTATGGTGAAAAAGGAAATATCTTCCGTTCAAAAGTGGAAAGAAGCTTTCGGAGAAACTGCTCTGTGTTCTGTTAATTCATCTCACAGAGTTACATCTTTCCCTTCAACAAGCCTTTCGCTAAGGCTGTTCTTGTGGAATTGGCAAAGGGATATTTGGAAGCCCTTAGAGGCCTATGGTGAAAAAGGAAATATCTTCCGTTCAAAACTGGAAAGAAGCTTTCTGAGAAACTGCTCTGTGATCTGTTCATTCATCTCACAGAGTTACATCTTTCCCTTCAAGAAGACTTTCGCTAAGGCTGTTCTTGTGGAATTTGCAAAGGGATATTTGGAAGCCCATAGAGGGCTATGGTGAAAAAGGAAATATCTTCCGTTCAGAACTTGAAGGAAGCTTTTTGAGAAACTGCTCTGTGTTCTGTTAATTCATCTCACCGAGTTACTTCTTTCCCTTCAAGAAGCCTTTCGCTAAGGCTGTTCTTGTGGAATTGGCAAAGGGATATGTGGAAGCCCATATAGGACTATGGTGAAAAAGGAAATATCTTCCGTTCAAAACTGGAAAGAAGCTTTCTGAGAAACTGCTCTGTGTTCTGTTAATTCATCTCACAGAGTTACATCCTTCCCTTCAAGAAGCCTTTCGCTAAGGCTTTTCTTGTGGAATAGGCAAAGGGATATTTGGAAGCCCATAGAGGGCTATGGTGAAAAAGGAAATATCTTCCGTTCAAAACTGGAAAGAAGCTTTCTGAGAAACTGCTCTGTGTTCTCTTAATTCATCTCACAGAGTTACATCTTTCCCTTCAACAAGCCTTTCGCTAACTATATTCTTGTGGAATTGGCAAAGCGATATTTGGAAGCCCATAGAGGGCTATGGTGAAAAAGGAAATATCTTCCGTTCAAAAGTGGAAAGAAGCTTTCTGAGAAACTGCTCTGTGTTCTGTTAATTCATCTCACAGAGTTACATCTTTCCCTTCAAGAAGCCTTTCGCTAAGGCGGTTCTTGTGGAATGGGCAAAGGGATATTTGGAAGCCCATAGAGGGCTATGGTGAAAAAGGAAATATCTTCCGTTCAGAACTTGAAGGAAGCTTTCTGAGAAACTGCTCTGTGTTCTGTTAATTCATCTCACAGAGTTACATCTTTTCCTTCAAGAAGCCTTTCGCTAAGGCTGTTCTTGTGGAATTGGCAAAGGGATATTTGGAAGCCCATAGAGGGCTATGGTGAAAAAGGAAATACCTTCCGTTCAAAACAGGAAAGAAGCTTTCTGAGAAACTGCTCTGTGTTCTCTTAATTCATCTCACAGAGTTACATCTTTTCCTTCAAGAAACCTTTCGCTAAGGCTACTCTTGTGGAATTGGCAAAGCGATATTTGGAAGCCCATAGAGGGCTATGGTGAAAAAGGAAATATCCTCCGTTCAAAACTGGAAAGAAGCTTTCTGAGAAACTGCTCTGTGTTCTGTTAATTCATCTCACAGAGTTACATCTTTCCCTTCAAGAAGCCTTTCGCTAAGGCGGTTCTTGTGGAATTGGCAAAGGGATATTTGGATGCCCATAGAGGGCTATGGTGAAAAAGGAAATATCTTCCGTTCAGAACTGGAAGGAAGCTTTCTGAGAAACTGCTCTGTGTTCTGTTAATTCATCTCACAGAGTTACATCTTTTCCTTCAAGAAGCCTTTCACTAAGGCTGTTCTTGTGGAATTGGCAAAGGGATATTTGGAAACCCATAGAGGGCTATGGTGAAAAAGGAAATATCTTCCGTTCAAAACTGGAAAGAAGCTTTCTGAGAAACTGCTCTGTGTTCTGTTAATTCATCTCACAGAGTTACATCTTTCCCTTCAAGAAGCCTTTCGCTAAGCCTGTTCTTCTGGAATTGGCAGAGGGATATTTGGAAGCCCTTAGAGGGCTATGGTGAAAAAGTAAATATCGTCCGTTCAAAACTGGAAAGAAGCTTTCTGAGAAACTGCTCTGTGTTCTGTTAATTCATCTCACAGAGTTACATCTTTCCCTTCAAGTAGCCTTTCGCTAAGTCTGTTCTTGTGGAATTGGCAAAGGGATATTTGGAAGCCCATAGAGGGCTACGGTGAAAAAGGAAATATCCTCCGTTCAAAACTGGAAAGAGTCTTTCTTAGAAACTGCTCTGTGTTCTCTTAATTCATCTCACAGAGTTACATCCTTCCCTTCAAGAAGCCTTTCGCTAAGGCTGTTCTTGTGGAATTGGCAAAGGGATATTTGGAAGCCCATAGAGGGCTATGGTGAAAAAGGAAATATCTTCCGTTCAAAACTGGAAAGAAGCTTTCTGAGAAACTGCTCTGTGTTCTGTTAATTCATCTCACAGAGTTACATCTTTCCCTTCAAAAAGCCTTTCGCTAAGACTATTCTTGTGGAATTGGCAAAGGGATATTTGGAAGCCCATAGAGCGCTATGGTGAAAAAGGAAATATCTTCCGTTCAAAACTGGAAAGAAGCTTTCTGAGAAACTGCTCTGTGTTCTGTTAATTCATCTAACAGAGTTACATCTTTCCCTTCAAGAAGCCTTTCGCTAAGCCTGTTCTTGTGGATTTGGCAGAGGGATATTTGGAAGCCCTTAGAGGGCTATGGTGAAAAAGGAAATATCGTCCGTTCAAAACTGGAAAGAAGCTTTCTGAGAAACTGCTCTGTGTTCTGTTAATTCATCTCACAGAGTTACATCTTTCCCTTCAAGTAGCCTTTCGCTAAGTCTGTTCTTGTGGAATTGGCAAAGGGATATTTGGAAGCCCATAGAGGGCTACGGTGAAAAAGGAAATATCCTCCGTTCAAAACTGGAAAGAGTCTTTCTTAGAAACTGCTCTGTGTTCTGTTAATTCATCTCACAGAGTTACATCCTTCCCTTCAAGAAGCCTTTCGCTAAGGCTGTTCTTGTGGAATTGGCAAAGGGATATTTGGAAGCCCATAGAGGGCTATGGTGAAAAAGGAAATATCTTCCGTTCAAAACTGGAAAGAAGCTTTCTGAGAAACTGCTCTGTGTTCTGTTAATTCATCTCACAGAGTTACATCTTTCCCTTCAAGAAGCCTTTCGCTAAGGCTGTTCTTGTGGAATTGGAAAAGGGATATTTGGAAGCACATAGAGGGCTACGGTGAAAAAGGAAATATCTTCTGTTCAAAACTGGAAAGAAGCTTTCTGAGAAACTGCTCTGTGTTCTGTTAATTCATCTCACAGAGTTACATCTTTCCCTTCAAGTAGCCTTTCGCTAAGTCTGTTCTTGTGGAATTGGCAAAGGGATATTTTGAAGCCCATAGACGGCTACGGTGAAAAAGGAAATATCCTCCGTTCAAAACTGGAAAGAATCTTTCTGAGAAACTGCTCTGTGTTCTCTTAATTCATCTCACAGAGTTACATCTTTCCCTTCAAGAAGCCTTTCGCTAAGGCTGTTCCTGTGGAATTGGCAAAGGGATATTTGGAAGCCCATAGAGGGCTATGGTGAAAAAGGATATATCTTCCGTTCAAAACTGGAAAGAAGCTTTCTGAGAATCTGCTCTGTGTTCTGTTAATTCATCTCACAGAGTTACATCTTTCCCTTCAAGAAGCCTTTCGCTAAGGCGGTTCTTGTGGAATTGGCAAAGGGATATTTGGATGCCCATAGAGGGCTATGGTGAAAAAGAAAATATCTTCCGTTCAGAACTGGAAGGAAGCTTTCTGAGAAACTGCTCTGTGTTCTGTTAATTCATCTCACAGAGTTACATCTTTCCCTTCAAGAAGCCTTTCGCTAAGGCTGTTCTTGTGGAATTTGCAAAGGGATATTTGGAAGCCCATAGAGGGCTATGGTGAAAAAGGAAATATCTTCCGTTCAGAACTTGAAGGAAGCTTTCTGAGAAACTGCTCTGTGTTCTGTTAATTCATCTCACCGAGTTACTTCTTTCCCTTCAAGAAGCCTTTCGCTAAGGCTGTTCTTGTGGAATTGGCAAAGGGATATGTGGAAGCCCATATAGGACTATGGTGAAAAACGAAATATCTTCCGTTCAAAACTGGAAAGAAGCTTTCTGAGAAACTGCTCTGTGTTCTGTTAATTCATCTCACAGAGTTACATCCTTCCCTTCAAGAAGCCTTTCGCTAAGGCTTTTCTTGTGGAATAGGCAAAGGGATATTTGGAAGCCCATAGAGGGCTATGGTGAAAAAGGAAATATCTTCCGTTCAAAACTGGAAAGAAGCTTTCTGAGAAACTGCTCTGTGTTCTCTTAATTCATTTCACAGAGTTACATCTTTCCCTTCAACAAGCCTTTCGCTAACTATATTCTTGTGGAATTGGCAAAGCGATATTTGGAAGCCCATAGAGGGCTATGGTGAAAAAGGAAATATCTTCCGTTCAAAAGTGGAAAGAAGCTTTCTGAGAAACTGCTCTGTGTTCTGTTAATTCATCTCACAGAGTTACATCTTTCCCTTCAAGAAGCCTTTCGCTAAGGCGGTTCTTGTGGAATGGGCAAAGGGATATTTGGAAGCCCATAGAGGGCTATGGTGAAAAAGGAAATATCTTCCGTTCAGAACTTGAAGGAAGCTTTCTGAGAAACTGCTCTGTGTTCTGTTAATTCATCTCACAGAGTTACATCTTTTCCTTCAAGAAGCCTTTCGCTAAGGCTGTTCTTGTGGAATTGGCAAAGGGATATTTGGAAGCCCATAGAGGGCTATGGTGAAAAAGGAAATACCTTCCGTTCAAAACTGGAAAGAAGCTTTCTGAGAAACTGCTCTGTGTTCTCTTAATTCATCTCACAGAGTTACATCTTTTCCTTCAAGAAACCTTTCGCTAAGGCTACTCTTGTGGAATTGGCAAAGCGATATTTGGAAGCCCATAGAGGGCTATGGTGAAAAAGGAAATATCTTCCGTTCAAAACTGGAAAGAAGCTTTCTGAGAAACTGCTCTGTGTTCTGTTAATTCATCTCACAGAGTTACATCTTTCCCTTCAAGAAGCCTTTCGCTAAGGCGGTTCTTGTGGAATTGGCAAAGGGATATTTGGATGCCCATAGAGGGCTATGGTGAAAAAGGAAATATCTTCCGTTCAGAACTGGAAGGAAGCTTTCTGAGAAACTGCTCTGTGTTCTGTTAATTCATCTCACAGAGTTACATCTTTTCCTTCAAGAAGCCTTTCACTAAGGCTGTTCTTGTGGAATTGGCAAAGGGATATTTGGAAACCCATAGAGGGATATGGTGAAAAAGGAAATATCTTCCGTTCAAAACTGGAAAGAAGCTTTCTGAGAAACTGCTCTGTGTTCTGTTAATTCATCTAACAGAGTTACATCTTTCCCTTCAAGAAGCCTTTCGCTAAGCCTGTTCTTGTGGATTTGGCAGAGGGATATTTGGAAGCCCTTAGAGGGCTATGGTGAAAAAGGAAATATCGTCCGTTCAAAACTGGAAAGAAGCTTTCTGAGAAACTGCTCTGTGTTCTGTTAATTCATCTCACAGAGTTACATCTTTCCCTTCAAGTAGCCTTTCGCTAAGTCTGTTCTTGTGGAATTGGCAAAGGGATATTTTGAAGCCCATAGACGGCTACGGTGAAAAAGGAAATATCCTCCGTTCAAAACTGGAAAGAATCTTTCTGAGAAACTGCTCTGTGTTCTCTTAATTCATCTCACAGAGTTACATCTTTCCCTTCAAGAAGCCTTTCGCTAAGGCTGTTCCTGTGGAATTGGCAAAGGGATATTTGGAAGCCCATAGAGGGCTATGGTGAAAAAGGATATATCTTCCGTTCAAAACTGGAAAGAAGCTTTCTGAGAATCTGCTCTGTGTTCTGTTAATTCATCTCACAGAGTTACATCTTTCCCTTCAAGAAGCCTTTCGCTAAGGCGGTTCTTGTGGAATTGGCAAAGGGATATTTGGATGCCCATAGAGGGCTATGGTGAAAAAGAAAATATCTTCCGTTCAGAACTGGAAGGAAGCTTTCTGAGAAACTGCTCTGTGTTCTGTTAATTCATCTCACAGAGTTACATCTTTCCCTTCAAGAAGCCTTTCGCTAAGGCTGTTCTTGTGGAATTTGCAAAGGGATATTTGGAAGCCCATAGAGGGCTATGGTGAAAAAGGAAATATCTTCCGTTCAGAACTTGAAGGAAGCTTTCTGAGAAACTGCTCTGTGTTCTGTTAATTCATCTCACCGAGTTACTTCTTTCCCTTCAAGAAGCCTTTCGCTAAGGCTGTTCTTGTGGAATTGGCAAAGGGATATGTGGAAGCCCATATAGGACTATGGTGAAAAACGAAATATCTTCCGTTCAAAACTGGAAAGAAGCTTTCTGAGAAACTGCTCTGTGTTCTGTTAATTCATCTCACAGAGTTACATCCTTCCCTTCAAGAAGCCTTTCGCTAAGGCTTTTCTTGTGGAATAGGCAAAGGGATATTTGGAAGCCCATAGAGGGCTATGGTGAAAAAGGAAATATCTTCCGTTCAAAACTGGAAAGAAGCTTTCTGAGAAACTGCTCTGTGTTCTCTTAATTCATTTCACAGAGTTACATCTTTCCCTTCAACAAGCCTTTCGCTAACTATATTCTTGTGGAATTGGCAAAGCGATATTTGGAAGCCCATAGAGGGCTATGGTGAAAAAGGAAATATCTTCCGTTCAAAAGTGGAAAGAAGCTTTCTGAGAAACTGCTCTGTGTTCTGTTAATTCATCTCACAGAGTTACATCTTTCCCTTCAAGAAGCCTTTCGCTAAGGCGGTTCTTGTGGAATGGGCAAAGGGATATTTGGAAGCCCATAGAGGGCTATGGTGAAAAAGGAAATATCTTCCGTTCAGAACTTGAAGGAAGCTTTCTGAGAAACTGCTCTGTGTTCTGTTAATTCATCTCACAGAGTTACATCTTTTCCTTCAAGAAGCCTTTCGCTAAGGCTGTTCTTGTGGAATTGGCAAAGGGATATTTGGAAGCCCATAGAGGGCTATGGTGAAAAAGGAAATACCTTCCGTTCAAAACTGGAAAGAAGCTTTCTGAGAAACTGCTCTGTGTTCTCTTAATTCATCTCACAGAGTTACATCTTTTCCTTCAAGAAACCTTTCGCTAAGGCTACTCTTGTGGAATTGGCAAAGCGATATTTGGAAGCCCATAGAGGGCTATGGTGAAAAAGGAAATATCTTCCGTTCAAAACTGGAAAGAAGCTTTCTGAGAAACTGCTCTGTGTTCTGTTAATTCATCTCACAGAGTTACATCTTTCCCTTCAAGAAGCCTTTCGCTAAGGCGGTTCTTGTGGAATTGGCAAAGGGATATTTGGATGCCCATAGAGGGCTATGGTGAAAAAGGAAATATCTTCCGTTCAGAACTGGAAGGAAGCTTTCTGAGAAACTGCTCTGTGTTCTGTTAATTCATCTCACAGAGTTACATCTTTTCCTTCAAGAAGCCTTTCACTAAGGCTGTTCTTGTGGAATTGGCAAAGGGATATTTGGAAACCCATAGAGGGATATGGTGAAAAAGGAAATATCTTCCGTTCAAAACTGGAAAGAAGCTTTCTGAGAAACTGCTCTGTGTTCTGTTAATTCATCTAACAGAGTTACATCTTTCCCTTCAAGAAGCCTTTCGCTAAGCCTGTTCTTGTGGATTTGGCAGAGGGATATTTGGAAGCCCTTAGAGGGCTATGGTGAAAAAGGAAATATCGTCCGTTCAAAACTGGAAAGAAGCTTTCTGAGAAACTGCTCTGTGTTCTGTTAATTCATCTCACAGAGTTACATCTTTCCCTTCAAGTAGCCTTTCGCTAAGTCTGTTCTTGTGGAATTGGCAAAGGGATATTTGGAAGCCCATAGAGGGCTACGGTGAAAAAGGAAATATCCTCCGTTCAAAACTGGAAAGAGTCTTTCTTAGAAACTGCTCTGTGTTCTGTTAATTCATCTCACAGAGTTACATCCTTCCCTTCAAGAAGCCTTTCGCTAAGGCTGTTCTTGTGGAATTGGCAAAGGGATATTTGGAAGCCCATAGAGGGCTATGGTGAAAAAGGAAATATCTTCCGTTCAAAACTAGAAAGAAGTTTTCTGAGAAACTGCTCTGTGTTCTATTAATTCATCTCACAGAGTTACATCTTTCCCTTCAAGAAGCCTTTCGCTAAGGCTGTTCTTGTGGAATTGGCAAAGGGATATTTGGAAGCCCATAGAGGGCTACGGTGAAAAAGGAAATATCTTCTGTTCAAAACTGGAAAGAAGCTTTCTGAGAAACTGCTCTGTGTTCTGTTAATTCATCTCACAGAGTTACATCTTTCCCTTCAACAAGCCTTTCGCTAAGGCTGTTATTGTGGAATTGGCAAAGGGATATTTGGAAGCCCATAGAGGGCTATGGTGAAAAAGGAAATATCTTCCGTTCAAAAGTGGAAAGAAGCTTTCGGAGAAACTGCTCTGTGTTCTGTTAATTCATCTCACAGAGTTACATCTTTCCCTTCAGCAAGCCTTTCGCTAAGGCTGTTCTTGTGGAATTGGCAAAGGGATATTTGGAAGCCCTTAGAGGCCTATGGTGAAAAAGGAAATATCTTCCGTTCAAAACTGGAAAGAAGCTTTCTGAGAAACTGCTCTGTGATCTGTTCATTCATCTCACAGAGTTACATCTTTCCCTTCAAGAAGCCTTTCGCTAAGGCTGTTCTTGTGGAATTTGCAAAGGGATATTTGGAAGCCCATAGAGGGCTATGGTGAAAAAGGAAATATCTTCCGTTCAGAACTTGAAGGAAGCTTTCTGAGAAACTGCTCTGTGTTCTGTTAATTCATCTCACCGAGTTACTTCTTTCCCTTCAAGAAGCCTTTCGCTAAGGCTGTTCTTGTGGAATTGGCAAAGGGATATGTGGAAGCCCATATAGGACTATGGTGAAAAACGAAATATCTTCCGTTCAAAACTGGAAAGAAGCTTTCTGAGAAACTGCTCTGTGTTCTGTTAATTCATCTCACAGAGTTACATCCTTCCCTTCAAGAAGCCTTTCGCTAAGGCTTTTCTTGTGGAATAGGCAAAGGGATATTTGGAAGCCCATAGAGGGCTATGGTGAAAAAGGAAATATCTTCCGTTCAAAACTGGAAAGAAGCTTTCTGAGAAACTGCTCTGTGTTCTCTTAATTCATTTCACAGAGTTACATCTTTCCCTTCAACAAGCCTTTCGCTAACTATATTCTTGTGGAATTGGCAAAGCGATATTTGGAAGCCCATAGAGGGCTATGGTGAAAAAGGAAATATCTTCCGTTCAAAAGTGGAAAGAAGCTTTCTGAGAAACTGCTCTGTGTTCTGTTAATTCATCTCACAGAGTTACATCTTTCCCTTCAAGAAGCCTTTCGCTAAGGCGGTTCTTGTGGAATGGGCAAAGGGATATTTGGAAGCCCATAGAGGGCTATGGTGAAAAAGGAAATATCTTCCGTTCAGAACTTGAAGGAAGCTTTCTGAGAAACTGCTCTGTGTTCTGTTAATTCATCTCACAGAGTTACATCTTTTCCTTCAAGAAGCCTTTCGCTAAGGCTGTTCTTGTGGAATTGGCAAAGGGATATTTGGAAGCCCATAGAGGGCTATGGTGAAAAAGGAAATACCTTCCGTTCAAAACTGGAAAGAAGCTTTCTGAGAAACTGCTCTGTGTTCTCTTAATTCATCTCACAGAGTTACATCTTTTCCTTCAAGAAACCTTTCGCTAAGGCTACTCTTGTGGAATTGGCAAAGCGATATTTGGAAGCCCATAGAGGGCTATGGTGAAAAAGGAAATATCTTCCGTTCAAAACTGGAAAGAAGCTTTCTGAGAAACTGCTCTGTGTTCTGTTAATTCATCTCACAGAGTTACATCTTTCCCTTCAAGAAGCCTTTCGCTAAGGCGGTTCTTGTGGAATTGGCAAAGGGATATTTGGATGCCCATAGAGGGCTATGGTGAAAAAGGAAATATCTTCCGTTCAGAACTGGAAGGAAGCTTTCTGAGAAACTGCTCTGTGTTCTGTTAATTCATCTCACAGAGTTACATCTTTTCCTTCAAGAAGCCTTTCACTAAGGCTGTTCTTGTGGAATTGGCAAAGGGATATTTGGAAACCCATAGAGGGATATGGTGAAAAAGGAAATATCTTCCGTTCAAAACTGGAAAGAAGCTTTCTGAGAAACTGCTCTGTGTTCTGTTAATTCATCTAACAGAGTTACATCTTTCCCTTCAAGAAGCCTTTCGCTAAGCCTGTTCTTGTGGATTTGGCAGAGGGATATTTGGAAGCCCTTAGAGGGCTATGGTGAAAAAGGAAATATCGTCCGTTCAAAACTGGAAAGAAGCTTTCTGAGAAACTGCTCTGTGTTCTGTTAATTCATCTCACAGAGTTACATCTTTCCCTTCAAGTAGCCTTTCGCTAAGTCTGTTCTTGTGGAATTGGCAAAGGGATATTTTGAAGCCCATAGACGGCTACGGTGAAAAAGGAAATATCCTCCGTTCAAAACTGGAAAGAATCTTTCTGAGAAACTGCTCTGTGTTCTCTTAATTCATCTCACAGAGTTACATCTTTCCCTTCAAGAAGCCTTTCGCTAAGGCTGTTCCTGTGGAATTGGCAAAGGGATATTTGGAAGCCCATAGAGGGCTATGGTGAAAAAGGATATATCTTCCGTTCAAAACTGGAAAGAAGCTTTCTGAGAATCTGCTCTGTGTTCTGTTAATTCATCTCACAGAGTTACATCTTTCCCTTCAAGAAGCCTTTCGCTAAGGCGGTTCTTGTGGAATTGGCAAAGGGATATTTGGATGCCCATAGAGGGCTATGGTGAAAAAGAAAATATCTTCCGTTCAGAACTGGAAGGAAGCTTTCTGAGAAACTGCTCTGTGTTCTGTTAATTCATCTCACAGAGTTACATCTTTCCCTTCAAGAAGCCTTTCGCTAAGGCTGTTCTTGTGGAATTTGCAAAGGGATATTTGGAAGCCCATAGAGGGCTATGGTGAAAAAGGAAATATCTTCCGTTCAGAACTTGAAGGAAGCTTTCTGAGAAACTGCTCTGTGTTCTGTTAATTCATCTCACCGAGTTACTTCTTTCCCTTCAAGAAGCCTTTCGCTAAGGCTGTTCTTGTGGAATTGGCAAAGGGATATGTGGAAGCCCATATAGGACTATGGTGAAAAACGAAATATCTTCCGTTCAAAACTGGAAAGAAGCTTTCTGAGAAACTGCTCTGTGTTCTGTTAATTCATCTCACAGAGTTACATCCTTCCCTTCAAGAAGCCTTTCGCTAAGGCTTTTCTTGTGGAATAGGCAAAGGGATATTTGGAAGCCCATAGAGGGCTATGGTGAAAAAGGAAATATCTTCCGTTCAAAACTGGAAAGAAGCTTTCTGAGAAACTGCTCTGTGTTCTCTTAATTCATTTCACAGAGTTACATCTTTCCCTTCAACAAGCCTTTCGCTAACTATATTCTTGTGGAATTGGCAAAGCGATATTTGGAAGCCCATAGAGGGCTATGGTGAAAAAGGAAATATCTTCCGTTCAAAAGTGGAAAGAAGCTTTCTGAGAAACTGCTCTGTGTTCTGTTAATTCATCTCACAGAGTTACATCTTTCCCTTCAAGAAGCCTTTCGCTAAGGCGGTTCTTGTGGAATGGGCAAAGGGATATTTGGAAGCCCATAGAGGGCTATGGTGAAAAAGGAAATATCTTCCGTTCAGAACTTGAAGGAAGCTTTCTGAGAAACTGCTCTGTGTTCTGTTAATTCATCTCACAGAGTTACATCTTTTCCTTCAAGAAGCCTTTCGCTAAGGCTGTTCTTGTGGAATTGGCAAAGGGATATTTGGAAGCCCATAGAGGGCTATGGTGAAAAAGGAAATACCTTCCGTTCAAAACTGGAAAGAAGCTTTCTGAGAAACTGCTCTGTGTTCTCTTAATTCATCTCACAGAGTTACATCTTTTCCTTCAAGAAACCTTTCGCTAAGGCTACTCTTGTGGAATTGGCAAAGCGATATTTGGAAGCCCATAGAGGGCTATGGTGAAAAAGGAAATATCTTCCGTTCAAAACTGGAAAGAAGCTTTCTGAGAAACTGCTCTGTGTTCTGTTAATTCATCTCACAGAGTTACATCTTTCCCTTCAAGAAGCCTTTCGCTAAGGCGGTTCTTGTGGAATTGGCAAAGGGATATTTGGATGCCCATAGAGGGCTATGGTGAAAAAGGAAATATCTTCCGTTCAGAACTGGAAGGAAGCTTTCTGAGAAACTGCTCTGTGTTCTGTTAATTCATCTCACAGAGTTACATCTTTTCCTTCAAGAAGCCTTTCACTAAGGCTGTTCTTGTGGAATTGGCAAAGGGATATTTGGAAACCCATAGAGGGATATGGTGAAAAAGGAAATATCTTCCGTTCAAAACTGGAAAGAAGCTTTCTGAGAAACTGCTCTGTGTTCTGTTAATTCATCTAACAGAGTTACATCTTTCCCTTCAAGAAGCCTTTCGCTAAGCCTGTTCTTGTGGATTTGGCAGAGGGATATTTGGAAGCCCTTAGAGGGCTATGGTGAAAAAGGAAATATCGTCCGTTCAAAACTGGAAAGAAGCTTTCTGAGAAACTGCTCTGTGTTCTGTTAATTCATCTCACAGAGTTACATCTTTCCCTTCAAGTAGCCTTTCGCTAAGTCTGTTCTTGTGGAATTGGCAAAGGGATATTTGGAAGCCCATAGAGGGCTACGGTGAAAAAGGAAATATCCTCCGTTCAAAACTGGAAAGAGTCTTTCTTAGAAACTGCTCTGTGTTCTGTTAATTCATCTCACAGAGTTACATCCTTCCCTTCAAGAAGCCTTTCGCTAAGGCTGTTCTTGTGGAATTGGCAAAGGGATATTTGGAAGCCCATAGAGGGCTATGGTGAAAAAGGAAATATCTTCCGTTCAAAACTAGAAAGAAGTTTTCTGAGAAACTGCTCTGTGTTCTATTAATTCATCTCACAGAGTTACATCTTTCCCTTCAAGAAGCCTTTCGCTAAGGCTGTTCTTGTGGAATTGGCAAAGGGATATTTGGAAGCCCATAGAGGGCTACGGTGAAAAAGGAAATATCTTCTGTTCAAAACTGGAAAGAAGCTTTCTGAGAAACTGCTCTGTGTTCTGTTAATTCATCTCACAGAGTTACATCTTTCCCTTCAACAAGCCTTTCGCTAAGGCTGTTATTGTGGAATTGGCAAAGGGATATTTGGAAGCCCATAGAGGGCTATGGTGAAAAAGGAAATATCTTCCGTTCAAAAGTGGAAAGAAGCTTTCGGAGAAACTGCTCTGTGTTCTGTTAATTCATCTCACAGAGTTACATCTTTCCCTTCAGCAAGCCTTTCGCTAAGGCTGTTCTTGTGGAATTGGCAAAGGGATATTTGGAAGCCCTTAGAGGCCTATGGTGAAAAAGGAAATATCTTCCGTTCAAAACTGGAAAGAAGCTTTCTGAGAAACTGCTCTGTGATCTGTTCATTCATCTCACAGAGTTACATCTTTCCCTTCAAGAAGCCTTTCGCTAAGGCTGTTCTTGTGGAATTTGCAAAGGGATATTTGGAAGCCCATAGAGGGCTATGGTGAAAAAGGAAATATCTTCCGTTCAGAACTTGAAGGAAGCTTTCTGAGAAACTGCTCTGTGTTCTGTTAATTCATCTCACCGAGTTACTTCTTTCCCTTCAAGAAGCCTTTCGCTAAGGCTGTTCTTGTGGAATTGGCAAAGGGATATGTGGAAGCCCATATAGGACTATGGTGAAAAACGAAATATCTTCCGTTCAAAACTGGAAAGAAGCTTTCTGAGAAACTGCTCTGTGTTCTGTTAATTCATCTCACAGAGTTACATCCTTCCCTTCAAGAAGCCTTTCGCTAAGGCTTTTCTTGTGGAATAGGCAAAGGGATATTTGGAAGCCCATAGAGGGCTATGGTGAAAAAGGAAATATCTTCCGTTCAAAACTGGAAAGAAGCTTTCTGAGAAACTGCTCTGTGTTCTCTTAATTCATTTCACAGAGTTACATCTTTCCCTTCAACAAGCCTTTCGCTAACTATATTCTTGTGGAATTGGCAAAGCGATATTTGGAAGCCCATAGAGGGCTATGGTGAAAAAGGAAATATCTTCCGTTCAAAAGTGGAAAGAAGCTTTCTGAGAAACTGCTCTGTGTTCTGTTAATTCATCTCACAGAGTTACATCTTTCCCTTCAAGAAGCCTTTCGCTAAGGCGGTTCTTGTGGAATGGGCAAAGGGATATTTGGAAGCCCATAGAGGGCTATGGTGAAAAAGGAAATATCTTCCGTTCAGAACTTGAAGGAAGCTTTCTGAGAAACTGCTCTGTGTTCTGTTAATTCATCTCACAGAGTTACATCTTTTCCTTCAAGAAGCCTTTCGCTAAGGCTGTTCTTGTGGAATTGGCAAAGGGATATTTGGAAGCCCATAGAGGGCTATGGTGAAAAAGGAAATACCTTCCGTTCAAAACTGGAAAGAAGCTTTCTGAGAAACTGCTCTGTGTTCTCTTAATTCATCTCACAGAGTTACATCTTTTCCTTCAAGAAACCTTTCGCTAAGGCTACTCTTGTGGAATTGGCAAAGCGATATTTGGAAGCCCATAGAGGGCTATGGTGAAAAAGGAAATATCTTCCGTTCAAAACTGGAAAGAAGCTTTCTGAGAATCTGCTCTGTGTTCTGTTAATTCATCTCACAGAGTTACATCTTTTCCTTCAAGAAGCCTTTCACTAAGGCTGTTCTTGTGGAATTGGCAAAGGGATATTTGGAAACCCATAGAGGGCTATGGTGAAAAAGGAAATATCTTCCGTTCAAAACTGGAAAGAAGCTTTCTGAGAAACTGCTCTGTGTTCTGTTAATTCATCTAACAGAGTTACATCTTTCCCTTCAAGAAGCCTTTCGCTAAGCCTGTTCTTGTGGATTTGGCAGAGGGATATTTGGAAGCCCTTAGAGGGCTATGGTGAAAAAGGAAATATCGTCCGTTCAAAACTGGAAAGAAGCTTTCTGAGAAACTGCTCTGTGTTCTGTTAATTCATCTCACAGAGTTACATCTTTCCCTTCAAGTAGCCTTTCGCTAAGTCTGTTCTTGTGGAATTGGCAAAGGGATATTTGGAAGCCCATAGAGGGCTACGGTGAAAAAGGAAATATCCTCCGTTCAAAACTGGAAAGAGTCTTTCTTAGAAACTGCTCTGTGTTCTGTTAATTCATCTCACAGAGTTACATCCTTCCCTTCAAGAAGCCTTTCGCTAAGGCTGTTCTTCTGGAATTGGCAAAGGGATATTTGGAAGCCCATAGAGGGCTATGGTGAAAAAGGAAATATCTTCCGTTCAAAACTGGAAAGAAGCTTTCTGAGAAACTGCTCTGTGTTCTGTTAATTCATCTCACAGAGTTACATCTTTCCCTTCAAGAAGCCTTTCGCTAAGGCTGTTCTTGTGGAATTGGCAAAGGGATATTTGGAAGCCCATAGAGGGCTACGGTGAAAAAGGAAATATCTTCTGTTCAAAACTGGAAAGAAGCTTTCTGAGAAACTGCTCTGTGTTCTGTTAATTCATCTCACAGAGTTACATCTTTCCCTTCAAGTAGCCTTTCGCTAAGTCTGTTCTTGTGGAATTGGCAAAGGGATATTTTGAAGCCCATAGAGGGCTACGGTGAAAAAGGAAATATCCTCCGTTCAAAACTGGAAAGAATCTTTCTGAGAAACTGCTCTGTGTTCTCTTAATTCATCTCACAGATTTACATCTTTCCCTTCAAGAAGCCTTTCGCTAAGGCTGTTCCTGTGGAATTGGCAAAGGGATATTTGGAAGCCCATAGAGGGCTATGGTGAAAAAGGATATATCTTCCGTTCAAAACTGGAAAGAAGCTTTCTGAGAAACTGCTCTGTGTTCTGTTAATTCATCTCACAGAGTTACATCTTTCCCTTCAAGAAGCCTTTCGCTAAGGCGGTTCTTGTGGAATTGGCAAAGGGATATTTGGATGCCCATAGAGGGCTATGGTGAAAAAGGAAATATCTTCCGTTCAGAACTGGAAGGAAGCTTTCTGAGAAACTGCTCTGTGTTCTGTTAATTCATCTCACAGAGTTACATCTTTTCCTTCAAGAAGCCTTTCACTAAGGCTGTTCTTGTGGAATTGGCAAAGGGATATTTGGAAACCCATAGAGGGCTATGGTGAAAAAGGAAATATCTTCCGTTCAAAACTGGAAAGAAGCTTTCTGAGAAACTGCTCTGTGTTCTGTTAATTCATCTCACAGAGTTACATCTTTCCCTTCAAAAAGCCTTTCGCTAAGACTATTCTTGTGGAATTGGCAAAGGATATTTGGAAGCCCGTAGAGCGCTATGGTGAAAAAGGAAATATCTTCCGTTCAAAACTGGAAAGAAGCTTTCTGAGAAACTGCTCTGTGTTCTGTTAATTCATCTCACAGAGTTACATCTTTCCCTTCAAGAAGCCTTTCGCTAAGGCTGTTCTTGTGGAATTGGCAAAGGGATATTTGGAAGCCCATAGAGGGCTACGGTGAAAAAGGAAATATCCTCCGTTCAAAACTGGAAAGAATCTTTCTGAGAAACTGCTCTGTGTTCTCTTAATTCATCTCACAGAGTTACATCTTTCCCTTCAAGAAGCCTTTCGCTAAGGCTGTTCCTGTGGAATTGGCAAAGGGATATTTGGAAGCCCATAGAGGGCTATGGTGAAAAAGGAAATATCTTCCGTTCAAAAACGGAAAGAAGCTTTCTGAGAAACTGCTCTGTGTTCTGTTAATTCATCTCACAGAGTTACATCTTTCCCTTCAACAAGCCTTTCGCTAAGGCTGTTCTTGAGGAATTGGCAAAGTGATATTTGGAAGCCCATAGAGGGATATGGTGAAAAAGGAAATATCTTCCGTTCAAAACTGGAAAGAAGCTTTCTGAGAAACTGCTCTGTGTTCTGTTAATTCATCTCACCGAGTTACATCTTTCCCTTCAAGAAGCCTTTCGCTAAGGCTGTTCTTGTGGAATTGGCAAAGGGATATTTGGAAGCCCATAGAGGGCTACGGTGAAAAAGGAAATATCTTCCGTTCAAAACTGGAAAGAAGCTTTCTGAGAAACTGCTCTGTGTTCTGTTAATTCATCTCACAGAGTTACATCTTTCCCTTCAAGTAGCCTTTCGCTAAGTCTGTTCTTGTGGAATTGGCAAAGGGATATTTTGAAGCCCATAGAGGGCTACGGTGAAAAAGGAAATATCCTCCGTTCAAAACTGGAAAGAATCTTTCTGAGAAACTGCTCTGTGTTCTCTTAATTCATCTCACAGAGTTACATCTTTCCCTTCAAGAAGCCTTTCGCTAAGGCTGTTCCTGTGGAATTGGCAAAGGGATATTTGGAAGCCCATAGAGGGCTATGGTGAAAAAGGAAATATCTTCCGTTCAAAAATGGAAAGAAGCTTTCTGAGAAACTGCTCTGTGTTCTGTTAATTCATCTCACAGAGTTACATCTTTCCCTTCAACAAGCCTTTCGCTAAGGCTGTTCTTGTGGAATTGGCAAAGTGATATTTGGAAGCCCATAGAGGGATATGGTGAAAAAGGAAATATCTTCCGTTCAAAACTGGAAAGAAGCTTTCTGAGAAACTGCTCTGTGTTCTCTTAATTCATCTCACAGAGTTACATCTTTTCCTTCAAGAAACCTTTCGCTAAGGCTACTCTTGTGGAATTGGCAAAGCGATATTTGGAAGCCCATAGAGGGCTATGGTGAAAAAGGAAATATCTTCCGTTCAAAACTGGAAAGAAGCTTTCTGAGAATCTGCTCTGTGTTCTGTTAATTCATCTCACAGAGTTACATCTTTCCCTTCAAGAAGCCTTTCGCTAAGGCGGTTCTTGTGGAATTGGCAAAGGGATATTTGGATGCCCATAGAGGGCTATGGTGAAAAAGGAAATATCTTCCGTTCAGAACTGGAAGGAAGCTTTCTGAGAAACTGCTCTGTGTTCTGTTAATTCATCTCACAGAGTTACATCTTTTCCTTCAAGAAGCCTTTCACTAAGGCTGTTCTTGTGGAATTGGCAAAGGGATATTTGGAAACCCATAGAGGGCTATGGTGAAAAAGGAAATATCTTCCGTTCAAAACTGGAAAGAAGCTTTCTGAGAAACTGCTCTGTGTTCTGTTAATTCATCTAACAGAGTTACATCTTTCCCTTCAAGAAGCCTTTCGCTAAGCCTGTTCTTGTGGATTTGGCAGAGGGATATTTGGAAGCCCTTAGAGGGCTATGGTGAAAAAGGAAATATCGTCCGTTCAAAACTGGAAAGAAGCTTTCTGAGAAACTGCTCTGTGTTCTGTTAATTCATCTCACAGAGTTACATCTTTCCCTTCAAGTAGCCTTTCGCTAAGTCTGTTCTTGTGGAATTGGCAAAGGGATATTTGGAAGCCCATAGAGGGCTACGGTGAAAAAGGAAATATCCTCCGTTCAAAATTGGAAAGAGTCTTTCTTAGAAACTGCTCTGTGTTCTGTTAATTCATCTCACAGAGTTACATCCTTCCCTTCAAGAAGCCTTTCGCTAAGGCTGTTCTTCTGGAATTGGCAAAGGGATATTTGGAAGCCCATAGAGGGCTATGGTGAAAAAGGAAATATCTTCCGTTCAAAACTGGAAAGAATCTTTCTGAGAAACTGCTCTGTGTTCTCTTAATTCATCTCACAGAGTTACATCTTTCCCTTCAAGAAGCCTTTCGCTAAGGCTGTTCCTGTGGAATTGGCAAAGGGATATTTGGAAGCCCATAGAGGGCTATGGTGAAAAAGGATATATCTTCCGTTCAAAACTGGAAAGAAGCTTTCTGAGAAACTGCTCTGTGTTCTGTTAATTCATCTCACAGAGTTACATCTTTCCCTTCAAGAAGCCTTTCGCTAAGGCGGTTCTTGTGGAATTGGCAAAGGGATATTTGGATGCCCATAGAGGGCTATGGTGAAAAAGGAAATATCTTCCGTTCAGAACTGGAAGGAAGCTTTCTGAGAAACTGCTCTGTGTTCTGTTAATTCATCTCACAGAGTTACATCTTTTCCTTCAAGAAGCCTTTCACTAAGGCTGTTCTTGTGGAATTGGCAAAGGGATATTTGGAAACCCATAGAGGGCTATGGTGAAAAAGGAAATATCTTCCGTTCAAAACTGGAAAGAAGCTTTCTGAGAAACTGCTCTGTGTTCTGTTAATTCATCTCACAGAGTTACATCTTTCCCTTCAAAAAGCCTTTCGCTAAGACTATTCTTGTGGAATTGGCAAAGGATATTTGGAAGCCCGTAGAGCGCTATGGTGAAAAAGGAAATATCTTCCGTTCAAAACTGGAAAGAAGCTTTCTGAGAAACTGCTCTGTGTTCTGTTAATTCATCTCACAGAGTTACATCTTTCCCTTCAAGAAGCCTTTCGCTAAGGCTGTTCTTGTGGAATTGGCAAAGGGATATTTGGAAGCCCATAGAGGGCTACGGTGAAAAAGGAAATATCCTCCGTTCAAAACTGGAAAGAATCTTTCTGAGAAACTGCTCTGTGTTCTCTTAATTCATCTCACAGAGTTACATCTTTCCCTTCAAGAAGCCTTTCGCTAAGGCTGTTCCTGTGGAATTGGCAAAGGGATATTTGGAAGCCCATAGAGGGCTATGGTGAAAAAGGAAATATCTTCCGTTCAAAAACGGAAAGAAGCTTTCTGAGAAACTGCTCTGTGTTCTGTTAATTCATCTCACAGAGTTACATCTTTCCCTTCAACAAGCCTTTCGCTAAGGCTGTTCTTGAGGAATTGGCAAAGTGATATTTGGAAGCCCATAGAGGGATATGGTGAAAAAGGAAATATCTTCCGTTCAAAACTGGAAAGAAGCTTTCTGAGAAACTGCTCTGTGTTCTGTTAATTCATCTCACCGAGTTACATCTTTCCCTTCAAGAAGCCTTTCGCTAAGGCTGTTCTTGTGGAATTGGCAAAGGGATATTTGGAAGCCCATAGAGGGCTACGGTGAAAAAGGAAATATCTTCCGTTCAAAACTGGAAAGAAGCTTTCTGAGAAACTGCTCTGTGTTCTGTTAATTCATCTCACAGAGTTACATCTTTCCCTTCAAGTAGCCTTTCGCTAAGTCTGTTCTTGTGGAATTGGCAAAGGGATATTTTGAAGCCCATAGAGGGCTACGGTGAAAAAGGAAATATCCTCCGTTCAAAACTGGAAAGAATCTTTCTGAGAAACTGCTCTGTGTTCTCTTAATTCATCTCACAGAGTTACATCTTTCCCTTCAAGAAGCCTTTCGCTAAGGCTGTTCCTGTGGAATTGGCAAAGGGATATTTGGAAGCCCATAGAGGGCTATGGCGAAAAAGGAAATATCTTCCGTTCAAAAATGGAAAGAAGCTTTCTGAGAAACTGCTCTGTGTTCTGTTAATTCATCTCACAGAGTTACATCTTTCCCTTCAACAAGCCTTTCGCTAAGGCTGTTCTTGTGGAATTGGCAAAGTGATATTTGGAAGCCCATAGAGGGATATGGTGAAAAAGGAAATATCTTCCGTTCAAAACTGGAAAGAAGCTTTCTGAGAAACTGCTCTGTGTTCTGTTAATTCATCTCACAGAGTTAACATCTTTCCCTTCAAGAAGCCTTTCGCTAAGCCTGTTCTTGTGGAATTGGCAAAGGGATATTTGGAGGCCCTTAGTGGGCTATGGTGAAAAAGGAAATATCGTCCGTTCAAAACTGGAAAAAGCTTTCTGAGAAACTGCTCTGTGTTCTCTTAATTCATCTCACAGAGTTACATCTTTCCCTTCAAGAAGCCTTTCGCTAAGGATGTTCTTGTGGAATTGGCAAAGGGATATTTGGAACCCCATAGAGGCCTATGGTGAAAAAGGAAATATCTTTCGTTCAAAAGTGGAAAGAATCTTTCTGAGAAACTGCTCTGTGTTCTGTTAATTCATCTCACACAGTTACATCTTTCCCTTGAAAAAGCCTTTCGCTAAGGCTATTCTTGTGGAATTGGCAAAGGGATATTTGGAAGCCCATAGAGGGCTATGGTGAAAAAGGATATATCTTCCGTTCAAAACTGGAAAGAAGCTTTCTGAGAAACTACTCTGTGTTCTGTTAATTCATCTCACAGAGTTACATCTTTCCCTTCAAGAAGCCTTTCCTAAGACGGTTCCTGTGGAATTGGCAAAGGGATATTTGGAAGCCCATAGAGGGCTATGTTGAAAAAGGAAATATCTCCCGTTCAAAACTGGAAAGAAGGTTTCTGAGAAACTGCGCTGTGTTCTGTTAATTCATCTCACAGAGTTACATCTTTCCCTTCAAGAAGCCTTTCGCTAAGTCTGTTCTTGTGGAATTGGCAAAGGGATATTTGGAAGCCCATAGAGGGCTATGGTGAAAAAGGAAATATCTTCCGTTCAAAAGTGGAAAGAAGCTTTCGGAGAAACTGCTCTGTGTTCTGATAATTCATCTCACAGAGTTACATCTTTCCCTTCAACAAGCCTTTCGCTAAGGCTGTTCTTGTGGAATTGGCAAAGGGATATTTGGAAACCCATAGAGGGCTATGGTGAAAAAGGAAATATCTTCCGTTCAAAAGTGGAAAGAAGCTTTCGGAGAAACTGCTCTGTGTTCTGTTAATTCATCTCACAGAGTTACATCTTTCCCTTCAACAAGCCTTTCGCTAAGGCTGTTCTTGTGGAATTGGCAAAGGGATATTTGGAAGCCCATAGAGGGCTATGGTGAAAAAGGAAACATCTTCCGTTCAAAAGTGGAAAGAAGCTTTCGGAGAAACTGCTCTGTGTTCTGTTAATTCATCTCACAGAGTTACATATTTCACTTCAACAAGCCTTTCGCTAAGGCTGTTCTTGTGGAATTGGCAAAGGGATATTTGGAAGCCCTTAGAGGCCTATGGTGAAAAAGGAAATATCTTCCGTTCAAAACTGGAAAGAAGCTTTCTGAGAAACTGCTCTGTGATCTGTTCATTCATCTCACAGAGTTACATCTTTCCCTTCAAGAAGCCTTTCGCTAAGGCTGTTCTTGTGGAATTTGCAAAGGGATATTTGGAAGCCCATAGAGGGCTATGGTGAAAAAGGAAATATCTTCCGTTCAAAATTAGAAAGAAGCTTTCTGAGAAACTGCTCTGTGTTCTGTTAATTCATCTCACCGAGTTACTTCTTTCCCTTCAAGAAGCCTTTCGCTAAGGCTGTTCTTGTGGAATTGGCAAAGGGATATGTGGAAGCCCATAGAGGACTATGGTGAAAAAGGAAATATCTTCCGTTCAAAACTGGAAAGAAGCTTTCTGAGAAACTGCTCTGTGTTCTGTTAATTCATCTCACAGAGTTACATCCTTCCCTTCAAGAAGCCTTTCGCTAAGGCTTTTCTTGTGGAATAGGCAAAGGGATATTTGGAAGCCCATAGAGGGCTATGGTGAAAAAGGAAATATCTTCCTTTCAAAACTGGAAAGAAGCTTTCTGAGAAACTGCTCTGTGTTCTGTTCATTCATCTCACAGAGTTACATCTTTCCCTTCAAGAAGTCTTTCGCTAAGGCTGTTCTTGTGGAATTGTCAAAGGGATATTTGGAAGCCCATAGAGGGCTATGGTGAAAAAGGAAATATCTTCCGTTCAAGACTGGAAAGAAGCTTTCTGAGAAACTGCTCTGTGTTCTGTTAATTCATCTCACCGAGTTACATCTTTCCCTTCAAGAAGCCTTTCGCTAAGGCTGTTCTTGTGGAATTGGCAAAGGGATATTTGGAAGCCCATAGAGGGCTACGGTGAAAAAGGAAATATCTTCCGTTCAAAACTGGAAAGAAGCTTTCTGAGAAACTGCTCTGTGTTCTGTTAATTCATCTCACAGAGTTACATCTTTCCCTTCAAGTAGCCTTTCGCTAAGTCTGTTCTTGTGGAATTGGCAAAGGGATATTTTGAAGCCCATAGAGGGCTACGGTGAAAAAGGAAATATCCTCCGTTCAAAACTGGAAAGAATCTTTCTGAGAAACTGCTCTGTGTTCTCTTAATTCATCTCACAGAGTTACATCTTTCCCTTCAAGAAGCCTTTCGCTAAGGCTGTTCCTGTGGAATTGGCAAAGGGATATTTGGAAGCCCATAGAGGGCTATGGTGAAAAAGGAAATATCTTCCGTTCAAAAATGGAAAGAAGCTTTCTGAGAAACTGCTCTGTGTTCTGTTAATTCATCTCACAGAGTTACATCTTTCCCTTCAACAAGCCTTTCGCTAAGGCTGTTCTTGTGGAATTGGCAAAGTGATATTTGGAAGCCCATAGAGGGATATGGTGAAAAAGGAAATATCTTCCGTTCAAAACTGGAAAGAAGCTTTCTGAGAAACTGCTCTGTGTTCTGTTAATTCATCTCACAGAGTTAACATCTTTCCCTTCAAGAAGCCTTTCGCTAAGCCTGTTCTTGTGGAATTGGCAAAGGGATATTTGGAGGCCCTTAGTGGGCTATGGTGAAAAAGGAAATATCGTCCGTTCAAAACTGGAAAAAGCTTTCTGAGAAACTGCTCTGTGTTCTCTTAATTCATCTCACAGAGTTACATCTTTCCCTTCAAGAAGCCTTTCGCTAAGGATGTTCTTGTGGAATTGGCAAAGGGATATTTGGAACCCCATAGAGGCCTATGGTGAAAAAGGAAATATCTTTCGTTCAAAAGTGGAAAGAATCTTTCTGAGAAACTGCTCTGTGTTCTGTTAATTCATCTCACACAGTTACATCTTTCCCTTGAAAAAGCCTTTCGCTAAGGCTATTCTTGTGGAATTGGCAAAGGGATATTTGGAAGCCCATAGAGGGCTATGGTGAAAAAGGATATATCTTCCGTTCAAAACTGGAAAGAAGCTTTCTGAGAAACTACTCTGTGTTCTGTTAATTCATCTCACAGAGTTACATCTTTCCCTTCAAGAAGCCTTTCCTAAGACGGTTCCTGTGGAATTGGCAAAGGGATATTTGGAAGCCCATAGAGGGCTATGTTGAAAAAGGAAATATCTCCCGTTCAAAACTGGAAAGAAGGTTTCTGAGAAACTGCGCTGTGTTCTGTTAATTCATCTCACAGAGTTACATCTTTCCCTTCAAGAAGCCTTTCGCTAAGTCTGTTCTTGTGGAATTGGCAAAGGGATATTTGGAAGCCCATAGAGGGCTATGGTGAAAAAGGAAATATCTTCCGTTCAAAAGTGGAAAGAAGCTTTCGGAGAAACTGCTCTGTGTTCTGTTAATTCATCTCACAGAGTTACATCTTTCCCTTCAACAAGCCTTTCGCTAAGTCTGTTCTTGTGGAATTGGCAAAGGGATATTTGGAAACCCATAGAGGGCTATGGTGAAAAAGGAAATATCTTCCGTTCAAAAGTGGAAAGAAGCTTTCGGAGAAACTGCTCTGTGTTCTGTTAATTCATCTCACAGAGTTACATCTTGCCCTTCAACAAGCCTTTCGCTAAGGCTGTTCTTGTGGAATTGGCAAAGGGATATTTGGAAGCCCATAGAGGGCTATGGTGAAAAAGGAAACATCTTCCGTTCAAAAGTGGAAAGAAGCTTTCGGAGAAACTGCTCTGTGTTCTGTTAATTCATCTCACAGAGTTACATCTTTCCCTTCAACAAGCCTTTCGCTAAGGCTGTTCTTGTGGAATTGGCAAAGGGATATTTGGAAGCCCTTAGAGGCCTATGGTGAAAAAGGAAATATCTTCCGTTCAACACTGGAAAGAAGCTTTCTGAGAAACTGCTCTGTGATCTGTTCATTCATCTCACAGAGTTACATCTTTCCCTTCAAGAAGCCTTTCGCTAAGGCTGTTCTTGTGGAATTTGCAAAGGGATATTTGGAAGCCCATAGAGGGCTATGGTGAAAAAGGAAATATCTTCCGTTCAAAATTAGAAAGAAGCTTTCTGAGAAACTGCTCTGTGTTCTGTTAATTCATCTCACCGAGTTACTTCTTTCCCTTCAAGAAGCCTTTCGCTAAGGCTGTTCTTGTGGAATTGGCAAAGGGATATGTGGAAGCCCATAGAGGACTATGGTGAAAAAGGAAATATCTTCCGTTCAAAACTGGAAAGAAGCTTTCTGAGAAACTGCTCTGTGTTCTGTTAATTCATCTCACAGAGTTACATCCTTCCCTTCAAGAAGCCTTTCGCTAAGGCTTTTCTTGTCGAATAGGCAAAGGGATATTTGGAAGCCCATAGAGGGCTATGGTGAAAAAGGAAATATCTTCCTTTCAAAACTGGAAAGAAGCTTTCTGAGAAACTGCTCTGTGTTCTGTTCATTCATCTCACAGAGTTACATCTTTCCCTTCAAGAAGTCTTTCGCTAAGGATGTTCTTGTGGAATTGTCAAAGGGATATTTGGAAGCCCATAGAGGGCTATGGTGAAAAAGGAAATATCTTCCGTTCAAGACTGGAAAGAAGCTTTCTGAGAAACTGCTCTGTGTTCTGTTAATTCACCTCAACGAGTTACATCTTTCCCTTCAAGAAGCCTTTCGCTAAGGCTGTTCTTGTGGAATTGGCAAAGGGATATTTGGAAGCCCATAGAGGGCTACGGTGAAAAAGGAAATATCTTCCGTTCAAAACTGGAAAGAAGCTTTCTGAGAAACTGCTCTGTGTTCTGTTAATTCATCTCACAGAGTTACATCTTTCCCTTCAAGTAGCCTTTCGCTAAGTCTGTTCTTGTGGAATTGGCAAAGGGATATTTTGAAGCCCATAGAGGGCTACGGTGAAAAAGGAAATATCCTCCGTTCAAAACTGGAAAGAATCTTTCTGAGAAACTGCTCTGTGTTCTCTTAATTCATCTCACAGAGTTACATCTTTCCCTTCAAGAAGCCTTTTGCTAAGGCTGTTCCGGTGGAATTGGCAAAGGGATATTTGGAAGCCCATAGAGGGCTATGGTGAAAAAGGAAATATCTTCCGTTCAGAACTTGAAGGAAGCTTTCTGAGAAACTGCTCTCTGTTCTGTTAATTCATCTCACAGAGTTACATCTTTTCCTTCAAGAAGCCTTTCGCTAAGGCTGTTCTTGTGGAATTGGCAAAGGGATATTTGGAAGCCCATAGAGGGCTATGGTGAAAAAGGAAATATCTTCCGTTCAAAACTGGAAAGAAGCTTTCTGAGAAACTGCTCTGTGTTCTGTTAATTCATCTCACGGAGTTACATCTTTCCCTTCAAAAAGCCTTTCGCTAAGACTATTCTTGTGGAATTGGCAAAGGGATATTTGGAAGCCCATAGAGCGCTACGGTGAAAAAGGAAATATCTTCCGTTCAAAACTGGAAAGAAGCTTTCTGAGAAACTGCTCTGTGTTCTGTTAATTCATCTCACAGAGTTACATCTTTCCCTTCAAGAAGCCTTTCGCTAAGGCGGTTCTTGTGTAATTGGCAAAGGGATATTTGGAAGCCCATAGAGGGCTATGGTGAAAAAGGAAATATCTTCCGTTCAAAAGTGGAAAGAAGCTTTCGGAGAAACTGCTCTGTGTTCTGTTAATTCATCTCACAGAGTTACATCTTTCCCTTCAACAAGCCTTTCGCTAAGGCTGTTCTTGTGGAATTGGCACAGGGATATTTGGAAGCCCTTAGAGGCCTATGTTGAAAAAGGAAATATCTTCCGTTCAAAACTGGAAAGAAGCTTTCTGAGAAACTGCTCTGTGTTCTCTTAATTCATCTCACAGAGTTACATCTTTCCCTTCAAGAAGCCTTTCGCTAAGGCTGTTCCGGTGGAATTGGCAAAGGGATATTTGGAAGCCCATAGAGGGCTATGGTGAAAAAGGAAATATCTTCCGTTCAGAACTTGAAGGAAGCTTTCTGAGAAACTGCTCTCTGTTCTGTTAATTCATCACACAGAGTTACATCTTTTCCTTCAAGAAGCCTTTCGCTAAGGCTGTTCTTGTGGAATTGACAAGGGGATATTTGGAAGCCCATAGAGGGCTATGGTGAAAAAGGAAATATCTTCCGTTCAAAACTGGAAAGAAGCTTTCTGAGAAACTGCTCTGTGTTCTCTTAATTCATCTCACAGAGTTACATCTTTTCCTTCAAGAAGCCTTTCGCTAAGGCTGTTCTTGTGGAATTGGCAAAGGGATATTTGCAAGCCCATAGAGGGCTACGGTGAAAAAGGAAATATCCTCCGTTCAAAACTGGAAAGAAGCTTTCTGAGAAACTGATCTGTGTTCTCTTAATTCATCTCACAGAGTTACATCTTTCCCTTCAAGAAGCCTTTCGCTAAGGCTGTTCTTGTGGAATTGGCAAAGGGATATTTGGAAGCCCAGAGAGGGCTCTGGTGAAAAAGGAAATATCTTCCGTTCAAAACTGGAAAGAAGCTTTCTGAAAAACTGCTCTGTGTTCTCTTAATTCATCTCACAGAGTTACATCTTTCCCTTCAAAAAGCCTTTCGCTAAGGCTATTCTTGTGTAATTGGCAAAGGGATATTTGCAAGCCCATAGAGGGCTATGGTGAAAAAGGAAATATCTTCCGTTCAAAAGTGGAAAGAAGCTTTCTGAGAAACTGCTCTGTGTTCTCTTAATTCATCTCACAGAGTTACATCTTTCCCTTCATGTAGCCTTTCGCTAAGTCTGTTCTTGTGGAATTGGCAAAGGGATATTTGGAAGCCCATATAGGGCTACGGTGAAAAAGGAAATATCCTCCGTTCAAAACTGGAAAGAGTCTTTCTGAGAAACTGCTCTGTGTTCTGTTAATTCATCTCACAGAGTTACATCTTTCCCTTCAAGAAGCCTTTCGCTAAGGCTGTTCTTGTGGAATTGGCAAAGGGATATTTGGAAGCCCATAGAGGGCTATGGTGAAAAAGGAAATATCTTCCGTTCAAAACTGGAAAGAAGCTTTCTGAGAAACTGCTCTGTGTTCTCTTAATTCATCTCACAGAGTTACATCTTTCCCTTCAAAAAGCCTTTCGCTAAGACTATTCTTGTGGAATTGGCAAAGGGATATTTGGAAGCCCATAGAGCGCTATGGTGAAAAAGGAAATATCTTCCGTTCAAAACTGGAAAGAAGCTTTCTGAGAAACTGCTCTGTGTTCTGTTAATTCATCTCACAGAGTTACATCTTTCCCTTCCAGAATCCTTTCGCTAAGGCGTTTCTTGTGTTATTGGCAAAGGGATATTTGGAAGCCCATAGATGGCTATGGTGAAAAAGGAAATATCTTCCGTTCAAAACTGGAAAGAAGCTTTCTGAGAAACTGCTCTGTGTTCTCTTAATTCATCTCACAGAGTTACATCTTACCCTTCAAGAAGCCTTTCGCTAAGGCTGTTCTTGTTGAATTGTCAAAGGGATATTTGGAAGCCCATAGAGGGCTAAGGTGAAAAAGGAAATATCTTGCGTTCAAAACTGGAAAGACGCTTTCTGAGAAACTGCTCTGTGTTGTGTTAATTCATCTCACAGAGTTACATCTTTCCCTTCAAGAAGCCTTTCCCTAAGGCTTTTCTTGTGGAATAGGCAAAGGGATATTTGGAAGCCCATAGAGGGCTATGGTGAAAAAGGAAATATCTTCCGTTCAAAACTGGAAAGAAACTTTCTGAGAAACTGCTCTGTGTTCTCTTAATTCATCTCACAGAGTTACATCTTTCCCTTCAAAAAGCCTTTCGCTAACTATATTCTTGTGGAACTGGCAAAGCGATATTTGGAAGCCCATAGAGGGCTATGGTGAAAAAGGAAATATCTTCCGTTCAAAAGTGGAAAGAAGCTTTCTGAGAAACTGCTCTGTGTTCTGTTAATTCATCTCACAGAGTTACATCTTTCCCTTCAAGAAGCCTTTCGCTAAGGCGGTTCTTGTGGAATGGGCAAAGGGATATTTGGAAGCCCATAGAGGGCTATGGTGAAAAAGGAAATATCTTCCGTTCAGAACTTGAAGGAAGCTTTCTGAGAAACTGCTCTGTGTTCTGTTAATTCATCTCACCGAGTTACTTCTTTCCCTTCAAGAAGCCTTTCGCTAAGGCTGTTCTTGTGGAATTGGCAAAGGGATATGTGGAAGCCCATATAGGACTATGGTGAAAAAGGAAATATCTTCCGTTCAAAACTGGAAAGAAGCTTTCTGAGAAACTGCTCTGTGTTCTGTTAATTCGTCTCACAGAGTTACATTCTTCCCTTCAAGAAGCCTTTCGCTAAGGCTTTTCTTGTGGAATAGGCAAAGGGATATTTGGAAGCCCATAGAGGGCTATGGTGAAAAAGGAAATATCTTCCGTTCAAAACTGGAAAGAAGCTTTCTGAGAAACTGCTCTGTGTTCTCTTAATTCATCTCACAGAGTTACATCTTTCCCTTCAAAAAGCCTTTCGCTAACTATATTCTTGTGGAATTGGCAAAGCGATATTTGGAAGCCCATAGAGGGCTATGGTGAAAAAGGAAATATCTTCCTTTCAAAAGTGGAAAGAAGCTTTCTGAGAAACTGCTCTGTGTTCTGTTAATTCATCTCACAGAGTTACATCTTTCCCTTCAAGAAGCCTTTCGCTAAGGCGGTTCTTGTGGAATGGGCAAAGGGATATTTGGAAGCCCATAGAGGGCTATGGAGAAAAAGGAAATATCTTCCGTTCAGAACTTGAAGGAAGCTTTCTGAGAAACTGCTCTGTGTTCTCTTAATTCATCTCACAGAGTTACATCTTTTCCTTCAAGAAGCCTTTCGCTAAGCCTGTTCTTGTGGAATTGGCAAAGGGATATTTGGAAGCCCATAGAGGGCTATGGTGAAAAAGGAAATACCTTCCGTTCAAAACTGGAAAGAAGCTTTCTGAGAAACTGCTCTGTGTTCTCTTAATTCATCTCACAGAGTTACATCTTTTCCTTCAAGAATCCTTTCGCTAAGGCTACTCTTGTGGAATTGGCAAAGCGATATTTGGAAGCCCATAGAGGGCTATGGTGAAAAAGGAAATATCTTCCGTTCAAAACTGGAAAGAAGCTTTCTGAGAAACTGCTCTGTGTTCTGTTAATTCATCTCACAGAGTTACATCTTTCCCTTCAAGAAGCCTTTCGCTAAGCCTGTTCTTGTGGAATTGGCAGAGGGATATTTGGAAGCCCTTAGAGGGCTATGGTGAAAAAGGAAATATCGTCCGTTCAAAACTGGAAAGAAGCTTTCTGAGAAACTGCTCTGTGTTCTGTTAATTCATCGCACAGAGTTACATCTTTCCCTTCAAGTAGCCTTTCGCTAAGTCTGTTCTTGTGGAATTGGCAAAGGGATATTTGGAAGCCCATAGAGGGCTACGTTGAAAAAGGAAATATCCTGTGTTCAAAACTGGAAAGAGTCCTTCTGAGAAACTGCTCTGTGTTCTGTTAATTCATCTCACAGAGTTACATCCTTCCCTTCAAGAAGCCTTTCGCTAAGGCTGTTCTTGTGGAATTGGCAAAGGGATATTTGGAAGCCCATAGAGGGCTATGGTGAAAAAGGAAATATCTTCCGTTCAAAACTGGAAAGAAGCTTTCTGAGAAACTGCTCTGTGTTCTGTTAATTCATCTCACAGAGTTACATCTTTCCCTTCAAAAAGCCTTTCGCTAAGACTATTCTTGTGGAATTGGCAAAGGGATATTTGGAAGCCCATAGAGCGCTATGGTGAAAAAGGAAATATCTTCCGTTCAAAACTGGAAAGAAGCTTTCTGAGAAACTGCTCTGTGTTCTGTTAATTCATCTCACAGAGTTACATCTTTCCCTTCAAGAAGCCTTTCGCTAAGGCGGTTCTTGTGTAATTGGCAAAGGGATATTTGGAAGCCCATAGAGGGCTATGGTGAAAAAGGAAATATCTTCCGTTCAAAAGTGGAAAGAAGCTTTCGGAGAAACTGCTCTGTGTTCTGTTAATTCATCTCACAGAGTTACATCTTTCCCTTCAACAAGCCTTTCGCTAAGGCTGTTCTTGTGGAATTGGCACAGGGATATTTGGAAGCCCTTAGAGGCCTATGGTGAAAAAGGAAATATCTTCCGTTCAAAACTGGAAAGAAGCTTTCTGAGAAACTGCTCTGTGTTCTCTTAATTCATCTCACAGAGTTACATCTTTCCCTTCAAGAAGCCTTTCGCTAAGGCTGTTCCGGTGGAATTGGCAAAGGGATATTTGCAAGCCCATAGAGGGCTATGGTGAAAAAGGAAATATCTTCCGTTCAGAACTTGAAGGAAGCTTTCTGAGAAACTGCTCTCTGTTCTGTTAATTCATCACACAGAGTTACATCTTTTCCTTCAAGAAGCCTTTCGCTAAGGCTGTTCTTGTGGAATTGACAAAGGGATATTTGGAAGCCCATAGAGGGCTATGGTGAAAAAGGAAATATCTTCCGTTCAAAACTGGAAAGAAGCTTTCTGAGAAACTGCTCTGTGTTCTCTTAATTCATCTCACAGAGTTACATCTTTTCCTTCAAGAAGCCTTTCGCTAAGGCTGTTCTTGTGGAATTGGCAAAGGGATATTTGCAAGCCCATAGAGGGCTACGGTGAAAAAGGAAATATCCTCCGTTCAAAACTGGAAAGAAGCTTTCTGAGAAACTGATCTGTGTTCTCTTAATTCATCTCACAGAGTTACATCTTTCCCTTCAAGAAGCCTTTCGCTAAGGCTGTTCTTGTGGAATTGGCAAAGGGATATTTGGAAGCCCAGAGAGGGCTCTGGTGAAAAAGGAAATATCTTCCGTTCAAAACTGGAAAGAAGCTTTCTGAAAAACTGCTCTGTGTTCTCTTAATTCATCTCACAGAGTTACATCTTTCCCTTCAAAAAGCCTTTCGCTAAGGCTATTCTTGTGTAATTGGCAAAGGGATATTTGCAAGCCCATAGAGGGCTATGGTGAAAAAGGAAATATCTTCCGTTCAAAAGTGGAAAGAAGCTTTCTGAGAAACTGCTCTGTGTTCTCTTAATTCATCTCACAGAGTTACATCTTTCCCTTCATGTAGCCTTTCGCTAAGTCTGTTCTTGTGGAATTGGCAAAGGGATATTTGGAAGCCCATATAGGGCTACGGTGAAAAAGGAAATATCCTCCGTTCAAAACTGGAAAGAGTCTTTCTGAGAAACTGCTCTGTGTTCTGTTAATTCATCGCACAGAGTTACATCTTTCCCTTCAAGTAGCCTTTCGCTAAGTCTGTTCTTGTGGAATTGGCAAAGGGATATTTGGAAGCCCATAGAGGGCTACGTTGAAAAAGGAAATATCCTGTGTTCAAAACTGGAAAGAGTCCTTCTGAGAAACTGCTCTGTGTTCTGTTAATTCATCTCACAGAGTTACATCCTTCCCTTCAAGAAGCCTTTCGCTAAGGCTGTTCTTGTGGAATTGGCAAAGGGATATTTGGAAGCCCATAGAGGGCTATGGTGAAAAAGGAAATATCTTCCGTTCAAAACTGGAAAGAAGCTTTCTGAGAAACTGCTCTGTGTTCTGTTAATTCATCTCACAGAGTTACATCTTTCCCTTCAAAAAGCCTTTCGCTAAGACTATTCTTGTGGAATTGGCAAAGGGATATTTGGAAGCCCATAGAGCGCTATGGTGAAAAAGGAAATATCTTCCGTTCAAAACTGGAAAGAAGCTTTCTGAGAAACTGCTCTGTGTTCTGTTAATTCATCTCACAGAGTTACATCTTTCCCTTCAAGAAGCCTTTCGCTAAGGCGGTTCTTGTGTAATTGGCAAAGGGATATTTGGAAGCCCATAGAGGGCTATGGTGAAAAAGGAAATATCTTCCGTTCAAAAGTGGAAAGAAGCTTTCGGAGAAACTGCTCTGTGTTCTGTTAATTCATCTCACAGAGTTACATCTTTCCCTTCAACAAGCCTTTCGCTAAGGCTGTTCTTGTGGAATTGGCACAGGGATATTTGGAAGCCCTTAGAGGCCTATGGTGAAAAAGGAAATATCTTCCGTTCAAAACTGGAAAGAAGCTTTCTGAGAAACTGCTCTGTGTTCTCTTAATTCATCTCACAGAGTTACATCTTTCCCTTCAAGAAGCCTTTCGCTAAGGCTGTTCCGGTGGAATTGGCAAAGGGATATTTGCAAGCCCATAGAGGGCTATGGTGAAAAAGGAAATATCTTCCGTTCAGAACTTGAAGGAAGCTTTCTGAGAAACTGCTCTCTGTTCTGTTAATTCATCACACAGAGTTACATCTTTTCCTTCAAGAAGCCTTTCGCTAAGGCTGTTCTTGTGGAATTGACAAAGGGATATTTGGAAGCCCATAGAGGGCTATGGTGAAAAAGGAAATATCTTCCGTTCAAAACTGGAAAGAAGCTTTCTGAGAAACTGCTCTGTGTTCTCTTAATTCATCTCACAGAGTTACATCTTTTCCTTCAAGAAGCCTTTCGCTAAGGCTGTTCTTGTGGAATTGGCAAAGGGATATTTGCAAGCCCATAGAGGGCTACGGTGAAAAAGGAAATATCCTCCGTTCAAAACTGGAAAGAAGCTTTCTGAGAAACTGATCTGTGTTCTCTTAATTCATCTCACAGAGTTACATCTTTCCCTTCAAGAAGCCTTTCGCTAAGGCTGTTCTTGTGGAATTGGCAAAGGGATATTTGGAAGCCCAGAGAGGGCTCTGGTGAAAAAGGAAATATCTTCCGTTCAAAACTGGAAAGAAGCTTTCTGAAAAACTGCTCTGTGTTCTCTTAATTCATCTCACAGAGTTACATCTTTCCCTTCAAAAAGCCTTTCGCTAAGGCTATTCTTGTGTAATTGGCAAAGGGATATTTGCAAGCCCATAGAGGGCTATGGTGAAAAAGGAAATATCTTCCGTTCAAAAGTGGAAAGAAGCTTTCTGAGAAACTGCTCTGTGTTCTCTTAATTCATCTCACAGAGTTACATCTTTCCCTTCATGTAGCCTTTCGCTAAGTCTGTTCTTGTGGAATTGGCAAAGGGATATTTGGAAGCCCATATAGGGCTACGGTGAAAAAGGAAATATCCTCCGTTCAAAACTGGAAAGAGTCTTTCTGAGAAACTGCTCTGTGTTCTGTTAATTCATCGCACAGAGTTACATCTTTCCCTTCAAGTAGCCTTTCGCTAAGTCTGTTCTTGTGGAATTGGCAAAGGGATATTTGGAAGCCCATAGAGGGCTACGTTGAAAAAGGAAATATCCTGTGTTCAAAACTGGAAAGAGTCCTTCTGAGAAACTGCTCTGTGTTCTGTTAATTCATCTCACAGAGTTACATCCTTCCCTTCAAGAAGCCTTTCGCTAAGGCTGTTCTTGTGGAATTGGCAAAGGGATATTTGGAAGCCCATAGAGGGCTATGGTGAAAAAGGAAATATCTTCCGTTCAAAACTGGAAAGAAGCTTTCTGAGAAACTGCTCTGTGTTCTGTTAATTCATCTCACAGAGTTACATCTTTCCCTTCAAAAAGCCTTTCGCTAAGACTATTCTTGTGGAATTGGCAAAGGGATATTTGGAAGCCCATAGAGCGCTATGGTGAAAAAGGAAATATCTTCCGTTCAAAACTGGAAAGAAGCTTTCTGAGAAACTGCTCTGTGTTCTGTTAATTCATCTCACAGAGTTACATCTTTCCCTTCAAGAAGCCTTTCGCTAAGGCGGTTCTTGTGTAATTGGCAAAGGGATATTTGGAAGCCCATAGAGGGCTATGGTGAAAAAGGAAATATCTTCCGTTCAAAAGTGGAAAGAAGCTTTCTGAGAAACTGCTCTGTGTTCTGTTAATTCATCTCACAGAGTTACATCTTTCCCTTCAACAAGCCTTTCGCTAAGGCTGTTCTTGTGGAATTGGCACAGGGATATTTGGAAGCCCTTAGAGGCCTATGGTGAAAAAGGAAATATCTTCCGTTCAAAACTGGAAAGAAGCTTTCTGAGAAACTGCTCTGTGTTCTCTTAATTCATCTCACAGAGTTACATCTTTCCCTTCAAGAAGCCTTTCGCTAAGGCTGTTCCGGTGGAATTGGCAAAGGGATATTTGGAAGCCCATAGAGGGCTATGGTGAAAAAGGAAATATCTTCCGTTCAGAACTTGAAGGAAGCTTTCTGAGAAACTGCTCTCTGTTCTGTTAATTCATCACACAGAGTTACATCTTTTCCTTCAAGAAGCCTTTCGCTAAGGCTGTTCTTGTGGAATTGACAAAGGGATATTTGGAAGCCCATAGAGGGCTATGGTGAAAAAGGAAATATCTTCCGTTCAAAACTGGAAAGAAGCTTTCTGAGAAACTGCTCTGTGTTCTCTTAATTCATCTCACAGAGTTACATCTTTTCCTTCAAGAAGCCTTTCGCTAAGGCTGTTCTTGTGGAATTGGCAAAGGGATATTTGCAAGCCCATAGAGGGCTACGGTGAAAAAGGAAATATCCTCCGTTCAAAACTGGAAAGAAGCTTTCTGAGAAACTGATCTGTGTTCTCTTAATTCATCTCACAGAGTTACATCTTTCCCTTCAAGAAGCCTTTCGCTAAGGCTGTTCTTGTGGAATTGGCAAAGGGATATTTGGAAGCCCAGAGAGGGCTCTGGTGAAAAAGGAAATATCTTCCGTTCAAAACTGGAAAGAAGCTTTCTGAAAAACTGCTCTGTGTTCTCTTAATTCATCTCACAGAGTTACATCTTTCCCTTCAAAAAGCCTTTCGCTAAGGCTATTCTTGTGTAATTGGCAAAGGGATATTTGCAAGCCCATAGAGGGCTATGGTGAAAAAGGAAATATCTTCCGTTCAAAAGTGGAAAGAAGCTTTCTGAGAAACTGCTCTGTGTTCTCTTAATTCATCTCACAGAGTTACATCTTTCCCTTCATGTAGCCTTTCGCTAAGTCTGTTCTTGTGGAATTGGCAAAGGGATATTTGGAAGCCCATATAGGGCTACGGTGAAAAAGGAAATATCCTCCGTTCAAAACTGGAAAGAGTCTTTCTGAGAAACTGCTCTGTGTTCTGTTAATTCATCTCACAGAGTTACATCTTTCCCTTCAAGAAGCCTATCGCTAAGGCTGTTCTTGTGGAATTGGCAAAGGGATATTTGGAAGCCCATAGAGGGCTATGGTGAAAAAGGAAATATCTTCCGTTCAAAACTGGAAAGAAGCTTTCTGAGAAACTGCTCTGTGTTCTCTTAATTCATCTCACAGAGTTACATCTTTCCCTTCAAAAAGCCTTTCGCTAAGACTATTCTTGTGGAATTGGCAAAGGGATATTTGGAAGCCCATAGAGCGCTATGGTGAAAAAGGAAATATCTTCCGTTCAAAACTGGAAAGAAGCTTTCTGAGAAACTGCTCTGTGTTCTGTTAATTCATCTCACAGAGTTACATCTTTCCCTTCAAGAAGCCTTTCGCTAAGGCGGTTCTTGTGTAATTGGCAAAGGGATATTTGGAAGCCCATAGAGGGCTATGGTGAAAAAGGAAATATCTTCCGTTCAAAAGTGGAAAGAAGCTTTCGGAGAAACTGCTCTGTGTTCTGTTAATTCATCTCACAGAGTTACATCTTTCCCTTCAACAAGCCTTTCGCTAAGGCTGTTCTTGTGGAATTGGCACAGGGATATTTGGAAGCCCTTAGAGGCCTATGGTGAAAAAGGAAATATCTTCCGTTCAAAACTGGAAAGAAGCTTTCTGAGAAACTGCTCTGTGTTCTCTTAATTCATCTCACAGAGTTACATCTTTCCCTTCAAGAAGCCTTTCGCTAAGGCTGTTCCGGTGGAATTGGCAAAGGGATATTTGGAAGCCCATAGAGGGCTATGGTGAAAAAGGAAATATCTTCCGTTCAGAACTTGAAGGAAGCTTTCTGAGAAACTGCTCTCTGTTCTGTTAATTCATCACACAGAGTTACATCTTTTCCTTCAAGAAGCCTTTCGCTAAGGCTGTTCTTGTGGAATTGACAAAGGGATATTTGGAAGCCCATAGAGGGCTATGGTGAAAAAGGAAATATCTTCCGTTCAAAACTGGAAAGAAGCTTTCTGAGAAACTGCTCTGTGTTCTCTTAATTCATCTCACAGAGTTACATCTTTTCCTTCAAGAAGCCTTTCGCTAAGGCTGTTCTTGTGGAATTGGCAAAGGGATATTTGCAAGCCCATAGAGGGCTACGGTGAAAAAGGAAATATCCTCCGTTCAAAACTGGAAAGAAGCTTTCTGAGAAACTGATCTGTGTTCTCTTAATTCATCTCACAGAGTTACATCTTTCCCTTCAAGAAGCCTTTCGCTAAGGCTGTTCTTGTGGAATTGGCAAAGGGATATTTGGAAGCCCAGAGAGGGCTCTGGTGAAAAAGGAAATATCTTCCGTTCAAAACTGGAAAGAAGCTTTCTGAAAAACTGCTCTGTGTTCTGTTAATTCATCTCACAGAGTTACATCTTTCCCTTCAAGAAGCCTTTCGCTAGGCCTGTTCTTGTGGAATTGGCAAAGGGATATTTGGAGGCCCTTAGAGGGCTATGGTGAAAAAGGAAATATCGTCCGTTCAAAACTGGAAAAAGCTTTCTGAGAAACTGCTCTGTGTTCTCTTAATTCATCTCAAAGTGTTACATCTTTCCCTTCAAGAAGCCTTTCGCTAAGGATGTTCTTGTGGAATTGGCAAAGGGATATTTGAAACCCCATAGAGGCCTATGGTGAAAAAGGTAATATCTTCCGTTCAAAACTGGAAAGAATCTTTCTGAGAAACTGCTCTGTGTTCTGTTAATTCATCTCACCGATTTACATCTTTCCCTTCAAGAAGCCTTTCGCTAACGCTGTTCTTGTGGAATTGGCAAAGGGATATTTGGAAGCCCATAGAGGGCTACGGTGAAAAAGGAAATATCTTCCGTTAAAACTGGAAAGAAGCTTTCTGAGAAACTGCTCTGTGTTCTGTTAATTCATCTCACAGAGTTACATCTTTCCCTTCAAGTAGCCTTTCGGTAAGTCTGTTCTTGTGGAATTGGCAAAGGGATACTTGGAAGCCCATAGAGGGCTATGGTGAAAAAGGAAATATCTTCCGTTCAAAACTGGAAAGAAGCTTTCTGAGAAACTGCTCTGTGTTCTCTTAATTCATCTCACAGAGTTACATCTTTCCCTTCAAAAAGGCTTTCGCTAAGGCTATTCTTGTGGAATTGGCAAAGCGATATTTGGAAGCCCATAGAGGGCTATGGTGAAAAAGGAAATATCTTCCGTTCAAAACTGGAAAGAAGCTTTCTGAGAAACTACTCTGTGTTCTGTTAATTCATCTCACAGAGTTACATCTTTCCCTTCAAGAAGCCTTTCGCTAAGGCGGTTCTTGTGGAATTGGCAAAGGGATATTTGGATGCCCATAGAGGGCTATGGTGAAAAAGGAAATATCTTCCGTTCAGAACTGGAAGGAAGCTTTCTGAGAAACTGCTCTGTGTTCTGTTAATTCATCTCACAGAGTTACATCTTTCCCTTCAAGAAGCCTTTCGCTAAGGCTGTTCTTGTGGAATTGGCAAAGGGATATTTGGAAACCCATAGAGGGCTATGGTGAAAAAGGAAATATCTTCCGTTCAAAACTTGAATGAAGCTTTCTGAGAAACTGCTCTGTGTTCTCTTAATTCATCTCACAGAGTTACATCTTTCCCTTCAAGAAGCCTTTCGCTAAGGCTGTTCTTGTGGAGTTGGCAAAGGGATATTTGGAAGCCCATAGAGGGCTATGGTGAAAAAGGAAATATCTTCCGTTCAAAAGTGGAAAGAAACTTTCTGAGAAACTGCTCTGTGTTCTGTTAATTCATCTCACAGAGTTACATCTTTCCCTTCAAGAAGCCTTTCGCTAAGGCTGTTCTTGAGGAATTGGCAAAGTGATATTTGGGAGCCCATAGAGGGCTATGGTGAAAAAGGAAATATCTTCCGTTCAAAACTGGAAAGAAGCTTTCTGAGAAACTGCTCTGTGTTCTGTTAATTCATCTCACAGAGTTACATCTTTCCCTTCAAGAAGCCTTTCGCTAAGCCTGTTCTTGTGGAATTGGCAGAGGGATATTTGGAAGCCCTTAGAGGGCTATGGTGAAAAAGGAAATATCGTCCGTTCAAAACTGCAAAGAAGCTTTCTGAGAAACTGCTCTGTGTTCTGTTAATTCATCTCACAGAGTTACATCTTTCCCTTCAAGTAGCCTTTCGCTAAGTCTGTTCTTGTGGAATTGGCAAAGGGATATTTGGAAGCCCATAGAGGGCTACGGTGAAAAAAGGAAATATCCTCCGTTCAAAACTGGAAAGAATCTTTCTGAGAAACTGCTCTGTGTTCTGTTAATTCATCTCACAGAGTTACATCTTTCCCTTCAAGAAGCCTTTCGCTAAGGCTGTTCTTGTGGAATTGGCAAAGGGATATTTGGAAGCCCATAGAGGGCTATGGTGAAAAAGGAAATATCTTCCGTTCAAAACTGGAAAGAAGCTTTCTGAGAAACTGCTCTGTGTTCTGTTAATTCATCTCACAGAGTTACATCTTTCCCTTCAAAAAGCCTTTCGCTAAGACTATTCTTGTGGAATTGGCAAAGGGATATTTGGAAGCCCATAGAGCGCTATGGTGAAAAAGGAAATATCTTCCGTTCAAAACTGGAAAGAAGCTTTCTGAGAAACTGCTCTGTGTTCTGTTAATTCATCTCACAGCGTTACATCTTTCCCTTCCAGAATCCTTTCGCTAAGGCGGTTCTTGTGTAATTGGCAAAGGGATATTTGGAAGCCCATAGATGGCTATGGTGAAAAAGGAAATATCTTCCTTTCAAAACTGGAAAGAAGCTTTCTGAGAAACTACTCTGTGTTCTCTTAATTCATCTCACAGAGTTACATCTTACCCTTCAAGAAGCCTTTCGCTAAGGCTGTTCTTGTTGAATTGTCAAAGGGATATTTGGAAGCCCATAGAGGGCTTTGGTGAAAAAGGAAATATGTTCCGTTCAAAACTGGAAAGACGCTTTCTGAGAAACTGCTCTGTGTTTTCTTAATTCATCTCACAGAGTTACATCTTTCCCTTCAAGAAGCCTTTCGCTAAGGCTGTTCCTGTGGAATTGACAAAGGGATATTTGGAAGCCCATAGAGGGCTATGGTGAAAAAGGAAATATCTTCCGTGCAAAAATGGAAAGAAGCTTTCTGAGAAACTGCTCTGTGTTCTGTTAATTCATCTCACAGAGTTACATCTTTCCCTTCAACAAGCCTTTCGCTAAGGCTGTTCTTGAGGAATTGGCAAAGTGATATTTGGAAGCCCATAGAGGGATATGGTGAAAAAGGAAATATCTTCCGTTCAAAACTGGAAAGAAGCTTTGTGAGAAACTGCTCTGTGTTCTGTTAATTCATCTCACAGAGTTACATCTTTCCCTTCAAGAAGCTTTTCGCTAAGCCTGTTCTTGTGGAATTGGCAAAGGGATATTTGGAAGCCCTTAGAGGGCTATGGTGAAAAAGGAAATATCGTCCGTTCAAAACTGGAAAGAAGCTTTCTGAGAAACTGCTCTGTGTTCTCTTAATTCATCTCACAGAGTTACATCTTTCCCTTCAAGAAGCCTTTCGCTAAGGCTGTTCTTGTGGAATTGGCAAAGGGATATTTGGAACCCCATAGAGGCCTATGGTGAAAAAGGAAATATCTTCCGTTCAAAACTGGAAAGAAGCTTTCTGAGAAACTGCTCCGTGTTCTGTTAATTCATCTCACCGTGTTACATCTTTCCCTTCAAGAAGCCTTTCGCTAAGGCTGTTCTTGTGGAATTGGCAAAGGGATATTTGGAAGCCCATAGAGGGCTACGGTGAAAAAGGAAATATCTTCCGTTCAAAACTGGAAAGAAGCTTTCTGAGAAACTGCTCTGTGTTCTGTTAATTCATCTCACAGAGTTACATCTTTCCCTTCAAGTAGCCTTTCGCTAAGTCTGTTCTTGTGGAATTGGCAAAGGGATATTTTGAAGCCCATAGAGGGCTACGGTGAAAAAGGAAATATAATCCGTTCAAAACTGGAAAGAATCTTTCTGAGAAACTGCTCTGTGTTCTCTTAATTCATCTCACAGAGTTACATCTTTCCCTTCAAGAAGCCTTTCGCTAAGGCTGTTCCGGTGGAATTGGCAAAGGGATATTTGGAAGCCCATAGAGGGCTATGGTGAAAAAGGAAATATCTTCCGTTCAGAACTTGAAGGAAGCTTTCTGAGAAACTGCTCTCTGTTCTGTTAATTCATCTCACAGAGTTACATCTTTTCCTTCAAGAAGCCTTTCGCTAAGGCTGTTCTTGTGGAATTGGCAAAGGGATATTTGGAAGCCCATAGAGGGCTATGGTGAAAAAGGAAATATCTTCCGTTCAAAACTGGAAAGAAGCTTTCTGAGAAACTGCTCTGTGTTCTCTTAATTCATCTCACAGAGTTACATCTTTTCCTTCAAGAAGCCTTTCGCTAAGGCTGTTCTTGTGGAATTGGCAAAGGGATATTTGGAAGCCCATAGAGGGCTACGGTGAAAAAGGAAATATCCTCCATTCAAAACTGGAAAGAAGCTTTCTGAGAAACTGATCTGTGTTCTCTTAATTCATCTCACAGAGTTACATCTTTCCCTTCAAGAAGCCTTTCGCTAAGGCTGTTCTTGTGGAATTGGCAAAGGGATATTTGGAAGCCCATAGAGGGCTCTGGTGAAAAAGGAAATATCTTCCGTTCAAAACTGGAAAGAAGCTTTCTGAAAAACTGCTCTGTGTTCTGTTAATTCATCTCACAGAGTTACATCTTTCCCTTCAAAAAGTCTTTCGCTAAGTCTATTCTTGTGTAATTGGCAAAGGGATATTTGGAAGCCCATAGAGGGCTATGGTGAAAAAGGAAATATCTTCCGTTCAAAAGTGGAAAGAAGCTTTCGGAGAAACTGCTCTGTGTTCTGTTAATTCATCTCACAGAGTTACATCTTTCCCTTCAAGTAGCCTTTCGCTAAGGCTGTTCTTGTGGAATTGGCAAAGGGATATTTCGAAGCCCTTAGAGGCCTATGGTGAAAAAGGAAATATCTTCCGTTCAAAACTGGAAAGAAGCTTTCTGAGAAACTGCTCTGTGTTCTGTTCATTCATCTCACAGAGTTACATCTTTCCCTTCAAGAAGGCTTTCGCTAAGGCTGTTCTTGTGGAATTTGCAAAGGGATATTTGGAAGCCCATAGAGGGCTATGGTGAAAAAGGAAATATCTTCCGTTCAAAACTGGAAAGAAGCTTTCGGAGAAACTGCTCTGTGTTCTGTTAATTCATCTCAACGAGTTACTTCTTTCCCTTCAAGAAGCCTTTCGCTAAGGCTGTTCTTGTGGAATTGGCAAAGGGATATTTGGAAGCCCATAGAGGGCTACGGTGAAAAAGGAAATATCTTCCGTTCAAAACTGGAAAGAAGCTTTCTGAGAAACTGCTCTGTGTTCTGTTTATTCATCTCACAGAGTTACATCCTTCCCTTCAAGAAGCCTTTCGCTAAGGCTGTTCTTGTGGTATTGGCAAAGGGATATTTGGAAGCCCATAGAGGGCTATGGTGAAAAAGGAAATATCTTCCGTTCAAAACTGGAAAGAAGCTTTCTGAAAAACTGTTCTGTGTTCTGTTAATTCATCTCACAGAGTTACATCTTTCCCTTCAAAAAGCCTTTCGCTAAGGCTATTCTTGTGTAATTGGCAAAGGGATATTTGCAAGCCCATAGAGGGCTATGGTGAAAAAGGAAATATCTTCCGTTCAAAAGTGGAAAGAAGCTTTCTGAGAAACTACTCTGTGTTCTGTTAATTCATCTCACAGAGTTACATCTTTCCCTTCAAGTAGCCTTTCGCTAAGTCTGTTCTTGTGGAATTGGCAAAGGGATATTTGGAAGCACATAGAGGGCTACGGTGAAAAAGGAAATATCCTCCGTTCAAAACTGGAAAGAGTCTTTCTGAGAAACTGCTCTGTGTTCTGTTAATTCATCTCACAGAGTTACATCTTTCCCTTCAAGAAGCCTTTCGCTAAGGCTGTTCTTGTGGAATTGGCAAAGGGATATTTGGAAGCCCATAGAGGGCTATGGTGAAAAAGGAAATATCTTCCGTTCAAAACTGGAAAGAAGCTTTCTGAGAAACTGCTCTGTGTTCTGTTAATTCATCTCACAGAGTTACATCTTTCCCTTCAAAAAGCCTTTCGCTAAGACTATTCTTGTGGAATTGGCAAAGGGATATTTGGAAGCCCATAGAGCGCTATGGTGAAAAAGGAAATATCTTCCGTTCAAAACTGGAAAGAAGCTTTCTGAGAAACTGCTCTGTGTTCTGTTAATTCATCTCACAGAGTTACATCTTTCCCTTCCAGAATCCTTTGGCTAAGGCGGTTCTTGTGTAATTGGCAAAGGGATATTTGGAAGCCCATAGATGCCTATGGTGAAAAAGGAAATATCTTCCGTTCAAAACTGGAAAGAAGCTTTCTGAGAAACTGCTCTGTGTTCTCTTAATTCATCTCACAGAGTTACATCTTACCCTTCAAGAAGCCTTTCGCTAAGGCTGTTCTTGTTGAATTGTCAAAGGGATATTTGGAAGCCCATAGAGGGCTAAGGTGAAAAAGGAAATATCTTCCGTTCAAAACTAGAAAGACGCTTTCTGAGAAACTGCTCTGTGTTGTGTTAATTCATCTCACAGAATTACATCTTTCCCTTCAAGAAGCCTTTCGCTAAGGCTGTTCTTGTGGAATTGGCAAAGGGATATTTGGAAGCCCATAGAGGGCTATGGTGAAAAAGGAAATATCCTCCGTTCAAAACTGGTAAGAAGCTTTCTGAGAAACTGCTCTGTGTTCTCTTAATTCATCTCACAGAGTTACATCTTTCCCTTCAAGAAGCCTTTCGCTAAGGCTGTTCTTGTGGAATTGGCAAAGGGATATTTGCAAGCCAATAGAGGGCTATGGTGAAAAAGGAAATATCTTTCGTTCAAAAGTGGAAAGAAGCTTTCTGAAAAACTGCTCTGTGTTCTGTTAATTCATCTCACACAGTTACATCTTTCCCTTGAAAAAGCCTTTCGCTAAGGCTATTCTTGTGGAATTGGCAAAGGGATATTTTGAAGCCCATAGAGGGCTATGGTGAAAAAGGAAATATCTTCCGTTCAAAACTGGAAAGAAGCTTTCTGAGAAACTACTCTGTGTTCTGTTAATTCATCTCACAGAGTTACATCTTTCCCTTCAAGAAGCCTTTCCTAAGGCGGTTCCTGTGGAATTGGCAAAGGGATATTTGGAAGCCCATAGAGGGCTATGTTGAAAAAGGAAATATCTCCCGTTCAAAACTGGAAAGAAGGTTTCTGAGAAACTGCGCTGTGTTCTGTTAATTCATCTCACAGAGTTACATCTTTCCCTTCAAGAAGCCTTTCGCTAAGTCTGTTCTTGTGGAATTGGCAAAGGGATATTTGGAAGCCCATAGAGGGCTACGGTGAAAAAGGAAATATCTTCAGTTCAAAACTGGAAAGAAGCTTTCGGAGAAACTGCTCTGTGTTCTGTTAATTCATCTCACAGAGTTACATCTTTCCCTTCAACAAGCCTTTCGCTAAGGCTGTTCTTGTGGAATTGGCAAAGGGATATTTGGAAGCCCATAGAGGGCTATGGTGAAAAAGGAAATATCTTCCGTTCAAAAGTGGAAGGAAGCTTTCAGAGAAACTGCTCTGTGTTCTGTTAATTCATCTCACAGAGTTACATCTTTCCCTTCAACAAGCCTTTCGCTAAGGCTGTTCTTGTGGAATTGGCAAAGGGATATTTGGAAGCCCATAGAGGGCTATGGTGAAAAAGGAAATATCTTCCGTTCAAAAGTGGAAAGAAGCTTTCCTAGAAACTGCTCTGTGTTCTGTTAATTCATCTCACCGAGTTACATCTTTCCCTTCAACAAGCCTTTCGCTAAGGCTGTTCTTGTGGAATTGGCAAAGGGATATTTGGAAGCCCTTAGAGGCCTATGGTGAAAAAGGAAATATCTTCCGTTCAAAACTGGAAAGAAGCTTTCTGAGAAACTGCTCTGTGATCTGTTCATTCATCTCACAGAGTTACATCTTTCCCTTCAAGAAGCCTTTCGCTAAGTCTGTTCTTGTGGAATTGGCAAAGGGATATTTTGAAGCCCATAGAGGGCTACGGTGAAAAAGGAAATATCCTCCGTTCAAAACTGGAAAGAATCTTTCTGAGAAACTGCTCTGTGTTCTCTTAATTCATCTCACAGAGTTACATCTTTCCCTTCAAGAAGCCTTTCGCTAAGGCTGTTCTTTTGGAATTGGCAATGGGATATTTGGAAGCCCATAGAGGGCTATGGTGAAAAAGGAAATATCTTCCGTTCAAAAATGGAAAGAAGCTTTCTGAGAAACTGCTCTGTGTTCTGTTAATTCATCTCACAGAGTTACTTCTTTCCCTTCAACAAGCCTTTCGCTAAGGCTGTTCTTGAGGAATTGGCAAAGTGATATTTGGAAGCCCATAGAGGGATATGGTGAAAAAGGAAATATCTTCCGTTCAAAACTGGAAAGAAGGTTTCTGAGAAACTGCTCTGTGTTCTGTTAATTCATCTCACAGAGTTACATCTTTCCCTTCAAGAAGCCTTTCGCTAAGCCTGTTCTTGTGGAATTGGCAAAGGGATATTTGGAGGCCCTTAGAGGGCTATGGTGAAAACGGAAATATCGTCCGTTCAAAACTGGAAAAAGCTTTCTGAGAAACTGCTCTGTGTTCTCTTAATTCATCTCACAGAGTTACATCTTTCCCTTCAAGAAGCCTTTCGCTAAGGCTGTTCTTCTGGGATTGGCAAAGGGATATTTGGAAGCCCATAGAGGACTATGGTGAAAAAGGAAATATCTTCCGTTCAAAACTGGAAAGAAGCTTTCTGAGAAACTGCTCTGTGTTCTGTTCATTCATCTCACAGAGTTACATCTTTCCCTTCAAGAAGGCTTTCGCTAAGGCTGTTCTTGTGGAATTTGCAAAGGGATATTTGGAAGCCCATAGAGGGCTATGGTGAAAAAGGAAATATCTTCCGTTCAAAACTGGAAAGAAGCTTTCGGAGAAACTGCTCTGTGTTCTGTTAATTCATCTCAACGAGTTACTTCTTTCCCTTCAAGAAGCCTTTCGCTAAGGCTGTTCTTGTGGAATTGGCAAAGGGATATTTGGAAGCCCATAGAGGGCTACGGTGAAAAAGGAAATATCTTCCGTTCAAAACTGGAAAGAAGCTTTCTGAGAAACTGCTCTGTGTTCTGTTAATTCATCTCACAGAGTTACATCCTTCCCTTCAAGAAGCCTTTCGCTAAGGCTGTTCTTGTGGTATTGGCAAAGGGATATTTGGAAGCCCATAGAGGGCTATGGTGAAAAAGGAAATATCTTCCGTTCAAAACTGGAAAGAAGCTTTCTGAAAAACTGTTCTGTGTTCTGTTAATTCATCTCACAGAGTTACATCTTTCCCTTCAAAAAGCCTTTCGCTAAGGCTATTCTTGTGTAATTGGCAAAGGGATATTTGCAAGCCCATAGAGGGCTATGGTGAAAAAGGAAATATCTTCCGTTCAAAAGTGGAAAGAAGCTTTCTGAGAAACTACTCTGTGTTCTGTTAATTCATCTCACAGAGTTACATCTTTCCCTTCAAGTAGCCTTTCGCTAAGTCTGTTCTTGTGGAATTGGCAAAGGGATATTTGGAAGCACATAGAGGGCTACGGTGAAAAAGGAAATATCCTCCGTTCAAAACTGGAAAGAGTCTTTCTGAGAAACTGCTCTGTGTTCTGTTAATTCATCTCACAGAGTTACATCTTTCCCTTCAAGAAGCCTTTCGCTAAGGCTGTTCTTGTGGAATTGGCAAAGGGATATTTGGAAGCCCATAGAGGGCTATGGTGAAAAAGGAAATATCTTCCGTTCAAAACTGGAAAGAAGCTTTCTGAGAAACTGCTCTGTGTTCTGTTAATTCATCTCACAGAGTTACATCTTTCCCTTCAAAAAGCCTTTCGCTAAGACTATTCTTGTGGAATTGGCAAAGGGATATTTGGAAGCCCATAGAGCGCTATGGTGAAAAAGGAAATATCTTCCGTTCAAAACTGGAAAGAAGCTTTCTGAGAAACTGCTCTGTGTTCTGTTAATTCATCTCACAGAGTTACATCTTTCCCTTCCAGAATCCTTTGGCTAAGGCGGTTCTTGTGTAATTGGCAAAGGGATATTTGGAAGCCCATAGATGCCTATGGTGAAAAAGGAAATATCTTCCGTTCAAAACTGGAAAGAAGCTTTCTGAGAAACTGCTCTGTGTTCTCTTAATTCATCTCACAGAGTTACATCTTACCCTTCAAGAAGCCTTTCGCTAAGGCTGTTCTTGTTGAATTGTCAAAGGGATATTTGGAAGCCCATAGAGGGCTAAGGTGAAAAAGGAAATATCTTCCGTTCAAAACTAGAAAGACGCTTTCTGAGAAACTGCTCTGTGTTGTGTTAATTCATCTCACAGAATTACATCTTTCCCTTCAAGAAGCCTTTCGCTAAGGCTGTTCTTGTGGAATTGGCAAAGGGATATTTGGAAGCCCATAGAGGGCTATGGTGAAAAAGGAAATATCCTCCGTTCAAAACTGGTAAGAAGCTTTCTGAGAAACTGCTCTGTGTTCTCTTAATTCATCTCACAGAGTTACATCTTTCCCTTCAAGAAGCCTTTCGCTAAGGCTGTTCTTCTGGGATTGGCAAAGGGATATTTGGAAGCCCATAGAGGACTATGGTGAAAAAGGAAATATCTTCAGTTCAAAACTGGAAAGAAGCTTTCGGAGAAACTGCTCGGTGTTCTGTTAATTCATCTCACAGAGTTACATCTTTCCCTTCAAGAAGCCTTTCGCTAAGGCTGTTCTTGTGGAATTGGCAAAGGGATATTTGGAAGCCCTTAGAGGCCTATGGTGAAAAAGGAAATATCTTCCTTTCAAAACTGGAAAGAAGCTTTCTGAGAAACTGCTCTGTGTTCTGTTCATTCATCTCACAGAGTTACATCTTTCCCTTCAAGAAGCTTTTCGCTAAGGCTGTTCTTGTGGAATTGTCAAAGGGATATTTGGAAGCCCATAGAGGGCTACGGTGAAAAAGGAAATATCTTCCGTTCAAAACTGGAAAGAAGCTTTCTGAGAAACTGCTCTGTGTTCTGTTAATTCATCTCACCGAGTTACATCTTTCCCTTCAAAAAGCCTTTCGCTAAGGCTGTTATTGTGGAATTGGCAAAGGGATATTTGGAAGCCCATAGAGGGCTATTTTGAAAAAGGAAATATCTTCCGTTCAAAACTGGAAAGAAGCTTTCTGAGAAACTGCTCTGTGTTCTGTTAATTCATCTCACAGAGTTACATCTTTCACTTCTAGAAGCCTTTCGCTAAGGCTGTTCTTGTGGAATTGGCAAAGGGATATTTGGAAGCCCATAGAGGGCTATGGTGAAAAAGGAAATATCTTCCGTTCAAAACTGGAAAGAAGCTTTCTGAGAAACTGCTCTGTGTTCTCTTAATTCATCTCACAGACTTACATCTTTTCCTTCATGAAGCCTTTCGATAAGGCTGTTCTTGTGGAAATGGCAAAGGGATATTTGGAAACACATAGAGGGCTAAGGTGAAAAAGGAAATATCTTCCGTTCAAAACTGGAAAGAAGCTTTCTGAGAAACTGCTCTGTGTTTTCTTAATTCATCTCACAGAGTTACATCTTTCCCTTCAAGAAGCCTTTCGCTAAGGCTGTTCCTGTGGAATTGGCAAAGGGATATTTGGAAGCCCATAGAGGGCTATGGTGAAAAAGGAAATATCTTCCGTTCAAAAATGGAAAGAAGCTTTCTGAGAAACTGCTCTGTGTTCTGTTAATTCATCTCACAGAGTTACATCTTTCCCTTCAAGAAGCCTTTCGCTAAGGCTGTTCTTGTGGAATTGGCAAAGAGATATTTGGAAGCCCATAGAGGGCTATGGTGAAAAAGGAAATATCTTCCGTTCAAAACTGGAAAGAAGCATTCTGAGAAACTGCTCTGTGTTCTGTTAATTCATCTCACAGAGTTACATCTTTCCCTTCAAAAAGCCTTTCCCTAAGACTATTCTTGTGGAATTGGCAAAGGGATATTTGGAAGCCCATAGAGCGCTATGGTGAAAAAGGAAATATCTTCCGTTCAAAACTGGAAAGAAGCTTTCTGAGAAACTGCTCTGTGTTCTGTTAATTCATCTCACAGAGTTACATCTTTCCCTTCCAGAATCCTTTCGCTAAGGCGGTTCTTGTGTAATTGGCAAAGGGATATTTGGAAGCCCATAGTTGGCTATGGTAAAAAAGGAAATATCTTCCGTTCAAAAATGGAAAGAAGCTTTCTGAGAAACTGCTCTGTGTTCTCTTAATTCATTTCATAGAGTTACATCTTACCCTTCAAGAAGCCTTTCGCTAAGGCTGTTCTTGTTGAATTGTCAAAGGGATATTTGGAAGCCCATAGAGGGCTATGGTGAAAAAGGAAATATCTTCCGTTCAAAACTGGAAAGACGCTTTCTGAGAAACTGCTCTGTGTTCTGTTAATTCATCTCACAGAGTTACATCTTTCCCTTCAAGAAGCCTTTCGCTAAGGCTGTTCTTGTGGAATTGGCAAAGGGATATTTGGAAGCCCATAGAGGGCTATGGTGAAAAAGGAAATATCTTCCGTTCAAAACTGGAAAGAAGCTTTCTGAGAAACTGCTCTGTGTTCTGTTAATTCATCTCACAGAGTTACATCTTTCCCTTCAAGAAGCCTTTCGCTAAGTCTGTTCTTGTGGAATTGGCAAAGGGATATTTGGAAGCCCATAGAGGGCTACGGTGAAAAAGGAAATATCTTCAGTTCAAAACTGGAAAGAAGCTTTCGGAGAAACTGCTCTGTGTTCTGTTAATTCATCTCACAGAGTTACATCTTTCCCTTCAACAAGCCTTTCGCTAAGGCTGTTCTTGTGGAATTGGCAAAGGGATATTTGGAAGCCCATAGAGGGCTATGGTGAAAAAGGAAATATCTTCCGTTCAAAAGTGGAAGGAAGCTTTCAGAGAAACTGCTCTGTGTTCTGTTAATTCATCTCACAGAGTTACATCTTTCCCTTCAACAAGCCTTTCGCTAAGGCTGTTCTTGTGGAATTGGCAAAGGGATATTTGGAAGCCCATAGAGGGCTATGGTGAAAAAGGAAATATCTTCCGTTCAAAAGTGGAAAGAAGCTTTCCTAGAAACTGCTCTGTGTTCTGTTAATTCATCTCACCGAGTTACATCTTTCCCTTCAACAAGCCTTTCGCTAAGGCTGTTCTTGTGGAATTGGCAAAGGGATATTTGGAAGCCCTTAGAGGCCTATGGTGAAAAAGGAAATATCTTCCGTTCAAAACTGGAAAGAAGCTTTCTGAGAAACTGCTCTGTGATCTGTTCATTCATCTCACAGAGTTACATCTTTCCCTTCAAGAAGCCTTTCGCTAAGTCTGTTCTTGTGGAATTGGCAAAGGGATATTTTGAAGCCCATAGAGGGCTACGGTGAAAAAGGAAATATCCTCCGTTCAAAACTGGAAAGAATCTTTCTGAGAAACTGCTCTGTGTTCTCTTAATTCATCTCACAGAGTTACATCTTTCCCTTCAAGAAGCCTTTCGCTAAGGCTGTTCTTTTGGAATTGGCAATGGGATATTTGGAAGCCCATAGAGGGCTATGGTGAAAAAGGAAATATCTTCCGTTCAAAAATGGAAAGAAGCTTTCTGAGAAACTGCTCTGTGTTCTGTTAATTCATCTCACAGAGTTACTTCTTTCCCTTCAACAAGCCTTTCGCTAAGGCTGTTCTTGAGGAATTGGCAAAGTGATATTTGGAAGCCCATAGAGGGATATGGTGAAAAAGGAAATATCTTCCGTTCAAAACTGGAAAGAAGGTTTCTGAGAAACTGCTCTGTGTTCTGTTAATTCATCTCACAGAGTTACATCTTTCCCTTCAAGAAGCCTTTCGCTAAGCCTGTTCTTGTGGAATTGGCAAAGGGATATTTGGAGGCCCTTAGAGGGCTATGGTGAAAACGGAAATATCGTCCGTTCAAAACTGGAAAAAGCTTTCTGAGAAACTGCTCTGTGTTCTCTTAATTCATCTCACAGAGTTACATCTTTCCCTTCAAGAAGCCTTTCGCTAAGGCTGTTCTTCTGGGATTGGCAAAGGGATATTTGGAAGCCCATAGAGGACTATGGTGAAAAAGGAAATATCTTCAGTTCAAAACTGGAAAGAAGCTTTCGGAGAAACTGCTCGGTGTTCTGTTAATTCATCTCACAGAGTTACATCTTTCCCTTCAAGAAGCCTTTCGCTAAGGCTGTTCTTGTGGAATAGGCAAAGGGATATTTGGAAGCCCTTAGAGGCTTATGGTGAAAAAGGAAATATCTTCCTTTCAAAACTGGAAAGAAGCTTTCTGAGAAACTGCTCTGTGTTCTGTTCATTCATCTCACAGAGTTACATCTTTCCCTTCAAGAAGCTTTTCGCTAAGGCTGTTCTTGTGGAATTGTCAAAGGGATATTTGGAAGCCCATAGAGGGCTACGGTGAAAAAGGAAATATCTTCCGTTCAAAACTGGAAAGAAGCTTTCTGAGAAACTGCTCTGTGTTCTGTTAATTCATCTCACCGAGTTACATCTTTCCCTTCAAAAAGCCTTTCGCTAAGGCTGTTATTGTGGAATTGGCAAAGGGATATTTGGAAGCCCATAGAGGGCTATTTTGAAAAAGGAAATATCTTCCGTTCAAAACTGGAAAGAAGCTTTCTGAGAAACTGCTCTGTGTTCTGTTAATTCATCTCACAGAGTTACATCTTTCACTTCTAGAAGCCTTTCACTAAGGCTGTTCTTGTGGAATTGGCAAAGGGATATTTGGAAGCCCATAGAGGGCTATGGTGAAAAAGGAAATATCTTCCGTTCAAAACTGGAAAGAAGCTTTCTGAGAAACTGCTCTGTGTTCTCTTAATTCATCTCACAGACTTACATCTTTTCCTTCATGAAGCCTTTCGATAAGGCTGTTCTTGTGGAAATGGCAAAGGGATATTTGGAAACACATAGAGGGCTAAGGTGAAAAAGGAAATATCTTCCGTTCAAAACTGGAAAGAAGCTTTCTGAGAAACTGCTCTGTGTTTTCTTAATTCATCTCACAGAGTTACATCTTTCCCTTCAAGAAGCCTTTCGCTAAGGCTGTTCCTGTGGAATTGGCAAAGGGATATTTGGAAGCCCATAGAGGGCTATGGTGAAAAAGGAAATATCTTCCGTTCAAAAATGGAAAGAAGCTTTCTGAGAAACTGCTCTGTGTTCTGTTAATTCATCTCACAGAGTTACATCTTTCCCTTCAAGAAGCCTTTCGCTAAGGCTGTTCTTGTGGAATTGGCAAAGAGATATTTGGAAGCCCATAGAGGGCTATGGTGAAAAAGGAAATATCTTCCGTTCAAAACTGGAAAGAAGCATTCTGAGAAACTGCTCTGTGTTCTGTTAATTCATCTCACAGAGTTACATCTTTCCCTTCAAAAAGCCTTTCCCTAAGACTATTCTTGTGGAATTGGCAAAGGGATATTTGGAAGCCCATAGAGCGCTATGGTGAAAAAGGAAATATCTTCCGTTCAAAACTGGAAAGAAGCTTTCTGAGAAACTGCTCTGTGTTCTGTTAATTCATCTCACAGAGTTACATCTTTCCCTTCCAGAATCCTTTCGCTAAGGCGGTTCTTGTGTAATTGGCAAAGGGATATTTGGAAGCCCATAGTTGGCTATGGTAAAAAAGGAAATATCTTCCGTTCAAAACTGGAAAGAAGCTTTCTGAGAAACTGCTCTGTGTTCTCTTAATTCATTTCATAGAGTTACATCTTACCCTTCAAGAAGCCTTTCGCTAAGGCTGTTCTTGTTGAATTGTCAAAGGGATATTTGGAAGCCCATAGAGGGCTATGGTGAAAAAGGAAATATCTTCCGTTCAAAACTGGAAAGACGCTTTCTGAGAAACTGCTCTGTGTTCTGTTAATTCATCTCACAGAGTTACATCTTTCCATTCAAGAAGCCTTTCGCTAAGGCTGTTCTTGTGGAATTGGCAAAGGGATATTTGGAAGCCCATAGAGGGCTATGGTGAAAAAGGAAATATCTTCCGTTCAAAACTGGAAAGAAGCTTTCTGAGAAACTGCTCTGTGTTCTGTTAATTCATCTCACAGAGTTACATCTTTCCCTTCAAAAAGCCTTTCGCTAAGACTATTCTTGTGGAATTGGAAAAGGGATATTTGGAAGCCCATAGAGCGCTATGGTGAAAAAGGAAATACCTTCCGTTCAAAACTGGAAAGAAGCTTTCTGAGAAACTGCTCTGTGTTCTGTTAATTCATCTCACAGAGTTACATCTTTCCCTTCAAAAAGCCTTTCGCTAAGACTATTCTTGTGGAATTGGCAAAGGGATATTTGGAAGCCCATAGTGGGCTATGGTGAAAAAGGAAATATCTTCCGTTCAAAACTGGAAAGACGCTTTCTGAGAAACTGCTCTGTGTTCTGTTCATTCATCTCACAGAGTTACATCTTTCCCTTCAACAAGCCTTTCGCTAAGGCTGTTCTTCTGGGATTGGCAAAGGGATATTTGGAAGCCCATAGAGGGCTATGGTGAAAAAGGAAATATCTTCAGTTCAAAAGTGGAAAGAAGCTTTCGGAGAAACTGCTCGGTGTTCTGTTAATTCATCTCACAGAGTTACATCTTTCCCTTCAAGAAGCCTTTCGCTAAGGCTGTTCTTGTGGAATTGGCAAAGGGATATTTGGAAGCCCATAGAGGGCTATGGTGAAAAAGGAAATATCTTCCGTTCAAAACTGGAAAGAAGCTTTCTGAGAAACTGCTCTGTGTTCTCTTAATTCATCTCACAGAGTTACATCTTTTCCTTCAAGAAGCATTTCGCTAAGGCTGTTCTTGTGGAAATGGCAAAGGGATATTTGGAAACACATAGAGGGCTATGGTGAAAAAGGAAATATCTTCCGTTCAAAACTGGAAAGAAGCTTTCTGAGAAACTGCTCTGTGTTTTCTTAATTCATCTCACAGAGTTACATCTTTCCCTTCAAGAAGCCTTTCGCTAAGGCTGTTCCTGTGGAATTGGCAAAGGGATATTTGGAAGCCCATAGAGGGCTATGGTGAAAAAGGAAATATCTTCCGTTCAAAAATGGAAAGAAGCTTTCTGAGAAACTGCTCTGTGTTCTGTTAATTCATCTCACAGAGTTACATCTTTCCCTTCAACAAGCCTTTCGCTAAGGCTGTTGTTGAGGAATTGGCAAAGTGATATTTGGAAGCGCATAGAGGGATATGGTGAAAAAGGAAATATCTTCCGTTCAAAACTGGAAAGAAGCTTTCTGAGAAACTGCTCTGTGTTCTGTTAATTCATCTCACCGAGTTACATCTTTCCCTTCAAGAATCCTTTCGCTAAGGCTGTTCTTGTGGAATTGGCAAAGGGATATTTGGAAGCCCATAGAGGGCTACGGTGAAAAAGGAAATATCTTCCGTTCAAAACTGGAAATAAGCTTTCTGAGAAACTGCTCTGTGTTCTGTTAATTCATCTCACAGAGTTACATCTTTCCCTTCAAGTAGCCTTTCGCTAAGTCTGTTCTTGTGGAATTGGCAAAGGGATATTTTGAAGCCCATAGAGGGCTACGGTGAAAAAGGAAATATCCTCCGTTCAAAACTGGAAAGAATCTTTCTGAGAAACTGCTCTGTGTTCTCTTAATTCATCTCACAGAGTTACATCTTTCCCTTCAAGAAGCCTTTCGCTAAGGCTGTTCCTGTGGAATTGGCAAAGGGATATTTGGAAGCCCATAGAGGGCTATGGTGAAAAAGGAAATATCTTCCGTTCAAAAATGGAAAGAAGCTTTCTGAGAAACTGCTCTGTGTTCTGTTCATTCATCTCACAGAGTTACATCTTTCCCTTCAACAAGCCTTTCGCTAAGGCTGTTCTTCTGGGATTGGCAAAGGGATATTTGGAAGCCCATAGAGGGCTATGGTGAAAAAGGAAATATCTTCAGTTCAAAAGTGGAAAGAAGCTTTCGGAGAAACTGCTCGGTGTTCTGTTAATTCATCTCACAGAGTTACATCTTTCCCTTCAAGAAGCCTTTCGCTAAGGCTGTTCTTGTGGAATTGGCAAAGGGATATTTGGAAGCCCATAGAGGGCTATGGTGAAAAAGGAAATATCTTCCGTTCAAAACTGGAAAGAAGCTTTCTGAGAAACTGCTCTGTGTTTTCTTAATTCATCTCACAGAGTTACATCTTTCCCTTCAAGAAGCCTTTCGCTAAGGCTGTTCCTGTGGAATTGGCAAAGGGATATTTGGAAGCCCATAGAGGGCTATGGTGAAAAAGGAAATATCTTCCGTTCAAAAATGGAAAGAAGCTTTCAGAGAAACTGCTCTGTGTTCTGTTAATTCATCTCACAGAGTTACATCTTTCCCTTCAACAAGCCTTTCGCTAAGGCTGTTGTTGAGGAATTGGCAAAGTGATATTTGGAAGCGCATAGAGGGATATGGTGAAAAAGGAAATATCTTCCGTTCAAAACTGGAAAGAAGCTTTCTGAGAAACTGCTCTGTGTTCTGTTAATTCATCTCACAGAGTTACATCTTTCCCTTCAAGAAGCCTTTGGCTAAGCCTGTTCTTGTGGAATTGGCAAAGGGATATTTGGAAGCCCTTAGAGGGCTATGGTGAAAAAGGAAATATCGTCCGTTCAAAACTGGAAAGAAGCTTTCTGAGAAACTGCTCTGTGTTCTCTTAATTCATCTCACAGAGTTACATCTTTCCCTTCAAGTAGCCTTTCGCTAAGTCTGTTCTTGTGGAATTGGCAAAGGGATATTTGGAAGCCCATAGAGGGCTACGGTGAAAAAGGAAATATCTTCCGTTCAAAACTGGAAAGAGTCTTTCTGAGAAACTGCTCTGTGTTCTGTTAATTCATCTCACAGAGTTACATCTTTCCCTTCAAGAAGCCTTTCGCTAAGGCTGTTCTTGTGGAATTGGCAAAGAGATATTTGGAAGCCCATAGAGGGCTATGGTGAAAAAGGAAATATCTTCCGTTCAAAACTGGAAAGAAGCTTTCTGAGAAACTGCTCTGTGTTCTGTTAATTCATCTCACAGAGTTACATCTTTCCCTTCCAGAATCCTTTCGCTAAGGCGGTTCTTGTGTAATTGGCAAAGGGATATTTGGAAGCCCATAGATGGCTATGGTAAAAAAGGAAATATCTTCCGTTCAAAACTGGAAAGAAGCTTTCTGAGAAACTGCTCTGTGTTCTCTTAATTCATCTCATAGAGTTACAACTTACCCTTCAAGAAGCCTTTCGCTAAGGCTGTTCTTGTTGAATTGTCAAAGGGATATTTGGAAGCCCATAGAGGGCTATGGTGAAAAAGGAAATATCTTCCGTTCAAAACTGGAAAGACGCTTTCTGAAAAACTGCTCTGTGTTCTGTTAATTCATCTCACAGAGTTACATCTTTCCCTTCAAGAAGCCTTTCGCTAAGGCTGTTCTTGTGGAATTGGCAAAGGGATATTTGGAAGCCCATAGAGGGCTATGGTGAAAAAGGAAATATCCTCCGTTCAAAACTGGTAAGAAGCTTTCTGAGAAACTGCTCTGTGTTCTCTTAATTCATCTCACAGAGTTACATCTTTCCCTTCAAGAAGCCTTTCGCTAAGGCTGTTCTTGTGGAATTGGCAAAGGGATATTTGCAAGCCAATAGAGGGCTACGGTGAAAAAGGAAGTATCTTCCGTTCAAAAGTGGAAAGAAGCTTTCTGAGAAACTGCTCTGTGTTCTGTTAATTCATCTCACACAGTTACATCTTTCCCTTGAAAAAGCCTTTCGCTAAGGCTATTCTTGTGGAATTGGCAAAGGGATATTTGGAACCCCATAGAGGGCTATGGTGAAAAAGGAAATATCTTCCGTTCAAAACTGGAAAGACGCTTTCTGAGAAACTGCTCTGTGTTCTGTTCATTCATCTCACAGAGTTACATCTTTCCCTTCAACAAGCCTTTCGCTAAGGCTGTTCTTCTGGGATTGGCAAAGGGATATTTGGAAGCCCATAGAGGGCTATGGTGAAAAAGGAAATATCTTCAGTTCAAAACTGGAAAGAAGCTTTCGGAGAAACTGCTCGGTGTTCTATTAATTCATCTCACAGAGTTACATCTTTCCCTTCAAGAAGCCTTTCGCTAAGGCTGTTCTTGTGGAATTGGCAAAGGGATATTTGGAAGCCCTTAGAGGCCTATGGTGAAAAAGGAAATATCTTCCTTTCAAAACTGGAAAGAAGCTTTCTGAGAAACTGCTCTGTGTTCTGTTCATTCATCTCACAGAGTTACATCTTTCCCTTCAAGAAGTCTTTCGCTAAGGCTGTTCTTGTGGAATTGTCAAAGGGATATTTGGAAGCCCATAGAGGGCTATGGTGAAAAAGGAAATATCTTCCGTTCAAAACTGGAAAGAAGCTTTCTGAGAAACTGCTCTGTGTTCTGTTAATTCATCTCACCGAGTTACATCTTTCCCTTCAAGAAGCCTTTCGCTAAGGCTGTTCTTGTGGAATTGGCAAAGGGATATTTGGAAGCCCATAGAGGGCTACGGTGAAAAAGGAAATATCTTCCGTTCAAAACTGGAAAGAAGCTTTCTGAGAAACTGCTCTGTGTTCTGTTAATTCATCTCACAGAGTTACATCTTTCCCTTCAAGTAGCCTTTCGCTAAGTCTGTTCTTGTGGAATTGGCAAAGGGATATTTTGAAGCCCATAGAGGGCTACGGTGAAAAAGGAAATATCCTCCGTTCAAAACTGGAAAGAATCTTTCTGAGAAACTGCTCTGTGTCCTCTTAATTCATCTCACAGAGTTACATCTTTCCCTTCAACAAGCCTTTCGCTAAGGCTGTTCTTGAGGAATTGGCAAAGTGATATTTGGAAGCCCATAGAGGGATATGGTGAAAAAGGAAATATCTTCCGTTCAAAACTGGAAAGAAGCTTTCTGAGAAACTGCTCTGTGTTCTGTTAATTTATCTCACAGAGTTACATCTTTCCCTTCAAGAAGCCTTTCGCTAAGCCTGTTCTTGTGGAATTGGCAAAGGGATATTTGGAGGCCCTTAGAGGGCTATGGTGAAAACGGAAATATCGTCCGTTCAAAACTGGAAAAAGCATTCTGAGAAACTGCTCTGTGTTCTCTTAATTCATCTCACAGAGTTACATCTTTCCCTTCAAGAAGCCTTTCGCTAAGGTTGTTCTTGTGGAATTGGCAAAGGGATATTTGGAACCCCATAGAGGCCTATGGTGAAAAAGGAAATATCTTCCGTTCAAAACTGGAAAGAAGCTTTCTGAGAAACTGCTCTGTGTTCTGTTAATTCATCTCACCGAGTTACATCTTTCCCTTCAAGAAGCCTTTCGCTAACGCTGTTCTTGTGGAATTGGCAAAGGGATATTTGGAAGCCCTTAGAGGGCTACGGTGAAAAAGGAAATATCTACCGTTAAAACTGGAAAGAAGCTTTCTGAGAAACTGCTCTGTGTTCTGTTAATTCACCTCACAGAGTTACATCTTTCCCTTCAAGTAGCCTTTAGGTAAGGCTGTTCTTGTGGAATTGGCAAAGGGATATTTGGAAGCCCATAGAGGGCTACGGTGAAAAAGGAAATATCTTCCGTTCAAAACTGGAAAGAATCTTTCTGAGAAACTGCTCTGTGTTCTCTTAATTCATCTCACAGAGTTACATCTTTCCCTTCAAGAAGCCTTTCGCTAAGGCTGTTCTTGTGGAATTGGCAAAGGGATATTTGGAAGCCCATAGAGGGCTATGGTGAAAAAGGAAATATCTTCCGTTCAAAACTGGAAAGAAGCTTTCTGAGAAACTGCTCTGTGTTCTGTTAATTCATCTCACAGAGTTACATCTTTCCCTTCAAAATGCCTTTCGCTAAGACTATTCTTGTGGAATTGGCAAAGGGATATTTGGAAGCCCATAGAGCGCTATGGTGAAAAAGGAAATATCTTCCGTTCAAAACTGGAAAGAAGCTTTCTGAGAAACTGCTCAGTGTTCTCTTAATTCATCTCACAGAGTTACATCTTTCCCTTCAAGAAGCCTTTCGCTAGTCTGTTCTTGTGGAATTGGAAAAGGGATACTTGGAAGCCCATAGAGGGCTATGGTGAAAAAGGAAATATCTTCCGTTCAAAACTGGAAAGAAGCTTTCTGAGAAACTGCTCTGTGTTCTCTTAATTCATCTCACAGAGTTACATCTTTCCCTTCAAAAAGCCTTTCGCTAAGGCTATTCTTGTGGAATTGGCAAAGCGATATTTGGAAGCCCATAGAGGGCTATGGTGAAAAAGGAAATATCTTCCGTTCAAAACTGGAAAGAAGCTTTCTGAGAAACTGCTCTGTGTTCTGTTAATTCATCTCACAGAGTGACATCTTTCCCTTCAAGAAGCCTTTCCCTAAGGCGGTTCTTGTGGAATTGGCAAAGGGATATTTGGATGCCCATAGAGGGCTATGGTGAAAAAGGAAATATCTTCCGTTCAGAACTGGAAGGAAGCTTTCTGAGAAACTGCTCTGTGTTCTGTTAATTCATCTCGCAGAGTTACATCTTTCCCTTCAAGAAGCCTTTCGCTAAGGCTGTTCTTGTGGAATTGGCAAAGGGATATTTGGAAACCCCTAGAGGGCTATGGTGAAAAAGGAAATATCTTCCGTTCAAAACTTGAAAGAAGCTTTCTGAGAAACTGCTCTGTGTTCTCTTAATTCATCTCACAGAGTTACATCTTTCCCTTCAAGAAGCCTTTCGCTAAGGCTGTTCTTGTGGAGTTGGCAAAGGGATATTTGGAAGCCCATTGAGGGCTATGGTGAAAAAGTAAATATCTTCCGTTCAAAAGTGGAAAGAAACTTTCTGAGAAACTGCTCTGTGTTCTGTTCATTCATCTCACAGAGTTACATCTTTCCCTTCAAGAAGCCTTTCGCTAAGGCTGTTCTTGTGGAATTGTCAAAGGGATATTTGGAAGCCCATAGAGGGCTACGTTGAAAAAGGAAATATCTTCCGTTCAAAACTGGAAAGAAGCTTTCTGAGAAACTGCTCTGTGTTCTGTTAATTCATCTCACCGAGTTACATCTTTCCCTTCAAAAAGCCTTTCGCTAAGGCTGTTATTGTGGAATTGGCAAAGGGATATTTGGAAGCCCATAGAGGGCTATTTTTAAAAAGGAAATATCTTCCGTTCAAAACTGGAAAGAAGCTTTCTGAGAAACTGCTCTGTGTTCTGTTAATTCATCTCACAGAGTTACATCTTTCACTTCAAGAAGCCTTTCGCTAAGGCTGTTCTTGTGGAATTGGCAAAGGGATATTTGGAAGCCCATAGAGGGCTATGGTGAAAAAGGAAATATCTTCCGTTCAAAACCGGAAAGAAGCTTTCTGAGAAACTGCTCTGTGTTCTCTTAATTCATCTCACAGAGTTACATCTTTTCCTTCAAGAAGCCTTTCGCTAAGGCTGTTCTTGTGGAAATGGCAAAGGGATATTTGGAAACACATAGAGGGCTATGGTGAAAAAGGAAATATCTTCCGTTCAAAACTGGAAAGAAGCTTTCTGAGAAACTGCTCTGTGTTTTCTTAATTCATCTCACAGAGTTACATCTTTCCCTTCAAGAAGCCTTTCGCTAAGGCTGTTCCTGTGGAATTGGCAAAGGGATATTTGGAAGCCCATAGAGGTCTATGGTGAAAAAGGAAATATCTTCCGTTCAAAAATGGAAAGAAGCTTTCTGAGAAACTGCTCTGTGTTCTGTTAATTCATCTCACAGAGTTACATCTTTCCCTTCAACAAGCCTTTCGCTAAGGCTGTTCTTGAGGTATTGGCAAAGTGATATTTGGAAGCGCATAGAGGGATATGGTGAAAAAGGAAATATCTTCCGTTCAAAACTGGAAAGAAGCTTTCTGAGAAACTGCTCTGTGTTCTGTTAATTCATCTCACAGAGTTACATCTTTCCCTGCAAGAAGCCTTTCGCTAAGCCTGTTCTTGTGGAATTGGCAAAGGGATATTTGGAAGCCCTTAGAGGGCTATGGTGAAAAAGGAAATATCGTCCGTTCAAAACTGGAAAGAAGCTTTCTGAGAAACTGCTCTGTGTTCTCTTAATTCATCTCACAGAGTTACATCTTTCCCTTCAAGAAGCCTTTCGCTAAGGCTGTTCTTGTGGAATTGGCAAAGGGATATTTGGAACCCCATAGAGGCCTATGGTGAAAAAGGAAATATCTTCCGTTCAAAACTGGAAAGAAGCTTTCTGAGAAACTGCTCTGTGTTCTGTTAATTCATCTCACCGAGTTACATCTTTCCCTTCAAGAAGCCTTTCGCTAAGGCTGTTCTTGTGGAATTGGCAAAGGGATATTTGGAAGCCCATAGAGGGCTACGGTAAAAAAGGAAATATCTTCCGTTCAAAACTGGAAAGAAGCTTTCTGAGAAACTGCTCTGTGTTCTGTTAATTCATCTCACAGAGTTACATCTTTCCCTTCAAGTAGCCTTTCGCTAAGTCTGTTCTTGTGGAATTGGCAAAGGGATATTTTGAAGCCCATAGAGGGCTACGGTGAAAAAGGAAATATCCTCCGTTCAAAACTGGAAAGAATCTTTCTGAGAAACTGCTCTGTGTTCTCTTAATTCATCTCACAGAGTTACATCTTTCCCTTCAAGAAGCCTTTCGCTAAGGCTGTTCCTGTGGAATTGGCAAAGGGATATTTGGAAGCCCATAGAGGGCTATGGTGAAAAAGGAAATATCTTCCGTTCAAAAATGGAAAGAAGCTTTCTGAGAAACTGCTCTGTGTTCTGTTCATTCATCTCACAGAGTTACATCTTTCCCTTCAACAAGCCTTTCGCTAAGGCTGTTCTTCTGGGATTGGCAAAGGGATATTTGGAAGCCCATAGAGGGCTGTGGTGAAAAAGGAAATATCTTCAGTTCAAAAGTGGAAAGAAGCTTTCGGAGAAACTGCTCTGTGTTCTGTTAATTCATCTCACAGAGTTACATCTTTCCCTTCAACAAGCCTTTCGCTAAGGCTGTTCTTGAGGAATTGGCAAAGTGATATTTGGAAGCCCATAGAGGGATATGGTGAAAAAGGAAATATCTTCCGTTCAAAACTGGAAAGAAGCTTTCTGAGAAACTGCTCTGTGTTCTGTTAATTCATCTCACAGAGTTACATCTTTCCCTTCAAGAAGCCTTTCGCTAAGCCTGTTCTTGTGGAATTGGCAAAGGGATATTTGGAAGCCCTTAGAGGGCTATGGTGAAAAAGGAAATATCGTCCGTTCAAAACTGGAAAGAAGCTTTCTGAGAAACTGCTCTGTGTTCTCTTAATTCATCTCACAGAGTTACATCTTTCCCTTCAAGAAGCCTTTCGCTAACGCTGTTCTTGTTGAATTGGCAAAGGGATATTTGGAAGCCCATAGAGGGCTACGGTGAAAAAGGAAATATCTTCCGTTCAAAACTGGAAAGAAGCTTTCTGAGAAACTGCCCTGTGTTCTGTTAATTCATCTCAGAGAGTTACATCTTTCCCTTCAAGTAGCCTTTCGCTAAGGCTGTTCTTGTGGAATTGGCAAAGGGATATTTGGAAGCCCATAGAGGGCTATGGTGAAAAAGGAAATATCTTCCGTTCAAAACTGGAAAGAAGCTTTCTGAGAAACTGCTCTGTGTTCTGTTAATTCATCTCACAGAGTTACATCTTTCCCTTCAAAATGCCTTTCGCTAACACTATTCTTGTGGAATTGGCAAAGGGATATTTGGAAGCCCATAGAGCGCTATGGTGAAAAAGGAAATATCTTCCGTTCAAAACTGGAAAGAAGCTTTCTGAGAAACTGCTCAGTGTTCTCTTAATTCATCTCACAGAGTTACATCTTTCCCTTCAAGAAGCCTTTCGCTAAGTCTGTTCTTGTGGAATTGGTAAAGGGATACTTGGAAGCCCATAGAGGGCTATGGTGAAAAAGGAAATATCTTCCTTTCAAAACTGGAAAGAAGCTTTCTGAGAAACTGCTCTGTGTTCTCTTAATTCATCTCACAGAGTTACATCTTTCCCTTCAAGAAGCCTTTCGCTAAGGCGGTTCTTGTGGAATTGGCAAAGGGATATTTGGATGCCCATAGAGGGCTATGGTGAAAAAGGAAATATCTTCCGTTCAGAACTGGAAGGTAGCTTTCTGAGAAACTGCTCTGTGTTCTGTTAATTCATCTCACAGAGTTACATCTTTCCCTTCAAGAAGCCTTTCGCTAAGTCTGTTCTTGTGGAATTGGCAAAGGGATATTTGGAAGCCCATAGAGGGCTACGGTGAAAAAAGGAAATATCCTCCGTTCAAAACTGGAAAGAATCTTTCTGAGAAACTACTCTGTGTTCTGTTAATTCATCTCACAGAGTTACATCTTTCCCTTCAAGAAGCCTTTCGCTAAGGCTGTTCTTGTGGAATTGGCAAAGGGATATTTGGAAGCCCATAGAGGGCTATGGTGAAAAAGGAAATATCTTCCGTTCAAAACTGGAAGGAAGCTTTCTGAGAAACTGCTCTGTGTTCTGTTAATTCATCTCACAGAGTTACATCTTTCCCTTCAAAAAGCCTTTCGCTAAGACTATTCTTGTGTAATTGGCAAAGGGATATTTCGAAGTCCATAGAGGGCTACGGTGAAAAAGGAAATATCTTCCGTTCAAATCTGGAAAGAAGCTTTCTGAGAAACTGCTCTGTGTTCTGTTAATTCATCTCACAGAGTTACATCTTTCCCTTCCAGAATCCTTTCGCTAAGGCGGTTCTTGTGTAATTGGCAAAGGGATATTTGGAAGCCCATAGATGGCTATGGTGAAAAAGGAAATATCTTCCTTTCAAAACTGGAAAGAAGCTTTCTGAGAAACTACTCTGTGTTCTCTTAATTCATCTCACAGAGTTACATCTTACCCTTCAAGAAGCCTTTCGCTAAGGCTGTTCTTGTTGAATTGTCAAAGGGATATTTGGAAGCCCATAGAGGGCTATGGTGAAAAAGGAAATATCTTCTGTTCAAAACTGGAAAGACGCTTTCTGAGAAACTGCTCTGTGTTCTGTTAATTCATCTCACAGAGTTACATCTTTCCCTTCAAGAAGCCTTTCGCTAAGGCTGTTCTTGTGGAATTGGCAAAGGGATATTTGGAAGCCCATAGAGGGCTATGGTGAAAAAGGAAATATCCTCCGTTCAAAACTGGTAAGAAGCTTTCTGAGAAACTGCTCTGTGTTCTCTTAATTCATCTCACAGAGTTACATCTTTCCCTTCAAGAAGCCTTTCGCTAAGGCTGTTCTTGTGGAATTGACAAAGGGATATTTGCAAGCCAATAGAGGGCTATGCTGAAAAAGGAAATATCTTCCGTTCAAAAGTGGAAAGAAGCTTTCTGAGAAACTGCTCTGTGTTCTGTTCATTCATCTCACAGAGTTACATCTTTCCCTTCAAGAAGCCTTTCGCTAAGGCTGTTCTTGTGGAATTGTCAAAGGGATATTTGGAAGCCCATAGAGGGCTATGGTGAAAAAGGAAATATCTTCCGTTCAAAACTGGAAAGAAGCTTTCTGAGAAACTGCTCTGTGTTCTGTTAATTCATCTCACCGAGTTACATCTTTCCCTTCAAAAAGCCTTTCGCTAAGGCTGTTATTGTGGAATTGGCAAAGGGATATTTGGAAGCCCATAGAGGGCTATTTTGAAAAAGGAAATATCTTCCGTTCAAAACTGGAAAGAAGCTTTCTGAGAAACTGCTCTGTGTTCTGTTAATTCATCTCACAGAGTTACATCTTTCACTTCAAGAAGCCTTTCGCTAAGTCTGTTCTTGTGGAATTGGCAAAGGGATATTTTGAAGCCCATAGAGGGCTACGGTGAAAAAGGAAATATCCTCCGTTCAAAACTGGAAAGAATCTTTCTGAGAAACTGCTCTGTGTTCTCTTAATTCATCTCACAGAGTTACATCTTTCCCTTCAAGAAGCCTTTCGCTAAGGCTGTTCCGGTGGAATTGGCAAAGGGATATTTGGAAGCCCATAGAGGGCTATGGTGAAAAAGGAAATATCTTCCGTTCAGAACTTGAAGGAAGCTTTCTGAGAAACTGCTCTCTGTTCTGTTAATTCATCTCACAGAGTTACATCTTTTCCTTCAAGAAGCCTTTCGCTAAGGCTGTTCTTGTGGAATTGGCAAAGGGATATTTGGAAGCCCATAGAGGGCTATGGTGAAAAAGGAAATATCTTCCGTTCAAAACTGAAAAGAAGCTTTCTGAGAAACTGCTCTGTGTTCCCTTAATTCATCTCACAGAGTTACATCTTTTCCTTCAAGAAGCCTTTCGCTAAGGCTGTTCTTGTGGAATTGGCAAAGGGATATTTGGAAGCCCATAGAGGGCTACGGTGAAAAAGGAAATATCCTCCGTTCAAAACTGGAAAGAAGCTTTCTGAGAAACTGATCTGTGTTCTCTTAATTCATCTCACAGAGTTACATCTTTCCCTTCCAGAATCCTTTCGCTAAGGCGGTTCTTGTGTAATTGGCAAAGGGATATTTGGAAGCCCATAGATGGCTATGGTGAAAAAGGAAATATCTTCCGTTCAAAACTGGAAAGAAGCTTTCTGAGAAACTGCTCTGTGTTCTCTTAATTCATCTCACAGAGTTACATCTTACCCTTCAAGAAGCCTTTCGCTAAGGCTGTTCTTGTTGAATTGTCAAAGGGATATTTGGAAGCCCATAGAGGGCTAAGGTGAAAAAGGAAATATCTTCCGTTCAAAACTGGAAAGACGCTTTCTGAGAAACTGCTCTGTGTTGTGTTAATTCATCTCACAGAGTTACATCTTTCCCTTCAAGAAGCCTTTCGCTAAGGCTGTTCTTGTGGAATTGGCAAAGGGATATTTGGAAGCCCATAGAGGGCTATGGTGAAAAAGGAAATATCCTCCGTTCAAAACTGGTAAGAAGCTTTCTGAGAAACTGCTCTGTGTTCTCTTAATTCATCTCACAGAGTTACATCTTTCCCTTCAAGAAGCCTTTCGCTAAGGCTGTTCTTGTGGAATTGGCAAAGGGATATTTGGAAGCCCATAGAGGGCTACGGTGAAAAAGGAAATATCTTCCGTTCAAAACTGGAAAGAAGCTTTCTGAGAAACTGCTCTGTGTTCTGTTAATTCATCTCACAGAGTTACATCTTTCCCTTCAAGTAGTCTTTCGCTAAGTCTGTTCTTGTGGAATTGGCAAAGGGATATTTTGAAGCCCATAGAGGGCTACGGTGAAAAAGGAAATATCCTCCGTTCAAAACTGGAAAGAATCTTTCTGAGAAACTGCTCTGTGTTCTCTTAATTCATCTCACAGAGTTACATCTTTCCCTTCAAGAAGCCTTTCGCTAAGGCTGTTCCTGTGGAATTGGCAAAGGGATATTTGGAAGCCCATAGAGGGATATGGTGAAAAAGGAAATATCTTCCGTTCAAAACTGGAAAGAAGCTTTCTGAGAAACTGCTCTGTGTTCTGTTAATTCATCTCACAGAGTTACATCTTTCCCTTCAAGAAGCCTTTCGCTAAGCCTGTTCTTGTGGAATTGGCAAAGGGATATTTGGAGGCCCTTAGAGGGCTATGGTGAAAAAGGAAATATCGTCCGTTCAAATCTGGAAAAAGCTTTCTGAGAAACTGCTCTGTGTTCTCTTAATTCATCTCACAGAGTTACATCTTTCCCTTCAAGAAGCCTTTCGCTAAGAATGTTCTTGTGGAATTGGCAAAGGGATAATTGGAACCCCATAGAGGCCTATGGAGAAAAAGGAAATGTCTTCCGTTCAAAACTGGAAAGAATCTTTCTGAGAAACTGCTCTGTGTTCTGTTAATTCATCTCACCGAGTTACATCTTTCCCTTCAAGAAGGCTTTCGCTAACGCTGTTCTTGTGGAATTGGCAAAGGGATATTTGGAAGCCCATAGAGGGCTACGGTGAAAAAGGAAATATCTTCCGTTCAAAACTGGAAAGAAGCTTTCTGAGAAACTGCTCTGTGTTCTGTTAATTCATCTCACAAAGTTACATCTTTCCCTTCAAGTAGCCTTTCGCTAAGGCTGTTCTTGTGGAATTGGCAAAGGGATATTTGGAAGCCCATAGAGGGCTACGGTGAAAAAAGGAAATATCCTCCGTTCAAAACTGGAAAGAATCTTTCTGAGAAACTGCTCTGTGTTCTGTTAATTCATCTCACAGAGTTACATCTTTCCCTTCAAGAAGCCTTTCGCTAAGGCTGTTCTTGTGGAATTGGCAAAGGGATATTTGGAAGCCCATAGAGAGCTATGGTGAAAAAGGAAATATCTTCCGTTCAAAACTGGAAAGAAGCTTTCTGAGAAACTGCTCTGTGTTCTCTTAATTCATCTCACAGAGTTACATCTTTCCCTTCAAAAAGCCTTTCCCTAAGACTATTCTTGTGGAATTGGCAAAGGGATATTTGGAAGCCCATAGAGCGCTATGGTGAAAAAGGAAATATCTTCCGTTCAAAACTGGAAAGAAGCTTTCTGAGAAACTGCTCTGTGTTCTGTTAATTCATCTCACAGAGTTACATCTTTCCCTTCCAGAATCCTTTCGCTAAGGCGGTTCTTGTGTAATTGGCAAAGGGATATTTGGAAGCCCATAGATGGCTATGGTGAAAAAGGAAATATCTTCCTTTCAAAACTGGAAAGAAGCTTTCTGAGAAACTACTCTGTGTTCTCTTAATTCATCTCACAGAGTTACATCTTACCCTTCAAGAAGCCTTTCGCTAAGGCTGTTCTTCTTGAATTGTCAAAGGGATATTTGGAAGCCCATAGAGGGCTATGGTGAAAAAGGAAATATCTTCCGTTCAAAACTGGAAAGACGCTTTCTGAGAAACTGCTCTGTGTTCTGATAATTCATCTCACAGAGTTACATCTTTCCCTTCAAGAAGCCTTTCGCTAAGGCTGTTCTTGTGGAATTGGCAAAGGGATATTTGGAAGCCCATAGAGGGCTATGGTGAAAAAGGAAATATCCTCCGTTCAAAACTGGTAAGAAGCTTTCTGAGAAACTGCTCTGTGTTCTCTTAATTCATCTCACAGAGTTACATCTTTCCCTTCAAGAAGCCTTTCGCTAAGGCTGTTCTTGTGGAATTGGCAAAGGGATATTTGCAAGCCAATAGAGGGCTATGCTGAAAAAGGAAATATCTTCCGTTCAAAAGTGGAAAGAAGCTTTCTGAGAAACTGCTCTGTGTTCTGTTAATTCATCTCACACAGTTACATCTTTCCCTTGAAAAAGCCTTTCGCTAAGGCTATTCTTGTGGAATTGGCAAAGGGATATTTGGAAGCCCATAGAGGGCTATGGTGAAAAAGGAAATATCTTCCGTTCAAAACTGGAAAGAAGCTTTCTGAGAAACTACTCTGTGTTCTGTTAATTCATCTCACAGAGTTACATCTTTCCCTTCAAGAAGCCTTTCCTAAGGCGGTTCCTGTGGAATTGGCAAAGGGATATTTGGAAGCCCATAGAGGGCTATGTTGAAAAAGGAAATATCTCCCGTTCAAAACTGGAAAGAAGGTTTCTGAGAAACTGCGCTGTGTTCTGTTAATTCATCTCACAGAGTTACATCTTTCCCTTCAAGAAGCCTTTCCTAAGGCTGTTCTTGTGGAATTGGCAAAGGGATATTTGGAAGCCCACAGAGGGCTATGGTGAAAAAGGAAATATCTTCCGTTCAAAACTGGAAAGAAGCTTTCTGAGAAACTGCTCTGTGTTCTCTTAATTCATCTCACAGAGTTTCATCTTTCCCTTCAAGAAGCCTTTCGCTAAGGCTGTTCTTCTGGGATTGGCAAAGGGATATTTGGAAGCCCATAGAGGGCTATGGTGAAAAAGGAAATATCTTCAGTTAAAAAGTGGAAAGAAGCTTTCGGAGAAAGTGCTCGGTGTTCTGTTAATTCATCTCACAGAGTTACATCTTTCCCTTCAAGAAGCCTTTCGCTAAGGCTGTTCTTGGGGAGTTGGCAAAGGGATATTTGGAAGCCCATAGAAGGCTATGGTGAAAAAGGAAATATCTTCCGTTCAAAAGTGGAAAGAAGCTTTCTGAGAAACTGCTCTGTGTTCTGTTAATTCATCTCACAGAGTTACATCTTTCCCTTCAAGAAGCCTTTCGCTAAGCCTGTTCTTGTGGAATTGGCAGAGGGATATTTGGAAGCCCTTAGAGGGCTATGGTGAAAAAGGAAATATCGTCCGTTCAAAACTGGAAAGAAGCTTTCTGAGAAACTGCTCTGTGTTCTGTTAATTCATCTCACAGAGTTACATCTTTCCCTTCAAGTAGCCTTTCGCTAAGTCTGTTCTTGTGGAATTGGCAAAGGGATATTTGGAAGCCCATAGAGGGCTACGGTGAAAAAAGGAAATATCCTCCGTTCAAAACTGGAAAGAATCTTTCTGAGAAACTGCTCTGTGTTCTGTTAATTCATCTCACAGTGTTACATCTTTCCCTTCAAGAAGCCTTTCGCTAAGGCTGTTCTTGTGGAATTGGCAAAGGGATATTTGGAAGCCCATAGAGGGCTATGGTGAAAAAGGAAATATCTTCCGTTCAAAACTGGAAAGAAGCTTTCTGAGAAACTGCTCTGTGTTCTGTTAATTCATCTCACAGAGTTACATCTTTCCCTTCCAGAATCCTTTCGCTAAGGCGGTTCTTGTGTAATTGGCAAAGGGATATTTGGAAGCCCATAGATGGCTATGGTGAAAAAGGAAATATCTTCCTTTCAAAACTGGAAAGAAGCTTTCTGAGAAACTACTCTGTGTTCTCTTAATTCATCTCACAGAGTTACATCTTACCCTTCAAGAAGCCTTTCGCTAATGCTGTTCTTGTGGAATTGGCAAAGGGATATTTGGAAGCCCATAGAGGGCTATGGTGAAAAAGGAAATATCTTCCGTTCAAAACTGGAAAGACGCTTTCTGAGAAACTGCTCTGTGTTCTGTTAATTCATCTCACAGAGTTACATCTTTCCCTTCAAGAAGCCTTTCGCTAAGACTGTTCTTGTGGAATTGGCAAAGGGATATTTGGAAGCCCATAGAGGGCTATGGTGAAAAAGGAAATATCCTCCGTTCAAAACTGGTAAGAAGCTTTCTGAGAAACTGCTCTGTGTTCTCTTAATTCATCTCACAGAGTTACATCTTTCCCTTCAAGAAGCCTTTCGCTAAGGCTGTTCTTGTGGAATTGGCAAAGGGATATTTGGAAGCCCATAGAGGGCTACGGTGAAAAAGGAAATATCTTCCGTTCAAAACTGGAAAGAAGCTTTCTGAGAAACTGCTCTGTGTTCTGTTAATTCATCTCACAGAGTTACATCTTTCTCTTCAAGTAGCCTTTCGCTAAGTCTGTTCTTGTGGAATTGGCAAAGGGATATTTTGAAGCCCATAGAGGGCTACGGTGAAAAAGGAAATATAATCCGTTCAAAACTGGAAAGAATCTTTCTGAGAAACTGCTCTGTGTTCTCTTAATTCATCTCACAGAGTTACATCTTTCCCTTCAAGAAGCCTTTCGCTAAGGCTGTTCCGGTGGAATTGGCAAAGGGATATTTGGAAGCCCATAGAGGGCTATGGTGAAAAAGGAAATATCTTCCGTTCAGAACTTGAAGGAAGCTTTCTGAGAAACTGCTCTCTGTTCTGTTAATTCATCTCACAGAGTTACATCTTTTCCTTCAAGAAGCCTTTCGCTAAGGCTGTTCTTGTGGAATTGGCAAAGGGATATTTGGAAGCCCATAGAGGGCTATGGTGAAAAAGGAAATATCTTCCGTTCAAAACTGAAAAGAAGCTTTCTGAGAAACTGCTCTGTGTTCTCTTAATTCATCTCACAGAGTTACATCTTTTCCTTCAAGAAGCCTTTCGCTAAGGCTGTTCTTGTGGAATTGGCAAAGGGATATTTGGAAGCCCATAGAGGGCTACGGTGAAAAAGGAAATATCCTCCGTTCAAAACTGGAAAGAAGCTTTCTGAGAAACTGATCTGTGTTCTCTTAATTCATCTCACAGAGTTACATTTTTCCCTTCAAGAAGCCTTTCGCTAAGGCTATTCTTGTGGAATTGGCAAAGGGATATTTGGAAGCCCATAGAGGGCTCTGGTGAAAAAGGAAATATTTTCCGTTCAAAACTGGAAAGAAGCTTTCTGAAAAACTGCTCTGTGTTCTGTTAATTCATCTCACAGAGTTACATCTTTCCCTTCAAAAAGTCTTTCGCTAAGTCTATTCTTGTGTAATTGGCAAAGGGATATTTGGAAGCCCATAGAGGGCTATGGTGAAAAAGGAAATATCTTCCGTTCAAAAGTGGAAAGAAGCTTTCGGAGCAACTGCTCTGTGTTCTGTTAATTCATCTCACAGAGTTACATCTTTCCCTTCAACAAGCCTTTCGCTAAGGCTGTTCTTGTGGAATTGGCAAAGGGATATTTGGAAGCCCTTAGAGGCCTATGGTGAAAAAGGAAATATCTTCCGTTCAAAACTGGAAAGAAGCTTTCTGAGAAACTGCTCTGTGTTCTGTTCATTCATCTCACAGAGTTATATCTTTCCCTTCAAGAAGGCTTTCGCTAAGGCTGTTCTTGTGGAATTTGCAAAGGGATATTTGGAAGCCCATAGAGGGCTATGGTGAAAAAGGAAATATCTTCCGTTCAAAACTGGAAAGAAGCTTTCGGAGAAACTGCTCTGTGTTCTGTTAATTCATCTCACCGAGTTACTTCTTTCCCTTCAAGAAGCCTTTCGCTAAGGCTGTTCTTGTGGAATTGGCAAAGGGATATTTGGAAGCATATAGAGGGCTACGGTGAAAAAGGAAATATCTTCCGTTCAAAACTGGAAAGAAGCTTTCTGAGAAACTGCTCTGTGTTCTGTTAATTCATCTCACAGAGTTACATCCTTCCCTTCAAGAAGCCTTTCGCTAAGGCTGTTCTTGTGGTATTGGCAAAGGGATATTTGGAAGCCCATAGAGGGCTATGGTGAAAAAGGAAATATCTTCCGTTCAAAACTGGACAGAAGCTTTCTGAAAAACTGCTCTGTGTTCTCTTAATTCATCTCACAGAGTTACGTCTTTCCCTTCAAAAAGCCTTTCGCTAAGGCTATTCTTGTGGAATTGGCAAAGGGATATTTGCAAGCCCATAGAGGGCTATGGTGAAAAAGGAAATATCTTCCGTTCAAAAGTGGAAAGAAGCTTTCTGAGAAACTGCTCTGTGTTCTGTTAATTCATCTCACAGAGTTACATCTTTCCCTTCAAGTAGCCTTTCGCTAAGTCTGTTCTTGTGGAATTGGCAAAGGGATATTTGGAAGCACATAGAGGGCTACGGTGAAAAAGGAAATATCCTCCGTTCAAAACTGGAAAGAGTCTTTCTGAGAAACTGCTCTGTGTTCTGTTAATTCATCTCACAGAGTTACATCTTTCCCTTCAAGAAGCCTTTCGCTAAGGCTGTTCTTGTGGAATTGGCAAAGGGATATTTGGAAGCCCATAGAGGGCTATGGTGAAAAAGGAAATATCTTCCGTTCAAAACTGGAAAGAAGCTTTCTGAGAAACTGCTCTGTGTTCTGTTAATTCATCTCACAGAATTACATCTTTCCCTTCAAAAAGCCTTTCGCTAAGACTATTCTTGTGGAATTGGCAAAGGGATATTTGGAAGCCCATAGAGCGCTATGGTGAAAAAGGAAATATCTTCCGTTCAAAACTGGAAAGAAGCTTTCTGAGAAACTGCTCTGTGTTCTGTTAATTCATCTCACAGAGTTACATCTTTCCCTTCCAGAATCCTTTCGCTAAGGCGGTTCTTGTGTAATTGGCAAAGGGATATTTGGAAGCCCGTAGATGGCTATGGTGAAAAAGGAAATATCTTCCGTTCAAAACTGGAAAGAAGCTTTCTGAGAAACTGCTCTGTGTTCTCTTAATTCATCTCACAGTGTTACATCTTACCCTTCAAGAAGCCTTTCGCTAAGGCTGTTCTTGTTGAATTGTCAAAGGGATATTTGGAAGCCCATAGAGGGCTAAGGTAAAAAAGGAAATATCTTCCGTTCAAAACTGGAAAGACGCTTTCTGAGAAACTGCTCTGTGTTGTGTTAATTCATCTCACAGAGTTACATCTTTCCCTTCAAGAAGCCTTTCGCTTACGCTGTTCTTGTGGAATTGGCAAAGGGATATTTGGAAGCCCATAGAGGGCTATGGTGAAAAAGGAAATATCCTCCGTTCAAAACTGGTAAGAAGCTTTCTGAGAAACTGCTCTGTGTTCTCTTAATTCATCTCACAGAGTTACATCTTTCCCTTCAAGAAGCCTTTCGCTAAGGCTGTTCTTGTGGAATTGGCAAAGGGATATTTGCAAGCCAATAGAGGGCTATGGTGAAAAAGGAAATATCTTTCGTTCAAAAGTGGAAAGAAGCTTTCTGAGAAACTGCTCTGTGTTCTGTTAATTCATCTCACAGAGTTACATCTTTCCCTTCAAGAAGCCTTTCGCTAAGGCTGTTCTTGTGGAATTGGCAAAGGGATATTTGGAAGCCCATAGAGGGCTATGGTGAAAAAGGAAATATCTTCCGTTCAAAACTGGAAAGAATCTTTCTGAGAAACTGCTCTGTGTTCTGTTAATTCATCTCACAGACTTACATCTTTCCCTTCAAAAAGCCTTTCGCTAAGACTATTCTTGTGGAATTGGCAAAGGGATATTTGGAAGCCCATAGAGCGCTATGGTGAAAAAGGAAATATCTTCCGTTCAAAACTGGAAAGAATCTTTCTGAGAAACTGCTCTGTGTTCTGTTAATTCATCTCACAGAGTTACATCTTTCCCTTCAAGAAGCCTTTCGCTAAGGCTGTTCTTGTGGAATTGGCAAAGGGATATTTGGAAGCCCATAGAGGGCTATGGTGAAAAAGGCAATATCTTCCGTTCAAAAGTGGAAAGAAGCTTTCTGAGAAACTGCTCTGTGTTCTCTTAATTCATCTCACAGAGTTACATCTTTCCCTTCAAAAAGCCTTTCGCTAACTATATTCTTGTGGAATTGGCAAAGCGATATTTGGAACCCCTAGAGGGCTATGGTGAAAAAGGAAATATCTTCCGTTCAAAAGTGGAAAGAAGCTTTCTGAGAAACTGCTCTGTGTTCTGTTAATTCATCTCACAGAGTTACATCTTTCCCTTCAAGAAGCCTTTCGCTAAGGCGGTTCTTGTGGAATTGGCAGAGGGATATTTGGAAGCCCATAGAGGGCTATGGTGAAAAAGGAAATATCTTCCGTTCAAAACTGGAAAGAAGCTTTCTGAGAAACTGCTCTGTGTTCTGTTAATTCATCTCACAGAGTTACATCTTTCCCTTCAAGTAGCCTTTCGCTAAGTCTGTTCTTGTGGAATTGGCAAAGGGATATTTGGAAGCCTATAGAGGGCTACGGTGAAAAGGGAAATATCCTCCGTTCAAAACTGGAAAGAGTCTTTCTGAGAAACTGCTCTGTGTTGTGTTAATTCATCTCACAGAGTTACATCTTTCCCTTCAAGAAGCCTTTCGCTAAGGCTGTTCTTGTGGAATTGGCAAAGGGATATTTGGAAGCCCATAGAGGGCTATGGTGAAAAAGGAAATATCCTCCGTTCAAAACTGGTAAGAAGCTTTCTGAGAAACTGCTCTGTGTTCTCTTAGTTCATCTCACAGAGTTACATCTTTCCCTTCAAGAAGCCTTTCGCTAAGGCTGTTCTTGTGGAATTGGCAAAGGGATATTTGCAAGCCAATAGAGGGCTATGGTGAAAAAGGAAATATCTTTCGTTCAAAAGTGGAAAGAAGCTTTCTGAGAAACTGCTCTGTGTTCTGTTAATTCATCTCACACAGTTACATCTTTCCCTTGAAAAAGCCTTTCGCTAAGGCTATTCTTGTGGAATTGGCAAAGGGATATTTGGAAGCCCATAGAGGGCTATGGTGAAAAAGGAAATATCTTCCGTTCAAAACTGGAAAGAAGCTTTCTGAGAAACTACTCTGTGTTCTGTTAATTCATCTCACAGAGTTACATCTTTCCCTTCAAGAAGCCTTTCCTAAGGCGGTTCCTGTGGAATTGGCAAAGGGATATTTGGAAGCCCATAGAGGGCTATGTTGAAAAAGGAAATATCTCCCGTTCAAAACTGGAAAGAAGGTTTCTGAGAAACTGCGCTGTGTTCTGTTAATTCATCTCACGGAGTTACATCTTTCCCTTCAAGAAGCCTTTTGCTAAGGCTGTTCTTGTGGAATTGGCAAAGGGATATTTGGAAGCCCATAGAGGGCTATGGTGAAAAAGGAAATATCTTCCGTTCAAAAGTGGAAAGAAGCTTTCGGAGAAACTGCTCTGTGTTCTGTTAATTCATCTCACAGAGTTACATCTTTCCCTTCAACAAGCCTTTCGGTAAGGCTGTTCTTGTGGAATTGGCAAAGGGATATTTGGAAGCCCATAGAGGGCTATGGTGAAAAAGGAAATATCTTCCGTTCAAAAGTGGAAAGAAGCTTTCGGAGAAACTGCTCTGTGTTCTGTTAATTCATCTCACAGAGTTACATCTTTCCCTTCAAGAAGCCTTTCGCTAAGGCTATTCTTGTGGAATTGGCAAAGGGATATTTGGAAGCCCATAGAGGGCTATGGTGAAAAAGGAAGTATCTTCCGTTCAAAACTGGAAAGAAGCTTTCTGAGAAACTACTCTGTGTTCTGTTAATTCATCTCACAGAGTTACATCTTTCCCTTCAAGAAGCCTTTCCTAAGGCGGTTTCTGTGGAATTGGCAAAGGGATATTTGGAAGCCCATAGAGGGCTATGTTGAAAAAGGAAATATCTCCCGTTCAAAACTGGAAAGAAGGTTTCTGAGAAACTGCGCTGTGTTCTGTTAATTCATCTCACGGAGTTACATCTTTCCCTTCAACAAGCCTTTTGCTAAGGCTGTTCTTGTGGAATTGGCAAAGGGATATTTGGAAGCCCATAGAGGGCTATGGTGAAAAAGGAAATATCTTCCGTTCAAAAGTGGAAAGAAGCTTTCGGAGAAACTGCTCTGTGTTCTGTTAATTCATCTCACAGAGTTACATCTTTCCCTTCAACAAGCCTTTCGGTAAGGCTGTTCTTGTGGAATTGGCAAAGGGATATTTGGAAGCCCATAGAGGGCTATGGTGAAAAAGGAAATATCTTCCGTTCAAAAGTGGAAAGAAGCTTTCGGAGAAACTGCTCTGTGTTCTGTTAATTCATCTCACAGAGTTACATCTTTCCCTTCAAGAAGCCTTTCGCTAAGGCTGTTCTTGTGGAATTGGCAAAGGGATATTTGGAAGCCCATAGAGGGCTATGGTGAAAAAGGAAATATCTTCCGTTCAAAAGTGGAAAGAATCTTTCGGAGAAACTGCTCTGTGTTCTCTTAATTCATCTCACAGAGTTACATCTTTCCCTTCAACAAGCCTTTCGCTAAGGCTGTTCTTGTGGAATTGGCAAAGGGATATTTGGAAGCCCTTAGAGGCCTATGGTGAAAAAGGAAATATCTTCCGTTCAAAACTGGAAAGAAGCTTTCTGAGAAACTGCTCTGTGATCTGTTCATTCATCTCACAGAGTTACATCTTTCCCTTCAACAAGCCTTTCGCTAAGGCTGTTCTTGTGGAATTGGCAAAGGGATATTTGGAAGCCCTTAGAGGCCTATGGTGAAAAAGGAAATATCTTCCGTTCAAAACTGGAAAGAAGCTTTCTGAGAAACTGCTCTGTGATCTGTTCATTCATCTCACAGAGTTACATCTTTCCCTTCAAGAAGCCTTTCGCTAAGGCTGTTCTTGTGGAATTTGCAAAGGGATATTTGGAAGCCCATAGAGGGCTATGGTGAAAAAGGAAATATCTTCCGTTCAAAATTAGAAAGAAGCTTTCTGAGAAACTGCTCTGTGTTCTGTTAATTCATCTCACCGAGTTACTTCTTTCCCTTCAAGAAGCCTTTCGCTAAGGCTGTTCTTGTGGAATTGGCAAAGGGATATGTGGAAGCCCATAGAGGACTATGGTGAAAAAGGAAATATCTTCCGTTCAAAACTGGAAAGAAGCTTTCTGAGAAACTGCTCTGTGTTCTGTTAATTCATCTCACAGAGTTACATCCTTCCCTTCAAGAAGCCTTTCGCTAAGGCTTTTCTTGTGGAATAGGCAAAGGGATATTTGGAAGCCCATAGAGGGCTATGGTGAAAAAGGAAATATCTTCCGTTCAAAACTGGAAAGAAGCTTTCTGAGAAACTGCTCTGTGTTCTCTTAATTCATCTCACAGAGTTACATCTTTCCCTTCAAAAAGCCTTTCGCTAACTATATTCTTGTGGAATTGGCAAAGCGATATTTGGAAGCCCATAGAGGGCTATGGTGAAAAAGGAAATATCTTCCGTTCAAAAGTGGAAGGAAGCTTTCTGAGAAACTGCTCTGTGTTCTGTTAATTCATCTCACAGAGTTACATCTTTCCCTTCAAGAAGCCTTTCGCTAAGGCGGTTCTTGTGGAATGGGCAAAGGGATATTTGGAAGCCCATCGAGGGCTATGGTGAAAAAGGAAATATCTTCCGTTCAGAACTTGAAGGAAGCTTTCTGAGAAACTGCTCTGTGTTCTGTTAATTCATCTCACAGAGTTACATCTTTTCCTTCAAGAGCCTTTCGCTAAGGCTGTTCTTGTGGAATTGGCAAAGGGATATTTGGAAGCCCATAGAGGTCTATGGTGAAAAAGGAAATACCTTCCGTTCAAAACTGGAAAGAAGCTTTCTGAGAAACTGCTCTGTGTTCTCTTAATTCATCTCACAGAGTTACATCTTTTCCTTCAAGAAACCTTTCGCTAAGGCTACTCTTGTGGAATTGGCAAAGCGATATTTGGAAGCCCATAGAGGGCTATGGTGAAAAAGGAAATATCTTCCGTTCAAAACTGGAAAGAAGCTTTCTGAGAAACTGCTCTGTGTTCTGTTAATTCATCTCACAGAGTTACATCTTTCCCTTCAAGAAGCCTTTCACTAAGGCTTTTCTTGTGGAATTGGCAAAGGGATATTTGGAAACCCATAGAGGGCTATGGTGAAAAAGGAAATATCTTCCGTTCAAAACTGGAAAGAAGCTTTCTGAGAAACTGCTCTGTGTTCTGTTCATTCATCTCACAGAGTTACATCTTTCCCTTCAAGAAGCCTTTCGCTAAGCCTGTTCTTGTGGAATTGGCAGAGGGATATTTGGAAGCCCTTAGAGGGCTATGGTGAAAAAGGAAATATCGTCCGTTCAAAACTGGAAAGAAGCTTTCTGAGAAACTGCTCTGTGTTCTGTTAATTCATCTCACAGAGTTACATCTTTCCCTTCAAGTAGCCTTTCGCTAAGTCTGTTCTTGTGGAATTGGCAAAGGGATATTTGGAAGCCCATAGAGGGCTACTGTGAAAAAGGAAATATCCTCCGTTCAGAACTGGAAAGAGTCTTTCTGAGAAACTGCTCTGTGTTCTGTTAATTCATCTCACAGAGTTACATCTTTCCCTTCAAGAAGCCTTTCGCTAAGGCTGTTCTTGTGGAATTGGCAAAGGGATATTTGGAAGCCCATAGAGGGCTATGGTGAAAAAGGAAATATCTTCCGTTCAAAAGTGGAAAGAAGCTTTCTGAGAAACTGCTCTGTGTTCTCTTAATTCATCTCACAGAGTTACATCTTTCCCTTCAAAAAGCCTTTCGCTAACTATATTCTTGTGGAATTGGCAAAGCGATATTTGGAACCCCTAGAGGGCTATGGTGAAAAAGGAAATATCTTCCGTTCAAAAGTGGAAAGAAGCTTTCTGAGAAACTGCTCTGTGTTCTGTTAATTCATCTCACAGAGTTACATCTTTCCCTTCAAGAAGCCCTTCGCTAAGGCGGTTCTTGTGGAATTGGCAGAGGGATATTTGGAAGCCCATAGAGGGCTATGGTGAAAAAGGAAATATCTTCCGTTCAAAACTGGAAAGAAGCTTTCTGAGAAACTGCTCTGTGTTCTGTTAATTCATCTCACAGAGTTACATCTTTCCCTTCAAGTAGCCTTTCGCTAAGTCTGTTCTTGTGGAATTGGCAAAGGGATATTTGGAAGCCTATAGAGGGCTACGGTGAAAAGGGAAATATCCTCCGTTCAAAACTGGAAAGAGTCTTTCTGAGAAACTGCTCTGTGTTGTGTTAATTCATCTCACAGAGTTACATCTTTCCCTTCAAGAAGCCTTTCGCTAAGGCTGTTCTTGTGGAATTGGCAAAGGGATATTTGGAAGCCCATAGAGGGCTATGGTGAAAAAGGAAATATCCTCCGTTCAAAACTGGTAAGAAGCTTTCTGAGAAACTGCTCTGTGTTCTCTTAGTTCATCTCACAGAGTTACATCTTTCCCTTCAAGAAGCCTTTCGCTAAGGCTGTTCTTGTGGAATTGGCAAAGGGATATTTGCAAGCCAATAGAGGGCTATGGTGAAAAAGGAAATATCTTTCGTTCAAAAGTGGAAAGAAGCTTTCTGAGAAACTGCTCTGTGTTCTGTTAATTCATCTCACACAGTTACATCTTTCCCTTGAAAAAGCCTTTCGCTAAGGCTATTCTTGTGGAATTGGCAAAGGGATATTTGGAAGCCCATAGAGGGCTATGGTGAAAAAGGAAATATCTTCCGTTCAAAACTGGAAAGAAGCTTTCTGAGAAACTACTCTGTGTTCTGTTAATTCATCTCACAGAGTTACATCTTTCCCTTCAAGAAGCCTTTCCTAAGGCGGTTCCTGTGGAATTGGCAAAGGGATATTTGGAAGCCCATAGAGGGCTATGTTGAAAAAGGAAATATCTCCCGTTCAAAACTGGAAAGAAGGTTTCTGAGAAACTGCGCTGTGTTCTGTTAATTCATCTCACGGAGTTACATCTTTCCCTTCAAGAAGCCTTTTGCTAAGGCTGTTCTTGTGGAATTGGCAAAGGGATATTTGGAAGCCCATAGAGGGCTATGGTGAAAAAGGAAATATCTTCCGTTCAAAAGTGGAAAGAAGCTTTCGGAGAAACTGCTCTGTGTTCTGTTAATTCATCTCACAGAGTTACATCTTTCCCTTCAACAAGCCTTTCGGTAAGGCTGTTCTTGTGGAATTGGCAAAGGGATATTTGGAAGCCCATAGAGGGCTATGGTGAAAAAGGAAATATCTTCCGTTCAAAAGTGGAAAGAAGCTTTCGGAGAAACTGCTCTGTGTTCTGTTAATTCATCTCACAGAGTTACATCTTTCCCTTCAAGAAGCCTTTCGCTAAGGCTATTCTTGTGGAATTGGCAAAGGGATATTTGGAAGCCCATAGAGGGCTATGGTGAAAAAGGAAGTATCTTCCGTTCAAAACTGGAAAGAAGCTTTCTGAGAAACTACTCTGTGTTCTGTTAATTCATCTCACAGAGTTACATCTTTCCCTTCAAGAAGCCTTTCCTAAGGCGGTTTCTGTGGAATTGGCAAAGGGATATTTGGAAGCCCATAGAGGGCTATGTTGAAAAAGGAAATATCTCCCGTTCAAAACTGGAAAGAAGGTTTCTGAGAAACTGCGCTGTGTTCTGTTAATTCATCTCACGGAGTTACATCTTTCCCTTCAAGAAGCCTTTTGCTAAGGCTGTTCTTGTGGAATTGGCAAAGGGATATTTGGAAGCCCATAGAGGGCTATGGTGAAAAAGGAAATATCTTCCGTTCAAAAGTGGAAAGAAGCTTTCGGAGAAACTGCTCTGTGTTCTGTTAATTCATCTCACAGAGTTACATCTTTCCCTTCAACAAGCCTTTCGGTAAGGCTGTTCTTGTGGAATTGGCAAAGGGATATTTGGAAGCCCATAGAGGGCTATGGTGAAAAAGGAAATATCTTCCGTTCAAAACTGGAAAGAAGCTTTCGGAGAAACTGCTCTGTGTTCTGTTAATTCATCTCACAGAGTTACATCTTTCCCTTCAAGAAGCCTTTCGCTAAGGCTGTTCTTGTGGAATTGGCAAAGGGATATTTGGAAGCCCATAGAGGGCTATGGTGAAAAAGGAAATATCTTCCGTTCAAAAGTGGAAAGAATCTTTCGGAGAAACTGCTCTGTGTTCTCTTAATTCATCTCACAGAGTTACATCTTTCCCTTCAACAAGCCTTTCGCTAAGGCTGTTCTTGTGGAATTGGCAAAGGGATATTTGGAAGCCCTTAGAGGCCTATGGTGAAAAAGGAAATATCTTCCGTTCAAAACTGGAAAGAAGCTTTCTGAGAAACTGCTCTGTGATCTGTTCATTCATCTCACAGAGTTACATCTTTCCCTTCAACAAGCCTTTCGCTAAGGCTGTTCTTGTGGAATTGGCAAAGGGATATTTGGAAGCCCTTAGAGGCCTATGGTGAAAAAGGAAATATCTTCCGTTCAAAACTGGAAAGAAGCTTTCTGAGAAACTGCTCTGTGATCTGTTCATTCATCTCACAGAGTTACATCTTTCCCTTCAAGAAGCCTTTCGCTAAGGCTGTTCTTGTGGAATTTGCAAAGGGATATTTGGAAGCCCATAGAGGGCTATGGTGAAAAAGGAAATATCTTCCGTTCAAAATTAGAAAGAAGCTTTCTGAGAAACTGCTCTGTGTTCTGTTAATTCATCTAACCGAGTTACTTCTTTCCCTTCAAGAAGCCTTTCGCTAAGGCTGTTCTTGTGGAATTGGCAAAGGGATATGTGGAAGCCCATAGAGGACTATGGTGAAAAAGGAAATATCTTCCGTTCAAAACTGGAAAGAAGCTTTCTGAGAAACTGCTCTGTGTTCTGTTAATTCATCTCACAGAGTTACATCCTTCCCTTCAAGAAGCCTTTCGCTAAGGCTTTTCTTGTGGAATAGGCAAAGGGATATTTGGAAGCCCATAGAGGGCTATGGTGAAAAAGGAAATATCTTCCGTTCAAAACTGGAAAGAAGCTTTCTGAGAAACTGCTCTGTGTTCTCTTAATTCATCTCACAGAGTTACATCTTTCCCTTCAAAAAGCCTTTCGCTAACTATATTCTTGTGGAATTGGCAAAGCGATATTTGGAAGCCCATAGAGGGCTATGGTGAAAAAGGAAATATCTTCCGTTCAAAACTGGAAAGAAGCTTTCTGAGAAACTGCTCTGTGTTCTGTTAATTCATCTCACAGAGTTACATCTTTCCCTTCAAGAAGCCTTTCGCTAAGGCGGTTCTTGTGGAATGGGCAAAGGGATATTTGGAAGCCCATCGAGGGCTATGGTGAAAAAGGAAATATCTTCCGTTCAGAACTTGAAGGAAGCTTTCTGAGAAACTGCTCTGTGTTCTGTTAATTCATCTCACAGAGTTACATCTTTTCCTTCAAGAGCCTTTCGCTAAGGCTGTTCTTGTGGAATTGGCAAAGGGATATTTGGAAGCCCATAGAGGTCTATGGTGAAAAAGGAAATACCTTCCGTTCAAAACTGGAAAGAAGCTTTCTGAGAAACTGCTCTGTGTTCTCTTAATTCATCTCACAGAGTTACATCTTTTCCTTCAAGAAACCTTTCGCTAAGGCTACTCTTGTGGAATTGGCAAAGCGATATTTGGAAGCCCATAGAGGGCTATGGTGAAAAAGGAAATATCTTCCGTTCAAAACTGGAAAGAAGCTTTCTGAGAAACTGCTCTGTGTTCTGTTAATTCATCTCACAGAGTTACATCTTTCCCTTCAAGAAGCCTTTCACTAAGGCTTTTCTTGTGGAATTGGCAAAGGGATATTTGGAAACCCATAGAGGGCTATGGTGAAAAAGGAAATATCTTCCGTTCAAAACTGGAAAGAAGCTTTCTGAGAAACTGCTCTGTGTTCTGTTCATTCATCTCACAGAGTTACATCTTTCCCTTCAAGAAGCCTTTCGCTAAGCCTGTTCTTGTGGAATTGGCAGAGGGATATTTGGAAGCCCTTAGAGGGCTATGGTGAAAAAGGAAATATCGTCCGTTCAAAACTGGAAAGAAGCTTTCTGAGAAACTGCTCTGTGTTCTGTTAATTCATCTCACAGAGTTACATCTTTCCCTTCAAGTAGCCTTTCGCTAAGTCTGTTCTTGTGGAATTGGCAAAGGGATATTTGGAAGCCCATAGAGGGCTACTGTGAAAAAGGAAATATCCTCCGTTCAGAACTGGAAAGAGTCTTTCTGAGAAACTGCTCTGTGTTCTGTTAATTCATCTCACAGAGTTACATCTTTCCCTTCAAGAAGCCTTTCGCTAAGGCTGTTCTTGTGGAATTGGCAAAGGGATATTTGGAAGCCCATAGAGGGCTATGGTGAAAAAGGAAATATCTTCCGTTCAAAACTGGAAAGAATCTTTCTGAGAAACTGCTCTGTGTTCTGTTAATTCATCTCACAGACTTACATCTTTCCCTTCAAAAAGCCTTTCGCTAAGACTATTCTTGTGGAATTGGCAAAGGGATATTTGGAAGCCCATAGAGCGCTATGGCGAAAAAGGAAATATCTTCCGTTCAAAACTGGAAAGAATCTTTCTGAGAAACTGCTCTGTGTTCTGTTAATTCATCTCACAGAGTTACATCTTTCCCTTCCAGAATCCTTTCGCTAAGGCGGTTCTTGTGTAATTGGCAAAGGGATATTTGGAAGCCCATAGATGGCTATGGTGAAAAAGGTAATATCTTCCGTTCAAAACTGGAAAGAAGCTTTCTGAGAAACTGCTCTGTGTTCTCTTAATTCATCTCATAGAGTTACATCTTACCCTTCAAGAAGCCTTTCGCTAAGGCTGTTCTTGTTGAATTGTCAAAGGGATATTTGGAAGCCCATAGAGGGCTACGGTGAAAAAGGAAATATCTTCCGTTCAAAACTGGAAAGACGCTTTCTGAGAAACTGCTCTGTGTTCTGTTAATTCATCTCACAGAGTTACATCTTTCCCTTCAAGAAGCCTTTCGCTAAGGCTGTTCTTGTGGAATTGGCAAAGGGATATTTGGAAGCCCATAGAGGGCTATGGTGAAAAAGGAAATATCCTCCGTTCAAAACTGGTAAGAAGCTTTCTGAGAAACTGCTCTGTGTTCTCTTAATTCATCTCACAGAGTTACATCTTTCCCTTCAAGAAGCCTTTCGCTAAGGCTGTTCTTGTGGAATTGGCAAAGGGATATTTGCAAGCCAATAGAGGGCTATGGTGAAAAAGGAAATATCTTCCGTTCAAAAGTGGAAAGAAGCTTTCTGAGAAACTGCTCTGTGTTCTGTTAATTCATCTCACACAGTTACATCTTTCCCTTGAAAAAGCCTTTCGCTAAGGCTATTCTTGTGGAATTGGCAAAGGGATATTTGGAAGCCCATAGAGGGCTATGGTGAAAAAGGAAATATCTTCCGTTCAAAACTGGAAAGAAGCTTTCTGAGAAACTACTCTGTGTTCTGTTAATTCATCTCACAGAGTTACATCTTTCCCTTCAAGAAGCCTTTCCTAAGGCGGTTCCTGTGGAATTGGCAAAGGGATATTTGGAAGCCCATAGAGGGCTATGTTGAAAAAGGAAATATCTCCCGTTCAAAACTGGAAAGAAGGTTTCTGAGAAACTGCGCTGTGTTCTGTTAATTCATCTCACAGAGTTACATCTTTCCCTTCAAGAAGCCTTTCGCTAAGGCTGTTCTTGTGGAATTGGCAAAGGGATATTTGGAAGCCCACAGAGGGCTATGGTGAAAAAGGAAATATCTTCCGTTCAAAACTGGAAAGAAGCTTTCTGAGAAACTGCTCTGTGTTCTCTTAATTCATCTCACAGAGTTACATCTTTCCCTTCAAGAAGCCTTTCGCTAAGGCTGTTCCTCTGGGATTGGTAAAGGGATATTTGGAAGCCCATAGATGGCTATGGTGAAAAAGGAAATATCTTCAGTTCAAAACTGGAAAGAAGCTTTCGGAAAACTGCTCGGTGTTCTGTTAATTCATCTCACAGAGTTACATCTTTCCCTTCAAGAAGCCTTTCGCTAAGGCTGTTCTTGTGGAATTGGCAAAGGGATATTTGGAAGCCCTTAGAGGCCTACGGTGAAAAAGGAAATATCTTCCTTTCAAAACTGGAAAGAAGCTTTCTGAGAAACTGCTCTGTGTTCTGTTCATTCATCTCACAGAGTTACATCTTTCCCTTAAAGAAGTCTTTCGCTAAGGCTGTTCTTGTGGAATTGTCAAAGGGATATTTGGAAGCCCATAGAGGGCTATGGTGAAAAAGGAAATATCTTCCGTTCAAAACTGGAAAGAAGCTTTCTGAGAAACTGCTCTGTGTTCTCTTAATTCATCTCACAGAGTTACATCTTTCCCTTCAAGAAGCCTTTCGCTAAGGCTGTTCTTGTGGAATTGGCAAAGGGATATTTGGAAGCCCATAGAGGGCTACGGTGAAAAAGGAAATATCTTCCGTTCAAAACTGGAAATAAGCTTTCTGAGAAACTGCTCTGTGTTCTGTTAATTCATCTCACAGAGTTACATCTTTCCCTTCAAGAAGCCTTTCGCTAAGGCTGTTCTTGAGGAATTGGCAAAGTGATATTTGGAAGCCCATAGCGGGCTATGGTGAAAAAGGAAATATCTTCCGTTCAAAACTGGAAAGAAGCTTTCTGAGAAACTGCTCTGTGTTCTGTTAACTCATCTCACAGAGTTACATCTTTCCCTTCAAGAAGCCTTTCGCTAAGCCTGTTCTTGTGGAATTGGCAGAGGGATATTTGGAAGCCCTTAGAGGGCTATGGTGAAAAAGGAAATATCGTCCGTTCAAAACTGGAAAGAAGCTTTCTGAGAAACTGCTCTGTGTTCTGTTAATTCATCTCACAGAGTTACATCTTTCCCTTCAAGTAGCCTTTCGCTAAGTCTGTTCTTGTGGAATTGGCAAAGGGATATTTGGAAGCCCATAGAGGGCTACGGTGAAAAAAGGAAATATCCTCCGTTCAAAACTGGAAAGAATCTTTCTGAGAAACTGCTCTGTGTTCTGTTAATTCATCTCACAGAGTTACATCTTTCCCTTCAAGAAGCCTTTCGCTAAGGCTGTTCTTGTGGAATTGGCAAAGGGATATTTGGAAGCCCATAGAGGGCTATGTTGAAAACGGAAATATCTTCCGTTCAAAAATGGAAAGAAGCTTTCTGAGAAACTGCTCTGTGTTCTGTTAATTCATCTCACAGAGTTACATCTTTCCCTTCAACAAGCCTTTCGCTAAGGCTGTTCTTGTGGAATTGGCAAAGGGATATTTGGAAGCCCACAGAGGGCTATGGTGAAAAAGGAAATATCTTCCGTTCAAAACTGGAAAGAAGCTTTCTGAGAAACTGCTCTGTGTTCTCTTAATTCATCTCACAGAGTTACATCTTTCCCTTCAAGAAGCCTTTCGCTAAGGCTGTTCTTCTGGGATTGGCAAAGGGATATTTGGAAGCCCATAGAGGGCTATGGTGAAAAAGGAATATCTTCAGTTCAAAACTGGAAAGAAGCTTTCGGAGAAACTGCTCGGTGTTCTGTTAATTCATCTCACAGAGTTACATCTTTCCCTTCAAGAAGCCTTTCGCTAAGGCTGTTCTTGTGGAATTGGCAAAGGGATATTTGGAAGCCCTTAGAGGCCTATGGTGAAAAAGGAAATACCTTCCTTTCAAAACTGGAAAGAAGCTTTCTGAGAAAGTGCTCTGTGTTCTGTTCATTCATCTCACAGAGTTACATCTTTCCCTTCAAGAAGCCTTTCGCTAAGGCTGTTCTTGTGGAATTGTCAAAGGGATATTTGGAAGCTCATAGAGGGCTACGGTGAAAAAGGAAATATCTTCCGTTCAAAACTGGAAAGAAGCTTTCTGAGAAACTGCTCTGTGTTCTGTTAATTCATCTCACAGAGTTACATCTTTCACTTCAAGAAGCCTTTCGCTAAGGCTGTTCTTGTGGAATTGGCAAAGGGATATTTGGAAGCCCATAGAGGGCTATGGTGAAAAAGGAAATATCGTCCGTTCAAAACTGGAAAGAAGCTTTCTGAGAAACTGCTCTGTGTTCTGTTAATTCATCTCACAGAGTTACATCTTTCCCTTCAAGTAGCCTTTCGCTAAGTCTGTTCTTGTGGAATTGGCAAAGGGATATTTGGAAGCCCATAGAGGGCTACGGTGAAAAAAGGAAATATCCTCCGTTCAAAACTGGAAAGAATCTTTCTGAGAAACTGCTCTGTGTTCAGTTAATTCATCTCACAGAGTTACATCTTTCCCTTCAAGAAGCCTTTCGCTAAGGCTGTTCTTGTGGAATTGGCAAAGGGATATTTGGAAGCCCATAGAGGGCTATGGTGAAAAAGGAAATATCTTCCGTTCAAAAATGGAAAGAAGCTTTCTGAGAAACTGCTCTGTGTTCTGTTAATTCATCTCACAGAGTTACATCTTTCCCTTCAACAAGCCTTTCGCTAAGGCTGTTCTTGTGGAATTGGCAAAGTGATATTTGGAAGCCCACAGAGGGCTATGGTGAAAAAGGAAATATCTTCCGTTCAAAACTGGAAAGAAGCTTTCTGAGAAACTGCTCTGTGTTCTCTTAATTCATCTCACAGAGTTACATCTTTCCCTTCAAGAAGCCTTTCGCTAAGGCTGTTCTTCTGGGATTGGCAAAGGGATATTTGGAAGCCCATAGAGGGCTATGGTGAAAAAGGAAATATCTTCAGTTCAAAACTGGAAAGAAGCTTTCGGAGAAACTGCTCGGTGTTCTGTTAATTCATCTCACAGAGTTACATCTTTCCCTTCAAGAAGCCTTTCGCTAAGGCTGTTCTTGTGGAATTGGCAAAGGGATATTTGGAAGCCCTTAGAGGGCTATGGTGAAAAAGGAAATATCTTTCGTTCAAAAGTGGAAAGAAGCTTTCTGAGAAACTGCTCTGTGTTCTGTTAATTCATCTCACAGAGTTACATCTTTCCCTTCAAGAAGTCTTTCGCTAAGTCTGTTCTTGTGGAATTGGCAAAGGGATATTTGGAAGCCCACAGAGGGCTATGGTGAAAAAGGAAATATCTTCCGTTCAAAACTGGAAAGAAGCTTTCTGAGAAACTGCTCTGTGTTCTCTTAATTCATCTCACAGAGTTACATCTTTCCCTTCAAGAAGCGTTTCGCTAAGGCTGTTCTTCTGGGATTGGCAAAGGGATATTTGGAAGCCCATAGAGGGCTATGGTGAAAAAGGAAATATCTTCAGTTCAAAAGTGGAAAGAATCTTTCTGAGAAACTGCTCTGTGTTCTCTTCATTCATCTCACAGAGTTACATCTTTCCCTTCAAGAAGCCTTTCGCTAAGGCTGTTCTTGTGGAATTGGCAAAGGGATATTTGGAAGCCCATAGAGGGCAATGGTGAAAAAGGAAATATCTTCTGTTCAAAAGTGGAAAGAAGCTTTCGGAGAAACTGCTCTGTGTTCTGTTAATTCATCTCACAGAGTTACATCTTTCCCTTCAAGAAGCCTTTCGCTAAGGCTGTTCTTGTGGAATTGGCAAAGGGATATTTGGAAGCCCATAGAGGGCTATGGTGAAAAAGGCAATATCTTCCGTTCAAAAGTGGAAAGAAGCTTTCTGAGAAACTGCTCTGTGTTCTCTTAATTCATCTCACAGAGTTACATCTTTCCCTTCAAAAAGCCTTTCGCTAACTATATTCTTGTGGAATTGGCAAAGCGATATTTGGAACCCCTAGAGGGCTATGGTGAAAAAGGAAATATCTTCCGTTCAAAAGTGGAAAGAAGCTTTCTGAGAAACTGCTCTGTGTTCTGTTAATTCATCTCACAGAGTTACATCTTTCCCTTCAAGAAGCCTTTCCTAGGGCGGTTCCTGTGGAATTGGCAAAGGGATATTTGGAAGCCCATAGAGGGCTATGTTGAAAAAGGAAATATCTCCCGTTCAAAACTGGAAAGAAGGTTTCTGAGAAACTGCGCTGTGTTCTGTTAATTCATCTCACAGAGTTACATGTTTCCCTTCAAGAAGCCTTTCGCTAAGGCTGTTCTTGTGGAATTGGCAAAGGGATATTTGGAAGCCCACAGAGGGCTATGGTGAAAAAGGAAATATCTTCCGTTCAAAACTGGAAAGAAGCTTTCTGAGAAACTGCTCTGTGTTCTCTTAATTCATCTCACAGAGTTACATCTTTCCCTTCAAGAAGCCTTTCGCTAAGGCTGTTCTTCTGGGATTGGCAAAGGGATATTTGGAAGCCCATAGAGGGCTATGGTGAAAAAGGAAATATCTTCAGTTCAAAACTGGAAAGAAGCTTTCGGAGAAACTGCTCGGTGTTCTGTTAATTCATCTCACAGAGTTACATCTTTCCCTTCAAGAAGCCTTTCGCTAAGGCTGTTCTTGTGGAATTGGCAAAGGGATATTTGGAAGCCCTTAGAGGCCTATGGTGAAAAAGGAAATATCTTCCTTTCAAAACTGGAAAGAAGCTTTCTGAGAAACTGCTCTGTGTTCTGTTCATTCATCTCACAGAGTTACATCTTTCCCTTCAAGAAGCCTTTCGCTAAGGCTGTTCTTGTGGAATTGTCAAAGGGATATTTGGAAGCCCATAGAGGGCTATGGTGAAAAAGGAAATATCTTCCGTTCAAAACTGGAAAGAAGCTTTCTGAGAAACTGCTCTGTGTTCTGTTAATTCATCTCACCGAGTTACATCTTTCCCTTCAAGAAGCCTTTCGCTAAGGCTGTTATTGTGGAATTGGCAAAGGGATATTTGGAAGCCCATAGAGGGCTATTTTGAAAAAGGAAATATCTTCCGTTCAAAACTGGAAAGAAGCTTTCTGAGAAACTGCTCTGTGTTCTGTTAATTCATCTCACAGAGTTACATCTTTCACTTCAAGAAGCCTTTCGCTAAGGCTGTTCTTGTGGAATTGGCAAAGGGATATTTGGAAGCCCATAGAGGGCTATGGTGAAAAATGAAATATCTTCCGTTCAAAACTGGAAAGAAGCTTTCTGAGAAACTGCTCTGTGTTCTCTTAATTCATCTCACAGAGTTACATCTTTTCCTTCAAGAAGCCTTTCGCTAAGGCTGTTCTTGTGGAAATGGCAAAGGGATATTTGGAAACACATAGAGGGCTATGGTGAAAAAGGAAATATCTTACGTTCAAAACTGGAAAGAAGCTTTCTGAGAAACTGCTCTGTGTTTTCTTAATTCATCTCACAGAGTTACATCTTTCCCTTCAAGAAGCCTTTCGCTAAGGCTGTTCCTGTGGAATTGGCAAAGGGATATTTGGAAGCCCATAGAGGGCTATGGTGAAAAAGGAAATATCTTCCGTTCAAAAATAGAAAGAAGCTTTCTGAGAAACTGCTCTGTGTTCTGTTAATTCATCTCACAGAGTTACATCTTTCCCTTCAACAAGCCTTTCACTAAGGCTGTTCTTGAGAAATTGGCAAAGTGATATTTGGAAGCCCATAGATGGATATGGTGAAAAAGGAAATATCTTCCGTTCAAAACTGGAAAGAAGCTTTCTGAGAAACTGCTCTGTGTTCTGTTAATTCATCTCACAGAGTTACATCTTTCCCTTCAAGAAGCCTTTCGCTAAGCCTGTTCTTGTGGAATTGGCAAAGGGATATTTGGAAGCCCTTAGAGGGCTATGGTGAAAAAGGAAATATCTTCCGTTCAAAACTGGAAAGAAGCTTTCTGAGAAACTGCTCTGTGTTCTGTTAATTCATCTCACCGAGTTACATCTTTCCCTTCAAGAAGCCTTTCGCTAAGGCTGTTCTTGTGGAATCGGCAAAGGGATATTTGGAAGCCCATAGAGGGCTACGGTGAAAAAGGAAATATCTTCCGTTCAAAACTGGAAATAAGCTTTCTGAGAAACTGCTCTGTGTTTTGTTAATTCATCTCACAGAGTTACATCTTTCCCTTCAAGTATCCTTTCGCTAAGTCTGTTCTTGTGGAATTGGCAAAGGGATATTTTGAAGCCCATAGAGGGCTACGGTGAAAAAGGAAATATCCTCCGTTCAAAACTGGAAAGAATCTTTCTGAGAAACTGCTCTGTGTTCTCTTAATTCATCTCACAGAGTTACATCTTTCCCTTCAAGAAGCCTTTCGCTAAGGCTGTTCCGGTGGAATTGGCAAAGGGATATTTGGAAGCCCATAGAGGGCTATGGTGAAAAAGGAAATGTCTTCCGTTCAAAAATGGAAAGAAGCTTTCTGAGAAACTGCTCTGTGTTCTGTTAATTCATCTCACAGAGTTACATCTTTCCCTTCAACAAGCCTTTCGCTTAGTCTGTTCTTGAGGAATTGGCAAAGTGATATTTGGAAGCCCATAGAGGGATATGGTTAAAAAGGAAATATCTTCCGTTCAAAACTGGAAAGAAGCTTTCTGAGAAACTGCTCTGTGTTCTGTTAATTCATCTCACAGAGTTACATCTTTCCCTTCAAGAAGCCTTTCGCTAAGGCTGTTCTTGTGGAATTGGCAAAGGGATATTTGGAAGCCCATAGAGGGCTATGGTGAAAAAGGAAATATCTTCCGTTCAAAAGTGGAAAGAAGCTTTCGGAGAAACTGCTCTGTGTTCTGTTAATTCATCTCACAGAGTTACATCTTTCCCTTCAACAAGCCTTTCGGTAAGGCTGTTCTTGTGGAATTGGCAAAGGGATATTTGGAAGCCCATAGAGGGCTATGGTGAAAAAGGAATTATCTTCCGTTCAAAAGTGGAAAGAAGCTTTCGGAGAAACTGCTCTGTGTTCTGTTAATTCATCTCACAGAGTTACATCTTTCCCTTCAAGAAGCCTTTCGCTAAGGCTGTTCTTGTGGAATTGGCAAAGGGATATTTGGAAGCCCATAGAGGGCTATGGTGAAAAAGGAAATATCTTCCGTTCAAAAGTGGAAAGAATCTTTCGGAGAAACTGCTCTGTGTTCTCTTAATTCATCTCACAGAGTTACATCTTTCCCTTCAACAAGCCTTTCGCTAAGGCTGTTCTTGTGGAATTGGCAAAGGGATATTTGGAAGCCCTTAGATTCCTATGGTGAAAAAGGAAATATCTTCCGTTCAAAACTGGAAAGAAGCTTTCTGAGAAACTGCTCTGTGATCTGTTCATTCATCTCACAGAGTTACATCTTTCCCTTCAACAAGCCTTTCGCTAAGGCTGTTCTTGTGGAATTGGCAAAGGGATATTTGGAAGCCCTTAGAGGCCTATGGTGAAAAAGGAAATATCTTCCGTTCAAAACTGGAAAGAAGCTTTCTGAGAAACTGCTCTGTGATCTGTTCATTCATCTCACAGAGTTACATCTTTCCCTTCAAGAAGCCTTTCGCTAAGGCTGTTCTTGTGGAATTTGCAAAGGGATATTTGGAAGCCCATAGAGGGCTATGGTGAAAAAGGAAATATCTTCCGTTCAAAATTAGAAAGAAGCTTTCTGAGAAACTGCTCTGTGTTCTGTTAATTCATCTCACCGAGTTACTTATTTCCCTTCAAGAAGCCTTTCGCTAAGGCTGTTCTTGTGGAATTGGCAAAGGGATATGTGGAAGCCCATAGAGGACTATGGTGAAAAAGGAAATATCTTCCGTTCAAAACTGGAAAGAAGCTTTCTGAGAAACTGCTCTGTGTTCTGTTAATTCATCTCACAGAGTTACATCCTTCCCTTCAAGAAGCCTTTCGCTAAGGCTTTTCTTGTGGAATAGGCAAAGGGATATTTGGAAGCCCATAGAGGGCTATGGTGAAAAAGGAAATATCTTCCGTTCAAAACTGGAAAGAAGCTTTCTGAGAAACTGCTCTGTGTTCTCTTAATTCATCTCACAGAGTTACATCTTTCCCTTCAAAAAGCCTTTCGCTAACTATATTCTTGTGGAATTGGCAAAGCGATATTTGGAAGCCCATAGAGGGCTATGGTGAAAAAGGAAATATCTTCCGTTCAAAAGTGGAAAGAAGCTTTCTGAGAAACTGCTCTGTGTTCTGTTAATTCATCTCACAGAGTTACATCTTTCCCTTCAAGAAGCCTTTCGCTAAGGCGGTTCTTGTGGAATGGGCAAAGGGATATTTGGAAGCCCATCGAGGGCTATGGTGAAAAAGGAAATATCTTCCGTTCAGAACTTGAAGGAAGCTTTCTGAGAAACTGCTCTGTGTTCTCTTAATTCATCTCACAGAGTTACATCTTTTCCTTCAAGAAACCTTTCGCTAAGGCTGTTCTTGTGGAATTGGCAAAGGGATATTTGGAAGCCCATAGAGGTCTATGGTGAAAAAGGAAATACCTTCCGTTCAAAACTGGAAAGAAGCTTTCTGAGAAACTGCTCTGTGTTCTCTTAATTCATCTCACAGAGTTACATCTTTTCCTTCAAGAAACCTTTCGCTAAGGCTACTCTTGTGGAATTGGCAAAGCGATATTTGGAAGCCCATAGAGGGCTATGGTGAAAAAGGAAATATCTTCCGTTCAAAACTGGAAAGAAGCTTTCTGAGAAACTGCTCTGTGTTCTGTTAATTCATCTCACAGAGTTACATCTTTCCCTTCAAGAAGCCTTTCACTAAGGCTGTTCTTGTGGAATTGGCAAAGGGATATTTGGAAACCCATAGAGGGCTATGGTGAAAAAGGAAATATCTTCCGTTCAAAACTGGAAAGAAGCTTTCTGAGAAACTGCTCTGTGTTCTGTTAATTCATCTGACAGAGTTACATCTTTCCCTTCAAGAAGCCTTTCGCTAAGCCTGTTCTTGTGGAATTGGCAGAGGGATATTTGGAAGCCCTTAGAGGGCTATGGTGAAAAAGGAAATATCGTCCGTTCAAAACTGGAAAGAAGCTTTCTGAGAAACTGCTCTGTGTTCTGTTAATTCATCTCACAGAGTTACATCTTTCCCTTCAAGTAGCCTTTCGCTAAGTCTGTTCTTGTGGAATTGGCAAAGGGATATTTGGAAGCCCATAGAGGGCTACGGTGAAAAAGGAAATATCCTCCGTTCAGAACTGGAAAGAGTCTTTCTGAGAAACTGCTCTGTGTTCTGTTAATTCATCTCACAGAGTTACATCTTTCCCTTCAAGAAGCCTTTCGCTAAGGCTGTTCTTGTGGAATTGGCAAAGGGATATTTGGAAGCCCATAGAGGGCTATGGTGAAAAAGGAAATATCTTCCGTTCAAAACTGGAAAGAATCTTTCTGAGAAACTGCTCTGTGTTCTGTTAATTCATCTCACAGACTTACATCTTTCCCTTCAAAAAGCCTTTCGCTAAGACTATTCTTGTGGAATTGGCAAAGGGATATTTGGAAGCCCATAGAGCGCTATGGCGAAAAAGGAAATATCTTCCGTTCAAAACTGGAAAGAATCTTTCTGAGAAACTGCTCTGTGTTCTGTTAATTCATCTCACAGAGTTACATCTTTCCCTTCCAGAATCCTTTCGCTAAGGCGGTTCTTGTGTAATTGGCAAAGGGATATTTGGAAGCCCATAGATGGCTATGGTGAAAAAGGTAATATCTTCCGTTCAAAACTGGAAAGAAGCTTTCTGAGAAACTGCTCTGTGTTCTCTTAATTCATCTCATAGAGTTACATCTTACCCTTCAAGAAGCCTTTCGCTAAGGCTGTTCTTGTTGAATTGTCAAAGGGATATTTGGAAGCCCATAGAGGGCTACGGTGAAAAAGGAAATATCTTCCGTTCAAAACTGGAAAGACGCTTTCTGAGAAACTGCTCTGTGTTCTGTTAATTCATCTCACAGAGTTACATCTTTCCCTTCAAGAAGCCTTTCGCTAAGGCTGTTCTTGTGGAATTGGCAAAGGGATATTTGGAAGCCCATAGAGGGCTATGGTGAAAAAGGAAATATCCTCCGTTCAAAACTGGTAAGAAGCTTTCTGAGAAACTGCTCTGTGTTCTCTTAATTCATCTCACAGAGTTACATCTTTCCCTTCAAGAAGCCTTTCGCTAAGGCTGTTCTTGTGGAATTGGCAAAGGGATATTTGCAAGCCAATAGAGGGCTATGGTGAAAAAGGAAATATCTTCCGTTCAAAAGTGGAAAGAAGCTTTCTGAGAAACTGCTCTGTGTTCTGTTAATTCATCTCACACAGTTACATCTTTCCCTTGAAAAAGCCTTTCGCTAAGGCTATTCTTGTGGAATTGGCAAAGGGATATTTGGAAGCCCATAGAGGGCTATGGTGAAAAAGGAAATATCTTCCGTTCAAAACTGGAAAGAAGCTTTCTGAGAAACTACTCTGTGTTCTGTTAATTCATCTCACAGAGTTACATCTTTCCCTTCAAGAAGCCTTTCCTAAGGCGGTTCCTGTGGAATTGGCAAAGGGATATTTGGAAGCCCATAGAGGGCTATGTTGAAAAAGGAAATATCTCCCGTTCAAAACTGGAAAGAAGGTTTCTGAGAAACTGCGCTGTGTTCTGTTAATTCATCTCACAGAGTTACATCTTTCCCTTCAAGAAGCCTTTCGCTAAGGCTGTTCTTGTGGAATTGGCAAAGGGATATTTGGAAGCCCACAGAGGGCTATGGTGAAAAAGGAAATATCTTCCGTTCAAAACTGGAAAGAAGCTTTCTGAGAAACTGCTCTGTGTTCTCTTAATTCATCTCACAGAGTTACATCTTTCCCTTCAAGAAGCCTTTCGCTAAGGCTGTTCCTCTGGGATTGGTAAAGGGATATTTGGAAGCCCATAGATGGCTATGGTGAAAAAGGAAATATCTTCAGTTCAAAACTGGAAAGAAGCTTTCGGAAAACTGCTCGGTGTTCTGTTAATTCATCTCACAGAGTTACATCTTTCCCTTCAAGAAGCCTTTCGCTAAGGCTGTTCTTGTGGAATTGGCAAAGGGATATTTGGAAGCCCTTAGAGGCCTATGGTGAAAAAGGAAATATCTTCCTTTCAAAACTGGAAAGAAGCTTTCTGAGAAACTGCTCTGTGTTCTGTTCATTCATCTCACAGAGTTACATCTTTCCCTTCAAGAAGTCTTTCGCTAAGGCTGTTCTTGTGGAATTGTCAAAGGGATATTTGGAAGCCCATAGAGGGCTATGGTGAAAAAGGAAATATCTTCCGTTCAAAACTGGAAAGAAGCTTTCTGAGAAACTGCTCTGTGTTCTCTTAATTCATCTCACAGAGTTACATCTTTCCCTTCAAGAAGCCTTTCGCTAAGGCTGTTCTTGTGGAATTGGCAAAGGGATATTTGGAAGCCCATAGAGGGCTACGGTGAAAAAGGAAATATCTTCCGATCAAAACTGGAAATAAGCTTTCTGAGAAACTGCTCTGTGTTCTGTTAATTCATCTCACAGAGTTACATCTTTCCCTTCAAGAAGCCTTTCGCTAAGGCTGTTCTTGAGGAATTGGCAAAGTGATATTTGGAAGCCCATAGAGGGCTATGGTGAAAAAGGAAATATCTTCCGTTCAAAACTGGAAAGAAGCTTTCTGAGAAACTGCTCTGTGTTCTGTTAACTCATCTCACAGAGTTACATCTTTCCCTTCAAGAAGCCTTTCGCTAAGCCTGTTCTTGTGGAATTGGCAGAGGGATATTTGGAAGCCCTTAGAGGGCTATGGTGAAAAAGGAAATATCGTCCGTTCAAAACTGGAAAGAAGCTTTCTGAGAATCTGCTCTGTGTTCTGTTAATTCATCTCACAGAGTTACATCTTTCCCTTCAAGTAGCCTTTCGCTAAGTCTGTTCTTGTGGAATTGGCAAAGGGATATTTGGAAGCCCATAGAGGGCTACGGTGAAAAAAGGAAATATCCTCCGTTCAAAACTGGAAAGAATCTTTCTGAGAAACTGCTCTGTGTTCTGTTAATTCATCTCACAGAGTTACATCTTTCCCTTCAAGAAGCCTTTCGCTAAGGCTGTTCTTGTGGAATTGGCAAAGGGATATTTGGAAGCCCATAGAGGGCTATGTTGAAAACGGAAATATCTTCCGTTCAAAAATGGAAAGAAGCTTTCTGAGAAACTGCTCTGTGTTCTGTTAATTCATCTCACAGAGTTACATCTTTCCCTTCAACAAGCCTTTCGCTAAGGCTGTTCTTGTGGAATTGGCAAAGGGATATTTGGAAGCCCACAGAGGGCTATGGTGAAAAAGGAAATATCTTCCGTTCAAAACTGGAAAGAAGCTTTCTGAGAAACTGCTCTGTGTTCTCTTAATTCATCTCACAGAGTTACATCTTTCCCTTCAAGAAGCCTTTCGCTAAGGCTGTTCTTCTGGGATTGGCAAAGGGATATTTGGAAGCCCATAGAGGGCTATGGTGAAAAAGGAATATCTTCAGTTCAAAACTGGAAAGAAGCTTTCGGAGAAACTGCTCGGTGTTCTGTTAATTCATCTCACAGAGTTACATCTTTCCCTTCAAGAAGCCTTTCGCTAAGGCTGTTCTTGTGGAATTGGCAAAGGGATATTTGGAAGCCCTTAGAGGCCTATGGTGAAAAAGGAAATATCTTCCTTTCAAAACTGGAAAGAAGCTTTCTGAGAAAGTGCTCTGTGTTCTGTTCATTCATCTCACAGAGTTACATCTTTCCCTTCAAGAAGCCTTTCGCTAAGGCTGTTCTTGTGGAATTGTCAAAGGGATATTTGGAAGCTCATAGAGGGCTACGGTGAAAAAGGAAATATCTTCCGTTCAAAACTGGAAAGAAGCTTTCTGAGAAACTGCTCTGTGTTCTGTTAATTCATCTCACCGAGTTACATCTTTCCCTTCAAAAAGCCTTTCGCTAAGGCTGTTATTGTGGAATTGGCAAAGGGATATTTGGAAGCCCATAGAGGGCTATTTTGAAAAAGGAAATATCTTCCGTTCAAAACTGGAAAGAAGCTTTCTGAGAAACTGCTCTGTGTTCTGTTAATTCATCTCACAGAGTTACATCTTTCACTTCAAGAAGCCTTTCGCTAAGGCTGTTCTTGTGGAATTGGCAAAGGGATATTTGGAAGCCCATAGAGGGCTATGGTGAAAAAGGAAATATCGTCCGTTCAAAACTGGAAAGAAGCTTTCTGAGAAACTGCTCTGTGTTCTGTTAATTCATCTCACAGAGTTACATCTTTCCCTTCAAGTAGCCTTTCGCTAAGTCTGTTCTTGTGGAATTGGCAAAGGGATATTTGGAAGCCCATAGAGGGCTACGGTGAAAAAAGGAAATATCCTCCGTTCAAAACTGGAAAGAATCTTTCTGAGAAACTGCTCTGTGTTCAGTTAATTCATCTCACAGAGTTACATCTTTCCCTTCAAGAAGCCTTTCGCTAAGGCTGTTCTTGTGGAATTGGCAAAGGGATATTTGGAAGCCCATAGAGGGCTATGGTGAAAAAGGAAATATCTTCCGTTCAAAAATGGAAAGAAGCTTTCTGAGAAACTGCTCTGTGTTCTGTTAATTCATCTCACAGAGTTACATCTTTCCCTTCAACAAGCCTTTCGCTAAGGCTGTTCTTGTGGAATTGGCAAAGTGATATTTGGAAGCCCACAGAGGGCTATGGTGAAAAAGGAAATATCTTCCGTTCAAAACTGGAAAGAAGCTTTCTGAGAAACTGCTCTGTGTTCTCTTAATTCATCTCACAGAGTTACATCTTTCCCTTCAAGAAGCCTTTCGCTAAGGCTGTTCTTCTGGGATTGGCAAAGGGATATTTGGAAGCCCATAGAGGGCTATGGTGAAAAAGGAAATATCTTCAGTTCAAAACTGGAAAGAAGCTTTCGGAGAAACTGCTCGGTGTTCTGTTAATTCATCTCACAGAGTTACATCTTTCCCTTCAAGAAGCCTTTCGCTAAGGCTGTTCTTGTGGAATTGGCAAAGGGATATTTGGAAGCCCTTAGAGGGCTATGGTGAAAAAGGAAATATCTTTCGTTCAAAAGTGGAAAGAAGCTTTCTGAGAAACTGCTCTGTGTTCTGTTAATTCATCTCACAGAGTTACATCTTTCCCTTCAAGAAGTCTTTCGCTAAGTCTGTTCTTGTGGAATTGGCAAAGGGATATTTGGAAGCCCACAGAGGGCTATGGTGAAAAAGGAAATATCTTCCGTTCAAAACTGGAAAGAAGCTTTCTGAGAAACTGCTCTGTGTTCTCTTAATTCATCTCACAGAGTTACATCTTTCCCTTCAAGAAGCGTTTCGCTAAGGCTGTTCTTCTGGGATTGGCAAAGGGATATTTGGAAGCCCATAGAGGGCTATGGTGAAAAAGGAAATATCTTCAGTTCAAAAGTGGAAAGAATCTTTCTGAGAAACTGCTCTGTGTTCTCTTCATTCATCTCACAGAGTTACATCTTTCCCTTCAAGAAGCCTTTCGCTAAGGCTGTTCTTGTGGAATTGGCAAAGGGATATTTGGAAGCCCATAGAGGGCAATGGTGAAAAAGGAAATATCTTCTGTTCAAAAGTGGAAAGAAGCTTTCGGAGAAACTGCTCTGTGTTCTGTTAATTCATCTCACAGAGTTACATCTCTCCCTTCAAGAAGCCTTTCGCTAAGGCTGTTCTTGTGGAATTGGCAAAGGGATATTTGGAAGCCCATAGAGGGCTATGGTGAAAAAGGCAATATCTTCCGTTCAAAAGTGGAAAGAAGCTTTCTGAGAAACTGCTCTGTGTTCTCTTAATTCATCTCACAGAGTTACATCTTTCCCTTCAAAAAGCCTTTCGCTAACTATATTCTTGTGGAATTGGCAAAGCGATATTTGGAACCCCTAGAGGGCTATGGTGAAAAAGGAAATATCTTCCGTTCAAAAGTGGAAAGAAGCTTTCTGAGAAACTGCTCTGTGTTCTGTTAATTCATCTCACAGAGTTACATCTTTCCCTTCAAGAAGCCTTTCCTAGGGCGGTTCCTGTGGAATTGGCAAAGGGATATTTGGAAGCCCATAGAGGGCTATGTTGAAAAAGGAAATATCTCCCGTTCAAAACTGGAAAGAAGGTTTCTGAGAGACTGCGCTGTGTTCTGTTAATTCATCTCACAGAGTTACATGTTTCCCTTCAAGAAGCCTTTCGCTAAGGCTGTTCTTGTGGAATTGGCAAAGGGATATTTGGAAGCCCACAGAGGGCTATGGTGAAAAAGGAAATATCTTCCGTTCAAAACTGGAAAGAAGATTTCTGAGAAACTGCTCTGTGTTCTCTTAATTCATCTCACAGAGTTACATCTTTCCCTTCAAGAAGCCTTTCGCTAAGGCTGTTCTTCTGGGATTGGCAAAGGGATATTTGGAAGCCCATAGAGGGCTATGGTGAAAAAGGAAATATCTTCAGTTCAAAACTGGAAAGAAGCTTTCGGAGAAACTGCTCGGTGTTCTGTTAATTCATCTCACAGAGTTACATCTTTCCCTTCAAGAAGCCTTTCGCTAAGGCTGTTCTTGTGGAATTGGCAAAGGGATATTTGGAAGCCCTTAGAGGCCTATGGTGAAAAAGGAAATATCTTCCTTTCAAAACTGGAAAGAAGCTTTCTGAGAAACTGCTCTGTGTTCTGTTCATTCATCTCACAGAGTTACATCTTTCCCTTCAAGAAGCCTTTCGCTAAGGCTGTTCTTGTGGAATTGTCAAAGGGATATTTGGAAGCCCATAGAGGGCTATGGTGAAAAAGGAAATATCTTCCGTTCAAAACTGGAAAGAAGCTTTCTGAGAAACTGCTCTGTGTTCTGTTAATTCATCTCACCGAGTTACATCTTTCCCTTCAAGAAGCCTTTCGCTAAGGCTGTTATTGTGGAATTGGCAAAGGGATATTTGGAAGCCCATAGAGGGCTATTTTGAAAAAGGAAATATCTTCCGTTCAAAACTGGAAAGAAGCTTTCTGAGAAACTGCTCTGTGTTCTGTTAATTCATCTCACAGAGTTACATCTTTCACTTCAAGAAGCCTTTCGCTAAGGCTGTTCTTGTGGAATTGGCAAAGGGATATTTGGAAGCCCATAGAGGGCTATGGTGAAAAATGAAATATCTTCCGTTCAAAACTGGAAAGAAGCTTTCTGAGAAACTGCTCTGTGTTCTCTTAATTCATCTCACAGAGTTACATCTTTTCCTTCAAGAAGCCTTTCGCTAAGGCTGTTCTTGTGGAAATGGCAAAGGGATATTTGGAAACACATAGAGGGCTATGGTGAAAAAGGAAATATCTTACGTTCAAAACTGGAAAGAAGCTTTCTGAGAAACTGCTCTGTGTTTTCTTAATTCATCTCACAGAGTTACATCTTTCCCTTCAAGAAGCCTTTCGCTAAGGCTGTTCCTGTGGAATTGGCAAAGGGATATTTGGAATACCATAGAGGGCTATGGTGAAAAAGGAAATATCTTCCGTTCAAAAATAGAAAGAAGCTTTCTGAGAAACTGCTCTGTGTTCTGTTAATTCATCTCACAGAGTTACATCTTTCCCTTCAACAAGCCTTTCGCTAAGGCTGTTCTTGAGAAATTGGCAAAGTGATATTTGGAAGCCCATAGATGGATATGGTGAAAAAGGAAATATCTTCCGTTCAAAACTGGAAAGAAGCTTTCTGAGAAACTGCTCTGTGTTCTGTTAATTCATCTCACAGAGTTACATCTTTCCCTTCAAGAAGCCTTTCGCTAAGCCTGTTCTTGTGGAATTGGCAAAGGGATATTTGGAAGCCCTTAGAGGGCTATGGTGAAAAAGGAAATATCGTCCGTTCAAAACTGGAAAGAAGCTTTCTGAGAAACTGCTCTGTGTTCTGTTAATTCATCTCACCGAGTTACATCTTTCCCTTCAAGAAGCCTTTCGCTAAGGCTGTTCTTGTGGAATTGGCAAAGGGATATTTGGAAGCCCATAGAGGGCTACGGTGAAAAAGGAAATATCTTCCGTTCAAAACTGGAAATAAGCTTTCTGAGAAACTGCTCTGTGTTTTGTTAATTCATCTCACAGAGTTACATCTTTCCCTTCAAGTATCCTTTCGCTAAGTCTGTTCTTGTGGAATTGGCAAAGGGATATTTTGAAGCCCATAGAGGGCTACGGTGAAAAAGGAAATATCCTCCGTTCAAAACTGGAAGGAATCTTTCTGAGAAACTGCTCTGTGTTCTCTTAATTCATCTCACAGAGTTACATCTTTCCCTTCAAGAAGCCTTTCGCTAAGGCTGTTCCGGTGGAATTGGCAAAGGGATATTTGGAAGCCCATAGAGGGCTATGGTGAAAAAGGAAATGTCTTCCGTTCAAAAATGGAAAGAAGCTTTCTGAGAAACTGCTCTGTGTTCTGTTAATTCATCTCACAGAGTTACATCTTTCCCTTCAACAAGCCTTTCGCTTAGTCTGTTCTTGAGGAATTGGCAAAGTGATATTTGGAAGCCCATAGAGGGATATGGTGAAAAAGGAAATATCTTCCGTTCAAAACTGGAAAGAAGCTTTCTGAGAAACTGCTCTGTGTTCTGTTAATTCATCTCACAGGGTTACATCTTTCCCTTCAAGAAGCCTTTCGCTAAGGCTGTTCTTGTGGAATTGGCAAAGTGATATTTGGAAGCCCATAGAGGGCTATGGTGAAAAAGGAAATATCCTCCGTTCAAAACTGGTAAGAAGCTTTCTGAGAAACTGCTCTGTGTTCTCTTAATTCATCTCACAGAGTTACATCTTTCCCTTCAAGAATCCTTTCGCTAAGGCTGTTCTTGTGGAATTGGCAAAGGGATATTTGCAAGCCAATAGAGGGCTATGGTGAAAAAGAAATATCTTCCGTTCAAAAGTGGAAAGAAGCTTTCTGAGAAACTGCTCTGTGTTCTGTTAATTCATCTCACACAGTTACATCTTTCCCTTGAAAAAGCCTTTCGCTAAGGCTATTCTTGGGGAATTGGCAAAGGGATATTTGCAAGCCAATAGAGGGCTATGGTGAAAAAGAAATATCTTCCGTTCAAAAGTGGAAAGAAGCTTTCTGAGAAACTGCTCTGTGTTCTGTTAATTCATCTCACACAGTTACATCTTTCCCTTGAAAAAGCCTTTCGCTAAGGCTATTCTTGGGGAATTGGCAAAGGGATATTTGGAAGCCCATAGAGGGCTATGGTGAAAAAGGAAATATCTTCCGTTCAAAACTGGAAAGAAGCTTTCTGAGAAACTGCTCTGTGTTCTGTTAATTCATCTCACAGAGTTACATCTTTCCCTTCAACAAGCCTTTCGCTAAGGCTGTTCTTGAGAAATTGGCAAAGTGATATTTGGAAGCCCATAGAGGGATATGGTGAAAAAGGAAATATCTTCCGTTCAAAACTGGAAAGAAGCTTTCTGAGAAACTGCTCTGTGTTCTGTTAATTCATCTCACAGAGTTACATCTTTCCCTTCAAGAAGCCTTTCGCTAAGCCTGTTCTTGTGGAATTGGCAAAGGGATATTTGGAAGCCCTTAGAGGGCTATGGTGAAAAAGGAAATATCGTCCGTTCAAAACTGGAAAGAAGCTTTCTGAGAAACTGCTCTGTGTTCTCTTAATTCATCTCACAGAGTTACATCTTTCCCTTCAAGAAGCCTTTCGCTAAGGCTGTTCTTGTGGAATTGGCAAAGGGATATTTGGAACCCCATAGAGGCCTATGGTGAAAAAGGAAATATCTTCCGTTCAAAACTGGAAAGAAGCTTTCTGAGAAACTGCTCTGTGTTCTGTTAATTCATCTCACCGAGTTACATCTTTCCCTTCAAGAAGCCTTTCGCTAAGGCTGTTCTTGTGGAACTGGCAAAGGGATATTTTTAAGCCCATAGAGGGCTACGGTGAAAAAGGAAATATCTTCCGTTCAAAACTGGAAATAAGCTTTCTGAGAAACTGCTCTGTGTTCTGTTAATTCATCTCACAGAGTTACATCTTTCCCTTCAAGTATCCTTTCGCTAAGTCTGTTCTTGTGGAATTGGCAAAGGGATATTTTGAAGCCCATAGAGGGCTACGGTGAAAAAGGAAATATCCTCCGTTCAAAACTGGAAAGAATCTTTCTGAGAAACTGCTCTGTGTTCTCTTAATTCATCTCACAGAGTTACATCTTTCCCTTCAAGAAGCCTTTCGCTAAGGCTGTTCCTGTGGAATTGGCAAAGGGATATTTGGAAGCCCATAGAGGGCTATGGTGAAAAAGGAAATATCTTCCGTTCAAAACTGGAAAGAAGCTTTCTGAGAAACTGCTCTGTGTTCTGTTAATTCATCTCACAGAGTTACATCTTTCCCTTCAAGAATCCTTTCGCTAAGCCTGTTCTTGTGGAATTGGCAAAGGGATATTTGGAGGCCCTTAGAGGGCTATGGTGAAAAAGGAAATATCGTCCGTTCAAAACTGGAAAAAGCTTTCTGAGAAACTGCTCTGTGTTCTCTTAATTCATCTCACAGAGTTACATCTTTCCCTTCAAGAAGCCTTTCGCTAAGAATGTTCTTGTGGAATTGGCAAAGGGATATTTGGAACCCCATAGAGGCCTATGGTGAAAAAGGAAATATCTTCCGTTCAAAACTGGAAAGAATCTTTCTGAGAAACTGCTCTGTGTTCTGTTCATTCATCTCACCGAGTTACATCTTTCCCTTCAAGAAGCCTTTCGCTAACGCTGTTCTTGTGGAATTGGCAAAGGGATATTTGGAAGCCCATAGAGGGCTACGGTGAAAAAGGAAATATCTTCCGTTCAAAACTGGAAAGAAGCTTTCTGAGAAACTGCTCTGTGTTCTGTTAATTCATCTCACAGAGTTACATCTTTCCCTTCAAGTAGCCTTTCGCTAAGGCTGTTCTTGTGGAATTGGCAAAGGGATATTTGGAAGCCCATAGAGGGCTACGGTGAAAAAAGTAAATATCCTCCGTTCAAAACTGGAAAGAATCTTTCTGAGAAACTGCTCTGTGTTCTGTTAATTCATCTCACAGAGTTACATCTTTCCCTTCAAGAAGCCTTTCGCTAAGGCTGTTCTTGTGGAATTGGCAAAGGGATATTTGGAAGCCCTTAGAGGGCTATGGTGAAAAAGGAAATATCTTTCGTTCAAAAGTGGAAAGAAGCTTTCTGAGAAACTGCTCTGTGTTCTGTTAATTCATCTCACAGCGTTACATCTTTCCCTTCAAGAAGCCTTTCGCTAAGGCTGTTCTTGTGGAACTGGCAAAGGGATATTTTTAAGCCCATAGAGGGCTACGGTGAAAAAGGAAATATCTTCCGTTCAAAACTGGAAATAAGCTTTCTGAGAAACTGCTCTGTGTTCTGTTAATTCATCTCACAGAGTTACATCTTTCCCTTCAAGTATCCTTTCGCTAAGTCTGTTCTTGTGGAATTGGCAAAGGGATATTTTGAAGCCCATAGAGGGCTACGGTGAAAAAGGAAATATCCTCCGTTCAAAACTGGAAAGAATCTTTCTGAGAAACTGCTCTGTGTTCTCTTAATTCATCTCACAGAGTTACATCTTTCCCTTCAAGAAGCCTTTCGCTAAGGCTGTTCCTGTGGAATTGGCAAAGGGATATTTGGAAGCCCATAGAGGGCTATGGTGAAAAAGGAAATATCTTCCGTTCAAAACTGGAAAGAAGCTTTCTGAGAAACTGCTCTGTGTTCTGTTAATTCATCTCACAGAGTTACATCTTTCCCTTCAAGAATCCTTTCGCTAAGCCTATTCTTGTGGAATTGGCAAAGGGATATTTGGAGGCCCTTAGAGGGCTATGGTGAAAAAGGAAATATCGTCCGTTCAAAACTGGAAAAAGCTTTCTGAGAAACTGCTCTGTGTTCTCTTAATTCATCTCACAGAGTTACATCTTTCCCTTCAAGAAGCCTTTCGCTAAGAATGTTCTTGTGGAATTGGCAAAGGGATATTTGGAACCCCATAGAGGCCTATGGTGAAAAAGGAAATATCTTCCGTTCAAAACTGGAAAGAATCTTTCTGAGAAACTGCTCTGTGTTCTGTTAATTCATCTCACAGAGTTACATCTTTCCCTTCAAGAATCCTTTCGCTAAGGCTGTTCTTGTGGAATTGGCAAAGGGATATTTGCAAGCCAATAGAGGGCTATGGTGAAAAAGAAATATCTTCCGTTCAAAAGTGGAAAGAAGCTTTCTGAGAAACTGCTCTGTGTTCTGTTAATTCATCTCACACAGTTACATCTTTCCCTTGAAAAAGCCTTTCGCTAAGGCTATTCTTGGGGAATTGGCAAAGGGATATTTGCAAGCCAATAGAGGGCTATGGTGAAAAAGAAATATCTTCCGTTCAAAAGTGGAAAGAAGCTTTCTGAGAAACTGCTCTGTGTTCTGTTAATTCATCTCACACAGTTACATCTTTCCCTTGAAAAAGCCTTTCGCTAAGGCTATTCTTGGGGAATTGGCAAAGGGATATTTGGAAGCCCATAGAGGGCTATGGTGAAAAAGGAAATATCTTCCGTTCAAAACTGGAAAGAAGCTTTCTGAGAAACTGCTCTGTGTTCTGTTAATTCATCTCACAGAGTTACATCTTTCCCTTCAACAAGCCTTTCGCTAAGGCTGTTCTTGAGAAATTGGCAAAGTGATATTTGGAAGCCCATAGAGGGATATGGTGAAAAAGGAAATATCTTCCGTTCAAAACTGGAAAGAAGCTTTCTGAGAAACTGCTCTGTGTTCTGTTAATTCATCTCACAGAGTTACATCTTTCCCTTCAAGAAGCCTTTCGCTAAGCCTGTTCTTGTGGAATTGGCAAAGGGATATTTGGAAGCCCTTAGAGGGCTATGGTGAAAAAGGAAATATCGTCCGTTCAAAACTGGAAAGAAGCTTTCTGAGAAACTGCTCTGTGTTCTCTTAATTCATCTCACAGAGTTACATCTTTCCCTTCAAGAAGCCTTTCGCTAAGGCTGTTCTTGTGGAATTGGCAAAGGGATATTTGGAACCCCATAGAGGCCTATGGTGAAAAAGGAAATATCTTCCGTTCAAAACTGGAAAGAAGCTTTCTGAGAAACTGCTCTGTGTTCTGTTAATTCATCTCACCGAGTTACATCTTTCCCTTCAAGAAGCCTTTCGCTAAGGCTGTTCTTGTGGAACTGGCAAAGGGATATTTTTAAGCCCATAGAGGGCTACGGTGAAAAAGGAAATATCTTCCGTTCAAAACTGGAAATAAGCTTTCTGAGAAACTGCTCTGTGTTCTGTTAATTCATCTCACAGAGTTACATCTTTCCCTTCAAGTATCCTTTCGCTAAGTCTGTTCTTGTGGAATTGGCAAAGGGATATTTTGAAGCCCATAGAGGGCTACGGTGAAAAAGGAAATATCCTCCGTTCAAAACTGGAAAGAATCTTTCTGAGAAACTGCTCTGTGTTCTCTTAATTCATCTCACAGAGTTACATCTTTCCCTTCAAGAAGCCTTTCGCTAAGGCTGTTCCTGTGGAATTGGCAAAGGGATATTTGGAAGCCCATAGAGGGCTATGGTGAAAAAGGAAATATCTTCCGTTCAAAACTGGAAAGAAGCTTTCTGAGAAACTGCTCTGTGTTCTGTTAATTCATCTCACAGAGTTACATCTTTCCCTTCAAGAATCCTTTCGCTAAGCCTGTTCTTGTGGAATTGGCAAAGGGATATTTGGAGGCCCTTAGAGGGCTATGGTGAAAAAGGAAATATCGTCCGTTCAAAACTGGAAAAAGCTTTCTGAGAAACTGCTCTGTGTTCTCTTAATTCATCTCACAGAGTTACATCTTTCCCTTCAAGAAGCCTTTCGCTAAGAATGTTCTTGTGGAATTGGCAAAGGGATATTTGGAACCCCATAGAGGCCTATGGTGAAAAAGGAAATATCTTCCGTTCAAAACTGGAAAGAATCTTTCTGAGAAACTGCTCTGTGTTCTGTTAATTCATCTCACCGAGTTACATCTTTCCCTTCAAGAAGCCTTTCGCTAACGCTGTTCTTGTGGAATTGGCAAAGGGATATTTGGAAGCCCATAGAGGGCTACGGTGAAAAAGGAAATATCTTCCGTTCAAAACTGGAAAGAAGCTTTCTGAGAAACTGCTCTGTGTTCTGTTAATTCATCTCACAGAGTTACATCTTTCCCTTCAAGTAGCCTTTCGCTAAGGCTGTTCTTGTGGAATTGGCAAAGGGATATTTGGAAGCCCATAGAGGGCTACGGTGAAAAAAGTAAATATCCTCCGTTCAAAACTGGAAAGAATCTTTCTGAGAAACTGCTCTGTGTTCTGTTAATTCATCTCACAGAGTTACATCTTTCCCTTCAAGAAGCCTTTCGCTAAGGCTGTTCTTGTGGAATTGGCAAAGGGATATTTGGAAGCCCTTAGAGGGCTATGGTGAAAAAGGAAATATCTTTCGTTCAAAAGTGGAAAGAAGCTTTCTGAGAAACTGCTCTGTGTTCTGTTAATTCATCTCACAGCGTTACATCTTTCCCTTCAAGAAGCCTTTCGCTAAGGCTGTTCTTGTGGAACTGGCAAAGGGATATTTTTAAGCCCATAGAGGGCTACGGTGAAAAAGGAAATATCTTCCGTTCAAAACTGGAAATAAGCTTTCTGAGAAACTGCTCTGTGTTCTGTTAATTCATCTCACAGAGTTACATCTTTCCCTTCAAGTATCCTTTCGCTAAGTCTGTTCTTGTGGAATTGGCAAAGGGATATTTTGAAGCCCATAGAGGGCTACGGTGAAAAAGGAAATATCCTCCGTTCAAAACTGGAAAGAATCTTTCTGAGAAACTGCTCTGTGTTCTCTTAATTCATCTCACAGAGTTACATCTTTCCCTTCAAGAAGCCTTTCGCTAAGGCTGTTCCTGTGGAATTGGCAAAGGGATATTTGGAAGCCCATAGAGGGCTATGGTGAAAAAGGAAATATCTTCCGTTCAAAACTGGAAAGAAGCTTTCTGAGAAACTGCTCTGTGTTCTGTTAATTCATCTCACAGAGTTACATCTTTCCCTTCAAGAATCCTTTCGCTAAGCCTATTCTTGTGGAATTGGCAAAGGGATATTTGGAGGCCCTTAGAGGGCTATGGTGAAAAAGGAAATATCGTCCGTTCAAAACTGGAAAAAGCTTTCTGAGAAACTGCTCTGTGTTCTCTTAATTCATCTCACAGAGTTACATCTTTCCCTTCAAGAAGCCTTTCGCTAAGAATGTTCTTGTGGAATTGGCAAAGGGATATTTGGAACCCCATAGAGGCCTATGGTGAAAAAGGAAATATCTTCCGTTCAAAACTGGAAAGAATCTTTCTGAGAAACTGCTCTGTGTTCTGTTAATTCATCTCACCGAGTTACATCTTTCCCTTCAAGAAGCCTTTCGCTAACGCTGTTCTTGTGGAATTGGCAAAGGGATATTTGGAAGCCCATAGAGGGCTACGGTGAAAAAGGAAATATCTTCCGTTCAAAACTGGAAAGAAGCTTTCTGAGAAACTGCTCTGTGTTCTGTTAATTCATCTCACAGAGTTACATCTTTCCCTTCAAGTAGCCTTTCGCTAAGGCTGTTCTTGTGGAATTGGCAAAGGGATATTTGGAAGCCCATAGAGGGCTACGGTGAAAAAAGTAAATATCCTCCGTTCAAAACTGGAAAGAATCTTTCTGAGAAACTGCTCTGTGTTCTGTTAATTCATCTCACAGAGTTACATCTTTCCCTTCAAGAAGCCTTTCGCTAAGGCTGTTCTTGTGGAATTGGCAAAGGGATATTTGGAAGCCCATAGAGGGCTATGGTGAAAAAGGCAATATCTTCCGTTCAAAAGTGGAAAGAAGCTTTCTGAGAAACTGCTCTGTGTTCTCTTAATTCATCTCACAGAGTTACATCTTTCCCTTCAAAAAGCCTTTCGCTAACTATATTCTTGTGGAATTGGCAAAGCGATATTTGGAACCCCTAGAGGGCTATGGTGAAAAAGGAAATATCTTCCGTTCAAAAGTGGAAAGAAGCTTTCTGAGAAACTGCTCTGTGTTCTGTTAATTCATCTCACAGAGTTACATCTTTCCCTTCAAGAAGCCTTTCGCTAAGGCGGTGCTTGTGGAATTGGCAGAGGGATATTTGGAAGCCCATAGAGGGCTATGGTGAAAAAGGAAATATCTTCCGTTCAAAACTGGAAAGAAGCTTTCTGAGAAACTGCTCTGTGTTCTGTTAATTCATCTCACAGAGTTACATCTTTCCCTTCAAGTAGCCTTTCGCTAAGTCTGTTCTTGTGGAATTGGCAAAGGGATATTTGGAAGCCCATAGAGGGCTACGGTGAAAAAGGAAATATCCTCCGTTCAAAACTGGAAAGAGTCTTTCTGAGAAACTGCTCTGTGTTCTGTTAATTCATCTCACAGAGTTACATCTTTCCCTTCAAAAAGCCTTTCGCTAAGACTATTCTTGTGGAATTGGCAAAGGGTTATTTGGAAGCCCATAGAGCGCTATGGTGAAAAAGGAAATATCTTCCGTTCAAAACTGGAAAGAAGCTTTCTGAGAAACTGCTCTGTGTTCTGTTAATTCATCTCACAGAGTTACATCTTTCCCTTCCAGAATCCTTTCGCTAAGGCGGTTCTTGTGTAATTGGCAAAGGGATATTTGGAAGCCCATAGATGGCTATGGTGAAAAAGGAAATATCTTCCGTTCAAAACTGGAAAGAAGCTTTCTGAGAAACTGCTCTGTGTTCTCTTAATTCATCTCATAGAGTTACATCTTAACCTTCAAGAAGCCTTTCGCTAAGGCTGTTCTTGTTGAATTGTCAAAGGGATATTTGGAAGCCCATAGAGGGCTATGGTGAAAAAGGAAATATCTTCCGTTCAAAACTGGAAAGACGCTTTCTGAGAAACTGCTCTGTGTTCTGTTAATTCATCTCACAGAGTTACATCTTTCCCTTCAAGAAGCCTTTCGCTAAGGCTGTTCTTGTGGAATTGGCAAAGGGATATTTGGAAGCCCTTAGAGGGCTATGGTGAAAAAGGAAATATCCTCCGTTCAAAACTGGTAAGAAGCTTTCTGAGAAACTGCTCTGTGTTCTCTTAATTCATCTCACAGAGTTACATCTTTCCCTTCAAGAAGCCTTTCGCTAAGGCTGTTCTTGTGGAATTGGCAAAGGGATATTTGCAAGCCAATAGAGGGCTATGGTGAAAAAGAAATATCTTCCATTCAAAAGTGGAAAGAAGCTTTCTGAGAAACTGCTCTGTGTTCTGTTAATTCATCTCACACAGTTACATCTTTCCCTTGAAAAAGCCTTTCGCTAAGGCTATTCTTGGGGAATTGGCAAAGGGATATTTGGAAGCCCATAGAGGGCTATGGTGAAAAAGGAAATATCTTCCGTTCAAAACTGGAAAGAAGCTTTCTGAGAAACTACTCTGTGTTCTGTTAATTCATCTCACAGAGTTACATCTTTCCCTTCAAGAAGCCTTTCCTAAGGCGGTTCCTGTGGAATTGGCAAAGGGATATTTGGAAGCCCATAGAGGGCTATGTTGAAAAAGGAAATATCTCCCGTTCAAAACTGGAAAGAAGGTTTCTGAGAAACTGCGCTGTGTTCTGTTAATTCATCTCACAGAGTTACATCTTTCCCTTCAAGAAGCCTTTCGCTAAGGCTGTTCTTGTGGAATTGGCAAAGGGATATTTGGAAGCCCACAGAGGGCTATGGTGAAAAAGGAAATATCTTCCGTTCAAAACTGGAAAGAAGATTTCTGAGAAACTGCTCTGTGTTCTCTTAATTCATCTCACAGAGTTACATCTTTCCCTTCAAGAAGCCTTTCGCTAAGGCTGTTCTTCTGGGATTGGCAAAGGGATATTTGGAAGCCCATAGAGGGCTATGGTGAAAAAGGAAATATCTTCAGTTCAAAACTGGAAAGAAGCTTTCGGAGAAACTGCTCGGTGTTCTGTTAATTCATCTCACAGAGTTACATCTTACCCTTGAAGAAGCCTTTCGCTAAGGCTGTTCTTGTGGAATTGGCAAAGGGATATTTGGAAGCCCTTAGAGGCCTATGGTGAAAAAGGAAATATCTTCCTTTCAAAACTGGAAAGAAGCTTTCTGAGAAACTGCTCTGTGTTCTGTTCATTCATCTCACAGAGTTACATCTTTCCCTTCAAGAAGCCTTTCGCTAAGGCTGTTCTTGTGGAATTGTCAAAGGGATATTTGGAAGCCCATAGAGGGCTATGGTGAAAAAGGAAATATCTTCCGTTCAAAACTGGAAAGAAGCTTTCTGAGAAACTGCTCTGTGTTCTGTTAATTCATCTCACCGAGTTACATCTTTCCCTTCAAGAAGACTTTCGCTAAGGCTGTTATTGTGGAATTGGCAAAGGGATATTTGGAAGCCCATAGAGGGCTATTTTGAAAAAGGAAATATCTTCCGTTCAAAACTGGAAAGAAGCTTTCTGAGAAACTGCTCTGTGTTCTGTTAATTCATCTCACAGAGTTACATCTTTCACTTCAAGAAGCCTTTCGCTAAGGCTGTTCTTGTGGAATTGGCAAAGGGATATTTGGAAGCCCATAGAGGGCTATGGTGAAAAATGAAATATCTTCCGTTCAAAACTGGAAAGAAGCTTTCTGAGAAACTGCTCTGTGTTCTCTTAATTCATCTCACAGAGTTACATCTTTTCCTTCAAGAAGCCTTTCGCTAAGGCTGTTCTTGTGGAAATGGCAAAGGGATATTTGGAAACACATAGAGGGCTATGGTGAAAAAGGAAATATCTTACGTTCAAAACTGGAAAGAAGCTTTCTGAGAAACTGCTCTGTGTTTTCTTAATTCATCTCACAGAGTTACATCTTTCCCTTCAAGAAGCCTTTCGCTAAGGCTGTTCCTGTGGAATTGGCAAAGGGATATTTGGAAGCCCATAGAGGGCTATGGTGAAAAAGGAAATATCTTCCGTTCAAAAATAGAAAGAAGCTTTCTGAGAAACTGCTCTGTGTTCTGTTAATTCATCTCACAGAGTTACATCTTTCCCTTCAACAAGCCTTTCGCTAAGGCTGTTCTTGAGAAATTGGCAAAGTGATATTTGGAAGCCCATAGAGGGATATGGTGAAAAAGGAAATATCTTCCGTTCAAAACTGGAAAGAAGCTTTCTGAGAAACTGCTCTGTGTTCTGTTAATTCATCTCACAGAGTTACATCTTTCCCTTCAAGAAGCCTTTCGCTAAGCCTGTTCTTGTGGAATTGGCAAAGGGATATTTGGAAGCCCTTAGAGGGCTACGGTGAAAAAGGAAATATCGTCCGTTCAAAACTGGAAAGAAGCTTTCTGAGAAACTGCTCTGTGTTCTGTTAATTCATCTCACCGAGTTACATCTTTCCCTTCAAGAAGCCTTTCGCTAAGGCTGTTCTTGTGGAATTGGCAAAGGGATATTTGGAAGCCCATAGAGGGCTACGGTGAAAAAGGAAATATCTTCCGTTCAAAACTGGAAATAAGCTTTCTGAGAAACTGCTCTGTGTTCTGTTAATTCATCTCACCGAGTTACATGTTTCCCTTCAAGTATCCTTTCGCTAAGTCTGTTCTTGTGGAATTGGCAAAGGGATATTTTGAAGCCCATAGAGTGCTACGGTGAAAAAGGAAATATCCTCCGTTCAAAACTGGAAAGAATCTTTCTGAGAAACTGCTCTGTGTTCTCTTAATTCATCTCACAGAGTTACATCTTTCCCTTCAAGAAGCCTTTCGCTAAGGCTGTTCCGGTGGAATTGGCAAAGGGATATTTGGAAGCCCATAGAGGGCTATGGTGAAAAAGGAAATGTCTTCCGTTCAAAAATGGAAAGAAGCTTTCTGAGAAACTGCTCTGTGTTTTGTTAATTCATCTCACAGAGTTACATCTTTCCCTTCAACAAGCCTTTCGCTTAGTCTGTTCTTGAGGAATTGGCAAAGTGATATTTGGAAGCCCATAGAGGGATATGGTGAAAAAGGAAATATCTTCCGTTCAAAACTGGAAAGAAGCTTTCTGAGAAACTGCTCTGTGTTCTGTTAATTCATCTCACAGAGTTACATCTTTCCCTTCAAGAATCCTTTCGCTAAGCCTGTTCTTGTGGAATTGGCAAAGGGATATTTTGAGGCCCTTAGAGGGCTATGGTGAAAAAGGAAATATCGTCCGTTCAAAACTGGAAAAAGCTTTCTGAGAAACTGCTCTGTGTTCTCTTAATTCATCTCACAGAGTTACATCTTTCCCTTCAAGAAGCCTTTCGCTAAGAATGTTCTTGTGGAAATGGCAAAGGGATATTTGGAACCCCATAGAGGCCTATGGTGAAAAAGGAAATATCTTCCGTTCAAAACTGGAAAGAATCTTTCTGAGAAACTGCTCTGTGTTCTGTTAATTCATCTCACCGAGTTACATCTTTCCCTTCAAGAAGCCTTTCGCTAACGCTGTTCTTGTGGAATTGGCAAAGGGATATTTGGAAGCCCATAGAGGGCTACGGTGAAAAAGGAAATATCTTCCGTTCAAAACTTGAAAGAAGCTTTCTGAGAAACTGCTCTGTGTTCTGTTAATTCATCTCACAGAGTTACATCTTTCCCTTCAAGTAGCCTTTCGCTAAGGCTGTTCTTGTGGAATTGGCAAAGGGATATTTGGAAGCCCATAGAGGGCTACGGTGAAAAAAGGAAATATCCTCCGTTCAAAACTGGAAAGAATCTTTCTGAGAAACTGCTCTGTGTTCTGTTAATTCATCTCACAGAGTTACATCTTTCCCTTCAAGAAGCCTTTCGCTAAGGCTGTTCTTGTGTAATTGGCAAAGGGATATTTGGAAGCCCATAGAGGGCTATGGTGAAAAAGGAAATATCTTCCGTTCAAAACTGGAAAGAAGCTTTCTGAGAAACTGCTCTGTGTTCTCTTAATTCATCTCACGGAGTTACATCTTTCCCTTCAAAAAGCCTTTCGCTAAGACTATTCTTGTGGAATTGGCAAAGGGATATTTGGAAGCCCATAGAGCGCTATGGTGAAAAAGGAAATATCTTCCGTTCAAAACTGGAAAGAAGCTTTCTGAGAAACTGCTCTGTGTTCTGTTAATTCATCTCACAGAGTTACATCTTTCCCTTCCAGAATCCTTTCGCTAAGGCGGTTCTTGTGTAATTGGCAAAGGGATATTTGGAAGCCCATAGATGGCTATGGTGAAAAAGGAAATATCTTCCTTTCAAAACTGGAAAGAAGCTTTCTGAGAAACTACTCTGTGTTCTCTTAATTCATCTCACAGAGTTACATCTTACCCTTCAAGAAGCCTTTCGCTAAGGCTGTTCTTGTTGAATTGTCAAAGGGATATTTGGAAGCCCATAGAGGGCTATGGTGAAAAAGGAAATATCCTCCGTTCAAAAGTGGAAAGAAGCTTTCTGAGAAACTGCTCTGTGTTCTCTTAATTCATCTCACAGAGTTACATCTTTCCCTTCAAGAAGCCTTTCGATAAGGCTGTTCTTGTGGAATTGGCAAGGGGATATTTGCAAGCCAATAGAGGGCTATGCTGAAAAAGGAAATATCTTCCGTTCAAAAGTGGAAAGAAGCTTTCTGAGAAACTGCTCTGTGTTCTGTTAATTCATCTCACACAGTTACATCTTTCCCTTGAAAAAGCCTTTCGCTAAGGCTATTCTTGTGGAATTGGCAAAGGGATATTTGGAAGCCCATAGAGGGCTATGGTGAAAAAGGAAATATCTTCCGTTCAAAACTGGAAAGAAGCTTTCTGAGAAACTACTCTGTGTTCTGTTAATTCATCTCACAGAGTTACATCTTTCCCTTCAAGAAGCCTTTCCTAAGGCGGTTCCTGTGGAATTGGCAAAGGGATATTTGGAAGCCCATAGAGGGCTATGTTGAAAAAGGAAATATCTCCCGTTCAAAACTGGAAAGAAGGTTTCTGAGAAACTGCGCTGTGTTCTGTTAATTCATCTCACAGAGTTACATCTTTCCCTTCAAGAAGCCTTTCGCTAAGGCTGTTCTTGTGGAATTGTCAAAGGGATATTTGGAAGCCCACAGAGGGCTATGGTGAAAAAGGAAATATCTTCCGTTCAAAACTGGAAAGAAGCTTTCTGAGAAACTGCTCTGTGTTCTCTTAATTCATCTCACAGAGTTACATCTTTCCCTTCAAGAAGCCTTTCGCTAAGGCTGTTCTTCTGGGATTGGCAAAGGGATATTTGGAAGCCCATAGAGGGCTATGGTGAAAAAGGAAATATCTTCAGTTCAAAACTGGAAAGAAGCTTTCGGAGAAACTGCTCGGTGTTCTGTTAATTCATCTCACAGAGTTACATCTTTCCCTTCAAGAAGCCTTTCGCTAAGGCTGTTCTTGTGGAATTGGCAAAGGGATATTTGGAAGCCGTTAGAGGCCTATGGTGAAAAAGGAAATATCTTCCTTTCAAAACTGGAAAGAAGCTTTCTGAGAAACTGCTCTGTGTTCTGTTCATTCATCTCACAGAGTTACATCTTTCCCTTCAAGAAGCCTTTCGCTAAGGCTGTTCTTGTGGAATTGTCAAAGGGATATTTGGAAGCCCATAGAGGGCTATGGTGAAAAAGGAAATATCTTCCGTTCAAAACTGGAAAGAAGCTTTCTGAGAAACTGCTCTGTGTTCTGTTAATTCATCTCACCGTGTTACATCTTTCCCTTCAAAAAGCCTTTCGCTAAGGCTGTTATTGTGGAATTGGCAAAGGGATATTTGGAAGCCCATGGAGGGCTATTTTGAAAAAGGAAATATCTTCCGTTCAAAACTGGAAAGAAGCTTTCTGAGAAACTGCTCTGTGTTCTGTTAATTCATCTCACAGAGTTACATCTTTCACTTCAAGAAGCCTTTCGCTAAGGCTGTTCTTGTGGAATTGGCCAAGGGATATTTGGAAGCCCATAGAGGGCTATGGTGAAAAAGGAAATATCTTCCGTTTAAAACTGGAAAGAAGCTTTCTGAGAAACTGCTCTGTGTTCTCTTAATTCATCTCACAGAGTTACATCTTTTCCTTCAAGAAGCCTTTCGCTAAGGCTGTTCTTGTGGAAATGGCAAGGGATATTTGGAAACACATGGAGGGCTATGGTGAAAAAGGAAATATCTTACGTTCAAAACTGGAAAGAAGCTTTCTGAGAAACTCCTCTGTGTTTTCTTAATTCATCTCACAGAGTTACATCTTTCCCTTCAAGAAGCCTTTCGCTAAGGCTGTTCCTGTGGAATTGGCAAAGGGGTATTTGGAAGCCCATAGAGGGCTATGGTGAAAAAGGAAATATCTTCCGTTCAAAAATGGAAAGAAGCTTTCTGAGAAACTGCTCTGTGTTCTGTTAATTCATCTCACAGAGTTACATCTTTCCCTTCAACAAGCCTTTCGCTAAGGCTGTTCTTGAGGAATTGGCAAAGTGATATTTGGAAGCCCATAGAGGGATATGGTGAAAAAGGAAATATCTTCCGTTCAAAACTGGAAAGAAGCTTTCTGAGAAACTGCTCTGTGTTCTGTTAATTCATCTCACAGAGTTACATCTTTCCCTTCAAGAAGCCTTTCGCTAAGCCTGTTCTTGTGGAATTCGCAAAGGGATATTTGGAAGCCCTTAGAGGGCTATGGTGAAAAAGGAAATATCGTCCGTTCAAAACTGGAAAGAAGCTTTCTGAGCAACTGCTCTGTGTTCTCTTAATTCATCTCACAGAGTTACATCTTTCCCTTCAAGAAGCCTTTCGCTAAGGCTGTTCTTGTGGAATTGGCAAAGGGATATTTGGAAGCCCATAGAGGGCTACGGTGAAAAAGGAAATATCTTCCGTTCAAAACTGGAAAGAAGCTTTCTGAGAAACTGCTCTGTGTTCTGTTAATTCATCTCACAGAGTTACATCTTTCCCTTCAAGTAGCCTTTCGCTAAGTCTGTTCTTGTGGAATTGGCAAAGGGATATTTTGAAGCCCATAGAGGGCTACGGTGAAAAAGGAAATATCCTCCGTTCAAAACTGGAAAGAATCTTTCTGAGAAACTGCTCTGTGTTCTCTTAATTCATCTCACAGAGTTACATCTTTCCCTTCAAGTAGCCTTTCGCTAAGGCTGTTCTTGTGGAATTGGCAAAGGGATATTTGGAAGCCCATAGAGGGTTATGGTGAAAAAGGAAATATCTTCCGTTCAAAACTGGAAAGAAGCTTTCTGAGAAACTGCTCTGTGTTCTCTTAATTCATCTCACAGAGTTACATCTTTCCCTTCAAAAAGCCTTTCGCTAAGACTATTCTTGTGGAATTGGCCAAGGGATATTTGGAAGCCCATAGAGCGCTATGGTGAAAAAGGAAATATCTTCCGTTCAAAACTGGAAAGAAGCTTTCTGAGAAACTGCTCTGTGTTCTGTTAATTCATCTCACAGAGTTACATCCTTCCCTTCCAGAATCCTTTCGCTAAGGCGGTTCTTGTGTAATTGGCAAAGGGATATTTGGAAGCCCATAGATGGCTATGGTGAAAAAGGAAATATCTTCCTTTCAAAACTGGAAAGAAGCTTTCTGAGAAACTACTCTGTGTTCTCTTAATTCATCTCACAGAGTTACATCTTACCCTTCAAGAAGCCTTTCGCTAAGGCTGTTCTTGTTGAATTGTCAAAGGGATATTTGGAAGCCCATAGAGGGCTATGGTGAAAAAGGAAATATCCTCCGTTCAAAACTGGTAAGAAGCTTTCTGAGAAACTGCTCTGTGTTCTCTTAATTCATCTCACAGAGTTACATCTTTCCCTTCAAGAAGCCTTTCGATAAGGCTGTTCTTGTGGAATTGGCAAAGGGATATTTGCAAGCCAATAAAGGGCTATGCTGAAAAAGGAAATATCTTCCGTTCAAAAGTGGAAAGAAGCTTTCTGAGAAACTGCTCTGTGTTCTGTTAATTCATCTCACACAGTTACATCTTTCCCTTGAAAAAGCCTTTGGATAAGGCTATTCTTGTGGAATTGGCAAAGGGATATTTGGAAGCCCATAGAGGGCTATGGTGAAAAAGGAAATATCTTCCGTTCAAAACTGGAAAGAAGCTTTCTGAGAAACTACTCTGTGTTCTGTTAATTCATCTCACAGAGTTACATCTTTCCCTTCAAGAAGCCTTTCCTAAGGCGGTTCCTGTGGAATTGGCAAAGGGATATTTGGAAGCCCATAGAGGGCTATGTTGAAAAAGGAAATATCTCCCGTTCAAAACTGGAAAGAAGGTTTCTGAGAAACTGCGCTGTGTTCTGTTAATTCATCTCACAGAGTTACATCTTTCCCTTCAAGAAGCCTTTCGCTAAGGCTGTTCTTGTGGAATTGGCAAAGGGATATTTGGAAGCCCACAGAGGGCTATGGTGAAAAAGGAAATATCTTCCGTTCAAAACTGGAAAGAAGCTTTCTGAGAAACTGCTCTGTGTTCTCTTAATTCATCTCACAGAGTTACATCTTTCCCTTCAAGAAGCCTTTCGCTAAGGCTGTTCTTCTGGGATTGGCAAAGGGATATTTGGAAGCCCATAGAGGGCTATGGTGAAAAAGGAAATATCTTCAGTTCAAAACTGGAAAGAAGCTTTCGGAGAAACTGCTCTGTGTTCTGTTCATTCATCTCACAGAGTTACATCTTTCCCTTCAAGAAGCCTTTCGCTAAGGCTGTTCTTGTGGAATTGGCAAAGGGATATTTGGAAGCCCTTAGAGGCCTATGGTGAAAAAGGAAATATCTTCCTTTCAAAACTGGAAAGAAGCTTTCTGAGAAACTGCTCTGTGTTCTGTTCATTCATCTCACAGAGTTACATCTTTCCCTTCAAGAAGCCTTTCGCTAAGGCTGTTCTTGTGGAATTGTCAAAGGGATATTTGGAAGCCCATAGAGGGCTATGGTGAAAAAGGAAATATCTTCCGTTCAAAACTGGAAAGAAGCTTTCTGAGAAACTGCTCTGTGTTCTGTTAATTCATCTCACCGAGTTACATCTTTCCCTTCAAAAAGCCTTTCGCTAAGGCTGTTATTGTGGAATTGGCAAAGGGATATTTGGAAGCCCATGGAGGGCTATTTTGAAAAAGGAAATATCTTCCGTTCAAAACTGGAAAGAAGCTTTCTGAGAAACTGCTCTGTGTTCTGTTAATTCATCTCACAGAGTTACATCTTTCACTTCAAGAAGCCTTTCGCTAAGGCTGTTCTTGTGGAATTGGCAAAGGGATATTTGGAAGCCCATAGAGGGCTATGGTGAAAAAGGAAATATCTTCCGTTCAAAACTGGAAAGAAGCTTTCTGAGAAACTGCTCTGTGTTCTCTTAATTCATCTCACAGAGTTACATCTTTTCCTTCAAGAAGCCTTTCGCTAAGCCTGTTCTTGTGGAAATGGCAAAGGGATATTTGGAAACACATAGAGGGCTATGGTGAAAAAGGAAATATCTTACGTTCAAAACTGGAAAGAAGCTTTCTGAGAAACTGCTCTGTGTTTTCTTAATTCATCTCACAGAGTTACATCTTTCCCTTCAAGAAGCCTTTCGCTAAGGCTGTTCCTGTGGAATTGGCAAAGGGATATTTGGAAGCCCATAGAGGGCTATGGTGAAAAAGGAAATATCTTCCGTTCAAAAATGGAAAGAAGCTTTCTGAGAAACTGCTCTGTGTTCTGTTAATTCATCTCACAGAGTTACATCTTTCCCTTCAACAAGCCTTTCGCTAAGGCTGTTCTTGAGGAATTGGCAAAGTGATATTTGGAAGCCCATAGAGGGATATGGTGAAAAAGGAAATATCTTCCGTTCAAAACTGGAAAGAAGCTTTCTGAGAAACTGCTCTGTGTTCTGTTAATTCATCTCACAGAGTTACATCTTTCCCTTCAAGAAGCCTTTCGCTAAGCCTGTTCTTGTGGAATTGGCAAAGGGATATTTGGAAGCCCTTAGAGGGCTATGGTGAAAAAGGAAATATCGTCCGTTCAAAACTGGAAAGAAGCTTTCTGAGAAACTGCTCTGTGTTCTCTTAATTCATCTCACAGAGTTACATCTTTCCCTTCAAGAAGCCTTTCGCTAAGGCTCTTCTTGTGGAATTGGCAAAGGGATATTAGGAAGCCCATAGAGGGCTATGGTGAAAAAGGAAATATCTTCCGTTCAAAACTGGAAAGAAGCTTTCTGAGAAACTGCTCTGTGTTCTGTTAATTCATCTCACCGCGTTACATCTTTCGCTTCAAGAAGCCTTTCGCTAAGGCTGTTCTTGTGGAATTGGCAAAGGGATATTTGGAAGCCCATAGAGGGCTATGGTGAAAAAGGAAATATCTTCCGTTCAAAACTGGAAAGAAGCTTTCTGAGAAACTGCTCTGTGTTCTGTTAATTCATCTCACCGAGTTACATCTTTCCCTTCAAGAAGCCTTTCGCTAAGGCTGTTCTTGTGAAATTGGCAAAGGGATATTTGGAAGCCCATAGAGGGCTACGGTGAAAAAGGAAATATCTTCCGTTCAAAACTGGAAAGAAGCTTTCTGAGAAACTGCTCTGTGTTCTGTTAATTCATCTCACAGAGTTACAACTTTCCCTTCAAGTAGCCTTTCGCTAAGTCTGTTCTTGTGGAATTGGCAAAGGGATATTTTGAAGCCCATAGAGGGCTACGGTGAAAAAGGAAATATCCTCCGTTCAAAACTGGAAAGAATCTTTCTGAGAAACTGCTCTGTGTTCTCTTAATTCATCTCACAGAGTTACATCTTTCCCTTCAAGAATCCTTTCGCTAAGGCTGTTCTTGTGGAATTGGCAAAGGGATATTTGGAAGCCCATAGAGGGCTATGGTGAAAAAGGAAATATCTTCCGTTCAAAACTGGAAAGAAGCTTTCTGAGAAACTGCTCTGTGTTCTCTTAATTCATCTCACAGAGTTACATCTTTCCCTTCAAAAAGCCTTTCGCTAAGACTATTCTTGTGGAATTGGCAAAGGGATATTTGGAAGCCCATAGAGCGCTATGGTGAAAAAGGAAATATCTTCCGTTCAAAACTGGAAAGAAGCTTTCTGAGAAACTGCTCTGTGTTCTGTTAATTCATCTCACAGAGTTACATCTTTCCCTTCAAGAAGCCTTTCCTAAGGCGGTTCCTGTGGAATTGGCAAAGGGATATTTGGAAGCCCATAGAGGGCTATGTTGAAAAAGGAAATATCTCCCGTTCAAAACTGGAAAGAAGGTTTCTGAGAAACTGCGCTGTGTTCTGTTAATTCATCTCACAGAGTTACATCTTTCCCTTCAAGAAGCCTTTCGCTAAGGCTGTTCTTGTGGAATTGGCAAAGGGATATTTGGAAGCCCACAGAGGGCTATGGTGAAAAAGGAAATATCTTCCGTTCAAAACTGGAAAGAAGCTTTCTGAGAAACTGCTCTGTGTTCTCTTAATTCATCTCACAGAGTTACATCTTTCCCTTCAAGAAGCCTTTCGCTAAGGCTGTTCTTCTGGGATTGGCAAAGGGATATTTGGAAGCCCATAGAGGGCTATGGTGAAAAAGGAAATATCTTCAGTTCAAAACTGGAAAGAAGCTTTCGGAGAAACTGCTCGGTGTTCTGTTAATTCATCTCACAGAGTTACATCTTTCCCTTCAAGAAGCCTTTCGCTAAGGCTGTTCTTGTGGAATTGGCAAAGGGATATTTGGAAGCCCTTAGAGGCCTATGGTGAAAAAGGAAATATCTTCCTTTCAAAACTGGAAAGAAGCTTTCTGAGAAACTGCTCTGTGTTCTGTTCATTCATCTCACAGAGTTACATCTTTCCCTTCAAGAAGCCTTTCGCTAAGGCTGTTCTTGTGGAATTGTCAAAGGGATATTTGGAAGCCCATAGAGGGCTATGGTGAAAAAGGAAATATCTTCCGTTCAAAACTGGAAAGAAGCTTTCTGAGAAACTGCTCTGTGTTCTGTTAATTCATCTCACCGAGTTACATCTTTCCCTTCAAAAAGCCTTTCGCTAAGGCTGTTATTGTGGAATTGGCAATGGGATATTTGGAAGCCCATGGAGGGCTATTTTGAAAAAGGAAATATCTTCCGTTCAAAACTGGAAAGAAGCTTTCTGAGAAACTGCTCTGTGTTCTCTTAATTCATCTCACAGAGTTACATCTTTTCCTTCAAGAAGCTTTTCGCTAAGGCTGTTCTTGTGGAAATGGCAAAGGGATATTTGGAAACACATAGAGGGCTCTGGTGAAAAAGGAAATATCTTACGTTCAAAACTGGAAAGAAGCTTTCTGAGAAACTGCTCTGTGTTTTCTTAATTCATCTCACAGAGTTACATCTTTCCCTTCAAGAAGCCTTTCGCTAAGGCTGTTCCTGTGGAATTGGCAAAGGGGTATTTGGAAGCCCATAGAGGGCTATGGTGAAAAAGGAAATATCTTCCGTTCAAAAATGGAAAGAAGCTTTCTGAGAAACTGCTCTGTGTTCTGTTAATTCATCTCACAGAGTTACATCTTTCCCTTCAACAAGCCTTTCGCTAAGGCTGTTCTTGAGGAATTGGCAAAGTGATATTTGGAAGCCCATAGAGGGATATGGTGAAAAAGGAAATATCTTCCGTTCAAAACTGGAAAGAAGCTTTCTGAGAAACTGCTCTGTGTTCTGTTAATTCATCTCACAGAGTTACATCTTTCCCTTCAAGAAGCCTTTCGCTAAGCCTGTTCTTGTAGAATTGGCAAAGGGATATTTGGAAGCCCTTAGAGGGCTATGGTGAAAAAGGAAATATCGTCCGTTCAAAACTGGAAAGAAGCTTTCTGAGAAACTGCTCTGTGTTCTCTTAATTCATCTCACAGAGTTACATCTTTCCCTTCAAGAAGCCTTTCGCTAAGGCTGTTCTTGTGGAATTGGCAAAGGGATATTTGGAAGCCCATAGAGGGCTATGGTGAAAAAGGAAATATCTTCCGTTCAAAACTGGAAAGAAGCTTTCTGAGAAACTGCTCTGTGTTCTGTTAATTCATCTCACCGAGTTACATCTTTCCCTTCAAGAAGCCTTTCGCTAAGGCTGTTCTTGTGGTATTGGCAAAGGGATATTTGGAAGCCCATAGAGGGCTATGGTGAAAAAGGAAATATCTTCCGTTCAAAACTGGAAAGAAGCTTTCTGAGAAACTGCTCTGTGTTCTGTTAATTCATCTCACAGAGTTACATCTTTCCCTTCAAAAAGCCTTTCGCTAAGACTATTTTTGTGGAATTGGCAAAGGGATATTTGGAAGCCCTTAGAGCGCTATGGTGAAAAAGGAAATATCTTCCGTTCAAAACTGGAAAGAAGCTTTCTGAGAAACTGCTCTGTGTTCTCTTAATTCATCTCACTGAGTTACATCATTCCCTTCAAAAAGCCTTTCGCTAAGGCTATTCTTGTGGAATTGGCAAAGCGATATTTGGAAGCCCATAGAGGGCTATGGTGAAAAAGCAAATATCTTCCGTTCAAAACTGGAAAGAAGCTTTCTGAGAAACTGCTCTGTGTTCTGTTAATTCATCTCACCGAGTTACATCTTTCCCTTCAAGAAGCCTTTCGCTAAGGCGGTTCTTGTGGAATTGGCAAAGGGATATTTGGATGCCCATAGAGGGCTAGGGTGAAAAAGGAAATATCTTCCGTTCAGAACTGGAAGGAAGCTTTCTGAGAAACTGCTCTGTGTTCTGTTAATTCACCTCACAGAGTTACATCTTTCCCTTCAAGAACCCTTTCGCTAAGGCTGTTCTTGTGGAATTGGCAAAGGGATATTTGGAAACCCATAGAGGGCTATGGTGAAAAAGGAAATATCTTACGTTCAAAACTGGAAAGAAGCTTTCGGAGAAACTGCTCTGTGTTCTCTTAATTCATCTCACAGATTTACATCTTTCCCTTCAAGAAGCCTTTCGCTAAGGCTGTTCTTGTGGAATTGGCAAAGGGATATTTGGAAGCCCATAGAGGGCTATGGTGAAAAAGGAAATATCTTCCGTTCAAAAGTGGAAAGAAACTTTCTGAGAAACTGCTCTGTGTTCTGTTAATTCATCTGACAGAGTTACATCTTTCCCTTCAAGAAGCCTTTCGCTAAGGCGGTTCTTGTGGAATTGGCAAAGGGATATTTGGATGCCCATAGAGGGCTATGGTGAAAAAGGAAATATCTTCCGTTCAGAACTGGAAGGAAGCTTTCTGAGAAACTGCTCTGTGTTCTGTTAATTCATCTCACAGAGTTACATCTTTCCCTTCAAGAAGCCTTTCGCTAAGGCTGTTCTTGTGGAATTGGCAAAGGGATATTTGGAAACCCATAGAGGGCTATGGTGAAAAAGGAAATATCTTCCGTTCAAAACTGGAAAGAAGCTTTCTGAGAAACTGCTCTGTGTTCTCTTAATTCATCTCACAGAGTTACATCTTTCCCTTCAAGAAGCCTTTCGCTAAGGCTGTTCTTGTGGAATTGGCAAAGGGATATTTGGAAGCCCGTAGAGGGCTATGGTGAAAAAGGAAATATCTTCCGTTCAAAAGTGGAAAGAAGCTTTCTGAGAAACTGCTCTGTGTTCTGTTAATTCATCTGACAGAGTTACCTCTTTCCCTTCAAGAAGCCTTTCGCTAAGGCTGTTCTTGAGGAATTGGCAAAGTGATATTTGGAAGCCCATAGAGGGCTATGGTGAAAAAGGAAATATCTTCCGTTCAAAACTGGAAAGAAGCTTTCTGAGAAACTGCTCTGTGTTCTGTTAATTCATCTCACAGAGTTACATCTTTCCCTTCAAGAAGCCTTTCGCTAAGCCTGTTCTTGTGGAATTGGCAGAGGGATATTTGGAAGCCCTTAGAGGGCTATGGTGAAAAAGGAAATATCTTCCGTTCAAAACTGGAAAGAAGCTTTCTGAGAAACTGCTCTGTGTTCTGTTAATTCATCTCACAGAGTTACATCTTTCCCTTCAAGTAGCCTTTCGCTAAGTCTGTTCTTCTGGAATTGGCAAAGGGATATTTGGAAGCCCATAGAGGGCTACGGTGAAAAAAGGAAATATGCTCCGTTCAAAACTGGAAAAAATCTTTCTGAGAAACTGCTCTGTGTTCTGTTAATTCATCTCACAGAGTTACATCTTTCCCTTCAAGAAGCCTTTCGCTAAGGCTGTTCTTGTGGAATTGGCAAAGGGATATTTGGAAGCCCATAGAGGGCTATGGTGAAAAAGGAAATATCTTCCGTTCAAAACTGGAAAGAAGCTTTCTGAGAAACTGCTCTGTGTTCTGTTAATTCATCTCACAGAGTTACATCTTTCCCTTCAAAAAGCCTTTCGCTAAGACTATTCTTGTGGAATTGGCAAAGGGATATTTGGAAGCCCATAGAGGGATATGGTGAAAAAGGAAATATCTTCCGTTCAAAACTGGAAAGAAGCTTTCTGAGAAACTGCTCTGTGTTCTCTTAATTCATCTCACAGAGTTACATCTTACCCTTCAAGAAGCCTTTCACTAAGGCTGTTCTTGTGGAATTGGCAAAGGGATATTTGGAAGCCCATAGAGGGCTATGGTGAAAAAGGAAATATCTTCAGTTCAAAAGTGGAAAGAAGCTTTCGGAGAAACTGCTCGGTGTTCTGTTAATTCATCTCACAGAGTTACATCTTTCCCTTCAAGAAGCCTTTGGCTAAGGCTGTTCTTGTGGAATTGGCAAAGGGATATTTGGAAGCCCTTAGAGGCCTATGGTGAAAAAGGAAATATCTTCCTTTCAAAACTGGAAAGAAGCTTTCTGAGAAACTGCTCTGTGTTCTGTTCATTCAACTCACAGAGTTACATCTTTCCCCTCAAGAAGCCTTTCGCTTAGGCTGTTCTTGTGGAATTGTCAAAGGGATATTTGGAAGCCCATAGAGGGCTATGGAGAAAAAGGAAATATCTTCCGTTCAAAACTGGAAAGAAGCTTTCTGAGAAACTGCTCTGTGTTCTGTTAATTCATCTCACCGAGTTACATCTTTCCCTTCAAGAAGCCTTTCGCTAAGGCTGTTATTGTGGAATTGGCAAAGGGATATTTGGAAGCCCATAGAGGGCTATTTTGAAAAAGGAAATATCTTCCTTTCAAAACTGGAAAGAAGCTTTCTGAGAAACTGCTCTGTGTTCTCTTAATTCATCTCACAGAGTTACATCTTTCACTTCAAGAAGCCTTTCGCTAAGGCTGTTCTTGTGGAATTGGCAAAGGGATATTTGGAATCCCATAGAGGGCTATGGTGAAAAAGGAAATATCTTCCGTTCAAAACTGGAAAGAAGCTTTCTGAGAAACTGCTCTGTGTTCTCTTAATTCATCTCACAGAGTTACATCTTTTCCTTCAAGAAGCCTTTCGCTAAGGATGTTCTTGTGGAAATGGCAAAGGGATATTTGGAAACACATAGAGGGCTATGGTGAAAAAGGAAATATCTTCCGTTCAAAACTGGAAAGAAGCTTTCTGAGAAACTGCTCTGTGTTTTCTTAATTCATCTCACAGAGTTACATCTTTCCTTTCAAGAAGCCTTTCGCTAAGGCTGTTTCTGTGGAATTGGCAAAGGGATATTTGGAAGCCCATAGAGGGCTATGGTGAAAAAGGAAATATCTTCCGTTCAAAAATGGAAAGAAGCTTTCTGAGAAACTGCTCTGTGTTCTGTTAATTCATCTCACAGAGTTACATCTTTCCCTTAAAATAGCCTTTCTCTAAGTCTGTTCTTGTGGAATTGGCAAAGGGATATTTTGAAGCCCATAGAGGGCTACGGTGAAAAAGGAAATATCCTCCGTTCAAAACTGGAAAGAATCTTTCTGAGAAACTGCTCTGTGTTCTCTTAATTCATCTCACAGAGTTACATCTTTCCCTTCAAGAAGCCTTTCGCTACGGCTGTTCCTGTGGAATTGGCAAAGGGATATTTGGAAGCCCATAGAGGGCTATGGTGAAAAAGGAAATATCTTCCGTTCAAAAATGGAAAGAAGCTTTCTGAGAAACTGCTCTGTGTTCTGTTAATTCATCTCACAGAGTTACATCTTTCCCTTCAACAAGCCTTTCGCTAAGGCTGTTCTTGAGGAATTGGCAAAGTGATATTTGGAAGCCCATAGAGGGATATGGTGAAAAAGGAAATATCTTCCGTTCAAAACTGGAAAGAAGCTTTCTGAGAAACTGCTCTGTGTTCTGTTAATTCATCTCACAGAGTTACATCTTTCCCTTCAAGAAGCCTTTCGCTAAGCCTGTTCTTGTGGAATTTGCAAAGGGATATTTGGAGGCCCCTAGAGGACTATGGTGAAAAAGGAAATATCGTCCGTTCAAAACTGGAAAAAGCTTTCTGAGAAACTGCTCTGTGTTCTCTTAATTCATCTCACAGAGTTACAACTTTCCCTTAAAGAAGCCTTTCGCTAAGGATGTTCTTGTGGAATTGGCAAAGGGATATTTGGAACCCCATAGAGGCCTATGGTGAAAAAGGAAATATCTTCCGTTCAAAACTTGAAAGAAGCTTTCTGAGAAACTGCTCTGTGTTCTGTTAATTCATCTCACAGAGTTACATCTTTCCCTTCAAGAAGCCTTTCGCTAAGGCTGTTCTTGTGGAATTGGCAAAGGGATATTTGGAAACCCATACAGGGCTATGGTGAAAAAGGAAATATCTTCCGTTCAAAACTGGAAAGAGGCTTTCTGAGAAACTGCTCTGTGTTCTCTTAATTCATCTCACAGAGTTACATCTTTCCCTTCAAGAAGCCTTTCGCTAAGGCTGTTCTTGTGGAATTGGCAAAGGGATATTTGGAAGCCCATAGAGGGCTATGGTGAAAAAGGAAAATTCTTCCGTTCAAAAAGTGGAAAGAAACTTTCTGAGAAACTGCTCTGTGTTCTGTTAATTCATCTCACAGAGTTACATCTTTCCCTTCAGGAAGCCTTTCGCTAAGGCTGTTCTTGAGGAATTGGCAAAGTGATATTTGGAAGCCCATAGAGGGCTATGGTGAAAAAGGAAATATCTTCCGTTCAAAACTGGAAAGAAGCTTTCTGAGAAACTGCTCTGTGTTCTGTTAATTCATCTCACAGAGTTACATCTTTCCCTTCAAGAAGCCTTTCGCTAAGCCTGTTCTTGTGGAATTGGCAGAGGGATATTTGGAAGCCCATAGAGGGCTATGGTGAAAAAGGAAATATCGTCCGTTCAAAACTGGAAAGAAGCTTTCTGAGAAACTGCTCTGCGTTCTGTTAATTCATCTCACAGAGTTACATCTTTCCCTTCAAGTAGCCTTTCGCTAAGTCTGTTCTTGTGGAATTGGCAAAGGGATATTTGGAAGCCCATAGAGGGCTACGGTGAAAAAAGGAAATATCCTCCGTTCAAAACTGGAAAGAATCTTTCTGAGAAACTGCTCTGTGTTCTGATAATTCATCTCACAGAGTTACATCTTTCCCTTCAAGAAGCCTTTCGCTAAGGCTGTTCTTGTGGAATTGGCAAAGGGATATTTGGAAGCCCTTAGAGGGCTATGGTGAAAAAGGAAATATCTTCCGTTCAAAACTGGAAAGAAGCTTTCTGAGAAACTGCTCTGTGTTCTGTTAATTCATCTCACAGAGTTACATCTTTCCCTTCAAGAAGCCTTTCGCTAAGGCTGTTCTAGTGGAATTGGCAAAGGGATATTTGGAAGCCCATAGAGGGCTATCGTGAAAAAGGAAATATCCTCCGTTCAAAACTGGTAAGAAGATTTCTGAGAAACTGCTCTGTGTTCTCTTAATTCATCTCACAGAGTTACATCTTTCCTTTCAAGAAGCCTTTCGCTAAGGCTGTTCCTGTGGAATTGGCAAAGGGATATTTGGAAGCCCATAGAGGGCTATGGTGAAAAAGGAAATATCTTCCGTACAAAAATGGAAAGAAGCTATCTGAGAAACTGCTCTGTGTTCTGTTAATTCATCTCACAGAGTTACATCTTTCCCTTCAACAAGCCTTTCGCTAAGGCTGTTCTAGAGGAATTGGCAAAGTGATATTTGGAAGCCCATAGAGGGATATGGTGAAAAAGGAAATATCTTCCGTTCAAAACTGGAAAGAAGCTTTCTGAGAAACTGCTCTGTGTTCTCTTAATTCATCTCACAGAGTTACATCTTTCCCTTCAAGAAGCCTTTCGCTAAGGATGTTCTTGTGGAATTGGCAAAGGGATATTTGGAACCCCATAGAGGCCTATGGTGAAAAAGGAAATATCTTCCGTTCAAAACTGGAAAGAAGCTTTCTGAGAAACTGCTCTGTGTTCTGTTAATTCATCTCACCGAGTAATATCTTTCCCTTCAAGAAGCCTTTCGCTAACGCTGTTCTTGTGGAATTGGCAAAGGGATATTTGGAAGCCCATAGAGGGCTACGGTGAAAAAGGAAATATCTTCCGTTCAAAACTGGAAAGAAGCTTTCTGAGAAACTGCTCTGTGTTCTGTTCATTCATCTCACAGAGTTACATCTTTCCCTTCAGGAAGCCTTTCGCTAAGGCTGTTATTGTGGAATTGGCAAAGGGATATTTGGAAGCCCATAGAGGGCTATTTTGAAAAAGGAAATATCTTCCGTTCAAAACTGGAAAGAAGCTTTCTGAGAAACTGCTCTGTGTTCTGTTAATTCATCTCACCGAGTTACATCTTTCCCTTCAAGAAGCCTTTCGCTAAGGCTGTTATTGTGGAATTGGCAAAGGGATATTTGGAAGCCCATAGAGGGCTATTTTGAAAAAGGAAATATCTTCCGTTCAAAACTGGAAAGAAGCTTTCTGAGAAACTGCTCTGTGTTCTGTTAATTCATCTCACAGAGTTACATCTTTCACTTCAAGAAGCCTTTCGCTAAGGCTGTTCTTGTGGAATTGGCAAAGGGATATTTGGTAGCCCATAGAGGGCTATGGTGAAAAAGGAAATATCTTCCGTTCAAAAATGGAAAGAAGCTTTCTGAGAAACTGCTCTGTGTTCTGTTAATTCATCTCACAGAGTTACATCTTTCCCTTCAACAAGCCTTTCGCTAAGGCTGCTCTTGAGGAATTGGCAAAGTGATATTTGGAAGCCCATAGAGGGATATGGTGAAAAAGGAAATATCTTCCGTTCAAAACTGGAAAGAAGCTTTCTGAGAAACTGCTCTGTGTTCTGTTAATTCATCTCACAGAGTTACATCTTTCACTTCAAGAAGCCTTTCGCTAAGCCTGTTCTTGTGGAATTGGCAAAGGGATATTTGGAAGCCCTTAGAGGGCTATGGTGAAAAAGGAAATATCGTCCGTTCAAAACTGGAAAGAAGCTTTCTGAGAAACTGCTCTGTGTTCTCTTAATTCATCTCACAGAGTTACATCTTTCCGTTCAAGAAGCCTTTCGCTAAGGCTGTTCTTGTGGAATTGGCAAAGGGATATTTGGAACCCCATAGAGGCCTATGGTGAAAAAGGAAATATCTTCCGTTCAAAACTGGAAAGAAGCTTTCTGAGAAACTGCTCTGTGTTCTGTTAATTCATCTCACCGAGTTACATCTTTCCCTTCAAGAAGCCTTTCGCTAAGGCTGTTCTTGTGGAATTGGCAAAGGGATATTTGGAAGCCCATAGAGGGCTACGGTGAAAAAGGAAATATCTTCCGTTCAAAACTGGAAAGAAGCTTTCTGAGAAACTGCTCTGTGTTCTGTTAATTCATCTCACAGAGTTACATCTTTCCCTTCAAGTAGCCTTTCGCTAAGTCTGTTCTTGTGGAATTGGCAAAGGGATATTTTGAAGCCCATAGAGGGCTACGGTGAAAAAGGAAATATCCTCCGTTCAAAACTGGAAAGAATCTTTCTGAGAAACTGCTCTGTGTTCTCTTAATTCATCTCACAGAGTTACATCTTTCCCTTCAAGAAGCCTTTCGCTAAGGCTGTTCCTGTGGAATTGGCAAAGGGATATTTGGAAGCCCATAGAGGGCTATGGTGAAAAAGGAAATATCTTCCGTACAAAAATGGAAAGAAGCTATCTGAGAAACTGCTCTGTGTTCTGTTAATTCATCTCACAGAGTTACATCTTTCCCTTCAACAAGCCTTTCGCTAAGGCTGTTCTAGAGGAATTGGCAAAGTGATATTTGGAAGCCCATAGAGGGATATGGTGAAAAAGGAAATATCTTCCGTTCAAAACTGGAAAGAAGCTTTCTGAGAAACTGCTCTGTGTTCTCTTAATTCATCTCACAGAGTTACATCTTTCCCTTCAAGAAGCCTTTCGCTAAGGATGTTCTTGTGGAATTGGCAAAGGGATATTTGGAACCCCATAGAGGCCTATGGTGAAAAAGGAAATATCTTCCGTTCAAAACTGGAAAGAAGCTTTCTGAGAAACTGCTCTGTGTTCTGTTAATTCATCTCACCGAGTAACATCTTTCCCTTCAAGAAGCCTTTCGCTAACGCTGTTCTTGTGGAATTGGCAAAGGGATATTTGGAAGCCCATAGAGGGCTACGGTGAAAAAGGAAATATCTTCCGTTCAAAACTGGAAAGAAGCTTTCTGAGAAACTGCTCTGTGTTCTGTTAATTCATCTCACAGAGTTACATCTTTCCCTTCAAGTAGCCTTTCGCTAAGGCTGTTCTTGTGGAATTGGCAAAGGGATATTTGGAAGCCCCTAGAGGGCTACGGTGAAAAAGGAAATATCCTCCGTTCAAAACTGGAAAGAATCTTTCTGAGAAACTGCTCTGTGTTCTCTTAATTCGTCTCACAGAGTTACATCTTTCCCTTCAAGAAGCCTTTCGCTAAGGCTGTTCTTGTGGAATTGGCAAAGGGATATTTGGAAGCCCATAGAGGGCTATGGTGAAAAAGGAAATATCTTCCGTTCAAAACTGGAAAGAAGCTTTCTGAGAAACTGCTCTGTGTTCTGTTAATTCATCTCACAGAGTTACATCTTTCCCATCAAAAAGCCTTTCGCTAAGACTATTCTTGTGGAATTGGCAAAGGGATATTTGGAAGCCCATAGAGCGCTATGGTGAAAAAGGAAATATCTTCCGTTCAAAACAGGAAAGAAGCTTTCTGAGAAACTGCTCTGTGTTCTGTTAATTCATCTCACAGAGTTACATCTTTCCCTTCCAGAATCCTTTCGCTAAGGCGGTTCTTGTGTAATTGGCAAAGGGATTTTTGGAAGCCCATAGATGGCTATGGTGAAAAAGGAAATATCTTCCGTTCAAAACTGGAAAGAAGCTTTCTGAGAAACTGCTCTGTGTTCTCTTAATTCATCTCACAGAGTTACATCTTTCCCTTCAAGAAGTCTTTCGCTAAGGCTGTTCTTGTTGAATTGTCAAAGGGATATTTGGAAGCCCATAGAGGGCTATGGTGAAAAAGGAAATATCTTCCGTTCAAAACTGGAAAGACGCTTTCTGAGAAACTACTCTGTGTTCTGTTAATTCATCTCACAGAGTTACATCTTTCCCTTCAAGAAGCCTTTCCTAAGGCGATTCCTGTGGAATTGGCAAAGGGATATTTGGAAGCCCATAGAGGGCTATGGTGAGAAAGGAAATATCTCCCGTTCAAAACTGGAAAGAAGCTTTCTGAGAAACTGCGCTGTGTTCTGTTAATTCATCTCACAGAGTTCCATCTTTCCCTTCAAGAAGCCTTTCGCTAAGGCTGTTCTTGTGGAATTGGCAAAGGGATATTTGGAATCCCATAGAGGGCTATGGTGAAAAAGGAAATATCTTCCGTTCAAAACTGGAAAGAAGCTTTCTGAGAAACTGCTCTGTGTTCTCTTAATTCATCTCACAGAGTTACATCTTTCCCTTCAAGAAGCCTTTCGCTAAGGCTGTTCTTCTGGAATTGGCAAAGGGATATTTGGAAGCCCATAGAGGGCTATGGTGAAAAAGGAAATATCTTCAGTTCAAAAGTGGAAAGAAGCTTTCGGAGAAACTGCTCGGTGTTCTGTTAATTCATCTCACAGAGTTACATCTTTCCCTTCAAGAAGCCTTTCGCTAAGGCTGTTCTTGTGGAATTGGCAAAGGGATATTTGGAAGCCCTTAGAGGCCTATGGTGAAAAAGGAAATATCTTCCGTTCAAAACTGGAAAGAAGCTTTCTGAGAAACTGCTCTGTATTCTGTTCATTCATCTCACAGAGTTACATCTTTCCCTTCAAGAAGCCTTTCGCTAAGGCTGTTCTTGTGGAATTGTCAAAGGGATATTTGGAAGCCCATAGAGGGCTATGGTGAAAAAGGAAATATCTTCCGTTCAAAACTGGAAAGAAGCTTTCTGAGAAACTGCTCTGTTCTGTTAATTCATCTCACCGAGTTACATCTTTCCCTTCAAGAAGCCTTTCGCTAAGGCTGTTATTGTGGAATTGGCAAAGGGATATTTGGAAGCACATAGAGGGCTATTTTGAAAAAGGAAATATCTTCCGTTCAAAACTGGAAAGAAGCTTTCTGAGAAACTGCTCTGTGTTCTGTTCATTCATCTCACAGAGTTACATCTTTCCCTTCAAGAAGCCTTTCGCTAAGGCTGTTCTTGTGGAATTGGCAAAGGGATATTTGGAAGCCCATAGAGGGCTATGGTGAACAAGGAAATATCTTCCTTTCAAAAGTGGAAAGAAGCTTTCTGACAAACTGCTCTGTGTTCTGTTAATTCATCTCACAGAGTTACATCTTTCCCTTCAACAAGCCTTTCGCTAAGGCTGTTCTTGAGGAATTGGCAAAGTGATATTTTGAAGCCCATAGAGGGCTACGGTGAAAAAGGAAATATCTTCCGTTCAAAACTGGAAAGAAGCTTTCTGAGAAACTGCTCTGTGTTCTGTTAATTCCTCTCACAGAATTACATCTTTCCCTTCAAGAAGCCTTTCGCTAAGGCTGTTCTTGTGGAATTGGCAAAGGGATATTTGGAAGCCCATAGAGGGCTACGGTGAAAAAGGAAATATCTTCCGTTCAAAAATGGAAAGAAGCTTTCGGAGAAACTGCTCTGTGTTCTGTTAATTCATCTCACAGAGTTACATCTTTCCCTTCAAGAAGCCTTTCGCTAAGGCTGTTCTTGTGGAATTGGCAAAGGGATATTTGGAAGCCCTTAGAGGGCTATGGTGAAAAAGGAAATATCTTCCGTTCAAAACTGGAAAGAAGCTTTCTGAGAAACTGCTCTGTGTTCTCTTAATTCATCTCACAGAGTTACATCTTTCTCTTCAAGAAGCCTTTCGCTAAGGTTGTTCTTGTGGAATTGGCAAAGGGATATTTGGAAGCCCATAGAGGGCTATGGTGAAAAAGGAAATATCTTCCGTTCAAAACTGGAAAGAAGCTTTCGAAGAAACTGCTCTGTGTTCTGTTAATTAATCTCACAGAGTTACATCTTTCCCTTCAACAAGCCGTTCGCTAAGGCTGTTCTTAAGGAATTGGCAAAGTGATATTTGGAAGCCCATAGAGGGCTATGGTGAAAAAGGAAATATCTTTCGTTCAAAACTGGAAAGAAGCTTTCTGAGAAACTGCTCTGTGTTCTGTTAATTCATCTCACAGAGTTACATCTTTCCCTTCAACAAGCCTTTCGCTAAGGCTGTTCTAGAGGAATTGGCAAAGTGATATTTGGAAGCCCATAGAGGGATATGGTGAAAAAGGAAATATCTTCCGTTCAAAACTGGAAAGAAGCTTTCTGAGAAACTGCTCTGTGTTCTGTTAATTCATCTCACCGAGTAACATCTTTCCCTTCAAGAAGCCTTTCGCTAACGCTGTTCTTGTGGAATTGGCAAAGGGATATTTGGAAGCCCATAGAGGGCTACGGTGAAAAAGGAAATATCTTCCGTTCAAAACTGGAAAGAAGCTTTCTGAGAAACTGCTCTGTGTTCTGTTAATTCATCTCACAGATTTACATCTTTCCCTTCAAGTAGCCTTTCGCTAAGGCTGTTCTTGTGGAATTGGCAAAGGGATATTTGGAAGCCCATAGAGGGCTACGGTGAAAAAGGAAATATCCTCCGTTCAAAACTGGAAAGAATCTTTCTGAGAAACTGCTCTGTGTTCTCTTAATTCGTCTCACAGAGTTACATCTTTCCCTTCAAGAAGCCTTTCGCTAAGGCTGTTCTTGTGGAATTGGCAAAGGGATATTTGGAAGCCCATAGAGGGCTATGGTGAAAAAGGAAATATCTTCCGTTCAAAACTGGAAAGAAGCTTTCTGAGAAACTGCTCTGTGTTCTGTTAATTCATCTCACAGAGTTACATCTTTCCCATCAAAAAGCCTTTCGCTAAGACTATTCTTGTGGAATTGGCAAATGGATATTTGGAAGCCCATAGAGCGCTATGGTGAAAAAGGAAATATCTTCCATTCAAAACAGGAAAGAAGCTTTCTGAGAAACTGCTCTGTGTTTTGTTAATTCATCTCACAGAGTTACATCTTTCCCTTCAAGAAGCCTTTCGCTAAGGCGGTTCTTGTGTAATTGGCAAAGGGATTTTTGGAAGCCCATAGATGGCTATGGTGAAAAAGGAAATATCTTCCGTTCAAAACTGGAAAGAAGCTTTCTGAGAAACTGCTCTGTGTTCTCTTAATTCATCTCACAGAGTTACATCTTTCCCTTCAAGAAGTCTTTCGCTAAGGCTGTTCTTGTTGAATTGTCAAAGGGATATTTGGAAGCCCATAGAGGGCTATGGTGAAAAAGGAAATCTCTTCCGTTCAAAACTGGAAAGACGCTTTCTGAGAAACTACTCTGTGTTCTGTTAATTCATCTCACAGAGTTACATCTTTCCCTTCAAGAAGCCTTTCCTAAGGCGATTCCTGTGGAATTGGCAAAGGGATATTTGGAAGCCCATAGAGGGCTATGGTGAAAAAGGAAATATCTCCCGTTCAAAACTGGAAAGAAGCTTTCTGAGAAACTGCGCTGTGTTCTGTTAATTCATCTCACAGAGTTCCATCTTTCCCTTCAAGAAGCCTTTCGCTAAGGCTGTTCTTGTGGAATTGGCAAAGGGATATTTGGAAGCCCATAGAGGGCTACGGTGAAAAAGGAAATATCTTCCGTTCAAAACTGGAAAGAAGCTTTCTGAGAAACTGCTCTGTGTTCTCTTAATTCATCTCACAGAGTTACATCTTTCCCTTCAAGAAGCCTTTCGCTAAGGCTGTTCTTGTGGAATTGGCAAAGGGATATTTGGAAGCCCATAGAGGGCTATGGTGAAAAAGGAAATATCTTCAGTTCAAAAGTGGAAAGAAGCTTTCGGAGAAACTGCTCGGTGTTCTGTTAATTCATCTCACAGACTTACATCTTTCCTTTCAAGAAGCCTTTCGCTAAGGCTGTTCTTGTGGAATTGGCAAAGGGATATTTGGAAGCCCTTAGAGGCCTATGGTGAAAAAGGAAATATCTTCCGTTCAAAACCGGAGAGAAGCTTTCTGAGAAACTGCTCTGTATTCTGTTCATTCATCTCACAGAGTTACATCTTTCCCTTCAAGAAGCCTTTCGCTAAGGCTGTTCTTGTGGAATTGGCAAAGGGATATTTGGAAGCACATAGAGGGCTATTTTGAAAAAGGAAATATCTTCCGTTCAAAACTGGAAAGAAGCTTTCTGAGAAACTGCTCTGTGTTCTGTTCATTCATCTCACAGAGTTACATCTTTCCCTTCAAGAAGCCTTTCGCTAAGGCTGTTCTTGTGGAATTGGCAAAGGGATATTTGGAAGCCCATAGAGGGCTATGGTGAAAAAGGAAATATCTTCCTTTCAAAAGTGGAAAGAAGCTTTCTGACAAACTGCTCTGTGTTCTGTTAATTCATCTCACAGAGTTACATCTTTCCCTTCAACAAGCCTTTCGCTAAGGCTGTTCTTGAGGAATTGGCAAAGTGATATTTTGAAGCCCATAGAGGGCTACGGTGAAAAAGGAAATATCTTCCGTTCAAAACTGGAAAGAAGCTTTCTGAGAAACTGCTCTGTGTTCTGTTAATTCCTCTCACAGAGTTACATCTTTCCCTTCAAGAAGCCTTTCGCTAAGGCTGTTCTTGTGGAATTGGCAAAGGGATATTTGGAAGCCCATAGAGGGCTACGGTGAAAAAGGAAATATCTTCCGTTCAAAAATGGAAAGAAGCTTTCGGAGAAACTGCTCTGTGTTCTGTTAATTCATCTCACAGAGTTACATCTTTCCCTTCAAGAAGCCTTTCGCTAAGGCTGTTCTTGTGGAATTGGCAAAGGGATATTTGGAAGCCCATAGAGGGCTATGGTGAAAAAGGAAATATCTTCCGTTCAAAACTGGAAAGAAGCTTTCTGAGAAACTGCTCTGTGTTCTCTTAATTCATCTCACAGAGTTACATCTTTCTCTTCAAGAAGCCTTTCGCTAAGGTTGTTCTTGTGGAATTGGCAAAGGGATATTTGGAAGCCCATAGAGGGCTATGGTGAAAAAGGAAATATCTTCCGTTCAAAACTGGAAAGAAGCTTTCGAAGAAACTGCTCTGTGTTCTGTTAATTAATCTCACAGAGTTACATCTTTCCCTTCAACAAGCCGTTCGCTAAGGCTGTTCTTAAGGAATTGGCAAAGTGATATTTGGAAGCCCATAGAGGGCTATGGTGAAAAAGGAAATATCTTTCGTTCAAAACTGGAAAGAAGCTTTCTGAGAAACTGCTCTGTGTTCTGTTAATTCATCTCACAGGGTTACATCTTTCCCTTCAAGAAGCCTTTCGCTAAGGCTGTTCTTGTGGAATTGGCAAAGGGATATTTGGAAGCCCATAGAGGGCTATGGTGAAAAAGGAAATATCTTCCGTTCAAAACTGGAAAGAAGCTTTCTGAAAAACTGCTCTGTGTTCTGTTCATTCATCTCACAGAGTTACATCTTTCCCTTCAAGAAGCCTTTCGCTAAGGCTGTTCTTGTGGAATTGGCAAAGTGATATTTGGAAGCCCATAGAGACCTATGGTGAAAAAGGAAATATCTTCCGTTCAAAACTGGAAAGAAGCTTTCTGAGAAACTGCTCTGTATTCTGTTAATTCATCTCACCGAGTTACATCTTTCCCTTCAAGAAGCCTTTCGCTAACGCTGTTCTTGTGGAATTGGCAAAGGGATATTTGGAAGCCCATAGAGGGCTACGGTGAAAAAGGAAATATCTTCCGTTCAAAACTGGAAAGAAGCTTTCTGAGAAACTGTTCTGTGTTCTCTTCATTCATCTCACAGAGTTACATCTTTCCCTTCAAGAAGCCTTTCGCTAAGGTGTTCTTGTGGAATTGGCAAAGGGATATTTGGAAGCCCATAGAGGGCTACGGTGAAAAAGGAAATATCCACCGTTCAAAACTGGAAAGAAGCTTTCTGAGAAACTGCTCTGTGTTCTCTTAATTCATCTCACAGAGTTACATCTTTCCCTTCAAGAAGCCTTTCGCTAAGGCTGTTCTTGTGGAATTGGCAAAGGGATATTTGGAAGCCCATCGAGGGCTATGGTGAAAAAGGAAATATCCTCCGTTCAAAACTGGTAAGAAGCTTTCTGAGAAACTGCTCTGTGTTCTCTTAATTCATCTCACAGAGTTACATCTTTCCCTTCAAGAAGCCTTTCGCTAAGGCTGTTCTTGTGGAATTGGCAAAGGGATATTTGCAAGCCAACAGAGGGCTATGCTGAAAAAGGAAATATCTTCCGTTCAAAAGTGGAAAGAATCTTTCTGAGAAACTGCTCTGTGTTCTGTTAATTCATCTCACACAGTTACATCTTTCCCTTGAAAAAGCCTTTCGCTAAGGCTATTCTTGTGGAATTGGCAAAGGGATATTTGGAAGCCAATAGAGGGCTATGGTGAAAAAGGAAATATCTTCCGTTCAAAACTGGAAAGAAGCTTTCTGTGAAACTACTCTGTGTTCTGTTAATTCATCTCACAGAGTTACATCTTTCCCTTCAAGAAGCCTTTCCTAAGGCGGTTCCTGTGGAATTGGCAAAGGGATATTTGGAAGCCCATAGAGGGCTATGTTGAAAAAGAAAATATCTCCCGTTCAAAACTGGAAAGAAGGTTTCTGAGAAACTGCGCTGTGTTCTGTTAATTCATCTCACAGAGTTACATCTTTCCCTTCAAGAAGCCTTTCGCTAAGGCTGTTCTTGTGGAATTGGCAAAGGGATATTTGGAAGCCCACAGAGGGCTATGGTGAAAAAGGAAATATCTTCCGTTCAAAACTGGAAAGAAGCTTTCTGAGAAACTGCTCTGTGTTCTCTTAATTCATCTCACAGAGTTACATCTTTCCCTTCAAGAAGCCTTTCGCTAAGGCTGTTCTTTAGGAATTGGCAAAGTGATATTTGGAAGCCCATAGAGGGATATGGTGAAAAAGGAAATATCTTCCGTTCAAAACTGGAAAGAAGCTTTCTGAGAAACTGCTCTGTGTTCTGTTAATTCATCTCACAGAGTTACATCTTTCCCTTTAAGAAGCCTTTCGCTAAGCCTGTTCTTGTGGAATTGGCAAAGGGATATTTGGAGGCCCTTAGAGGGCTATGGTGAAAAAGGAAATATCGTCCGTTCAAAACTGGAAAAAGCTTTCTGAGAAACTGCTCTGTGTTCTCTTAATTCATCTCACAGAGTTACATCTTTCCCTTCAAGAAGCCTTTCGCTAAGGATGTTCTTGTGGAATTGGCAAAGGGATATTTGGAACCCCATAGAGGCCTATGGTGAAAAAGGAAATATCTTCCGTTCAAAACTGGAAAGAAGCTTTCTGAGAAACTGCGCTGTGTTCTGTTAATTCATCTCACCGAGTTACATCTTTCCCTTCAAGAAGCCTTTCGCTAAGCCTGTTCTTGTGGAATTGGCAAAGGGATATTTGGAAGCCCATAGAGGGCTACGGTGAAAAAGGAAATATCTTCCGTTCAAAACTGGAAAGAAGCTTTCTGAGAAACTGCTCTCTGTTCTGTTAATTCATCTCACAGAGTTACATCTTTCCCTTCAAGTAGCCTTTCGCTAAGGCTGTTCTTGTGGAATTGGCAAAAGGATATTTGGAAGCCCACAGAGGGCTACGGTGAAAAAGGAAATATCCTCCGTTCAAAACTGGAAAGAATCTTTCTGAGAAACTGCTCTGTGTTCTCTTAATTCATCTCACAGAGTTACATCTTTCCCTTCAAGAAGCCTTTCGCTAAGGCTGTTCTTCTGGAATTGGCAAAGGGATATTTGGAAGCCCATAGAGGGCTATGGTGAAAAAGGAAATATCTTCCGTTCAAAACTGGAAAGAAGCTTTCTGAGAAACTGCTCTGTGTTCTGTTAATTCATCTCACCGAGTAACATCTTTCCCTTCAAGAAGCCTTTCGCTAACGCTGTTCTTGTGGAATTGGCAAAGGGATATTTGGAAGCCCATAGAGGGCTACGGTGAAAAAGGAAATATCTTCCGTTCAAAACTGGAAAGAAGCTTTCTGAGAAACTGCTCTGTGTTCTGTTAATTCATCTCACAGATTTACATCTTTCCCTTCAAGTAGCCTTTCGCTAAGGCTGTTCTTGTGGAATTGGCAAAGGGATATTTGGAAGCCCATAGAGGGCTACGGTGAAAAAGGAAATATCCTCCGTTCAAAACTGGAAAGAATCTTTCTGAGAAACTGCTCTGTGTTCTCTTAATTCGTCTCACAGAGTTACATCTTTCCCTTCAAGAAGCCTTTCGCTAAGGCTGTTCTTGTGGAATTGGCAAAGGGATATTTGGAAGCCCATAGAGGGCTATGGTGAAAAAGGAAATATCTTCCGTTCAAAACTGGAAAGAAGCTTTCTGAGAAACTGCTCTGTGTTCTGTTAATTCATCTCACAGAGTTACATCTTTCCCATCAAAAAGCCTTTCGCTAAGACTATTCTTGTGGAATTGGCAAATGGATATTTGGAAGCCCATAGAGCGCTATGGTGAAAAAGGAAATATCTTCCGTTCAAAACAGGAAAGAAGCTTTCTGAGAAACTGCTCTGTGTTCTGTTAATTCATCTCACAGAGTTACATCTTTCCCTTCCAGAATCCTTTCGCTAAGGCGGTTCTTGTGTAATTGGCAAAGGGATTTTTGGAAGCCCATAGATGGCTATGGTGAAAAAGGAAATATCTTCCGTTCAAAACTGGAAAGAAGCTTTCTGAGAAACTGCTCTGTGTTCTCTTAATTCATCTCACAGAGTTACATCTTTCCCTTCTAGAAGTCTTTCGCTAAGGCTGTTCTTGTTGAATTGTCAAAGGGATATTTGGAAGCCCATAGAGGGCTATGGTGAAAAAGGAAATATCTTCCGTTCAAAACTGGAAAGACGCTTTCTGAGAAACTACTCTGTGTTCTGTTAATTCATCTCACAGAGTTACATCTTTCCCTTCAAGAAGCCTTTCCTAAGGCGATTCCTGTGGAATTGGCAAAGGGATATTTGGAAGCCCATAGAGGGCTATGGTGAAAAAGGAAATATCTCCCGTTCAAAACTGGAAAGAAGCTTTCTGAGAAACTGCGCTGTGTTCTGTTAATTCATCTCACAGAGTTCCATCTTTCCCTTCAAGAAGCCTTTCGCTAAGGCTGTTCTTGTGGAATTGGCAAAGGGATATTTGGAAGCCCATAGAGGGCTACGGTGAAAAAGGAAATATCTTCCGTTCAAAACTGGAAAGAAGCTTTCTGAGAAACTGCTCTGTGTTCTCTTAATTCATCTCACAGAGTTACATCTTTCCCTTCAAGAAGCCTTTCGCTAAGGCTGTTCTTCTGGAATTGGCAAAGGGATATTTGGAAGCCCATAGAGGGCTATGGTGAAAAAGGAAATATCTTCAGTTCAAAAGTGGAAAGAAGCTTTCGGAGAAACTGCTCGGTGTTCTGTTAATTCATCTCACAGAGTTACATCTTTCCTTTCAAGAAGCCTTTCGCTAAGGCTGTTCTTGTGGAATTGGCAAAGGGATATTTGGAAGCCCTTAGAGGCCTATGGTGAAAAAGGAAATATCTTCCGTTCAAAACCGGAGAGAAGCTTTCTGAGAAACTGCTCTGTATTCTGTTCATTCATCTCACAGAGTTACATCTTTCCCTTCAAGAAGCCTTTCGCTAAGGCTGTTCTTGTGGAATTGTCAAAGGGATATTTGGAAGCCCATAGAGGGCTATGGTGAAAAAGGAAATATCTTCCGTTCAAAACTGGAAAGAAGCTTTCTGAGAAACTGCTCTGTTCTGTTAATTCATCTCACCGAGTTACATCTTTCCCTTCAAGAAGCCTTTCGCTAAGGCTGTTATTGTGGAATTGGCAAAGGGATATTTGGAAGCACATAGAGGGCTATTTTGAAAAAGGAAATATCTTCCGTTCAAAACTGGAAAGAAGCTTTCTGAGAAACTGCTCTGTGTTCTGTTCATTCATCTCACAGAGTTACATCTTTCCCTTCAAGAAGCCTTTCGCTAAGGCTGTTCTTGTGGAATTGGCAAAGGGATATTTGGAAGCCCATAGAGGGCTATGGTGAAAAAGGAAATATCTTCCTTTCAAAAGTGGAAAGAAGCTTTCTGACAAACTGCTCTGTGTTCTGTTAATTCATCTCACAGAGTTACATCTTTCCCTTCAACAAGCCTTTCGCTAAGGCTGTTCTTGAGGAATTGGCAAAGTGATATTTTGAAGCCCATAGAGGGCTACGGTGAAAAAGGAAATATCTTCCGTTCAAAACTGGAAAGAAGCTTTCTGAGAAACTGCTCTGTGTTCTGTTAATTCCTCTCACAGAGTTACATCTTTCCCTTCAAGAAGCCTTTCGCTAAGGCTGTTCTTGTGGAATTGGCAAAGGGATATTTGGAAGCCCATAGAGGGCTACGGTGAAAAAGGAAATATCTTCCGTTCAAAAATGGAAAGAAGCTTTCGGAGAAACTGCTCTGTGTTCTGTTAATTCATCTCACAGAGTTACATCTTTCCCTTCAAGAAGCCTTTCGCTAAGGCTGTTCTTGTGGAATTGGCAAAGGGATATTTGGAAGCCCATAGAGGGCTATGGTGAAAAAGGAAATATCTTCCGTTCAAAACTGGAAAGAAGCTTTCTGAGAAACTGCTCTGTGTTCTATTAATTCATCTCACAGAGTTACATCTTTCTCTTCAAGAAGCCTTTCGCTAAGGTTGTTCTTGTGGAATTGGCAAAGGGATATTTGGAAGCCCATAGAGGGCTATGGTGAAAAAGGAAATATCTTCCGTTCAAAACTGGAAAGAAGCTTTCGAAGAAACTGCTCTGTGTTCTGTTAATTAATCTCACAGAGTTACATCTTTCCCTTCAACAAGCCGTTCGCTAAGGCTGTTCTTAAGGAATTGGCAAAGTGATATTTGGAAGCCCATAGAGGGCTATGGTGAAAAAGGAAATATCTTTCGTTCAAAACTGGAAAGAAGCTTTCTGAGAAACTGCTCTGTGTTCTGTTAATTCATCTCACAGTGTTACATCTTTCCCTTCAAGAAGCCTTTCGCTAAGGCTGTTCTTGTGGAATTGGCAAAGGGATATTTGGAAGCCCATAGAGGGCTATGGTGAAAAAGGAAATATCTTCCGTTCAAAACTGGAAAGAAGCTTTCTGAAAAACTGCTCTGTGTTCTGTTCATTCATCTCACAGAGTTACATCTTTCCCTTCAAGAAGCCTTTCGCTAAGGCTGTTCTTGTGGAATTGGCAAAGGGATATTTGGAAGCCCATCGAGGGCTATGGTGAAAAAGGAAATATCCTCCGTTCAAAACTGGTAAGAAGCTTTCTGAGAAACTGCTCTGTGTTCTCTTAATTCATCTCACAGAGTTACATCTTTCCCTTCAAGACGCCTTTCGCTAAGGCTGTTCTTGTGGAATTGGCAAAGGGATATTTGCAAGCCAACAGAGGGCTATGCTGAAAAAGGAAATATCTTCCGTTCAAAAGTGGAAAGAAGCTTTCTGAGAAACTGCTCTGTGTTCTGTTAATTCATCTCACACAGTTACATCTTTCCCTTGAAAAAGCCTTTCGCTAAGGCTATTCTTGTGGAATTGGCAAAGGGATATTTGGAAGCCAATAGAGGGCTATGGTGAAAAAGGAAATATCTTCCGTTCAAAACTGGAAAGAAGCTTTCTGTGAAACTACTCTGTGTTCTGTTAATTCATCTCACAGAGTTACATCTTTCCCTTCAAGAAGCCTTTCCTAAGGCGGTTCCTGTGGAATTGGCAAAGGGATATTTGGAAGCCCATAGAGGGCTATGTTGAAAAAGAAAATATCTCCCGTTCAAAACTGGAAAGAAGGTTTCTGAGAAACTGCGCTGTGTTCTGTTAATTCATCTCACAGAGTTACATCTTTCCCTTCAAGAAGCCTTTCGCTAAGGCTGTTCTTGTGGAATTGGCAAAGGGATATTTGGAAGCCCACAGAGGGCTATGGTGAAAAAGGAAATATCTTCCGTTCAAAACTGGAAAGAAGCTTTCTGAGAAACTGCTCTGTGTTCTCTTAATTCATCTCACAGAGTTACATCTTTCCCTTCAAGAAGCCTTTCGCTAAGGCTGTTCTTTAGGAATTGGCAAAGTGATATTTGGAAGCCCATAGAGGGATATGGTGAAAAAGGAAATATCTTCCGTTCAAAACTGGAAAGAAGCTTTCTGAGAAACTGCTCTGTGTTCTGTTAATTCATCTCACAGAGTTACATCTTTCCCTTTAAGAAGCCTTTCGCTAAGCCTGTTCTTGTGGAATTGGCAAAGGGATATTTGGAGGCCCTTAGAGGGCTATGGTGAAAAAGGAAATATCGTCCGTTCAAAACTGGAAAAAGCTTTCTGAGAAACTGCTCTGTGTTCTCTTAATTCATCTCACAGAGTTACATCTTTCCCTTCAAGAAGCCTTTCGCTAAGGATGTTCTTGTGGAATTGGCAAAGGGATATTTGGAACCCCATAGAGGCCTATGGTGAAAAAGGAAATATCTTCCGTTCAAAACTGGAAAGAAGCTTTCTGAGAAACTGCGCTGTGTTCTGTTAATTCATCTCACCGAGTTACATCTTTCCCTTCAAGAAGCCTTTCGCTAAGCCTGTTCTTGTGGAATTGGCAAAGGGATATTTGGAAGCCCATAGAGGGCTACGGTGAAAAAGGAAATATCTTCCGTTCAAAACTGGAAAGAAGCTTTCTGAGAAACTGCTCTCTGTTCTGTTAATTCATCTCACAGAGTTACATCTTTCCCTTCAAGTAGCCTTTCGCTAAGGCTGTTCTTGTGGAATTGGCAAAAGGATATTTGGAAGCCCATAGAGGGCTACGGTGAAAAAGGAAATATCCTCCGTTCAAAACTGGAAAGAATCTTTCTGAGAAACTGCTCTGTGTTCTCTTAATTCATCTCACAGAGTTACATCTTTCCCTTCAAGAAGCCTTTCGCTAAGGCTGTTCTTGTGGAATTGGCAAAGGGATATTTGGAAGCCCATAGAGGGCTATGGTGAAAAAGGAAATATCTTCCGTTCAAAACTGGAAAGAAGCATTCTGAGAAACTGCTCTGTGTTCTCTTAATTCATCTCACAGAGTTACATCTTTCCCTTCAAAAAGCCTTCCGCTAAGGCTATTCTTGTGGAATTGGCAAAGCGATATTTGGAAGCCCATAGAGGGCTATGGAGAAAAAGGAAATATCTTCCGTTCAAAACTGGAAAGAAGCTTTCTGAGAAACTGCTCTGTGTTCTGTTAATTCATCTCACCGAATTACATCTTTCCCTTCAAGAAGCCTTTCTCTAAGGCTGTTATTGTGGAATTGGCAAAGGGATATTTGGAAGCCCATAGAGGGCTATTTTGAAAAAGGAAATATCTTCCGTTCAAAACTGGAAAGAAGCTTTCTGAGAAACTGCTCTGTGTTCTCTTAATTCATTTCACAGAGTTACATCTTTTCCTTCAAGAAGTCTTTCGCTAAGGCTGTTCTTGTGGAAATGGCAAAGGGATATTTGGAAACACATAGAGGGCTATGGTGAAAAAGGAAATATCTTCCGTTCAAAACTGGAAAGAAGCTTTCTGAGAAACTGCTCTGTGTTTTCTTAATTCATCTCACAGAGTTATATCTTTCCCTTCAAGAAGCCTTTCGCTACGGCTGTTCCTGTGGAATTGGGAAAGGGATATTTGGAAGCCCATAGAGGGCTATGGTGAAAAAGGAAATATCTTCCGTTCAAAAATGGAAAGAAGCTTTCTGAGAAACTGCTCTGTGTTCTGTTAATTCATCTCACAGAGTTACATCTTTCCCTTCAACAAGCCTTTCGCTAAGGCTGTTCTTGAGGAATTGGCAAAGTGATATTTGGAAGCCCATAGAGGGATATGGTGAAAAAGGAAATATCTTCCGTTCAAAACTGGAAAGAAGCTTTCTGAGAAACTGCTCTGTGTTCTGTTAATTCATCTCACAGAGTTACATCTTTCCCTTCAAGAAGCCTTTCGCTAAGCCTGTTCTTGTGGAATTGGCAAAGGGATATTTGGAGGCCCTTAGAGGGCTATGGTGAAAAAGGAAATATCGTCCATTCAAAACTGGAAAAAGCTTTCTGAGAAACTGCTCTGTGTTCTCTTAATTCATGTCACAGAGTTACATCTTTCCCTTAAAGAAGCCTTTCGCTAAGGATGTTCTTGTGGAATTGGCAAAGGGATATTTGGAACCCCATAGAGGCCTATGGTGAAAAAGGAAATATCTTCCGTTCAAAACTTGAAAGAAGCTTTCTGAGAAACTGCTCTGTGTTCTGTTAATTCATCTCACAGAGTTACATCTTTCCCTTCAAGAAGCCTTTCGCTAAGGCTGTTCTTGTGGAATTGGCAAAGGGATATTTGGAAACCCATAGAGGGCTATGGTGAAAAAGGAAATATCTTCCGTTCAAAACTGGAAAGAAGCTTTCTGAAAAACTGCTCTGTGTTCTGTTCATTCATCTCACAGAGTTACATCTTTCCCTTCAAGAAGCCTTTCGCTAAGGCTGTTCTTGTGGAATTGGCAAAGTGATATTTGGAAGCCCATAGAGACCTATGGTGAAAAAGGAAATATCTTCCGTTCAAAACTGGAAAGAAGCTTTCTGAGAAACTGCTCTGTGTTCTGTTAATTCATCTCACCGAGTTACATCTTTCCCTTCAAGAAGCCTTTCGCTAACGCTGTTCTTGTGGAATTGGCAAAGGGATATTTGGAAGCCCATAGAGGGCTACGGTGAAAAAGGAAATATCTTCCGTTCAAAACTGGAAAGAAGCTTTCTGAGAAACTGTTCTGTGTTCTCTTCATTCATCTCACAGAGTTACATCTTTCCCTTCAAGAAGCCTTTCGCTAAGGTGTTCTTGTGGAATTGGCAAAGGGATATTTGGAAGCCCATAGAGGGCTACGGTGAAAAAGGAAATATCCACCGTTCAAAACTGGAAAGAAGCTTTCTGAGAAACTGCTCTGTGTTCTCTTAATTCATCTCACAGAGTTACATCTTTCCCTTCAAGAAGCCTTTCGCTAAGGCTGTTCTTGTGGAATTGGCAAAGGGATATTTGGAAGCCCATTGAGGGCTATGGTGAAAAAGGAAATATCCTCCGTTCAAAACTGGTAAGAAGCTTTCTGAGAAACTGCTCTGTGTTCTCTTAATTCATCTCACAGAGTTACATCTTTCCCTTCAAGACGCCTTTCGCTAAGGCTGTTCTTGTGGAATTGGCAAAGGGATATTTGCAAGCCAACAGAGGGCTATGCTGAAAAAGGAAATATCTTCCGTTCAAAAGTGGAAAGAAGCTTTCTGAGAAACTGCTCTGTGTTCTGTTAATTCATCTCACACAGTTACATCTTTCCCTTGAAAAAGCCTTTCGCTAAGGCTATTCTTGTGGAATTGGCAAAGGGATATTTGGAAGCCAATAGAGGGCTATGGTGAAAAAGGAAATATCTTCCGTTCAAAACTGGAAAGAAGCTTTCTGTGAAACTACTCTGTGTTCTGTTAATTCATCTCACAGAGTTACATCTTTCCCTTCAAGAAGCCTTTCCTAAGGCGGTTCCTGTGGAATTGGCAAAGGGATATTTGGAAGCCCATAGAGGGCTATGTTGAAAAAGAAAATATCTCCCGTTCAAAACTGGAAAGAAGGTTTCTGAGAAACTGCGCTGTGTTCTGTTAATTCATCTCACAGAGTTACATCTTTCCCTTCAAGAAGCCTTTCGCTAAGGCTGTTCTTGTGGAATTGGCAAAGGGATATTTGGAAGCCCACAGAGGGCTATGGTGAAAAAGGAAATATCTTCCGTTCAAAACTGGAAAGAAGCTTTCTGAGAAACTGCTCTGTGTTCTCTTAATTCATCTCACAGAGTTACATCTTTCCCTTCAAGAAGCCTTTCGCTAAGGCTGTTCTTTAGGAATTGGCAAAGTGATATTTGGAAGCCCATAGAGGGATATGGTGAAAAAGGAAATATCTTCCGTTCAAAACTGGAAAGAAGCTTTCTGAGAAACTGCTCTGTGTTCTGTTAATTCATCTCACAGAGTTACATCTTTCCCTTTAAGAAGCCTTTCGCTAAGCCTGTTCTTGTGGAATTGGCAAAGGGATATTTGGAGGCCCTTAGAGGGCTATGGTGAAAAAGGAAATATCGTCCGTTCAAAACTGGAAAAAGCTTTCTGAGAAACTGCTCTGTGTTCTCTTAATTCATCTCACAGAGTTACATCTTTCCCTTCAAGAAGCCTTTCGCTAAGGATGTTCTTGTGGAATTGGCAAAGGGATATTTGGAACCCCATAGAGGCCTATGGTGAAAAAGGAAATATCTTCCGTTCAAAACTGGAAAGAAGCTTTCTGAGAAACTGCGCTGTGTTCTGTTAATTCATCTCACCGAGTTACATCTTTCCCTTCAAGAAGCCTTTCGCTAAGCCTGTTCTTGTGGAATTGGCAAAGGGATATTTGGAAGCCCATAGAGGGCTACGGTGAAAAAGGAAATATCTTCCGTTCAAAACTGGAAAGAAGCTTTCTGAGAAACTGCTCTCTGTTCTGTTAATTCATCTCACAGAGTTACATCTTTCCCTTCAAGTAGCCTTTCGCTAAGGCTGTTCTTGTGGAATTGGCAAAAGGATATTTGGAAGCCCATAGAGGGCTATGGTGAAAAAGGAAATATCCTCCGTTCAAAACTGGAAAGAATCTTTCTGAGAAACTGCTCTGTGTTCTCTTAATTCATCTCACAGAGTTACATCTTTCCCTTCAAGAAGCCTTTCGCTAAGGCTGTTCTTGTGGAATTGGCAAAGGGATATTTGGAAGCCCATAGAGGGCTATGGTGAAAAAGGAAATATCTTCCGTTCAAAACTGGAAAGAAGCTTTCTGAGAAACTGCTCTGTGTTCTCTTAATTCATCTCACAGAGTTACATCTTTCCCTTCAAAAAGCCTTTCGCTAAGACTATTCTTGTGTAATTGGCAAAGGGATATTTGGAAGCCCATAGAGCGCTATGGTGAAAAAGGAAATATCTTCCGTTCAAAACTGGAAAGAAGCTTTCTGAGAAACTGCTCTGTGTTCTCTTAATTCATCTCACAGAGTTACATCTTTCCCTTCAAAAAGCCTTCCGCTAAGGCTATTCTTGTGGAATTGGCAAAGCGATATTTGGAAGCCCATAGAGGGCTATGGTGAAAAAGGAAATATCTTCCGTTCAAAACTGGAAAGAAGCTTTCTGAGAAACTGCTCTGTGTTCTGTTCATTCAACTCACAGAGTTACATCTTTCCCTTCAAGAAGCCTTTCGCTAAGGCTGTTCTTGTGGAATTGTCAAAGGGATATTTGGAAGCCCATAGAGGGCTATGGAGAAAAAGGAAATATCTTCCGTTCAAAACTGGAAAGAAGCTTTCTGAGAAACTGCTCTGTGTTCTGTTAATTCATCTCACCGAATTACATCTTTCCCTTCAAGAAGCCTTTCTCTAAGGCTGTTATTGTGGAATTGGCAAAGGGATATTTGGAAGCCCATAGAGGGCTATTTTGAAAAAGGAAATATCTTCCGTTCAAAACTGGAAAGAAGCTTTCTGAGAAACTGCTCTGTGTTCTCTTAATTCATTTCACAGAGTTACATCTTTTCCTTCAAGAAGTCTTTCGCTAAGGCTGTTCTTGTGGAAATGGCAAAGGGATATTTGGAAACACATAGAGGGCTATGGTGAAAAAGGAAATATCTTCCGTTCAAAACTGGAAAGAAGCTTTCTGAGAAACTGCTCTGTGTTTTCTTAATTCATCTCACAGAGTTATATCTTTCCCTTCAAGAAGCCTTTCGCTACGGCTGTTCCTGTGGAATTGGGAAAGGGATATTTGGAAGCCCATAGAGGGCTATGGTGAAAAAGGAAATATCTTCCGTTCAAAAATGGAAAGAAGCTTTCTGAGAAACTGCTCTGTGTTCTGTTAATTCATCTCACAGAGTTACATCTTTCCCTTCAACAAGCCTTTCGCTAAGGCTGTTCTTGAGGAATTGGCAAAGTGATATTTGGAAGCCCATAGAGGGATATGGTGAAAAAGGAAATATCTTCCGTTCAAAACTGGAAAGAAGCTTTCTGAGAAACTGCTCTGTGTTCTGTTAATTCATCTCACAGAGTTACATCTTTCCCTTCAAGAAGCCTTTCGCTAAGCCTGTTCTTGTGGAATTGGCAAAGGGATATTTGGAGGCCCTTAGAGGGCTATGGTGAAAAAGGAAATATCGTCCGTTCAAAACTGGAAAAAGCTTTCTGAGAAACTGCTCTGTGTTCTCTTAATTCATGTCACAGAGTTACATCTTTCCCTTAAAGAAGCCTTTCGCTAAGGATGTTCTTGTGGAATTGGCAAAGGGATATTTGGAACCCCATAGAGGCCTATGGTGAAAAAGGAAATATCTTCCGTTCAAAACTTGAAAGAAGCTTTCTGAGAAACTGCTCTGTGTTCTGTTAATTCATCTCACAGAGTTACATCTTTCCCTTCAAGAAGCCTTTCGCTAAGGCTGTTCTTGTGGAATTGGCAAATGGATATTTGGAAACCCATAGAGGGCTATGGTGAAAAAGGAAATATCTTCCGTTCAAAACTGGAAAGAAGCTTTCTGAGAAACTGCTCTGTGTTCTGTTAATTCATCTCACAGAGTTACATCTTTCCCTTCAACAAGCCTTTCGCTAAGGCTGTTCTTGAGGAATTGGCAAAGTGATATTTGGAAGCCCATAGAGGGATATGGTGAAAAAGGAAATATCTTCCGTTCAAAACTGGAAAGAAGCTTTCTGAGAAATTGCTCTGTGTTCTGTTAATTCATCTCACAGAGTTACATCTTTCCCTTCAAGAAGCCTTTCGCTAAGGCTGTTCTTGTGGAATTGGCAAAGGGATATTTGGAGGCCCTTAGAGGGCTATGGTGAAAAAGGAAATATCGTCCGTTCAAAACTGGAAAGAAGCTTTCGGAGAAACTGCTCGGTGTTCTGTTAATTCATCTCACAGAGTTACATCTTTCCCTTCAAGAAGCCTTTCGCTAAGGCTGTGCTTGTGGAATTTTCAAAGGGATATTTGGAAGCCCTTAGAGGCCTATGGTGAAAAAGGAAATATCTTCCTTTCAAAACTGGAAAGAAGCTTTCTGAGAAACTGCTCTGTGTTCTGTTCATTCATCTCACAGAGTTACATCTTTCCCTTCAGGAAGCCTTTCGCTAAGGCTGTTATTGTGGAATTGGCAAAGGGATATTTGGAAGCCCATAGAGGGCTATTTTGAAAAAGGAAATATCTTCCGTTCAAAACTGGAAAGAAGCTTTCTGAGAAACTGCTCTGTGTTCTGTTAATTCATCTCACCGAGTTACATCTTTCCCTTCAAGAAGCCTTTCGCTAAGGCTGTTATTGTGGAATTGGCAAAGGGATATTTGGAAGCCCATAGAGGGCTATTTTGAAAAAGGAAATATCTTCCGTTCAAAACTGGAAAGAAGCTTTCTGAGAAACTGCTCTGTGTTCTGTTAATTCATCTCACAGAGTTACATCTTTCACTTCAAGAAGCCTTTCGCTAAGGCTGTTCTTGTGGAATTGGCAAAGGGATATTTGGTAGCCCATAGAGGGCTATGGTGAAAAAGGAAATATCTTCCGTTCAAAACTGGAAAGAAGCTTTCTGAGAAACTGCTCTGTGTTCTCTTAATTCATCTCACAGAGTTACATCTTTTCCTTCAAGAAGCCTTTCGCTAAGGCTGTTCTTGTGGAAATGGCAAAGGGATATTTGGAAACACATAGAGGGCTATGGTGAAAAAGGAAATATCTTCCGTTCAAAACTGGAAAGAAGCTTTCTGAGAAACTGCTCTGTGTTTTCTTAATTCATCTCACAGAGTTACATCTTTCCCTTCAAGAAGCCTTTCGCTAAGGCTGTTCTTGTGGAATTGGCAAAGGGATATTTGGAAGCCCATAGATGGCTATGGTGAAAAAGGAAATATCTTCCGTTCAAAAATGGAAAGAAGCTTTCTGAGAAACTGCTCTGTGTTCTGTTAATTCATCTCACAGAGTTACATCTTTCCCTTCAACAAGCCTTTCGCTAAGGCTGTTCTTGAGGAATTGGCAAAGTGATATTTGGAAGCCCATAGAGGGATATGGTGAAAAAGGAAATATCTTCCGTTCAAAACTGGAAAGAAACTTTCTGAGAAACTGCTCTGTGTTCTGTTAATTCATCTCACAGAGTTACATCTTTCACTTCAAGAAGCCTTTCGCTAAGCCTGTTCTTGTGGAATTGGCAAAGGGATATTTGGAAGCCCTTAGAGGGCTATGGTGAAAAAGGAAATATCGTCCGTTCAAAACTGGAAAGAAGCTTTCTGAGAAACTGCTCTGTGTTCTCTTAATTCATCTCACAGAGTTACATCTTTCCGTTCAAGAAGCCTTTCGCTAAGGCTGTTCTTGTGGAATCGGCAAAGGGATATTTGGAACCCCATAGAGGCCTAAGGTGAAAAAGGAATTATCTTCCGTTCAAAACTGGAAAGAAGCTTTCTGAGAAACTGCTCTGTGTTCTGTTAATTCATCTCACCGAGTTACATCTTTCCCTTCAAGAAGCCTTTCGCTAAGGCTGTTCTTGTGGAATTGGCAAAGGGATATTTGGAAGCCCATAGAGGGCTACGGTGAAAAAGGAAATATCTTCCGTTCAAAACTGGAAAGAAGCTTTCTGAGAAACTGCTCTGTGTTCTGTTAATTCATCTCACAGAGTTACATCTTTCCCTTCAAGTAGCCTTTCGCTAAGTCTGTTCTTGTGGAATTGGCAAAGGGATATTTTGAAGCCCATAGAGGGCTACGGTGAAAAAGGAAATATCTTCCGTTCAAAACTGGAAAGAAGCTTTCTGAGAAACTGCTCTGTGTTCTCTTAATTCATCTCACAGAGTTACATCTTTCCCTTCAAGAAGCCTTTCGCTAAGGCTGTTCCTGTGGAATTGGCAAAGGGATATTTGGAAGCCCATAGAGGGCTATGGTGGAAAAGGAAATATCTTCCGTACAAAAATGGAAAAAAGCTATCTGAGAAACTGCTCTGTGTTCTGTTAATTCATCTCACAGAGTTACATCTTTCCCTTCAACAAGCCTTTCGCTAAGGCTGTTCTAGAGGAATTGGCAAAGTGATATTTGGAAGCCCATAGAGGGATATGGTGAAAAAGGAAATATCTTCCGTTCAAAACTGGAAAGAAGCTTTCTGAGAAACTGCTCTGTGTTCTCTTAATTCATCTCACAGAGTTACATCTTTCCCTTCAAGAAGCCTTTCGCTAAGGATGTTCTTGTGGAATTGGCAAAGGGATATTTGGAACCCCATAGAGGCCTATGGTGAAAAAGGAAATATCTTCCGTTCAAAACTGGAAAGAAGCTTTCTGAGAAACTGCTCTGTGTTCTGTTAATTCATCTCACCGAGTAACATCTTTCCCTTCAAGAAGCCTTTCGCTAACGCTGTTCTTGTGGAATTGGCAAAGGGATATTTGGAAGCCCATAGAGGGCTACGTTGAAAAAGGAAATATCTTCCGTTCAAAACTGGAAAGAAGGTTTCTGAGAAACTGCTCTGTGTTCTGTTAATTCGTCTCACAGAGTTACATCTTTCCCTTCAAGGAGCCTTTCGCTAAGGCTATTCTTGTGGAATTGGCAAAGGGATATTTGGAAGCCCATAGAGGGCTACGGTGAAAAAGGAAATATCCTCCGTTCAAAACTGGAAAGAATCTTTCTGAGAAACTGCTCTGTGTTCTCTTAATTCGTCTCACAGAGTTACATCTTTCCCTTCAAGAAGCCTTTCGCTAAGGCTGTTCTTGTGGAATTGGCAAAGGGATATTTGGAAGCCCATAGATGGCTATGGTGAAAAAGGAAATATCTTCCGTTCAAAACTGGAAAGAAGCTTTCTGAGAAACTGCTCTGTGTTCTGTTAATTCATCTCACAGAGTTACATCTTTCCCATCAAAAAGCCTTTCGCTAAGACTATTCTTGTGGAATTGGCAAAGGGATATTTGGAAGCCCATAGAGCGCTATGGTGAAAAAGTAAATATCTTCCGTTCAAAACAGGAAAGAAGCTTTCTGAGAAACTGCTCTGTGTTCTGTTCATTCATCTCACAGAGTTACATCTTTGCCTTCAAGAAGCCTTTCGCTAAGGCTGTTCTTGTGGAATTGGCAAAGGGATATTTGGAAGCCCATAGAGGGCTATGGTGAAAAAGGAAATATCTTCCTTTCAAAAGTGGAAAGAAGCTTTCTGACAAACTGCTCTGTGTTCTGTTAATTCATCTCACAGAGTTACATCTTTCCCTTCAACAAGCCTTTCGCTAAGGCTGTTCTTGAGGAATTGGCAAAGTGATATTTTTAAGCCCATAGAGGGCTACGGTGAAAAAGGAAATATCTTCCGTTCAAAACTGGAAAGAAGCTTTCTGAGAAACTGCTCTGTGTTCTGTTAATTCCTCTCACAGAGTTACATCTTTCCCTTCAAGAAGCCTTTCGCTAAGGCTGTTCTTGTGGAATTGGCAAAGGGATATTTGGAAGCCCATAGAGGGCTACGGTGAAAAAGGAAATATCTTCCGTTCAAAAATGGAAAGAAGCTTTCGGAGAAACTGCTCTGTGTTCTGTTAATTCATCTCACAGAGTTACATCTTTCCCTTCAAGAAGCCTTTCGCTAAGGCTGTTCTTGTGGAATTGGCAAAGGGATATTTGGAAGCCCTTAGAGGGCTATGGTGAAAAAGGAAATATCTTCCGTTCAAAACTGGAAAGAAGCTTTCTGAGAAACTGCTCTGTGTTCTCTTAATTCATCTCACAGAGTTACATCTTTCTCTTCAAGAAGCCTTTCGCTAAGGTTGTTCTTGTGGAATTGGCAAAGGGATATTTGGAAGCCCATAGAGGGCTATGGTGAAAAAGGAAATATCTTCCGTTCAAAACTGGAAAGAAGCTTTCGAAGAAACTGCTCTGTGTTCTGTTAATTAATCTCACAGAGTTACATCTTTCCCTTCAACAAGCCGTTCGTTAAGGCTGTTCTTAAGGAATTGGCAAAGTGATATTTGGAAGCCCATAGAGGGCTATGGTGAAAAAGGAAATATCTTTCGTTCAAAACTGGAAAGAAGCTTTCTGAGAAACTGCTCTGTGTTCTGTTAATTCATCTCACAGGGTTACATCTTTCCCTTCAAGAAGCCTTTCGCTAAGGCTGTTCTTGTGGAATTGGCAAAGGGATATTTGGAAGCCCATAGAGGGCTATGGTGAAAAAGGAAATTTCTTCCGTTCAAAACTGGAAAGAAGCTTTCTGAAAAACTGCTCTGTGTTCTGTTCATTCATCTCACAGAGTTACATCTTTCCCTTCAAGAAGCCTTTCGCTAAGGCTGTTCTTGTGGAATTGGCAAAGTGATATTTGGAAGCCCATAGAGACCTATGGTGAAAAAGGAAATATCTTCCGTTCAAAACTGGAAAGAAGCTTTCTGAGAAACTGCTCTGTGTTCTGTTAATTCATCTCACCGAGTTACATCTTTCCCTTCAAGAAGCCTTTCGCTAACGCTGTTCTTGTGGAATTGGCAAAGGGATATTTGGAAGCCCATCGAGGGCTATGGTGAAAAAGGAAATATCCTCCGTTCAAAACTGGTAAGAAGCTTTCTGAGAAACTGCTCTGTGTTCTCTTAATTCATCTCACAGAGTTACATCTTTCCCTTCAAGAAGCCTTTCGCTAAGGCTGTTCTTGTGGAATTGGCAAAGGGATATTTGCAAGCCAACAGAGGGCTAGGCTGAAAAAGGAAATATCTTCCGTTCAAAAGTGGAAAGAAGCTTTCTGAGAAACTGCTCTGTGTTCTGTTAATTCATCTCACACAGTTACATCTTTCCCTTGAAAAAGCCTTTCGCTAAGGCTATTCTTGTGGAATTGGCAAAGGGATATTTGGAAGCCCATAGAGGGCTATGGTGAAAAAGGAAATATCTTCCGTTCAAAACTGGAAAGAAGCTTTCTGAGAAACTACTCTGTGTTCTGTTAATTCATCTCACAGAGTTACATCTTTCCCTTCAAGAAGCCTTTCCTAAGGCGGTTCCTGTGGAATTGGCAAAGGGATATTTGGAAGCCCATAGAGGGCTATGTTGAAAAAGGAAATATCTCCCGTTCAAAACTGGAAAGAAGGTTTCTGAGAAACTGCGCTGTGTTCTGTTAATTCATCTCACAGAGTTACATCTTTCCCTTCAAGAAGCCTTTCGCTAAGGCTGTTCTTGTGGAATTGGCAAAGGGATATTTGGAAGCCCACAGAGGGCTATGGTGAAAAAGGAAATATCTTCCGTTCAAAACTGGAAAGAAGCTTTCTGAGAAACTGCTCTGTGTTCTCTTAATTCATCTCACAGAGTTACATCTTTCCCTTCAAGAAGCCTTTCGCTAAGGCTGTTCTTTAGGAATTGGCAAAGTGATATTTGGAAGCCCATAGAGGGATATGGTGAAAAAGGAAATATCTTCCGTTCAAAACTGGAAAGAAGCTTTCTGAGAAACTGCTCTGTGTTCTGTTAATTCATCTCACATAGTTACATCTTTCCCTTTAAGAAGCCTTTCGCTAAGCCTGTTCTTGTGGAATTGGCAAAGGGATATTTGGAGGCCCTTAGAGGGCTATGGTGAAAAAGGAAATATCGTCCGTTCAAAACTGGAAAAAGCTTTCTGAGAAACTGCTCTGTGTTCTCTTAATTCATCTCACAGAGTTACATCTTTCCCTTCAAGAAGCCTTTCGCTAAGGATGTTCTTGTGGAATTGGCAAAGGGATATTTGGAACCCCATAGAGGCCTATGGTGAAAAAGGAAATATCTTCCGTTCAAAACTGGAAAGAAGCTTTCTGAGAAACTGCGCTGTGTTCTGTTAATTCATCTCACCGAGTTACATCTTTCCCTTCAAGAAGCCTTTCGCTAAGCCTGTTCTTGTGGAATTGGCAAAGGGATATTTGGAAGCCCATAGAGGGCTACGGTGAAAAAGGAAATATCTTCCGTTCAAAACTGGAAAGAAGCTTTCTGAGAAACTGCTCTCTGTTCTGTTAATTCATCTCACAGAGTTACATCTTTCCCTTCAAGTAGCCTTTCGCTAAGGCTGTTCTTGTGGAATTGGCAAAAGGATATTTGGAAGCCCATAGAGGGCTACGGTGAAAAAGGAAATATCCTCCGTTCAAAACTGGAAAGAATCTTTCTGAGAAACTGCTCTGTGTTCTCTTAATTCATCTCACAGAGTTACATCTTTCCCTTCAAGAAGCCTTTCGCTAAGGCTGTTCTTGTGGAATTGGCAAAGGGATACTTGGAAGCCCATAGAGGGCTATGGTGAAAAAGGAAATATCTTCCGTTCAAAACTGGAAAGAAGCTTTCTGAGAAACTGCTCTGTGTTCTCTTAATTCATCTCACAGAGTTACATCTTTCCCTTCAAAAAGCCTTTCGCTAAGACTATTCTTGTGGAATTGGCAAAGGGATATTTGGAAGCCCATAGAGCGCTATGGTGAAAAAGGAAATATCTTCCGTTCAAAACTGGAAAGAAGCTTTCTGAGAAACTGCTCTGTGTTCTCTTAATTCATCTCACAGAGTTACATCTTTCCCTTCAAAAAGCCTTTCGCTAAGGCTATTCTTGTGGAATTGGCAAAGCGATATTTGGAAGCCCATAGAGGGCTATGGTGAAAAAGGAAATATCTTCCGTTCAAAACTGGAAAGAAGCTTTCTGAGAAACTGCTCTGTGTTCTGTTAATTCATCTCACCGAGTTACATCTTTCCCTTCAAGAAGCCTTTCGCTAAGGCGGTTCTTGTGGAATTGGCAAAGGGATATTTGGAAACCCATAGAGGGCTATGGTGAAAAAGGAAATATCTTCCGTTCAAAACTGGAAAGAAGCTTTCTGAGAAACTGCTCTGTGTTCTCTTAATTCGTCTCACAGAGTTACATCTTTCCCTTCAAGAAGCCTTTCGCTAAGGCTGTTCTTGAGGAATCGGCAAAGTGATATTTGGAAGCCCATACAGGGATATGGTGAAAAAGGAAATACCTTCCGTTCAAAACTGGAAAGAAGCTTTCTGAGAAACTGCTCTGTGTTCTCTTAATTCATCTCACAGAGTTACATCTTACCCTTCAAGAAGCCTTTCACTAAGGCTGTTCTTGTGGAATTGGCAAAGGGATATTTGGAAGCCCATAGAGGGCTATGGTGAAAAAGGAAATATCTTCAGTTCAAAAGTGGAAAGAAGCTTTCGGAGAAACTGCTCGGTGTTCTGTTAATTCATCTCACAGAGTTACATCTTTCCCTTCAAGAAGCCTTTGGCTAAGGCTGTTCTTGTGGAATTGGCAAAGGGATATTTGGAAGCCCTTAGAGGCCTATGGTGAAAAAGGAAATATCTTCCTTTCAAAACTGGAAAGAAGCTTTCTGAGAAACTGCTCTGTGTTCTGTTCATTCAACTCACAGAGTTACATCTTTCCCTTCAAGAAGCCTTTCGCTAAGGCTGTTCTTGTGGAATTGGCAAAGGGATATTTGGAAGCCCATAGAGGGCTATGGAGAAAAAGGAAATATCTTCCGTTCAAAACTGGAAAGAAGCTTTCTGAGAAACTGCTCTGTGTTCTGTTAATTCATCTCACCGAATTACATCTTTCCCTTCAAGAAGCCTTTCTCTAAGGCTGTTATTGTGGAATTGGCAAAGGGATATTTGGAAGCCCATAGAGGGCTATTTTGAAAAAGGAAATATCTTCCGTTCAAAACTGGAAAGAAGCTTTCTGAGAAACTGCTCTGTGTTCTCTTAATTCATTTCACAGAGTTACATCTTTTCCTTCAAGAAGCCTTTCGCTAAGGCTGTTCTTGTGGAAATGGCAAAGGGATATTTGGAAACACATAGAGGGCTATGGTGAAAAAGGAAATATCTTCCGTTCAAAACTGGAAAGAAGCTTTCTGAGAAACTGCTCTGTGTTTTCTTAATTCATCTCACAGAGTTACATCTTTCCCTTCAAGAAGCCTTTCGCTACGGCTGTTCCTGTGGAATTGGGAAAGGGATATTTGGAAGCCCATAGAGGGCTATGGTGAAAAAGGAAATATCTTCCGTTCAAAAATGGAAAGAAGCTTTCTGAGAAACTGCTCTGTGTTCTGTTAATTCATCTCACAGAGTTACATCTTTCCCTTCAACAAGCCTTTCGCTAAGGCTGTTCTTGAGGAATTGGCAAAGTGATATTTGGAAGCCCATAGAGGGATATGGTGAAAAAGGAAATATCTTCCGTTCAAAACTGGAAAGAAACTTTCTGAGAAACTGCTCTGTGTTCTGTTAATTCATCTCACAGAGTTACATCTTTCCCTTCAAGAAGCCTTTCGCTAAGCCTGTTCTTGTGGAATTGGCAAAGGGATATTTGGAGGCCCTTAGAGGGCTATGGTGAAAAAGGAAATATCGTCCGTTCAAAACTGGAAAAAGCTTTCTGAGAAACTGCTCTGTGTTCTCTTAATTCATCTCACAGAGTTACATATTTCCCTTAAAGAAGCCTTTCGCTAAGGATGTTCTTGTGGAATTGGCAAAGGGATATTTGGAACCCCATAGAGGCCTATGGTGAAAAAGGAAATATCTTCCGTTCAAAACTTGAAAGAAGCTTTCTGAGAAACTGCTCTGTGTTCTGTTAATTCATCTCACAGAGTTACATCTTTCCCTTCAAGAAGCCTTTCGCTAAGGCTGTTCTTGTGGAATTGGCAAATGGATATTTGGAAACCCATAGAGGGCTATGGTGAAAAAGGAAATATCTTCCGTTCAAAACTGGAAAGAAGCTTTCTGAGAAACTGCTCTGTGTTCTGTTAATTCATCTCACAGAGTTACATCTTTCCCTTCAAGAAGCCTTTCGCTAAGGCTGTTCTTGTGGAATTGGCAAAGGGATATTTGGAAGCCTATAGAGGGCTATGGTGAAAAAGGAAAATTCTTCCGTTCAAAAGTGGAAAGAAACTTTCTGAGAAACTGCTCTGTGTTCTCTTAATTCATCTCACAGAGTTACATCTTTCCCTTCAAGAAGCCTTTCGCTAAGGATGTTCTTGTGGAATTGGCAAAGGGATATTTGGAACCCCATAGAGGCCTATGGTGAAAAAGGAAATATCTTCCGTTCAAAACTGGAAAGAAGCTTTCTGAGAAACTGCTCTGTGTTCTGTTAATTCATCTCACCGAGGTACATCTTTCCCTTCAGGAAGCCTTTCGCTAACGCTGTTCTTGTGGAATTGGCAAAGGGATATTTGGAAGCCCATAGAGGGCTACGGTGAAAAAGGAAATATCTTCCGTTCAAAACTGGAAAGAAGCTTTCTGAGAAACTGCTCTGTGTTCTGTTAATTCATCTCACAGAGTTACATCTTTCCCTTCAAGTAGCCTTTCGCTAAGGCTGTTCTTGTGGAATTGGCAAAGGGATATTTGGAAGCCCATAGAGGGCTACGGTGAAAAAGGAAATATCCTCCGTTCAAAACTGGAAAGAATCTTTCTGAGAAACTGCTCTGTGTTCTCTTAATTCATCTCACAGAGTTACATCTTTCCCTTCAAGAAACCTTTCGCTAAGGCTGTTATTGTGGAATTGGCAAAGGGATATTTGGAAGCCCATGGAGGGCTATGGTGAAAAAGGAAATATCTTCCGTTCAAAACTGGAAAGAAGCTTTCTGAGAAACTGCTCTGTGTTCTGTTAATTCATCTCACAGAGTTACATCTTTCCCTTCAAAAAGCCTTTCGCTAAGACTATTCTTGTGGAATTGGCAAAGGGATATTTGGAAGCCCTTAGAGCGCTATGGTGAAAAAGGAAATATCTTCCGTTCAAAACTGGAAAGAAGCTTTCTGAGAAACTGCGCTGTGTTCTGTTAATTCATCTCACAGAGTTACATCTTTCCCTTCAAGAAGCCTTTCGCTAAGGCTGTTCTTGTGGAATTGGCAAAGGGATATTTGGAAGCCCACAGAGGGCTATGGTGAAAAAGGAAATAACTTCCGTTCAAAACTGGAAAGAAGCTTTCTGAGAAACTGCTCTGTGTTCTCTTAATTCATCTCACAGAGTTACATCTTTCCTTTCAAGAAGCCTTTCGCTAAGGCTGTTCTTCTGGGATTGGCCAAGGTATATTTGGAAGCCCAAAGAGGGCTATGGTGAAAAAGGAAATATCTTCAGTTCAAAAGTGGAAAGAAGCTTTCGGAGAAACTGCTCGGTGTTCTGTTAATTCATCTCACAGAGTTACATCTTTCCCTTCAAGAAGCCTTTCGCTAAGGCTGTGCTTGTGGAATTTTAAAAGGGATATTTGGAAGCCCTTAGAGGCCTATGGTGAAAAAGGAAATATCTTCCTTTCAAAACTGGAAAGAAGCTTTCTGAGAAACTGCTCTGTGTTCTGTTCATTCATCTCACAGAGTTACATCTTTCCCTTCAGGAAGCCTTTCGCTAAGGCTGTTATTGTGGAATTGGCAAAGGGATATTTGGAAGCCCATAGAGGGCTATTTTGAAAAAGGAAATATCTTCCGTTCAAAACTGGAAAGAAGCTTTCTGAGAAACTGCTCTGTGTTCTGTTAATTCATCTCACCGAGTTACATCTTTCCCTTCAAGAAGCCTTTCGCTAAGGCTGTTATTGTGGAATTGGCAAAGGGATATTTGGAAGCCCATAGAGGGCTATTTTGAAAAAGGAAATATCTTCCGTTCAAAACTGGAAAGAAGCTTTCTGAGAAACTGCTCTGTGTTCTGTTAATTCATCTCACAGAGTTACATCTTTCACTTCAAGAAGCCTTTCGCTAAGGCTGTTCTTGTGGAATTGGCAAAGGGATATTTGGTAGCCCATAGAGGGCTATGGTGAAAAAGGAAATATCTTCCGTTCAAAACTGGAAAGAAGCTTTCTGAGAAACTGCTCTGTGTTCTCTTAATTCATCTCACAGAGTTACATCTTTTCCTTCAAGAAGCCTTTCGCTAAGGCTGTTCTTGTGGAAATGGCAAAGGGATATTTGGAAACACATAGAGGGCTATGGTGAAAAAGGAAATATCTTCCGTTCAAAACTGGAAGGAAGCTTTCTGAGAAACTGCTCTGTGTTTTCTTAATTCATCTCACAGAGTTACATCTTTCCCTTCAAGAAGCCTTTCGCTAAGGCTGTTCTTGTGGAATTGGCAAAGGGATATTTGGAAGCCCATAGATGGCTATGGTGAAAAAGGAAATATCTTCCGTTCAAAAATGGAAAGAAGCTTTCTGAGAAACTGCTCTGTGTTCTGTTAATTCATCTCACAGAGGTACATCTTTCCCTTCAACAAGCCTTTCGCTAAGGCTGTTCTTGAGGAATTGGCAAAGTGATATTTGGAAGCCCATAGAGGGATATGGTGAAAAAGGAAATATCTTCCGTTCAAAACTGGAAAGAAGCTTTCTGAGAAACTGCTCTGTGTTCTGTTAATTCATCTCACAGAGTTACATCTTTCACTTCAAGAAGCCTTTCGCTAAGCCTGTTCTTGTGGAATTGGCAAAGGGATATTTGGAAGCCCTTAGAGGGCTATGGTGAAAAAGGAAATATCGTCCGTTCAAAACTGGAAAGAAGCTTTCTGAGAAACTGCTCTGTGTTCTCTTAATTCATCTCACAGAGTTATATCTTTCACTTCAAGAAGCCTTTCGCTAAGGCTGTTCTTGTGGAATTGGCAAAGGGATATTTGGTAGCCCATAGAGGGCTATGGTGAAAAAGGAAATATCTTCCGTTCAAAACTGGAAAGAAGCTTTCTGAGAAACTGCTCTGTGTTCTCTTAATTCATCTCACAGAGTTACATCTTTTCCTTCAAGAAGCCTTTCGCTAAGGCTGTTCTTGTGGAAATGGCAAAGGGATATTTGGAAACACATAGAGGGCTATGGTGAAAAAGGAAATATCTTCCGTTCAAAACTGGAAAGAAGCTTTCTGAGAAACTGCTCTGTGTTTTCTTAATTCATCTCACAGAGTTACATCTTTCCCTTCAAGAAGCCTTTCGCTAAGGCTGTTCTTGTGGAATTGGCAAAGGGATATTTGGAAGCCCATAGAGGGCTATGGTGAAAAAGGAAATATCTTCCGTTCAAAAATGGAAAGAAGCTTTCTGAGAAACTGCTCTGTGTTCTGTTAATTCATCTCACAGAGTTACATCTTTCCCTTCAACAAGCCTTTCGCTAAGGCTGTTCTTGAGGAATTGGCAAAGTGATATTTGGAAGCCCATAGAGGGATATGGTGAAAAAGGAAATATCTTCCGTTCAAAACTGGAAAGAAGCTTTCTGAGAAACTGCTCTGTGTTCTGTTAATTCATCTCACAGAGTTACATCTTTCACTTCAAGAAGCCTTTCGCTAAGCCTGTTCTTGTGGAATTGGCAAAGGGATATTTGGAAGCCCTTAGAGGGCTATGGTGAAAAAGGAAATATCGTCCGTTCAAAACTGGAAAGAAGCTTTCTGAGAAACTGCTCTGTGTTCTCTTAATTCATCTCACAGAGTTACATCTTTCCGTTCAAGAAGCCTTTCGCTAAGGCTGTTCTTGTGGAATTGGCAAAGGGATATTTGGAACCCCATAGAGGCCTATGGTGAAAAAGGAAATATCTTCCGTTCAAAACTGGAAAGAAGCTTTCTGAGAAACTGCTCTGTGTTCTGTTAATTCATCTCACCGAGTTACATCTTTCCCTTCAAGAAGCCTTTCGCTAAGGCTGTTCTTGTGGAATTGGCAAAGGGATATTTGGAAGCCCAAAGAGGGCTACGGTGAAAAAGGAAATATCTTCCGTTCAAAACTGGAAAGAAGCTTTCTGAGAAACTGCTCTGTGTTCTGTTAATTCATCTCACAGAGTTACATCTTTCCCTTCAAGTAGCCTTTCGCTAAGTCTGTTCTTGTGGAATTGGCAAAGGGATATTTTGAAGCCCATAGAGGGCTACGGTGAAAAAGGAAATATCTTCCGTTCAAAACTGGAAAGAATCTTTCTGAGAAACTGCTCTGTGTTCTCTTAATTCATCTCACAGAGTTACATCTTTCCCTTCAAGAAGCCTTTCGCTAAGGCTGTTCCTGTGGAATTGGCAAAGGGATATTTGGAAGCCCATAGAGGGCTATGGTGGAAAAGGAAATATCTTCCGTACAAAAATGGAAAGAAGCTATCTGAGAAACTGCTCTGTGTTCTGTTAATTCATCTCACAGAGTTACATCTTTCCCTTCAACAAGCCTTTCGCTAAGGCTGTTCTAGAGGAATTGGCAAAGTGATATTTGGAAGCCCATAGAGGGATATGGTGAAAAAGGAAATATCTTCCGTTCAAAACTGGAAAGAAGCTTTCTGAGAAACTGCTCTGTGTTCTCTTAATTCATCTCACAGAGTTACATCTTTCCCTTCAAGAAGCCTTTCGCTAAGGATGTTCTTGTGGAATTGGCAAAGGGATATTTGGAACCCCATAGAGGCCTATGGTGAAAAAGGAAATATCTTCCGTTCAAAACTGGAAAGAAGCTTTCTGAGAAACTGCTCTGTGTTCTGTTAATTCATCTCACCGAGTAACATCTTTCCCTTCAAGAAGCCTTTCGCTAACGCTGTTCTTGTGGAATTGGCAAAGGGATATTTGGAAGCCCATAGAGGGCTACGGTGAAAAAGGAAATATCTTCCGTTCAAAACTGGAAAGAAGGTTTCTGAGAAACTGCTCTGTGTTCTGTTAATTCGTCTCACAGAGTTACATCTTTCCCTTCAAGGAGCCTTTCGCTAAGGCTATTCTTGTGGAATTGGCAAAGGGATATTTGGAAACCCATAGAGGGCTACGGTGAAAAAGGAAATATCCTCCGTTCAAAACTGGAAGGAATCTTTCTGAGAAACTGCTCTGTGTTCTCTTAATTCGTCTCACAGAGTTACATCTTTCCCTTCAAGAAGCCTTTCGCTAAGGCTGTTCTTGTGGAATTGGCAAAGGGATATTTGGAAGCCCATAGATGGCTATGGTGAAAAAGGAAATATCTTCCGTTCAAAACTGGAAAGAAGCTTTCTGAGAAACTGCTCTGTGTTCTGTTAATTCATCTCACAGAGTTACATCTTTCCCATCAAAAAGCCTTTCGCTAAGACTATTCTTGTGGAATTGGCAAAGGGATATTTGGAAGCCCATAGAGCGCTATGGTGAAAAAGTAAATATCTTCCGTTCAAAACTGGAAAGAAGCTTTCTGAGAAACTGCTCTGTGTTCTGTTAATTCATCTCACAGAGTTACATCTTTCCCTTCCAGAATCCTTTCGCTAAGGCGGTTCTTGTGTAATTGGCAAAGGGATTTTTGGAAGCCCATAGATGGCTATGGTGAAAAAGGAAATATCTTCCGTTCAAAACTGGAAAGAAGCTTTCTGAGAAACTGCTCTGTGTTCTCTTAATTCATCTCACAGAGTTACATCTTTCCCTTCAAGAAGTCTTTCCCTAAGGCTGTTCTTGTTGAATTGTCAAAGGGATATTTGGAAGCCCATAGAGGGCTATGGTGAAAAAGGAAATATCTTCCGTTCAAAACTGGAAAGACGCTTTCTGAGAAACTGCTCTGTGTTCTGTTAATTCATCTCACAGAGTTACATCTTTCCCTTCAAGAAGCCTTTCGCTAAGGCTGTTCTTGTGGAATTGGCAAAGGGATATTTGGAAGCCCTTAGAGGGCTATGGTGAAAAAGGAAATATCCTCCGTTCAAAACTGGTAAGAAACTTTCTGGGAAACTGCTCTGTGTTCTCTTAATTCATCTCACAGAGTTACAACTTTCCCTTCAAGAAGCCTTTCGCTAAGGCTGTTCTTGTGGAATTGGCAAAGGGATATTTGGAAGCCCATAGAGGGCTATGGTGAAAAAGGAAATATCTTCCGTCCAAAAGTGGAAAGAAGCTTTCTGAGAAACTGGTCTGTGTTCTGTTAATTCATCTCACAGAGTTACATCTTTCCCTTCAAAAAGCCTTTCGCTAAGGCTATTCTTGTGGAATTGGTAAAGGGATATTTGGAAGCCCATAGAGGGCAATGGTGAAAAAGGAAATATCTTACGTTCAAAATTGGAAAGAAGCTTTCTGAGAAACTGCTCTGTGTTCTCTTAATTCATCTCACAGAGTTACATCTTTCCCTTCAAGAAGCCTTTCGCTAAGGCTGTTCTTCTGGAATTGGCAAATTGATATTTGGAAGCCCATAGAGGGCTATGGTGAAAAAGGAAATATCTTCAGTTCAAAAGTGGAAAGAAGCTTTCGGAGAAACTGCTCGGTGTTCTGTTAATTCATCTCACAGAGTTACATCTTTCCCTTCAAGAAGCCTTTCGCTAAGGCTGTTCTTGTGGAATTGGCAAAGGGATATTTGGAAGCCCTTAGAGGCCTATGGTGAAAAAGGAAATATCTTCCGTTCAAAACCGGAAAGAAGCTTTCTGAGAAACTGCTCTGTATTCTGTTCATTCATCGCACAGAGTTACATCTTTCCCTTCAAGAAGCCTTTCGCTAAGGCTGTTCTTTTGGAATTGTCAAAGGGATATTTGGAAGCCCATAGAGGGCTATGGTGAAAAAGGAAATATCTTCCGTTCAAAACTGGAAAGAAGCTTTCTGAGAAACTGCTCTGTTCTGTTAATTCATCTCACCGAGTTACATCTTTCCCTTCAAGAAGCCTTTCGCTAAGGCTGTTATTGTGGAATTGGCAAAGGGATATTTGGAAGCACATAGAGGGCTATTTTGAAAAAGGAAATATCTTCCGTTCAAAACTGGAAAGAAGCTTTCTGAGAAACTGCTCTGTGTTCTGTTCATTCATCTCACAGAGTTACATCTTTCCCTTCAAGAAGCCTTTCGCTAAGGCTGTTCTTGTGGAATTGGCAAAGGGATATTTGGAAGCCCATAGAGGGCTATGGTGAAAAAGGAAATATCTTCCGTTCAAAAGTGGAAAGAAGCTTTCTGACAAACTGCTCTGTGTTCTGTTAATTCATCTCACAGAGTTACATCTTTCCCTTCAACAAGCCTTTCGCTAAGGCTGTTCTTGAGGAATTGGCAAAGTTATATTTGGAAGCCCATAGAGGGCTACGGTGAAAAAGGAAATATCTTCCGTTCAAAACTGGAAAGAAGCTTTCTGAGAAACTGCTCTGTGTTCTGTTAATTCCTCTCACAGAGTTACATCTTTCCCTTCGAGAAGCCTTTCGCTAAGGCTGTTCTTGTGGAATTGGCAAAGGGATATTTGGAAGCCCATCGAGGGCTATGGTGAAAAAGGAAATATCTTCCGTTCAAAACTGGAAAGAAGCTTTCTGAAAAACTGCTCTGTGCTCTGTTAATTCACTCACAGAGTTACATCTTTCCCTTCAAAAAGCCTTTCGCTAAGGCTATTCTTGTGGAATTGGCAAAGGGATATTTGGAAGCCCATAGAGGGCTATGGTGAAAAAGGAAATATCTTCCGTTCAAAAGTGGAAAGAAGCTTTCGGAGAAACTGCTCTGTGTTCTGTTAATTCATCTCACAGAGTTACATCTTTCCCTTCAACAAGCCTTTCGCTAAGGCTGTTCTTGTGGAATTGGCAAAGGGATATTTGGAAGCCCATAGAGGGCTATGGTGAAAAAGGAAATATCTTCCGTTCAAAACTGGAAAGAAGCTTTCTGAAAAACTTCTCTGTGTTCTGTTCATTCATCTCACAGAGTTACATCTTTCCCTTCAAGAAGCCTTTCGCTAAGGCTGTTCTTGTGGAATTGTCAAAGGGATATTTGGAAGCCCATAGAGGGCTATGGTGAAAAAGGAAATATCTTCCGTTCAAAACTGGAAAGAAGCTTTCTGAGAAACTGCTCTGTGTTCTGTTAATTCATCTCACCGAGTTACTTCTTTCCCTTCAAGAAGCCTGTCGCTAAGGCTGTTCTTGTGGAATTGGCAAAGGGATATGTGGAAGCCCATAGAGGGCTATGGTGAAAAAGGAAATATCTTCCGTTCAAAACTGGAAAGAAGCTTTCTGAGAAACTGCTCTGTGTTCTGTTAATTCATCTCACAGAGTTACATCCTTCCCTTCAAGAAGCCTTTCGCTAAGGCTTTTCTTGTGGAATTGGCAAAGGGATATTTGGAAGCCCATAGAAGGCTATGGTGAAAAAGGAAATATCTTCCGTTCAAAACTGGAAAGAAGCTTTCTGAGAAACTGCTCTGTGTTCTCTTAATTCATCTCACAGAGTTACATCTTTCCCTTCAAAAAGCCTTTCGCTAAGGCTATTCTTGTGGAATTGGCAAAGCGATATTTGGAAGCCCATAGAGGGCTATGGTGAAAAAGGAAATATCTTCCGTTCAAAAGTGGAAAGAAGCTTTCTGAGAAACTGCTCTGTGTTCTGTTAATTCATCTCACAGAGTTACATCTTTCCCTTCAAGAAGCCTTTCGCTAAGGCTGTTCTTGTGGAATGGGCAAAGGGATATTTGGAAGCCCATAGAGGGCTATGGTGAAAAAGGAAATATCTTCCGTTCAGAACTTGAAGGAAGCTTTCTGAGAAACTGCTCTGTGTTCTGTTAATTCATCTCACAGAGTTACATCTTTCCCTTCAAGAAGCCTTTCGCTAAGGCTGTTCTTGTGGAATTGGCAAAGGGATATTTGGAAGCCCATAGAGGGCTATGGTGAAAAAGGAAATATCTTCCGTTCAAAACTGGAAAGAAGCTTTCTGAGAAACTGCTCTGTGTTCTCTTAATTCATCTCTCAGAGTTACATCTTTCCCTTCAAGAAGCCTTTCGCTAAGGCTGTTCTTGTGGAATTGGCAAAGGGATATTTGGAAGCCCGTAGAGGGCTACGGTGAAAAAGGAAATATCCTCCGTTCAAAACTGGAAAGAAGCTTTCTGAGAAACTGATCTGTGTTCTGTTAATTCATCTCACAGAGTTACATCTTTCCCTTCAAGAAGCCTTTCGCTAAGGCTGTTCTTGTGGAATTGGCAAAGGGATATTTGGAAGCCCATAGTGGGCTATGGTGAAAAAGGAAATAACTTCCGTTCAAAACTGGAAAGAAGCTTTCTGAAAAACTGCTCTGTGTTCTGTTAATTCATCTCACAGAGTTACATCTTTCCCTTCAAAAAGCTTTTCGCTAAGGCTATTCTTGTGTAATTGGCAAAGGGATATTTGGAAGCCCATAGAGGGCTATGGTGAAAAAGGAAATATCTTCCGTTCAAAAGTGGAAAGAAGCTTTCTGAGAAACGGCTCTGTGTTCTGTTAATTCATCTCACAGAGTTACATCTTTTCCTTCAAGAAGCCTTTCGCTAAGGCGCTTCTTGTGGAATGGGCAAAGGGATATTTGGAAGCCCATAGAGGGCTATGGTGAAAAAGGAAATATCTTCCGTTCAGAACTTGAAGGAAGCTTTCTGAGAAACTGCTCTGTGTTCTCTTAATTCATCTCACAGAGTTACATCTTTCCCTTCAAGAAGCCTTTCGCTAAGGCTGTTCTTGTGGAATTGGCAAAGGGATATTTGGAATCCCATAGAGAGCTATGGTGAAAAAGGAAATATCTTCCGTTCAAAACTGGAAAGAAGCTTTCTGAGAAACTGCTCTGTGTTCTCTTAATTCATCACACAGAGTTATATCTTTCCTTCAAGAAGCCTTTCGCTAAGGCTGTTCTTGTGGAATTGGCAAAGGGATATTTGGAAGCCCTTAGAGGGCTATGGTGAAAAAGGAAATATCTTCCGTTCAAAAGTGGAAAGAAGCTTTCTGAGAAACTGCTCTGTGTTCTGTTAATTCATCGCACAGAGTTACATCTTTCCCTTCAACAAGCCTTTCGCTAAGGCTGTTCTTGAGGAATTGGCAAAGTGATATTTGGAAGCCCATAGAGGGCTACAGTGAAAAAGGAAATATCTTCCGTTCAAAACTGGAAAGAAGCTTTCTGAAAAACTGCTCTGTGTTCTGTTAATTCCTCTCACAGAGTTACATCTTTCCCTTGAAGAAGCCTTTCTCTAAGGCTGTTCTTGTGGAATTGGCAAAGGGATATTTGGAACCCCATAGAGGGCTACGGTGAAAAAGGAAATATCTTCCGTTCAAAAATGGAAAAAAGCTTTCGGAGAAACTGCTCTGTGTTCTGTTAATTCATCTCACAGAGTTACATCTTTCCCTTCAAGAAGCCTTTCGCTAAGGCTGTTCTTGTGGAATTGGCAAAGGGATATTTGGAAGCCCTTAGAGGGCTATGGTGAAAAAGGAAATATCTTCCGTTCAAAACTGGAAAGAAGCTTTCTGAGAAACTGCTCTGTGTTCTGTTAATTCATCTCACAGAGTTACATCTTTCTCTTCAAGAAGCCTTTCGCTAAGGTTGTTCTTGTGGAATTGGCAAAGGGATATTTGGAAGCCCATAGAGGGCTATGGTGAAAAAGGAAATATCTTCCGTTCAAAACTGGAAAGAAGCTTTCGAAGAAACTGCTCTGTGTTCTCTTAATTCATCTCACAGAGTTACATCTTTCCCTTCAACAAGCCGTTCGCTAAGGCTGTTCTTAAGGAATTGGCAAAGTGATATTTGGAAGCCCATAGAGGGCTATGGTGAAAAAGGAAATATCTTTCGTTCAAAACTGGAAAGAAGCTTTCTGAGAAACTGCTCTGTGTTCTGTTAATTCATCTCACAGGGTTACATCTTTCCCTTCAAGAAGCCTTTCGCTAAGGCTGTTCTTGTGGAATTGGCAAAGGGATATTTGGAAGCCCATAGAGGGCTATGGTGAAAAAGGAAATATCTTCCGTTCAAAACTGGAAAGAAGCTTTCTGAAAAACTGCTCTGTGTTCTGTTCATTCATCTCACAGAGTTACATCTTTCCCTTCAAGAAGCCTTTCGCTAAGGCTGTTCTTGTGGAATTGGCAAAGTGATATTTGGAAGCCCATAGAGACCTATGGTGAAAAAGGAAATCTCTTCCGTTCAAAACTGGAAAGAAGCTTTCTGAGAAACTGCTCTGTGTTCTGTTAATTCATCTCACCGAGTTACATCTTTCCCTTCAAGAAGCCTTTCGCTAACGCTGTTCTTGTGGAATTGGCAAAGGGATATTTGGAAGCCCATAGAGGGCTACGGTGAAAAAGGAAATATCTTCCGTTCAAAACTGGAAAGAAGCTTTCTGAGAAACTGTTCTGTGTTCTCTTCATTCATCTCACAGAGTTACATCTTTCCCTTCAAGAAGCCTTTCGCTAAGGCTGTTCTTGTGGAATTGGCAAAGGGATATTTGGAAGCCCATAGAGGGCTACGGTGAAAAAGGAAATATCCTCCGTTCAAAACTGGAAAGAAGCTTTCTGAGAAACTGCTCTGTGTTCTCTTAATTCATCTCACAGAGTTACATCTTTCCCTTCAAGAAGCCTTTCGCTATGGCTGTTCTTGTGGAATTGGCAAAGGGATATTTGGAAGCCCATCGAGGGCTATGGTGAAAAAGGAAATATCTTCCGTTCAAAACTGGAAAGAAGCTTTCTGAAAAACTGCTCTGTGTTCTGTTAATTCATCTCACAGAGTTACATCTGTCCCTTCAAAAAGCCTTTCGCTAAGGCTATTTTTGTGGAATTGGCAAAGGGATATTTGGAAGCCCATAGAGGGCTATGGTGAAAAAGGAAATATCTTCCGTTCAAAAGTGGAAAGAAGCTTTCGGAGAAAGTGCTCTGTGTTCTGTTAATTCATCTCACAGAGTTACATCTTTCCCTTCAACAAGCCTTTCGCTAAGGCTGTTCTTGTGGAATTGGCAAAGGGATATTTGGAAGCCCATAGAGGGCTATGGTGAAAAAGGAAATATCTTCCGTTCAAAACTGGAAAGAAGCTTTCTGAAAAACTGCTCTGTGTTCTGTTCATTCATCTCACAGAGTTACATCTTTCCCTTCAAGAAGCCTTTCGCTAAGGCTGTTCTTGTGGAATTGGCAAAGGGATATTTGGAAGCCCATAGAGGGCTATGGTGAAAAAGGAAATATCTTCCGTTCAAAACAGGAAAGAAGCTTTCTGAGAAACTGCTCTGTGTTCTGTTAATTCATCTCACCGAGATACTTCTTTCCCTTCAAGAAGCCTGTCGCTAAGGCTGTTCTTGTGGAATTGGCAAAGGGATATGTGGAAGCCCATAGAGGGCTATGGTGAAAAAGGAAATATCTTCCGTTCAAAACTGGAAAGAAGCTTTCTGAGAAACTGCTCTGTGTTCTGTTAATTCATCTCACAGAGTTACATCCTTCCCTTCAAGAAGCCTTTCGCTAAGGCTTTTCTTGTGGAATTGGCAAGGGGATATTTGGAATCCCATAGAGGGCTATGGTGAAAAAGGAAATATCTTCCGTTCAAAACTGGAAAGAAGCTTTCTGAGAAACTGCTCTGTGTTCTCTTAATTCATCTCACAGAGTTACATCTTTCCCTTCAAAAAGCCTTTCGCTAAGGCTATTCTTGTGGAATTGGCAAAGCGATATTTGGAAGCCCATAGAGGGCTATGGTGAAAAAGGAAATATCTTCCGTTCAAAAGTGGAAAGAAGCTTTCTGAGAAACTGCTCTGTGTTCTGTTAATTCATCTCACAGAGTTACATCTTTCCCTTCAAGAAGCCTTTCGCTAAGGCTGTTCTTGTGGAATGGGCAAAGGGATATTTGGAAGCCCATAGAGGGCTATGGTGAAAAAGGAAATATCTTCCGTTCAGAACTTGAAGGAAGCTTTCTGAGAAACTGCTCTGTGTTCTGTTAATTCATCTCACAGAGTTACATCTTTCCCTTCAAGAAGCCTTTCGCTAAGGCTGTTCTTGTGGAATTGGCAAAGGGATATTTGGAAGCCCATAGAGGGCTATGGTGAAAAAGGAAATATCTTCCGTTCAAAACTGGAAAGAAGCTTTCTGAGAAACTGCTCTGTGTTCTCTTAATTCATCTCACAGAGTTACATCTTTCCCTTCAAGAAGCCTTTCGCTAAGGCTGTTCTTCTGGAATTGGCAAAGGGATATTTGGAAGCCCATAGAGGGCTATGGTGAAAAAGGAAATATCTTCAGTTCAAAAGTGGAAAGAAGCTTTCGGAGAAACTGCTCGGTGTTCTGTTAATTCATCTCACAGAGTTACATCTTTCCCTTCAAGAAGCCTTTCGCTAAGGCTGTTCTTGTGGAATTGGCAAAGGGATATTTGGAAGCCCTTAGAGGCCTATGGTGAAAAAGGAAATATCTTCCGTTCAAAACCGGAAAGAAGCTTTCTGAGAAACTGCTCTGTATTCTGTTCATTCATCTCACAGAGTTACATCTTTCCCTTCAAGAAGCCTTTCGCTAAGGCTGTTCTTGTGGAATTGGCAAAGGGATATTTGGAAGCCCATAGAGGGCTATGGTGAAAAAGGAAATATCTTCCGTTCAAAAGTGGAAAGAAGCTTTCTGACAAACTGCTCTGTGTTCTGTTAATTCATCTCACAGAGTTACATCTTTCCCTTCAACAAGCCTTTCGCTAAGGCTGTTCTTGAGGAATTGGCAAAGTGATATTTGGAAGCCCATAGAGGGCTACGGTGAAAAAGGAAATATCTTCCGTTCAAAACTGGAAAGAAGCTTTCTGAGAAACTGCTCTGTGTTCTGTTAATTCCTCTCACAGAGTTACATCTTTCCCTTCAAGAAGCCTTTCGCTAAGGCTGTTCTTGTGGAATTGGCAAAGGGATATTTGGAAGCCCATAGAGGGCTACGGTGAAAAAGGAAATATCTTCCGTTCAAAAATGGAAAGAAGCTTTCGGAGAAACTGCTCTGTGTTCTGTTAATTCATCTCACAGAGTTACAACTTTCCCTTCAAGAAGCCTTTCGTAAGGCTGTTCTTGTGGAATTGGCAAAGGGATATTTGGAAGCCCTTAGAGGGCTATGGTGAAAAAGGAAATATCTTCCGTTCAAAACTGGAAAGAAGCTTTCTGAGAAACTGCTCTGTGTTCTCTTAATTCATCTCACAGAGTTACATCTTTCTCTTCAAGAAGCCTTTCGCTAAGGTTGTTCTTGTGGAATTGGCAAAGGGATATTTGGAAGCCCATAGAGGGCTATGGTGAAAAAGGAAATATCTTCCGTTCAAAACTGGAAAGAAGCTTTCGAAGAAACTGCTCTGTGTTCTGTTAATTCATCTCACAGAGTTACATCTTTCCCTTCAACAAGCCGTTCGCTAAGGCTGTTCTTAAGGAATTGGCAAAGTGATATTTGGAAGCCCATAGAGGGCTATGGTGAAAAAGGAAATATCTTTGGTTCAAAACTGGAAAGAAGCTTTCTGAGAAACTGCTCTGTGTTCTGTTAATTCATCTCACAGGGTTACATCTTTCCCTTCAAGAAGCCTTTCGCTAAGGCTGTTCTTGTGGAATTGGCAAAGTGATATTAGGAAGCCCATAGAGACCTATGGTGAAAAAGGAAATATCTTCCGTTCAAAACCGGAAAGAAGCTTTCTGAGAAACTGCTCTGTATTCTGTTCATTCATCTCACAGAGTTACATCTTTCCCTTCAAGAAGCCTTTCGCTAAGGCTGTTCTTGTGGAATTGTCAAAGGGATATTTGGTAGCCCATAGAGGGCTATGGTGAAAAAGGAAATATCTTCCGTTCAAAACTGGAAAGAAGCTTTCTGAGAAACTGCTCTGTTCTGTTAATTCATCTCACCGAGTTACATCTTTCCCTTCAAGAAGCCTTTCGCTAAGGCTGTTCTTGTGGAATTGGCAAAGGGATATTTGGAAGCACATAGAGGGCTATTTTGAAAAAGGAAATATCTTCCGTTCAAAACTGGAAAGAAGCTTTCTGAGAAACTGCTCTGTGTTCTGTTCATTCATCTCACGGAGTTACATCTTTCCCTTCAAGAAGCCTTTCGCTAAGGCTGTTCTTGTGGAATTGGCAAAGGGATATTTGGAAGCCCATAGAGGGCTATGGTGAAAAAGGAAATATCTTCCGTTCAAAACTGGAAAGAAGCTTTCGAAGAAACTGCTCTGTGTTCTGTTAATTCATCTCACAGAGTTACATCTTTCCCTTCAAGAAGCCTTTCGCTAAGGCTGTTCTTGTGGAATTGGCAAAGGGATATTTGGAATCCCATAGAGGGCTATGGTGAAAAAGGAAATATCTTCCGTTCAAAACTGGAAAGAAGCTTTCTGAGAAACTGCTCTGTGTTCTCTTAATTCATCTCACAGAGTTATATCTTTCCTTCAAGAAGCCTTTCGCTAAGGCTGTTCTTGTGGAATTGGCAAAGGGATATTTAGAAGCCCTTAGAGGGCTATGGTGAAAAAGGAAATATCTTCCGTTCAAAAGTGGAAAGAAGCTTTCTGAGAAACTGCTCTGTGTTCTGTTAATTCATCGCACAGAGTTACATCTTTCCCTTCAACAAGCCTTTCGCTAAAGCTGTTCTTGTGGAATTGGCAAAGGGATATTTGGAAGCCCTTAGAGGGCTATGGTGAAAAAGGAAATATCTTCCGTTCAAAACTGGAAAGAAGCTTTCTGAGAAACTGCTCTGTGTTCTGCTAATTCATCTCACAGAGTTACATGTTTCTCTTCAAGAAGCCTTTCGCTAAGGTTGTTCTTGTGGAATTGGCAAAGGGATATTTGGAAGCCCATAGAGGGCTATGGTGAAAAAGGAAATATCTTCCGTTCAAAACTGGAAAGAAGCTTTCGAAGAAACTGCTCTGTGTTCTCTTAATTCATCTCACAGAGTTACATATTTCCCTTCAACAAGCCGTTCGCTAAGGCTGTTCTTAAGGAATTGGCAAAGTGATATTTGGAAGCCCATAGAGGGCTATGGTGAAAAAGGAAATATCTTTCGTTCAAAACTGGAAAGAAGCTTTCTGAGAAACTGCTCTGTGTTCTGTTAATTCATCTCACAGGGTTACATCTTTCCCTTCAAGAAGCCTTTCGCTAAGGCTGTTCTTGTGGAATTGGCAAAGGGATATTTGGAAGCCCATAGAGGGCTATGGTGAAAAAGGAAATATCTTCCGTTCAAAACTGGAAAGAAGCTTTCTGAAAAACTGCTCTGTGTTCTGTTCATTCATCTCACAGAGTTACATCTTTCCCTTCAAGAAGCCTTTCGCTAAGGCTGTTCTTGTGGAATTGGCAAAGTGATATTTGGAAGCCCATAGAGACCTATGGTGAAAAAGGAAATATCTTCCGTTCAAAACTGGAAAGAAGCTTTCTGAGAAACTGCTCTGTGTTCTGTTAATTCATCTCACCGAGTTACATCTTTCCCTTCAAGAAGCCTTTCGCTAACGCTGTTCTTGTGGAATTGGCAAAGGGATATTTGGAAGCCCATAGAGGGCTACGGTGAAAAAGGAAATATCTTCCGTTCAAAACTGGAAAGAAGCTTTCGGAGAAACTGCTCTGTGTTCTGTTAATTCATCTCACAGAGTTACATCTTTCCCTTCAAGAAGCCTTTCGTAAGGCTGTTCTTGTGGAATTGGCAAAGGGATATTTGGAAGCCCTTAGAGGGCTATGGTGAAAAAGGAAATATCTTCCGTTCAAAACTGGAAAGAAGCTTTCTGAGAAACTGCTCTGTGTTCTCTTAATTCATCTCACAGAGTTACATCTTTCTCTTCAAGAAGCCTTTCGCTAAGGTTGTTCTTGTGGAATTGGCAAAGGGATATTTGGAAGCCCATAGAGGGCTATGGTGAAAAAGGAAATATCTTCCGTTCAAAACTGGAAAGAAGCTTTCTGAGAAACTGCTCTGTGTTCTGTTAATTCATCTCACAGAGTTACATCTTTCCCTTCAACAAGCCGTTCGCTAAGGCTGTTCTTAAGGAATTGGCAAAGTGATATTTGGAAGCCCATAGAGGGCTATGGTGAAAAAGGAAATATCTTTCGTTCAAAACTGGAAAGAAGCTTTCTGAGAAACTGCTCTGTGTTCTGTTAATTCATCTCACAGGGTTACATCTTTCCCTTCAAGAAGCCTTTCGCTAAGGCTGTTCTTGTGGAATTGGCAAAGGGATATTTGGAAGCCCATAGAGGGCTATGGTGAAAAAGGAAATATCTTCCGTTCAAAACTGGAAAGAAGCTTTCTGAAAAACTGCTCTGTGTTCTGTTCATTCATCTCACAGAGTTACATCTTTCCCTTCAAGAAGCCTTTCGCTAAGGCTGTTCTTGTGGAATTGGCAAAGTGATATTAGGAAGCCCATAGAGACCTATGGTGAAAAAGGAAATATCTTCCGTTCAAAACCGGAAAGAAGCTTTCTGAGAAACTGCTCTGTATTCTGTTCATTCATCTCACAGAGTTACATCTTTCCCTTCAAGAAGCCTTTCGCTAAGGCTGTTCTTGTGGAATTGTCAAAGGGATATTTGGTAGCCCATAGAGGGCTATGGTGAAAAAGGAAATATCTTCCGTTCAAAACTGGAAAGAAGCTTTCTGAGAAACTGCTCTGTTCTGTTAATTCATCTCACCGAGTTACATCTTTCCCTTCAAGAAGCCTTTCGCTAAGGCTGTTCTTGTGGAATTGGCAAAGGGATATTTGGAAGCACATAGAGGGCTATTTTGAAAAAGGAAATATCTTCCGTTCAAAACTGGAAAGAAGCTTTCTGAGAAACTGCTCTGTGTTCTGTTCATTCATCTCACGGAGTTACATCTTTCCCTTCAAGAAGCCTTTCGCTAAGGCTATTCTTGTGGAATTGGCAAAGGGATATTTGGAAGCCCATAGAGGGCTATGGTGAAAAAGGAAATATCTTCCGTTCAAAAGTGGAAAGAAGCTTTCTGAGAAACGGCTCTGTGTTCTGTTAATTCATCTCACAGAGTTACATCTTTTCCTTCAAGAAGCCTTTCGCTAAGGCGGTTCTTGTGGAATGGGCAAAGGGATATTTGGAAGCCCATAGAGGGCTATGGTGAAAAAGGAAATATCTTCCGTTCAGAACTTGAAGGAAGCTTTCTGAGAAACTGCTCTGTGTTCTCTTAATTCATCTCACAGAGTTACATCTTTCCCTTCAAGAAGCCTTTCGCTAAGGCTGTTCTTGTGGAATTGGCAAAGGGATATTTGGAAGCCCATAGAGGGCTATGGTGAAAAAGGAAATATCTTCCGTTCAAAACAGGAAAGAAGCTTTCTGAGAAACTGCTCTGTGTTCTGTTAATTCATCTCACCGAGATACTTCTTTCCCTTCAAGAAGCCTGTCGCTAAGGCTGTTCTTGTGGAATTGGCAAAGGGATATGTGGAAGCCCATAGAGGGCTATGGTGAAAAAGGAAATATCTTCCGTTCAAAACTGGAAAGAAGCTTTCTGAGAAACTGCTCTGTGTTCTGTTAATTCATCTCACAGAGTTACATCCTTCCCTTCAAGAAGCCTTTCGCTAAGGCTTTTCTTGTGGAATTGGCAAGGGGATATTTGGAAGCCCATAGAGGGCTATGGTGAAAAAGGAAATATCTTCCGTTCAAAACTGGAAAGAAGCTTTCTGAGAAACTGTTCTGTGTTCTCTTAATTCATCTCACAGAGTTACATCTTTCCCTTCAAAAAGCCTTTCGCTAAGGCTATTCTTGTGGAATTGGCAAAGCGATATTTGGAAGCCCATAGAGGGCTATGGTGAAAAAGGAAATATCTTCGGTTCAAAACTGGAAAGAAGCTTTCTGAGAAACTGCTCTGTGTTCTGTTAATTCATCTCACAGAGTTACATCTTTCCCTTCAAGAAGCCTTTCGCTAAGGCTGTTCTTGTGGAATGGGCAAAGGGATATTTGGAAGCCCATAGAGGGCTATGGTGAAAAAGGAAATATCTTCCGTTCAGAACTTGAAGGAAGCTTTCTGAGAAACTGCTCTGTGTTCTGTTAATTCATCTCACAGAGTTACATCTTTCCCTTCAAGAAGCCTTTCGCTAAGGCTGTTCTTGTGGAATTGGCAAAGGGATATTTGGAAGCCCATAGAGGGCTACGGTGAAAAAGGAAATATCTTCCGTTCAAAACTGGAAAGAAGCTTTCTGAGAAACTGCTCTGTGTTCTCTTAATTCATCTCACAGAGTTACATCTTTCCCTTCAAGAAGCCTTTCGCTAAGGCTGTTCTTCTGGAATTGGCAAAGGGATATTTGGAAGCCCATAGAGGGCTATGGTGAAAAAGGAAATATCTTCAGTTCAAAAGTGGAAAGAAGCTTTCGGAGAAACTGCTCGGTGTTCTGTTAATTCATCTCACAGAGTTACATCTTTCCCTTCAAGAAGCCTTTCGCTAAGGCTGTTCTTGTGGAATTGGCAAAGGGATATTTGGAAGCCCTTAGAGGCCTATGGTGAAAAAGGAAATATCTTCCGTTCAAAACCGGAAAGAAGCTTTCTGAGAAACTGCTCTGTATTCTGTTCATTCATCTCACAGAGTTACATCTTTCCCTTCAAGAAGCCTTTCGCTAAGGCTGTTCTTGTGGAATTGGCAAAGGGATATTTGGAAGCCCATAGAGGGCTACGGTGAAAAAGGAAATATCTTCCGTTCAAAAATGGAAAGAAGCTTTCGGAGAAACTGCTCTGTGTTCTGTTAATTCATCTCACAGAGTTACATCTTTCCCTTCAAGAAGCCTTTCGTAAGGCTGTTCTTGTGGAATTGGCAAAGGGATATTTGGAAGCCCTTAGAGGGCTATGGTGAAAAAGGAAATATCTTCCGTTCAAAACTGGAAAGAAGCTTTCTGAGAAACTGCTCTGTGTTCTCTTAATTCATCTCACAGAGTTACATCTTTCTCTTCAAGAAGCCTTTCGCTAAGGTTGTTCTTGTGGAATTGGCAAAGGGATATTTGGAAGCCCATAGAGGGCTATGGTGAAATAGGAAATATCTTCCGTTCAAAACTGGAAAGAAGCTTTCGAAGAAACTGCTCTGTGTTCTGTTAATTCATCTCACAGAGTTACATCTTTCCCTTCAACAAGCCGTTCGCTAAGGCTGTTCTTAAGGAATTGGCAAAGTGATATTTGGAAGCCCATAGAGGGCTATGGTGAAAAAGGAAATATCTTTCGTTCAAAACTGGAAAGAAGCTTTCTGAGAACCTGCTCTGTGTTCTGTTAATTCATCTCACAGGGTTACATCTTTCCCTTCAAGAAGCCTTTCGCTAAGGCTGTTCTTGTGGAATTGGCAAAGGGATATTTGGAAGCCCATAGAGGGCTATGGTGAAAAAGGAAATATCTTCCGTTCAAAACTGGAAAGAAGCTTTCTGAAAAACTGCTCTGTGTTCTGTTCATTCATCTCACAGAGTTACATCTTTCCCTTCAAGAAGCCTTTCGCTAAGGCTGTTCTTGTGGAATTGGCAAAGAGATATTAGGAAGCCCATAGAGACCTATGGTGAAAAAGGAAATATCTTCCGTTCAAAACCGGAAAGAAGCTTTCTGAGAAACTGCTCTGTATTCTGTTCATTCATCTCACAGAGTTACATCTTTCCCTTCAAGAAGCCTTTCGTTAAGGCTGTTCTTGTGGAATTGTCAAAGGGATATTTGGTAGCCCATAGAGGGCTATGGTGAAAAAGGAAATATCTTCCGTTCAAAACTGGAAAGAAGCTTTCTGAGAAACTGCTCTGTTCTGTTAATTCATCTCACCGAGTTACATCTTTCCCTTCAAGAAGCCTTTCGCTAAGGCTGTTCTTGTGGAATTGGCAAAGGGATATTTGGAAGCACATAGAGGGCTATTTTGAAAAAGGAAATATCTTCCGTTCAAAACTGGAAAGAAGCTTTCTGAGAAACTGCTCTGTGTTCTGTTCATTCATCTCACGGAGTTACATCTTTCCCTTCAAGAAGCCTTTCGCTAAGGCTGTTCTTGTGGAATTGGCAAAGGGATATTTGGAAGCCCATAGAGGGCTATGGTGAAAAAGGAAATATCTTCCGTTCAAAACTGGAAAGAAGCTTTCTGAAAAACTGCTCTGTGTTCTGTTCATTCATCTCACAGAGTTACATCTTTCCCTTCAAGAAGCCTTTCGCTAAGGCTGTTCTTGTGGAATTGGCAAAGTGATATTAGGAAGCCCATAGAGACCTATGGTGAAAAAGGAAATACCTTCCGTTCAAAACCGGAAAGAAGCTTTCTGAGAAACTGCTCTGTATTCTGTTCATTCATCTCACAGAGTTACATCTTTCCCTTCAAGAAGCCTTTCGCTAAGGCTGTTCTTGTGGAATTGTCAAAGGGATATTTGGTAGCCCATAGAGGGCTATGGTGAAAAAGGAAATATCTTCCGTTCAAAACTGGAAAGAAGCTTTCTGAGAAACTGCTCTGTTCTGTTAATTCATCTCACCGAGTTACATCTTTCCCTTCAAGAAGCCTTTCGCTAAGGCTGTTCTTGTGGAATTGGCAAAGGGATATTTGGAAGCACATAGAGGGCTATTTTGAAAAAGGAAATATCTTCCGTTCAAAACTGGAAAGAAGCTTTCTGAGAAACTGCTCTGTGTTCTGTTCATTCATCTCACGGAGTTACATCTTTCCCTTCAAGAAGCCTTTCGCTAAGGCTGTTCTTGTGGAATTGGCAAAGGGATATTTGGAAGCCCATAGAGGGCTATGGTGAAAAAGGAAATATCTTCCGTTCAAAAGTGGAAAGAAGCTTTCTGAGAAACGGCTCTGTGTTCTGTTAATTCATCTCACAGAGTTACATCTTTTCCTTCAAGAAGCCTTTCGCTAAGGCGGTTCTTGTGGAATGGGCAAAGGGATATTTGGAAGCCCATAGAGGGCTATGGTGAAAAAGGAAATATCTTCCGTTCAGAACTTGAAGGAAGCTTTCTGAGAAACTGCTCTGTGTTCTCTTAATTCATCTCACAGAGTTACATCTTTCCCTTCAAGAAGCCTTTCGCTAAGGCTGTTCTTGTGGAATTGGCAAAGGGATATTTGGAATCCCATAGAGGGCTATGGTGAAAAAGGAAATATCTTCCGTTCAAAACTGGAAAGAAGCTTTCTGAGAAACTGCTCTGTGTTCTCTTAATTCATCTCACAGAGTTATATCTTTCCTTCAAGAAGCCTTTCGCTAAGGCTGTTCTTGTGGAATTGGCAAAGGGATATTTGGAAGCCCTTAGAGGGCTTTGGTGAAAAAGGAAATATCTTCCGTTCAAAAGTGGAAAGAAGCTTTCTGAGAAACTGCTCTGTGTTCTGTTAATTCATCGCACAGAGTTACATCTTTCCCTTCAACAAGCCTTTCGCTAAGGCTGTTCTTGAGGAATTGGCAAAGTGATATTTGGAAGCCCATAGAGGGCTACAGTGAAAAAGGAAATATCTTCCGTTCAAAACTGGAAAGAAGCTTTCTGAGAAACTGCTCTGTGTTCTGTTAATTCCTCTCACAGAGTTACATCTTTCCCTTCAAGAAGCCTTTCGCTAAGGCTGTTCTTGTGGAATTGGCAAAGGGATATTTGGAACCCCATAGAGGGCTACGGTGAAAAAGGAAATATCTTCCGTTCAAAAATGGAAAAAAGCTTTCGGAGAAACTGCTCTGTGTTCTGTTAATTCATCTCACAGAGTTACATCTTTCCCTTCAAGAAGCCTTTCGCTAAGGCTGTTCTTGTGGAATTGGCAAAGGGATATTTGGAAGCCCTTAGAGGGCTATGGTGAAAAAGGAAATATCTTCCGTTCAAAACTGGAAAGAAGCTTTCTGAGAAACTGCTCTGTGTTCTGTTAATTCATCTCACAGAGTTACATCTTTCTCTTCAAGAAGCCTTTCGCTAAGGTTGTTCTTGTGGAATTGGCAAAGGGATATTTGGAAGCCCATAGAGGGCTATGGTGAAAAAGGAAATATCTTCCGTTCAAAACTGGAAAGAAGCTTTCGAAGAAACTGCTCTGTGTTCTCTTAATTCATCTCACAGAGTTACATCTTTCCCTTCAACAAGCCGTTCGCTAAGGCTGTTCTTAAGGAATTGGCAAAGTGATATTTGGAAGCCCATAGAGGGCTATGGTGAAAAAGGAAATATCTTTCGTTCAAAACTGGAAAGAAGCTTTCTGAGAAACTGCTCTGTGTTCTGTTAATTCATCTCACAGGGTTACATCTTTCCCTTCAAGAAGCCTTTCGCTAAGGCTGTTCTTGTGGAATTGGCAAAGGGATATTTGGAAGCCCATAGAGGGCTATGGTGAAAAAGGAAATATCTTCCGTTCAAAACTGGAAAGAAGCTTTCTGAAAAACTGCTCTGTGTTCTGTTCATTCATCTCACAGAGTTACATCTTTCCCTTCAAGAAGCCTTTCGCTAAGGCTGTTCTTGTGGAATTGGCAAAGTGATATTTGGAAGCCCTTAGAGACCTATGGTGAAAAAGGAAATATCTTCCGTTCAAAACTGGAAAGAAGCTTTCTGAGAAACTGCTCTGTGTTCTGTTAATTCATCTCACCGAGTTACATCTTTCCCTTCAAGAAGCCTTTCGCTAACGCTGTTCTTGTGGAATTGGCAAAGGGATATTTGGAAGCCCATAGAGGGCTATGGTGAAAAAGGAAATATCTTCCGTTCAAAACTGGAAAGAAGCTTTTTGAAAAACTGCTCTGTGTTCTGTTCATTCATCTCACAGAGTTACATCTTTCCCTTCAAGAAGCCTTTCGCTAAGGCTGTTCTTGTGGAATTGGCAAAGGGATATTTGGAAGCCCATAGAGGGCTATGGTGAAAAAGGAAATATCTTCCGTTCAAAACTGGAAAGAAGCTTTCTGAGAAACTGCTCTGTGTTCTGTTAATTCATCTCACAGAGTTACATCCTTCCCTTCAAGAAGCCTTTCGCTAAGGCTTTTCTTGTGGAATTGGCAAGGGGATATTTGGAAGCCCATAGAGGGCTATGGTGAAAAAGGAAATATCTTCCGTTCAAAACTGGAAAGAAGCTTTCTGAGAAACTGCTCTGTGTTCTCTTAATTCATCTCACAGAGTTACATCTTTCCCTTCAAAAAGCCTTTCGCTAAGGCTGTTCTTGTGGAATGGGCAAAGGGATATTTGGAAGCCCATAGAGGGCTATGGTGAAAAAGGAAATATCTTTCGTTCAGAACTTGAAGGAAGCTTTCTGAGAAACTGCTCTGTGTTCTGTTAATTCATCTCACAGAGTTACATCTTTCCGTTCAAGAAGCCTTTCGCTAAGGCTGTTCTTGTGGAATTGGCAAAGGGATATTTGGAAGCCCATAGAGGGCTATGGTGAAAAAGGAAATATCTTTCGTTCAAAACTGGAAAGAAGCTTTCTGAGAAACTGCTCTGTGTTCTGTTAATTCATCTCACAGAGTTACATCTTTCCCTTCAAGAAGCCTTTCGCTAAGGCTGTTCTTGTGGAATTGGCAAAGGGATATTTGGAAACCCATAGAGGGCTATGGTGAAAAAGGAAATATCTTCCGTTCAAAACTGGAAAGAAGCTTTCTGAGAAACTTCTCTGTGTTGTGTTAATTCATCTCACAGAGTTACATCTTTCCCTTCATGAAGCCTTTCGCTAAGGCTGTTCTTGTGGAATTGGCAAAGGGATATTTGGAAGCCCTTAGAGGGCTATGGTGAAAAAGGAAATATCTTCCGTTCAAAAGTGGAAAGAAACTTTCTGAGAAACTGCTCTGTGTTCTGTTATTTCATCTCACAGAGTTACATCTTTCCCTTGAACAAGCCTTTCGCTAAGGCCGTTCTTGAGGAATTGGCAAAGTGATATTTGGAAGCCCATAGAGGGCTATGGTGAAAAAGGAAATATCTTCCGTTCAAAACTGGAAAGAAGCTTTCTGAGAAACTGCTCTGTTCTGTTAATTCATCTCACCGAGTTACATCTTTCCCTTCAAGAAGCCTTTCGCTAAGGCTGTTCTTGTGGAATTGGCAAAGGGATATTTGGAAGCACATAGAGGGCTATTTTGAAAAAGGAAATATCTTCCGTTCAAAACTGGAAAGAAGCTTTCTGAGAAACTGCTCTGTGTTCTGTTCATTCATCTCACGGAGTTACATCTTTCCCTTCAAGAAGCCTTTCGCTAAGGCTGTTCTTGTGGAATTGGCAAAGGGATATTTGGAAGCCCATAGAGGGCTATGGTGAAAAAGGAAATATCTTCCGTTCAAAAGTGGAAAGAAGCTTTCTGAGAAACGGCTCTGTGTTCTGTTAATTCATCTCACAGAGTTACATCTTTTCCTTCAAGAAGCCTTTCGCTAAGGCGATTCTTGTGGAATGGGCAAAGGGATATTTGGAAGCCCATAGAGGGCTATGGTGAAAAAGGAAATATCTTCCGTTCAGAACTTGAAGGAAGCTTTCTGAGAAACTGCTCTGTGTTCTCTTAATTCATCTCACAGAGTTACATCTTTCCCTTCAAGAAGCCTTTCGCTAAGGCTGTTCTTGTGGAATTGGCAAAGGGATATTTGGAATCCCATAGAGGGCTATGGTGAAAAAGGAAATATCTTCCGTTCAAAACTGGAAAGAAGCTTTCTGAGAAACTGCTCTGTGTTCTCTTAATTCATCTCACAGAGTTATATCTTTCCTTCAAGAAGCCTTTCGCTAAGGCTGTTCTTGTGGAATTGGCAAAGGGATATTTGGAAGCCCTTAGAGGGCTTTGGTGAAAAAGGAAATATCTTCCGTTCAAAAGTGGAAAGAAGCTTTCTGAGAAACTGCTCTGTGTTCTGTTAATTCATCGCACAGAGTTACATCTTTCCCTTCAACAAGCCTTTCGCTAAGGCTGTTCTTGAGGAATTGGCAAAGTGATATTTGGAAGCCCATAGAGGGCTACAGTGAAAAAGGAAATATCTTCCGTTCAAAACTGGAAAGAAGCTTTCTGAGAAACTGCTCTGTGTTCTGTTAATTCCTCTCACAGAGTTACATCTTTCCCTTCAAGAAGCCTTTCGCTAAGGCTGTTCTTGTGGAATTGGCAAAGGGATATTTGGAACCCCATAGAGGGCTACGGTGAAAAAGGAAATATCTTCCGTTCAAAAATGGAAAAAAGCTTTCGGAGAAACTGCTCTGTGTTCTGTTAATTCATCTCACAGAGTTACATCTTTCCCTTCAAGAAGCCTTTCGCTAAGGCTGTTCTTGTGGAATTGGCAAAGGGATATTTGGAAGCCCTTAGAGGGCTATGGTGAAAAAGGAAATATCTTCCGTTCAAAACTGGAAAGAAGCTTTCTGAGAAACTGCTCTGTGTTCTGTTAATTCATCTCACAGAGTTACATCTTTCTCTTCAAGAAGCCTTTCGCTAAGGTTGTTCTTGTGGAATTGGCAAAGGGATATTTGGAAGCCCATAGAGGGCTATGGTGAAAAAGGAAATATCTTCCGTTCAAAACTGGAAAGAAGCTTTCGAAGAAACTGCTCTGTGTTCTCTTAATTCATCTCACAGAGTTACATCTTTCCCTTCAACAAGCCGTTCGCTAAGGCTGTTCTTAAGGAATTGGCAAAGTGATATTTGGAAGCCCATAGAGGGCTATGGTGAAAAAGGAAATATCTTTCGTTCAAAACTGGAAAGAAGCTTTCTGAGAAACTGCTCTGTGTTCTGTTAATTCATCTCACAGGGTTACATCTTTCCCTTCAAGAAGCCTTTCGCTAAGGCTGTTCTTGTGGAATTGGCAAAGGGATATTTGGAAGCCCATAGAGGGCTATGGTGAAAAAGGAAATATCTTCCGTTCAAAACTGGAAAGAAGCTTTCTGAAAAACTGCTCTGTGTTCTGTTCATTCATCTCACAGAGTTACATCTTTCCCTTCAAGAAGCCTTTCGCTAAGGCTGTTCTTGTGGAATTGGCAAAGTGATATTTGGAAGCCCTTAGAGACCTATGGTGAAAAAGGAAATATCTTCCGTTCAAAACTGGAAAGAAGCTTTCTGAGAAACTGCTCTGTGTTCTGTTAATTCATCTCACCGAGTTACATCTTTCCCTTCAAGAAGCCTTTCGCTAACGCTGTTCTTGTGGAATTGGCAAAGGGATATTTGGAAGCCCATAGAGGGCTATGGTGAAAAAGGAAATATCTTCCGTTCAAAACTGGAAAGAAGCTTTCTGAAAAACTGCTCTGTGTTCTGTTCATTCATCTCACAGAGTTACATCTTTCCCTTCAAGAAGCCTTTCGCTAAGGCTGTTCTTGTGGAATTGGCAAAGGGATATTTGGAAGCCCATAGAGGGCTATGGTGAAAAAGGAAATATCTTCCGTTCAAAACTGGAAAGAAGCTTTCTGAGAAACTGCTCTGTGTTCTGTTAATTCATCTCACAGAGTTACATCCTTCCCTTCAAGAAGCCTTTCGCTAAGGCTTTTCTTGTGGAATTGGCAAGGGGATATTTGGAAGCCCATAGAGGGCTATGGTGAAAAAGGAAATATCTTCCGTTCAAAACTGGAAAGAAGCTTTCTGAGAAACTGCTCTGTGTTCTCTTAATTCATCTCACAGAGTTACATCTTTCCCTTCAAAAAGCCTTTCGCTAAGGCTGTTCTTGTGGAATGGGCAAAGGGATATTTGGAAGCCCATAGAGGGCTATGGTGAAAAAGGAAATATCTTTCGTTCAGAACTTGAAGGAAGCTTTCTGAGAAACTGCTCTGTGTTCTGTTAATTCATCTCACAGAGTTACATCTTTCCGTTCAAGAAGCCTTTCGCTAAGGCTGTTCTTGTGGAATTGGCAAAGGGATATTTGGAAGCCCATAGAGGGCTATGGTGAAAAAGGAAATATCTTTCGTTCAAAACTGGAAAGAAGCTTTCTGAGAAACTGCTCTGTGTTCTGTTAATTCATCTCACAGAGTTACATCTTTCCCTTCAAGAAGCCTTTCGCTAAGGCTGTTCTTGTGGAATTGGCAAAGGGATATTTGGAAACCCATAGAGGGCTATGGTGAAAAAGGAAATATCTTCCGTTCAAAACTGGAAAGAAGCTTTCTGAGAAACTTCTCTGTGTTGTGTTAATTCATCTCACAGAGTTACATCTTTCCCTTCATGAAGCCTTTCGCTAAGGCTGTTCTTGTGGAATTGGCAAAGGGATATTTGGAAGCCCTTAGAGGGCTATGGTGAAAAAGGAAATATCTTCCGTTCAAAAGTGGAAAGAAACTTTCTGAGAAACTGCTCTGTGTTCTGTTATTTCATCTCACAGAGTTACATCTTTCCCTTGAACAAGCCTTTCGCTAAGGCCGTTCTTGAGGAATTGGCAAAGTGATATTTGGAAGCCCATAGAGGGCTATGGTGAAAAAGGAAATATCTTCCGTTCAAAACTGGAAAGAAGCTTTCTGAGAAACTGCTCTGTGTTCTGTTAATTCATCTCACAGAGTTACATCTTTACCTTCAAGAAGCCTTTTGCTAAGGCTGTTCTTGTGGAATTGGCAAAGGGATATTTGGAAGCAGATAGAGGGCTACGGTGAAAAAGGAAATATCTTCCGTTCAAAACTGGAAAGAAGCTTTCTGAGAAACTTCTCTGTGTTCTGTTAATTAATCTCACAGAGTTACATCTTTCCCTTCAAGAAGCCTTTCGCTAAGGCTGTTCTTGTGGAATTGGCAAAGGGATATTTGGAAGCCCATAGAGGGCTATGGTGAAAAAGTAAATATCTTCCGTTCAAAACTGGAAAGAAGCTTTCTGAGAAACTGCTCTGTGTTCTCTTAATTCATCTCACAGAGTTACATCTTTCCCTTCAACAAGCCTTTCGCTAAGGCTGTTCTTGGGGAATTGGCAAAGGGATATTTGGAAGCCCATAGAGGGCTATGGTGAAAAAGGAAATAACTTCCGTTCAAAACTGGAAAGAAGCTTTCGGAGAAACTGCTCTGTGTTCTGTTAATTCATCTCACAGACTTACATCTTTCCCTTCAAGAAGCCTTTCGCTAAGGCTGTTCTTGTGGAATTGGCAAAGTGATATTTGGAAGCCCGTAGAGGGCTATGGTGAAAAAGGAAATATCTTCCGTTCAAAACTGGAAAGAAGCTTTCTGAGAAACTGCTCTGTGTTCTCTTAATTCATCTCACAGAGTTACATCTTTCCCTTCAAGAAGCCTTTCGATAAAGCGGTTCTTGTGGAATGGGCAAAGGGATATTTGGAAGCCGATAGAGGGCTATGGTGAAATGGAAATATCTTCCGTTCAAAACTGGAAGGAAGCTTTCTGAGAAACTGCTCTGTGTTCTGTTAATTCATCTCACAGAGTTACATCTTTCCCTTCAAGAAGCCTTTCGCTAAGGCTGTTCTTGTGGAATTGGCAAAGGGATGTTTGGAAGCCCATAGAGGGCTATGGTGAAAAAGGAAATATCTTCCGTTCAAAACTGGAAAGAAGCTTTCTGAGAAACTGCTCTGTGTTCTGTTAATTCATCTCACAGAGTTACATCTTTCCCTTCAAGAAGCCTTTCGCTAAGGCTGTTCTTGTGGAATTGGCAAAGGGATATTTGGAAGCCCATAGAGGGCTATAGTGAAAAAGGAAATATCTTCCGTTCAAAACTGGAAAGAAGCTTTCTGAGAAACTGCTCTGTGTTCTGTTAATTCATCTCACCGCGTTACTTCTTTCCCTTCTAGAAGCCTTTCGCTAAGGCTGTTCTTGTGGAATTGGCAAAGGGATATTTGGAAGCCCATAGAGGGCTATGGTGAAAAAGGAAATATCTTCCTTTCAAAACTGGAAAGAAGCTTTCTGAGAAACTGCTCTGTGTTCTGTTAATTCATCTCACAGAGTTACATTTTTCCCTTCAAGAAGCCTTTCGCTAAGGCTGTTCTTGTGGAATTGGCAAAGGGATATTTGGAAGCCCCTAGAGGGCTATGGTGAAAAAGGAAATATCTTCCGTTCAGAACTGGAAGGAAGCTTTCTGAGAAACTGCTCTGTGTTCTGTTAATTCATCTCACAGAGTTACATCTTTCCCTTCAAGAAGCCTTTCGCTAAGGCTGTTCTTGTGGAATTGGCAAAGGGATATTTGGAAGCCCATAGAGGGCTATGGTGAAAAAGGAAATATCTTCCGTTCAAAACTGGAAAGAAGCTTTCTGAGAAACTGCTCTGTGTTCTCTTAATTCATCTCACAGAGTTATATCTTTCCCTTCAAGAAGCCTTTCGCTAAGGCTGTTCTTGTGGAATTGGCAAAGGGATATTTGGAAGCCCATAGAGGGCTATGGTGTAAAAGGAAATATCTTTCGTTCAAAAGTGGAAAGAAGCTTTCTGAGAAACTGCTCTATGTTCTGTTAATTCATCTCACAGAGTTACATCTTTCCCTTCAACAAGCCTTTCGCTAAGGCTGTTCTTGAGGAATTGGCAAAGTGATATTTGGATGCCCATAGAGGGCTATGGTGAAAAAGGAAATATCTTCCGTTCAAAACTGGAAAGACGCTTTCTGAGAAACTGCTCTGTGTTCTGTTAATTCATCTCACAGAGTTACATCTTTCCCTTCAAGAAGCCTTTCGCTAAGGCTGTTCTTGTGGAATTGGCAAAGGGATATTTGGATGCCCATAGAGGGCTATGGTGAAAAAGGAAATATCCTCCGTTCAAAACTGGTAAGAAGCTTTCTGAGAAACTGCTCTGTGTTCTCTTAATTCATCTCAGAGAGTTACATCTTTCCCTTCAAGAAGCCTTTCGCTAAGGCTGTTCTTGTGGAATTGGCAAAGGGATATTTGGAAGCCCATAGAGGGCTATGGTGAAAAAGGAAATATCTTCCGTTCAAAAGTGGAAAGAAGCTTTCTGAGAAACTGCTCTGTGTTCTCTTCATTCATCTCACAGAGTTACATCTTTCCCTTCAAAAAGCCTTTCGCTAAGGCTATTCTTGTGGAATTGGCAAAGGGATATTTGGAAGCCCATAGAGGGCTATGGTGAAAAAGGAAATATCTTCAGTTCAAAAGTGGAAAGAAGCTTTCTGAGAAACTGCTCTGTGTTCTCTTAATTCATCTCACAGAGTTACATCTTTCCCTTCAAGAAGCCTTTCGCTAAGGCTGTTCTTCTGGAATTGGCAAAGGGATATTTGGAAGCCCATAGAGGGCTATGGTGAAAAAGGAAATATCTTCAGTTCAAAAGTGGAAAGAAGCTTTCGGAGAAACTGCTCGGTGTTCTGTTAGTTCATCTCACAGAGTTACATCTTTCCCTTCAAGAAGCCTTTCGCTAAGGCTGTTCTTGTGGAATTGGCAAAGGGATATTTGGAAGCCCTTAGAGGCCTATGGTGAAAAAGGAAATATCTTCCGTTCAAAACTGGAAAGAAGCTTTCTGAGAAACTGCTCTGTGTTCTGTTCATTCATCTCACAGAGTTACATCTTTCCCTTCAAGAAGCCTTTCGCTAAGGCTGTTCTTGTGGAATTGTCAAAGGGATATTTGGAAGCCCATAGAGGGCTATGGTGATAAAGGAAATATCTTCCGTTCAAAACTGGAAAGAAGCTTTCTGAGAAACTGCTCTGTGTTCTGTTAATTCATCTCACCGAGTTACATCTTTCCCTTCAAGAAGCCTTTCGCTAAGGCTGTTATTGTGGAATTGGCAAAGGGATATTTGGAAGCCCATAGAGGGCTATGGTGAAAAAGGAAATATCGTCCGTTCAAAACTGGAAAGAAGCTTTCTGAGAAACTGCTCTGTGTTCTGTTAATTCATCTCACAGAGTTACATCTTTCCCTTCAACAAGCCTTTCGCTAAGGCTGTTCTTGAGGAATTGGCAAAGTGATATTTGGAACCCCTTAGAGGGCTACGGTGAAAAAGGAAATATCTTCCGTTCAAAACTGGAAAGAAGCTTTCTGAGAAACTGCTCTGTGTTCTGTTAATTCCTCTCACAGAGTTACATCTTTCCCTTCAAGAAGCCTTTCGCTAAGGCTGTTCTTGTGGAATTAGCAAAGGAATATTTGGAAGCACATAGAGGGCTGCGGTGAAAAAGGAAATATCTTCCATTCAAAAATGGAAAGAAGCTTTCAGAGAAACTGCTCTGTGTTCTGTTAATTCATCTCACAGAGTTACATCTTTCCCTTCAAGAAGCCTTTCGCTAAGGCTGTTCTTGTGGAATTGGCAAAGGGATATTTGGAAACCCTTAGAGGGCTATGGTGAAAAAGGAAATAACTTCCGTTCAAAACTGGAAAGAAGCTTTCTGTGAAACTGCTCTGTGTTCCCTTAATTCATCTCGCAGAGTTACATCTTTCCCTTCAACAAGCCTTTCGCTAAGGCTGTTCTTGTGGAATTGGCAAAGGGATATTTGGAAGCCCATAGAGGGCTATGGTGAAAAAGGAAATATCTTCCGTTCAAAACTGGAAAGAAGCTTTCTGAGAAACTGCTCTGTGTTCTGTTAATTCATCTCACAGAGTTACATCTTTCCCTTCAACAAGCCTTTCGCTAAGGCTGTTCTTGAGGAATTGGCAAAGTGATATTTGGAAGCCCATAGAGGGCTATGGTGAAAAAGGAAATATCTTTCGTTCAAAACTGGAAAGAAGCTTTCTGAGAAACTGCTCTGTGTTCTGTTAATTTATCTCACAGAGTTACATCTTTCCCTTCAAGAAGCCTTTCGCTAAGGCTGTTCTTGGGGAATTGGCAAAGTGATATTTGGAAGCCCATAGAGGCCTATGGTGACAAAGGAAATATCTTCCGTTCAAAACTGGAAAGAAGCTTTCTGAGAAACTGCTCTGTGTTCTGTTAATTCATCTCACCGAGTTACATGTTTCCCTTCAAGAAGCCTTTCGCTAACGCTGTTCTTGTGGAATTGGCAAGGGGATATTTGGAAGCCCATAGAGGGCTACGGTGAAAAAGGAAATATCTTCCGTTCAAAACTGGAAAGAGGCTTTCTGAGAAACTGCTCTGTGTTCTCTTCATTCATCTCACAGAGTTACATCTTTCCCTTCAAGAAGCCTTTCGCTAAGGCTGTTCTTGTGGAATTGGCAAAGGGATATTTGGAAGCCCATAGAGGGCTACGGTGAAAAAGGAAATATCCTCCGTTCAAAACTGGAAAGAAGCTTTCTGAGAAACTGCTCTGTGTTCTCTTAATTCATCTCACAGAGTTACATCTTTCCCTTCAAGAAGCCTTTCGCTAAGGCTGTTCTTGTGGAATTGGCAAAGGGATATTTGGAAGCACATAGAGGGCTATGGTGAAAAAGGAAATATCTTCCGTTCAAAACTGGAAAGAAGCTTTCTGAAAAACTGCTCTGTGTTCTGTTAATTCATCTCACAGAGTTACATCTTTCCCTTCAAAAAGCCTTTCGCTAAGGCTATTCTTGTGGAATTGCCAAAGGGATATTTGGAAGCCCATAGAGGGCTATGGTGAAAAAGGAAATATCTTCAGTTCAAAAGTGGAAAGAAGCTTTCTGAGAAACTGCTCTGTGTTCTCTTAATTCATCTCACAGAGTTACATCTTTCCCTTCAAGAAGCCTTTCGCTAAGGCTGTTCTTCTGGAATTGGCAAAGGGATATTTGGAAGCCCATAGAGGGCTATGGTGAAAAAGGAAATATCCTCCGTTCAAAACTGGTAAGAAGCTTTCTGAGAAACTGCTCTGTGTTCTCTTAATTCATCTCACAGAGTTACATCTTTCCCTTCAAGAAGCCTTTCGCTAAGGCTGTTTTTGTGGAATTGGCAAAGGGATATTTGGAAGCCCTTAGAGGCCTATGGTGAAAAAGGAAATATCTTCCGTTCAAAACTGGAAAGAAGCTTTCTGAGAAACTGCTCTGTGTTCTTTTCATTCATCTCACAGAGTTACATCTTTCCCTTCAAGAAGCCTTTCGCTAAGGCTGTTCTTGTGGAATTGTCAAAGGGATATTTGGAAGCCCATAGAGGGCTATGGTGAAAAAGGAAATATCTTCCGTTCAAAACTGGAAAGAAGCTTTCTGAGAAACTGCTCTGTGTTCTGTTAATTCATCTCACCGAGTTACATCTTTCCCTTCAAGAAGCCTTTTGCTAAGACTGTTATTGTGGAATTGGCAAAGGGATATTTGGAAGCCCATAGAGGGCTATGGTGAAAAAGGAAATATCGTCCGTTCAAAACTGGAAAGAAGCTTTCTGAGAAACTGCTCTGTGTTCTGTTAATTCATCTCACAGAGTTACATCTTTCCCTTCAAGAAGCCTTTCGCTAAGGCTGTTCTTGAGGAATTGGCAAAGTGATATTTGGAACCCCTTAGAGGGCTACGGTGAAAAAGGAAATATCTTCCGTTCAAAACTGGAAAGAAGCTTTCTGAGAAACTGCTCTGTGTTCTGTTAATTCGTCTCACAGAGTTACATCTTTCCCTTCAAGAAGCCTTTCGCTAAGGCTGTTCTTGTGGAATTGGCAAAGGGATATTTGGAAGCCCATAGAGGGCTGCGGTGAAAAAGGAAATATCTTCCATTCAAAAATGGAAAGAAGCTTTCAGAGAAACTGCTCTGTGTTCTGTTAATTCATCTCACAGAGTTACATCTTTCCCTTCAAGAAGCCTTTCGCTAAGGCTGTTCTTGTGGAATTGGCAAAGGGATATTTGGAAGCCCTTAGAGGGCTATGGTGAAAAAGGAAATAACTTCCGTTCAAAACTGGAAAGAAGCTTTCTGTGAAACTGCTCTGTGTTCCCTTAATTCATCTCGCAGAGTTACATCTTTCCCTTCAACAAGCCTTTCGCTAAGGCTGTTCTTGTGGAATTGGCAAAGGGATATTTGGAAGCCCATAGAGGGCTATGGTGAAAAAGGAAATATCTTCCGTTCAAAACTGGAAAGAAGCTTTCTGAGAAACTGCTCTGTGTTCTGTTAATTCATCTCACAGAGTTACATCTTTCCCTTCAACAAGCCTTTCGCTATGGCTGTTCTTGAGGAATTGGCAAAGTGATATTTGGAAGCCCATAGAGGGCTATGGTGAAAAAGGAAATATCTTTCGTTCAAAACTGGAAAGAAGCTTTCGGAGAAACTGCTCTGTGTTCTGTTAATTTATCTCACAGAGTTACATCTTTCCCTTCAAGAAGCCTTTCGCTAAGGCTGTTCTTGGGGAATTGGCAAAGTGATATTTGGAAGCCCATAGAGGCCTATGGTGACAAAGGAAATATCTTCCGTTCAAAACTGGAAAGAAGCTTTCTGAGAAACTGCTCCGTGTTCTGTTAATTAATCTCACCGAGTTACATGTTTCCCTTCAAGAAGCCTTTCGCTAACGCTGTTCTTGTGGAATTGGCAAAGGGATATTTGGAAGCCCATAGAGGGCTACGGTGAAAAAGGAAATATCTTCCGTTCAAAACTGGAAAGAAGCTTTCTGAGAAACTGCTCTGTGTTCTCTTCATTCATCTCACAGAGTTACATCTTTCCCTTCAAGAAGCCTTTCGCTAAGGCTGTTCTTGTGGAATTGGCAAAGGGATATTTGGAAGCCCATAGAGGGCTACGGTGAAAAAGGAAATATCCTCCGTTCAAAACTGGAAAGAAGCTTTCTGAGAAACTGCTCTGTGTTCTCTTAATTCATCTCACAGAGTTACATCTTTCCCTTCAAGAAGCCTTTCGCTAAGGCTGTTCTTGTGGAATTGGCAAAGGGATATTTGGAAGCACATAGAGGGCTATGGTGAAAAAGGAAATATCTTCCGTTCAAAACTGGAAAGAAGCTTCCTGAAAAACTGCTCTGTGTTCTGTTAATTCATCTCACAGAGTTACATCTTTCCCTTCAAAAAGCCTTTCGCTAAGGCTATTCTTGTGGAATTGCCAAAGGGATATTTGGAAGCCCATAGAGGGCTATGGTGAAAAAGGAAATATCTTCAGTTCAAAAGTGGAAAGAAGCTTTCTGAGAAACTGCTCTGTGTTCTCTTAATTCATCTCACAGAGTTACATCTTTCCCTTCAAGAAGCCTTTCGCTAAGGCTGTTCTTCTGGAATTGGCAAAGGGATATTTGGAAGCCCATAGAGGGCTATGGTGAAAAAGGAAATATCCTCCGTTCAAAACTGGTAAGAAGCTTTCTGAGAAACTGCTCTGTGTTCTCTTAATTCATCTCACAGAGTTACATCTTTCCCTTCAAGAAGCCTTTCGCTAAGGCTGTTCTTGTGGAATTGGCAAAGGGATATTTGGAAGCCCTTAGAGGCCTATGGTGAAAAAGGAAATATCTTCCGTTCAAAACTGGAAAGAAGCTTTCTGAGAAACTGCTCTGTGTTCTGTTCATTCATCTCACAGAGTTACATCTTTCCCTTCAAGAAGCCTTTCGCTAAGGCTGTTCTTCTGGAATTGGCAAAGGGATATTTGGAAGCCCATAGAGGACTATGGTGAAAAAGGAAATATCTTCCGTTCAAAACTGGAAAGAAGCTTTCTGAGAAACTGCTCTGTGTTCTGTTAATTCATCTCACCGAGTTACATCTTTCCCTTCAAGAAGCCTTTCGCTAAGGCTGTTCTTGTGAAATTGGCAAAGGGATATTTGGAAGCCCATAGAGGGCTATGGTGAAAAAGGAAATATCTTCCGTTCAAAACTGGAAAGAAGCTTTCTGAGAAACTGCTCTGTGTTCTGTTAATTCATCTCACAGAGTTACATCTTTCCCTTCAACAAGCCTTTCGCTAAGGCTGTTCTTGAGGAATTGGCAAAGTGATATTTGGAACCCCTTAGAGGGCTACGGTGAAAAAGGAAATATCTTCACTTCAAAACTGGAAAGAAGCTTTCTGAGAAACTGCTCTGTGTTCTGTTAATTCCTCTCACAGAGTTACATCTTTCCCTTCAAGAAGCCTTTCGCTAAGGCTGTTCTTGTGGAATTGGCAAAGGGATATTTGGAAGCCCATAGAGGGCTGCGGTGAAAAAGGAAATATCTTCCATTCAAAAATGGAAAGAAGCTTTCAGAGAAACTGCTCTGTGTTCTGTTAATTCATCTCACAGAGTTACATCTTTCCCTTCAAGAAGCCTTTCGCTAAGGCTGTTCTTGTGGAATTGGCAAAGGGATATTTGGAAGCCCTTAGAGGGCTATGGTGAAAAAGGAAATATCTTTCGTTCAAAACTGGAAAGAAGCTTTCTGAGAAACTGCTCTGTGTTCTGTTAATTTATCTCACAGAGTTACATCTTTCCCTTCAAGAAGCCTTTCGCTAAGGCTGTTCTTGGGGAATTGGCAAAGTGATATTTGGAAGCCCATAGAGGCCTATGGTGACAAAGGAAATATCTTCCATTCAAAACTGGAAAGAAGCTTTCTGAGAAACTGCTCTGTGTTCTGTTAATTCATCTCACCGAGTTACATGTTTCCCTTCAAGAAGCCTTTCGCTAACGCTGTTCTTGTGGAATTGGCAAAGGGATATTTGGAAGCCCATAGAGGGCTACGGTGAAAAAGGAAATATCTTCCGTTCAAAACTGGAAAGAAGCTTTCTGAGAAACTGCTCTGTGTTCTGTTAATTCATCTCACCGAGTTACATCTTTCCCTTCAAGAAGCCTTTCGCTAAGGCTGTTATTGTGGAATTGGCAAAGGGATATTTGGAAGCCCATAGAGGGCTATGGTGAAAAAGGAAATATCGTCCGTTCAAAACTGGAAAGAAGCTTTCTGAGAAACTGCTCTGTGTTCTGTTAATTCATCTCACAGAGTTACATCTTTCCCTTCAAGAAGCCTTTCGCTAAGGCTGTTCTTGAGGAATTGGCAAAGTGATATTTGGAACCCCTTAGAGGGCTACGGTGAAAAAGGAAATATCTTCCGTTCAAAACTGGAAAGAAGCTTTCTGAGAAACTGCTCTGTGTTCTGTTAATTCGTCTCACAGAGTTACATCTTTCCCTTCAAGAAGCCTTTCGCTAAGGCTGTTCTTGTGGAATTGGCAAAGGGATATTTGGAAGCCCATAGAGGGCTGCGGTGAAAAAGGAAATATCTTCCATTCAAAAATGGAAAGAAGCTTTCAGAGAAACTGCTCTGTGTTCTGTTAATTCATCTCACAGAGTTACATCTTTCCCTTCAAGAAGCCTTTCGCTAAGGCTGTTCTTGTGGAATTGGCAAAGGGATATTTGGAAGCCCTTAGAGGGCTATGGTGAAAAAGGAAATAACTTCCGTTCAAAACTGGAAAGAAGCTTTCTGTGAAACTGCTCTGTGTTCCCTTAATTCATCTCGCAGAGTTACATCTTTCCCTTCAACAAGCCTTTCGCTAAGGCTGTTCTTGTGGAATTGGCAAAGGGATATTTGGAAGCCCATAGAGGGCTATGGTGAAAAAGGAAATATCTTCCGTTCAAAACTGGAAAGAAGCTTTCTGAGAAACTGCTCTGTGTTCTCTTCATTCATCTCACAGAGTTACATCTTTCCCTTCAACAAGCCTTTCGCTATGGCTGTTCTTGAGGAATTGGCAAAGTGATATTTGGAAGCCCATAGAGGGCTATGGTGAAAAAGGAAATATCTTTCGTTCAAAACTGGAAAGAAGCTTTCGGAGAAACTGCTCTGTGTTCTGTTAATTTATCTCACAGAGTTACATCTTTCCCTTCAAGAAGCCTTTCGCTAAGGCTGTTCTTGGGGAATTGGCAAAGTGATATTTGGAAGCCCATAGAGGCCTATGGTGACAAAGGAAATATCTTCCGTTCAAAACTGGAAAGAAGCTTTCTGAGAAACTGCTCCGTGTTCTGTTAATTAATCTCACCGAGTTACATGTTTCCCTTCAAGAAGCCTTTCGCTAACGCTGTTCTTGTGGAATTGGCAAAGGGATATTTGGAAGCCCATAGAGGGCTACGGTGAAAAAGGAAATATCTTCCGTTCAAAACTGGAAAGAAGCTTTCTGAGAAACTGCTCTGTGTTCTCTTCATTCATCTCACAGAGTTACATCTTTCCCTTCAAGAAGCCTTTCGCTAAGGCTGTTCTTGTGGAATTGGCAAAGGGATATTTGGAAGCCCATAGAGGGCTACGGTGAAAAAGGAAATATCCTCCGTTCAAAACTGGAAAGAAGCTTTCTGAGAAACTGCTCTGTGTTCTCTTAATTCATCTCACAGAGTTACATCTTTCCCTTCAAGAAGCCTTTCGCTAAGGCTGTTCTTGTGGAATTGGCAAAGGGATATTTGGAAGCACATAGAGGGCTATGGTGAAAAAGGAAATATCTTCCGTTCAAAACTGGAAAGAAGCTTCCTGAAAAACTGCTCTGTGTTCTGTTAATTCATCTCACAGAGTTACATCTTTCCCTTCAAAAAGCCTTTCGCTAAGGCTATTCTTGTGGAATTGCCAAAGGGATATTTGGAAGCCCATAGAGGGCTATGGTGAAAAAGGAAATATCTTCAGTTCAAAAGTGGAAAGAAGCTTTCTGAGAAACTGCTCTGTGTTCTCTTAATTCATCTCACAGAGTTACATCTTTCCCTTCAAGAAGCCTTTCGCTAAGGCTGTTCTTCTGGAATTGGCAAAGGGATATTTGGAAGCCCATAGAGGGCTATGGTGAAAAAGGAAATATCCTCCGTTCAAAACTGGTAAGAAGCTTTCTGAGAAACTGCTCTGTGTTCTCTTAATTCATCTCACAGAGTTACATCTTTCCCTTCAAGAAGCCTTTCGCTAAGGCTGTTCTTGTGGAATTGGCAAAGGGATATTTGGAAGCCCTTAGAGGCCTATGGTGAAAAAGGAAATATCTTCCGTTCAAAACTGGAAAGAAGCTTTCTGAGAAACTGCTCTGTGTTCTGTTCATTCATCTCACAGAGTTACATCTTTCCCTTCAAGAAGCCTTTCGCTAAGGCTGTTCTTCTGGAATTGGCAAAGGGATATTTGGAAGCCCATAGAGGACTATGGTGAAAAAGGAAATATCTTCCGTTCAAAACTGGAAAGAAGCTTTCTGAGAAACTGCTCTGTGTTCTGTTAATTCATCTCACCGAGTTACATCTTTCCCTTCAAGAAGCCTTTCGCTAAGGCTGTTCTTGTGAAATTGGCAAAGGGATATTTGGAAGCCCATAGAGGGCTATGGTGAAAAAGGAAATATCTTCCGTTCAAAACTGGAAAGAAGCTTTCTGAGAAACTGCTCTGTGTTCTGTTAATTCATCTCACAGAGTTACATCTTTCCCTTCAACAAGCCTTTCGCTAAGGCTGTTCTTGAGGAATTGGCAAAGTGATATTTGGAACCCCTTAGAGGGCTACGGTGAAAAAGGAAATATCTTCACTTCAAAACTGGAAAGAAGCTTTCTGAGAAACTGCTCTGTGTTCTGTTAATTCCTCTCACAGAGTTACATCTTTCCCTTCAAGAAGCCTTTCGCTAAGGCTGTTCTTGTGGAATTGGCAAAGGGATATTTGGAAGCCCATAGAGGGCTGCGGTGAAAAAGGAAATATCTTCCATTCAAAAATGGAAAGAAGCTTTCAGAGAAACTGCTCTGTGTTCTGTTAATTCATCTCACAGAGTTACATCTTTCCCTTCAAGAAGCCTTTCGCTAAGGCTGTTCTTGTGGAATTGGCAAAGGGATATTTGGAAGCCCTTAGAGGGCTATGGTGAAAAAGGAAATATCTTTCGTTCAAAACTGGAAAGAAGCTTTCTGAGAAACTGCTCTGTGTTCTGTTAATTTATCTCACAGAGTTACATCTTTCCCTTCAAGAAGCCTTTCGCTAAGGCTGTTCTTGGGGAATTGGCAAAGTGATATTTGGAAGCCCATAGAGGCCTATGGTGACAAAGGAAATATCTTCCATTCAAAACTGGAAAGAAGCTTTCTGAGAAACTGCTCTGTGTTCTGTTAATTCATCTCACCGAGTTACATGTTTCCCTTCAAGAAGCCTTTCGCTAACGCTGTTCTTGTGGAATTGGCAAAGGGATATTTGGAAGCCCATAGAGGGCTACGGTGAAAAAGGAAATATCTTCCGTTCAAAACTGGAAAGAAGCTTTCTGAGAAACTGCTCTGTGTTCTCTTCATTCATCTCACAGAGTTACATCTTTCCCTTCAAGAAGCCTTTCGCTAAGGCTGTTCTTGTGGAATTGGCAAAGGGATATTTGGAAGCCCATAGAGGGCTACGGTGAAAAAGGAAATATCCTCCGTTCAAAACTGGAAAGAAGCTTTCTGAGAAACTGCTCTGTGTTCTCTTAATTCATCTCACAGAGTTACATCTTTCCCTTCAAGAAGCCTTTCGCTAAGGCTGTTCTTGAGGAATTGGCAAAGTGATATTTGGAACCCCTTAGAGGGCTACGGTGAAAAAGGAAATATCTTCCGTTCAAAACTGGAAAGAAGCTTTCTGAGAAACTGCTCTGTGTTCTGTTAATTCCTCTCACAGAGTTACATCTTTCCCTTCAAGAAGCCTTTCGCTAAGGCTGTTCTTGTGGAATTGGCAAAGGGATATTTGGAAGCCCATAGAGGGCTGCGGTGAAAAAGGAAATATCTTCCATTCAAAAATGGAAAGAAGCTTTCAGAGAAACTGCTCTGTGTTCTGTTAATTCATCTCACAGAGTTACATCTTTCCCTTCAAGAAGCCTTTCGCTAAGGCTGTTCTTGTGGAATTGGCAAAGGGATATTTGGAAGCCCTTAGAGGGCTATGGTGAAAAAGGAAATAACTTCCGTTCAAAACTGGAAAGAAGCTTTCTGTGAAACTGCTCTGTGTTCCCTTAATTCATCTCGCAGAGTTACATCTTTCCCTTCAAGAAGCCTTTCGCTAAGGCTGTTCTTGTGAAATTGGCAAAGGGATATTTGGAAGCCCATAGAGGGCTATGGTGAAAAAGGAAATATCTTCCGTTCAAAACTGGAAAGAAGCTTTCTGAGAAACTGCTCTGTGTTCTGTTAATTCATCTCACAGAGTTACATCTTTCCCTTCAACAAGCCTTTCGCTAAGGCTGTTCTTGAGGAATTGGCAAAGTGATATTTGGAACCCCTTAGAGGGCTACGGTGAAAAAGGAAATATCTTCACTTCAAAACTGGAAAGAAGCTTTCTGAGAAACTGCTCTGTGTTCTGTTAATTCCTCTCACAGAGTTACATCTTTCCCTTCAAGAAGCCTTTCGCTAAGGCTGTTCTTGTGGAATTGGCAAAGGGATATTTGGAAGCCCATAGAGGGCTGCGGTGAAAAAGGAAATATCTTCCATTCAAAAATGGAAAGAAGCTTTCAGAGAAACTGCTCTGTGTTCTGTTAATTCATCTCACAGAGTTACATCTTTCCCTTCAAGAAGCCTTTCGCTAAGGCTGTTCTTGTGGAATTGGCAAAGGGATATTTGGAAGCCCTTAGAGGGCTATGGTGAAAAAGGAAATATCTTTCGTTCAAAACTGGAAAGAAGCTTTCTGAGAAACTGCTCTGTGTTCTGTTAATTTATCTCACAGAGTTACATCTTTCCCTTCAAGAAGCCTTTCGCTAAGGCTGTTCTTGGGGAATTGGCAAAGTGATATTTGGAAGCCCATAGAGGCCTATGGTGACAAAGGAAATATCTTCCATTCAAAACTGGAAAGAAGCTTTCTGAGAAACTGCTCTGTGTTCTGTTAATTCATCTCACCGAGTTACATGTTTCCCTTCAAGAAGCCTTTCGCTAACGCTGTTCTTGTGGAATTGGCAAAGGGATATTTGGAAGCCCATAGAGGGCTACGGTGAAAAAGGAAATATCTTCCGTTCAAAACTGGAAAGAAGCTTTCTGAGAAACTGCTCTGTGTTCTCTTCATTCATCTCACAGAGTTACATCTTTCCCTTCAAGAAGCCTTTCGCTAAGGCTGTTCTTGTGGAATTGGCAAAGGGATATTTGGAAGCCCATAGAGGGCTACGGTGAAAAAGGAAATATCCTCCGTTCAAAACTGGAAAGAAGCTTTCTGAGAAACTGCTCTGTGTTCTCTTAATTCATCTCACAGAGTTACATCTTTCCCTTCAAGAAGCCTTTCGCTAAGGCTGTTCTTGAGGAATTGGCAAAGTGATATTTGGAACCCCTTAGAGGGCTACGGTGAAAAAGGAAATATCTTCCGTTCAAAACTGGAAAGAAGCTTTCTGAGAAACTGCTCTGTGTTCTGTTAATTCCTCTCACAGAGTTACATCTTTCCCTTCAAGAAGCCTTTCGCTAAGGCTGTTCTTGTGGAATTGGCAAAGGGATATTTGGAAGCCCATAGAGGGCTGCGGTAAAAAAGGAAATATCTTCCATTCAAAAATGGAAAGAAGCTTTCAGAGAAACTGCTCTGTGTTCTGTTAATTCATCTCACAGAGTTACATCTTTCCCTTCAAGAAGCCTTTCGCTAAGGCTGTTCTTGTGGAATTGGCAAAGGGATATTTGGAAGCCCTTAGAGGGCTATGGTGAAAAAGGAAATAACTTCCGTTCAAAACTGGAAAGAAGCTTTCTGTGAAACTGCTCTGTGTTCCCTTAATTCATCTCGCAGAGTTACATCTTTCCCTTCAAGAAGCCTTTCGCTAAGGCTGTTCTTGTGGAATTGGCAAAGGGATATTTGGAAGCCCATAGAGGGCTATGGTGAAAAAGGAAATATCTTCCGTTCAAAACTGGAAAGAAGCTTTCTGAGAAACTGCTCTGTGTTCTGTTAATTCATCTCACAGAGTTACATCTTTCCCTTCAACAAGCCTTTCGCTATGGCTGTTCTTGAGGAATTGGCAAAGTGATATTTGGAAGCCCATAGAGGGCTATGGTGAAAAAGGAAATATCTTTCGTTCAAAACTGGAAAGAAGCTTTCTGAGAAACTGCTCTGTGTTCTGTTAATTTATTTCACAGAGTTACATCTTTCCCTTCAAGAAGCCTTTCGCTAAGGCTGTTCTTGGGGAATTGGCAAAGTGATATTTGGAAGCCCATAGAGGCCTATGGTGACAAAGCAAATATCTTCCGTTCAAAACTGGAAAGAAGCTTTCTGAGAAACTGCTCTGTGTTCTGTTAATTCATCTCACCGAGTTACATGTTTCCCTTCAAGAAGCCTTTCGCTAACGCTGTTCTTGTGGAATTGGCAAAGGGATATTTGGAAGTCCATAGAGGGCTACGGTGAAAAAGGAAATATCTTCCGTTCAAAACTGGAAAGAAGCTTTCTGAGAAACTTCTCTGTGTTCTCTTCATTCATCTCACAGAGTTACATCTTTCCCTTCAAGAAGCCTTTCGCTAAGGCTGTTCTTGTGGAATTGGCAAAGGGATATTTGGAAGCCCATAGAGGGCTACGGTGAAAAAGGAAATATCCTCCGTTCAAAACTGGAAAGAAGCTTTCTGAGAAACTGCTCTGTGTTCTCTTAATTCATCTCACAGTGTTACATCATTCCCTTCAAGAAGCCTTTCGCTAAGGCTGTTCCTGTGGAATTGGCAAAGGGATATTTGGAAGCACATAGAGGGCTATGGTGAAAAAGGAAATATCTTCCGTTCAAAACTGGAAAGAAGCTTTCTGAAAAACTGCTCTGTGTTCTGTTAATTCATCTCACAGAGTTACATCTTTCCCTTCAAAAAGCCTTTCGCTAAGGCTATTCTTGTGGAATTGCCAAAGGTATATTTGGAAGCCCATAGAGGGCTATGGTGAAAAAGGAAATATCTTCAGTTCAAAAGTGGAAAGAAGCTTTCTGAGAAACTGCTCTGTGTTCTCTTAATTCATCTCACAGAGTTACATCTTTCCCTTCAAGAAGCCTTTCGCTAAGGCTGTTCTTCTGGAATTGGCAAAGGGATATTTGGAAGCCCATAGAGGGCTATGGTGAAAAAGGAAATATCCTCCGTTCAAAACTGGTAAGAAGCTTTCTGAGAAACTGCTCTGCGTTCTCTTAATTCATCTCACAGAGTTACATCTTTCCCTTCAAGAAGCCTTTCGCTAAGGCTGTTCTTGTGGAATTGGCAAAGGGATATTTGGAAGCCCTTAGAGGCCTATGGTGAAAAAGGAAATATCTTCCGTTCAAAACTGGAAAGAAGCTTTCTGAGAAACTGCTCTGTGTTCTGTTCATTCATCTCACAGAGTTACATCTTTCCCTTCAAGAAGCCTTTCGCTAAGGCTGTTCTTGTGGAATTGTCAAAGGGATATTTGGAAGCCCATAGAGGACTATGGTGAAAAAGGAAATATCTTCCGTTGAAAACTGGAAAGAAGCTTTCTGAGAAACTGCTCTGTGTTCTGTTAATTCATCTCACCGAGTTACATCTTTCCCTTCAAGAAGCCTTTCGCTAAGGCTGTTCTTGTGGAATTGGCAAAGGGATATTTGGAAGCCCATAGAGGGCTATGGTGAAAAAGGAAATATCTTCCGTTCAAAACTGGAAAGAAGCTTTCTGAGAAACTGCTCTGTGTTCTGTTAATTCATCTCACAGAGTTACATCTTTCCCTTCAACAAGCCTTTCGCTAAGGCTGTTCTTGAGGAATTGGCAAAGTGATATTTGGAACCCCTTAGAGGGCTACGGTGAAAAAGGAAATATCTTCCGTTCAAAACTGGAAAGAAGCTTTCTGAGAAACTGCTCTGTGTTCTGTTAATTCCTCTCACAGAGTTACATCTTTCCCTTCAAGAAGCCTTTCGCTAAGGCTGTTCTTGTGGAATTGGCAAAGGGATATTTGGAAGCCCATAGAGGGCTGCGGTGAAAAAGGAAATATCTTCCATTCAAAAATGGAAAGAAGCTTTCAGAGAAACTGCTCTGTGTTCTGTTAATTCATCTCACAGAGTTACATCTTTCCCTTCAAGAAGCCTTTCGCTAAGGCTGTTCTTGTGGAATTGGCAAAGGGATATTTGGAAGCCCTTAGAGGGCTATGGTGAAAAAGGAAATAACTTCCGTTCAAAACTGGAAAGAAGCTTTCTGTGAAACTGCTCTGTGTTCCCTTAATTCATCTCGCAGAGTTACATCTTTCCCTTCAAGAAGCCATTCGCTAAGGCTGTTCTTGTGGAATTGGCAAAGGGATATTTGGAAGCCCATAGAGGGCTATGGTGAAAAAGGAAATATCTTCCGTTCAAAACTGGAAAGAAGCTTTCTGAGAAACTGCTCTGTGTTCTGTTAATTCATCTCACAGAGTTACATCTTTCCCTTCAACAAGCCTTTCGCTAAGGCTGTTCTTGAGGAATTGGCAAAGTGATATTTGGAAGCCCATAGAGGTCTATGGTGAAAAAGGAAATATCTTTCGTTCAAAACTGGAAAGAAGCTTTCTGAGAAACTGCTCTGTGTTCTGTTAATTTATCTCACAGAGTTACATCTTTCCCTTCAAGAAGCCTTTCGCTAAGGCTGTTCTTGGGGAATTTGCAAAGTGATATTTGGAAGCCCATAGAGGCCTATGGTGACAAAGGAAATATCTTCCGTTCAAAACTGGAAAGAAGCTTTCTGAGAAACTGCTCTGTGTTCTGTTAATTTATCTCACCGAGTTACATGTTTCCCTTCAAGAAGCCTTTCGCTAACGCTGTTCTTGTGGAATTGGCAAAGGGATATTTGGAAGCCCATAGAGGGCTACGGTGAAAAAGGAAATATCATCCGTTCAAAACTGGAAAGAAGCTTTCTGAGAAACTGCTCTGTGTTCTCTTCATTCATCTCACAGAGTTACATCTTTCCCTTCAAGAAGCGTTTCGCTAAGGCTGTTCTTGTGGAATTGGCAAAGGGATATTTGGAAGCCCATAGAGGGCTACGGTGAAAAAGGAAATATCCTCCGTTCAAAACTGGAAAGAAGCTTTCTGAGAAACTGCTCTGTGTTCTCTTAATTCATCTCACAGAGTTACATCTTTCCCTTCAAGAAGCCTTTCGCTAAGGCTGTTCTTGTGGAATTGGCAAAGGGATATTTGGAAGCACATAGAGGGCTATGGTGAAAAAGGAAATATCTTCCGTTCAAAACTGGAAAGAAGCTTCCTGAAAAACTGCTCTGTGTTCTGTTAATTCATCTCACAGAGTTACATCTTTCCCTTCAAAAAGCCTTTCGCTAAGGCTATTCTTGTGGAATTGCCAAAGGGATATTTGGAAGCCCATAGAGGGCTATGGTGAAAAAGGAAATATCTTCAGTTCAAAAGTGGAAAGAAGCTTTCTGAGAAACTGCTCTGTGTTCTCTTAATTCATCTCACAGAGTTACATCTTTCCCTTCAAGAAGCCTTTCGCTAAGGCTGTTCTTCTGGAAGTGGCAAAGGGATATTTGGAAGCCCATAGAGGGCTATGGTGAAAAAGGAAATATCTTCAGTTCAAAACTGGAAAGAAGCTTTCGGAGAAACTGCTCGGTGTTCTGTTAATTCATCTCACAGAGTTACATCTTTCCCTTCAAGAAGCCTTTCGCTAAGGCTGTTCTTGTGGAATTGGCAAAGGGATATTTGGAAGCCCATAGAGGGCTATGGTGAAAAAGGAAATATCTTCCGTTCAAAAGTGGAAAGAAGCTTTCTGAGAAACTGCTCTGTGTTCTGTTAATTCATCTCACAGAGTTACATCTTTCCCTTCAAAAAGCCTTTCGCTAGGCTATTCCTGTGGAATTGGGAAAGGGATATTTGGAAGCCCATAGAGGGCTATGGTGAAAAAGGAAATATCTTCAGTTCAAAAGTGGAAAGAAGCTTTCTGAGAAACTGCTCTGTGTTCTCTTAATTCATCTCACAGAGTTACATCTTTCCCTTCAAGAAGCCTTTCGCTAAGGCTGTTCTTCTGGAATTGGCAAAGGGATATTTGGAAGCCCATAGAGGGCTATGGTGAAAAAGGAAATATCTTCAGTTCAAAAGTGGAAAGAAGCTTTCGGAGAAACTGCTCGGTGTTCTGTTAGTTCATCTCACAGAGTTACATCTTTCCCTTCAAGAAGCCTTTCGCTAAGGCTGTTCTTGTGGAATTGGCAAAGGGATATTTGGAAGCCCTTAGAGGCCTATGGTGAGAAACGAAATATCTTCCGTTCAAAACTGGAAAGAAGCTTTCTGAAAAACTGCTCTGTGTTCTGTTAATTCATCTCACAGAGGTACATCTTTCCCTTTAAAAAGCCTTTCGCTAAGGCTATTCCTGTGGAATTGCCAAAGGGATATTTGGAAGACCATAGAGGGCAATGGTGAAAAAGGAAATATCTTCAGTTCAAAAGTGGAAAGAAGCTTTCTGAGAAACTGCTCTGTGTTCTCTTAATTCATCTCACAGAGTTATATCTTTCCCTTCAAGAAGCCTTTCGCTAAGGCTGTTCTTGTGGAATTGGAAAAGGGATATTTGGAAGCCCATAGAGGGCTATGTTGAAAAAGGAAATATCCTCCGTTCAAAACTGGTAAGAAGCTTTCCGAGAAACTGCTCTGTGTTCTCTTAATTCATCTCACAGAGATACATCTTTCCCTTCAAGAAGCCTTTCGCTAAGGTTGTTCTTGTGGAATTGGCAAAGGGATATTTGGAAGCCCATAGAGGGCTATGGTGAAAAAGGAAATATCTTCCGTTCAAAAGTGGAAAGAAGCTTTCTGAGAAACTGCTCTGTGTTCTGTTAATTCATCTCACAGAGTTACATCTTTCCCTTCAAAAAGCCTTTCGCTAAGGCTATTCTTGTGGAATTGGCAAAGGGATATTTGGAAGCCCATAGAGGGCTATGGTGAAAAAGGAAATATCTTCAGTTCAAAAGTGGAAAGAAGCTTTCTGAGAAACTGCTCTGTGTTCTCTTAATTCATCTCACAGAGTTACATCTTTCCCTTCAAGAAGCCTTTCGCTAAGGCTGTTCTTCTGGAATTGGCAAAGGGATATTTGGAACCCCTAGAGGGCTATGGTGAAAAAGGAAATATCTTCAGTTCAAAAGTGGAAAGAAGCTTTCGGAGAAACTGCTCGGTGTTCTGTTAGTTCATCTCACAGAGTTACATCTTTCCCTTCAAGAAGCCTTTCGCTAAGGCTGTTCTTGTGGAATTGGCAAAGGGATATTTGGAAGCCCTTAGAGGCCTATGGTGAAAAAGGAAATATCTTCCGTTCGAAACTGGAAAGAAGCTTTCTGAGAAACTGCTCTGTGTTCTGTTCATTCATCTCACAGAGATACATCTTTCCCTTCAAGAAGCCTTTCGTTAAGGCTGTTCTTGTGGAATTGTCAAAGGGATATTTGGAAGCCCATAGAGGGCTATGGTGAAAAAGGAAATATCTTCCGTTCAAAACTGGAAAGAAGCTTTCTGAGAAACTGCTCTGTGTTCTGTTAATTCATCTCACCGAGTTACATCTTTCCCTTCAAGAAGCCTTTCGCTAAGGCTGTTATTGTGGAATTGGCAAAGGGATATTTGGAAGCCCATAGAGGGCTATGGTGAAAAAGGAAATATCTTCCGTTCAAAAGTGGAAAGAAGCTTTCTGAGAAACTGCTCTGTGTTCTGTTAATTCATCTCACAGAGTTACATCTTTCCCTTCAAAAAGCCTTTCGCTAGGCTATTCCTGTGGAATTGGCAAAGGGATATTTGGAAGCCCATAGAGGGCTATGGTGAAAAAGGAAATATCTTCCGTTCAAAAGTGGAAAGAAGCTTTCTGAGAAACTGCTCTGTGTTCTCTTAATTCATCTCACAGAGTTACATCTTTCCCTTCAAGAAGCCTTTCGCTAAGGCTGTTCTTCTGGAATTGGCAAAGGGATATTTGGAAGCCCATAGAGGGCTATGGTGAAAAAGGAAATATCTTCAGTTCAAAAGTGGAAAGAAGCTTTCGGAGAAACTGCTCGGTGTTCTGTTAGTTCATCTCACAGAGTTACATCTTTCCCTTCAAGAAGCCTTTCGCTAAGGCTGTTCTTGTGGAATTGGCAAAGGGATATTTGGAAGCCCTTAGAGGCCTACGGTGAGAAACGAAATATCTTCCGTTCAAAACTGGAAAGAAGCTTTCTGAAAAACTGCTCTGTGTTCTGTTAATTCATCTCACAGAGTTACATCTTTCCCTTCAACAAGCCTTTCGCTAAGGCTGTTCTTAAGGAATTGGCAAAGTGATATTTGGAAGCCCATAGAGGGCTAGGGTGAAAAAGGAAATATCTTTCGTTCAAAATTGGAAAGAAGCTTTCTGAGAAACTGCTCTGTGTTCTGTTAATTCGTCTCACCGAGTTACATCTTTCCCTTCAAGAAGCCTTTCGCTAAGGCTGTTCTTGTGGAATTGGCAAAGGGATATTTGGAAGCCCATAGAGGGCTACGGTGAAAAAGGAAATATCTTCCGTTCAAAACTGGAAAGAAGCTTTCTGAGAAACTGCTCTGTGTTCTGTTAATTCATCTCACAGAGTTACATCTTTCCCTTCAAGTAGCCTTTCGCTAAGTCTGTTCTTGTGGAATTGGCAAAGGGATATTTTGAAGCCCATAGAGGGTTACGGTGAAAAAGGAAATATCCTCCGTTCAAAACTGGAAAGAATCTTTCTGAGAAACTGCTCTGTGTTCTCTTAATTCATCTCACAGAGTTACATCTTTCCCTTCAAGAAGCCTTTCGCTAAGGCTGTTCCTGTGGAATTGGCAAAGGGATATTTGGAAGCCCATAGGGGGCTATGGTGAAAAAGGAAATATCTTCCGTTCAAAACTGGAAAGAAGCTTTCTGAGAAACTGCTCTGTGTTCTCTTAATTCATCCCACAGAGTTACATCTTTCCCTTCAAGAAGCCTTTCGCTAAGTCTGTTCTTGTGGAATTGGCAAAGGGATACTTGGAAGCCCATAGAGGGCTATGGTGAAAAAGGAAATATCTTCCGTTCAAAACTGGAAAGAAGCTTTCTGAGAAACTGCTCTGTGTTCTCTTAATTCATCTCACAGAGTTACATCTTTCCCTTCAAAAAGCCTTTCGCTAAGGCTATTCTTGTGGAATTGGCAAAGCGATATTTGGAAGCCCATAGATGGCTAAGGTGAAATAGGTAATATCTTCCGTTCAAAACTGGAAAGAAGCTTTCTGAGAAACTGCTCTGTGTTCTGTTAATTCATCTCACAGAGTTACATCTTTCCCTTCAAGAAGCCTTTTGCTAAGGCGGTTCTTGTGGAATTGGCAAAGGGATATTTGGATGGCCATAGAGGGCTATGGTGAAAAAGGAAATATCTTCCCTTCAGAACTGGAAGGAAGCTTTCTGAGAAACTGCTCTGTGTTCTGTTAATTCATCTCACAGAGTTACATCTTTCCCTTCAAGAAGCCTTTCGCTAAGTCTGTTCTTGTGGAATTGGCAAAGGGATATTAGGAAGCCCATAGAGGGCTATGGTGAAAAAGGAATTATCTTCCGTTCAAAAGTGGAAAGAAACTTTCTGAGAAACTGCTCTGTGTTCTGTTAATTCATCTCACAGAGTTACATCTTTCCCTTCAAGAAGCCTTTCGCTAAGGCTGTTCTTGTGGAATTGGCAATGGGATATTTGGAAGCCCATAGAGGGCTACGGTGAAAAAAGGAAATATCCTCCGTTCAAAACTGGAAAGAATCTTTCTGAGAAACTGCTCTGTGTTCTGTTAATTCATCTCACAGAGTTACATCTTTCCCTTCAAAAAGCCTTTCGCTAAGGCTATTCTTGTGGAATTGCCAAAGGTATATTTGGAAGCCCATAGAGGGCTATGGTGAAAAAGGAAATATCTTCAGTTCAAAAGTGGAAAGAAGCTTTCTGAGAAACTGCTCTGTGTTCTCTTAACTCATCTCACAGAGTTACATCTTTCCCTTCAAGAAGCCTTTCGCTAAGGCTGTTCTTCTGGAATTGGCAAAGGGATATTTGGAAGCCCATAGAGGGCTATGGTGAAAAAGGAAATATCCTCCGTTCAAAACTGGTAAGAAGCTTTCTGAGAAACTGCTCTGTGTTCTCTTAATTCATCTCACAGAGTTACATCTTTCCCTTCAAGAAGCCTTTCGCTAAGGCTGTTCTTGTGGAATTGGCAAAGGGATATTTGGAAGCCCTTAGAGGCCTATGGTGAAAAAGGAAATATCTTCCGTTCAAAACTGGAAAGAAGCTTTCTGAGAAACTGCTCTGTGTTCTGTTCATTCATCTCACAGAGTTACATCTTTCCCTTCAAGAAGCCTTTCGCTAAGGCTGTTCTTGTGGAATTGTCAAAGGGATATTTGGAAGCCCATAGAGGACTATGGTGAAAAAGGAAATATCTTCCGTTCAAAACTGGAAAGAAGCTTTCTGAGATACTGCTCTGTGTTCTGTTAATTCATCTCACCGAGTTACATCTTTCCCTTCAAGAAGCCTTTCGCTAACGCTGTTCTTGTGGAATTGGCAAAGGGATATTTGGAAGCCCATAGAGGGCTATGGTGAAAAAGGAAATATCTTCCGTTCCAAACTGGAAAGAAGCTTTCTGAGAAACTGCTCTGTGTTCTGTTAATTCATCTCACAGAGTTACATCTTTCCCTTCAACAAGCCTTTCGCTAAGGCTCTTCTTGAGGAATTGGCAAAGTGATATTTGGAACCCCTTAGAGGGCTACGGTGAAAAAGGAAATATCTTCCGTTCAAAACTGGAAAGAAGCTTTCTGAGAAACTGCTCTGTGTTCTGTGAATTCCTCTCACAGAGTTACATCTTTCCCTTCAAGAAGCCTTTCGCTAAGGCTGTTCTTGTGGAATTGGCAAAGGGATATTTGGAAGCCCATAGAGGGCTGCGGTGAAAAAGGAAATATCTTCCATTCAAAAATGGAAAGAAGCTTTCAGAGAAACTGCTCTGTGTTCTGTTAATTCATCTCACAGAGTTACATCTTTCCCTTCAAGAAGCCTTTCGCTAAGGCTGTTCTTGTGGAATTTGCAAAGGGATATTTGGAAGTCCTTAGAGGGCTATGGTGAAAAAGGAAATAACTTCCGTTCAAAACTGGAAAGAAGCTTTCTGTGAAACTGCTCTGTGTTCCCTTAATTCATCTCGCAGAGTTACATCTTTCCCTTCAAGAAGCCATTCGCTAAGGCTGTTCTTGTGGAATTGGCAAAGGGATATTTGGAAGCCCATAGAGGGCTATGGTGAAAAAGGAAATATCTTCCGTTCAAAACTGGAAAGAAGCTTTCTGAGAAACTGCTCTGTGTTCTGTTAATTCATCTCACAGAGTTACATCTTTCCCTTCAAGAAGCCTTTCGCTAAGGCTGTTCTTGTGGAATTGGCAAAGGGATATTTGGAAGCCCATAGAGGGCTACGGTGAAAAAGGAAATATCCTCCGTTCAAAACTGGAAAGAAGCTTTCTGAGAAACTGCTCTGTGTTCTCTTAATTCATCTCACAGAGTTACATCTTTCCCTTCAAGAAGCCTTTCGCTAAGGCTGTTCTTGTGGAATAGGCAAAGGGATATTTGGAAGCACATAGAGGGCTATGGTGAAAAAGGAAATATCTTCCGTTCAAAACTGGAAAGACGCTTCCTGAAACACTGCTCTGTGTTCTGTTAATTCATCTCACAGAGTTACATCTTTCCCTTCAAAAAGCCTTTCGCTAAGGCTATTCTTGTGGAATTGCCAAAGGGATATTTGGAAGCAAATAGAGGGCTATGCTGAAAAAGGAAATATCTTCAGTTCAAAAGTGGAAAGAAGCTTTCTGAGAAACTGCTCTGTGTTCTCTTAATTCATCTCACAGAGTTACATCTTTCCCTTCAAGAAGCCTTTCGCTAAGGCTGTTCTTCTGGAATTGGCAAAGGGATATTTGGAAGCCCATAGAGGGCTATGGTGAAAAAGGAAATATCTTCAGTTCAAAAGTGGAAAGAAGCTTTCGGAGAAACTGCTCGGTGTTCTGTTAATTCATCTCACAGAGTTACATCTTTCCCTTCAAGAAGCCTTTCGCTAAGGCTGTTCTTGTGGAATTGGCAAAGGGATATTTGGAAGCCCATAGAGGGCTATGGTGAAAAAGGAAATATCTTCCGTTCAAAAGTGGAAAGAAGCTTTCTGAGAAACTGCTCTGTGTTCTGTTAATTCATCTCACAGAGTTACATCTTTCCCTTCAAAAAGCCTTTCGCTAGGCTATTCCTGTGGAATTGGCAAAGGGATATTTGGAAGCCCATAGAGGGCTATGGTGAAAAAGGAAATATCTTCAGTTCAAAAGTGGAAAGAAGCTTTCTGAGAAACTGCTCTGTGTTCTCTTAATTCATCTCACAGAGTTACATCTTTCCCTTCAAGAAGCCTTTCGCTAAGGCTGTTCTTCTGGAATTGGCAAAGGGATATTTGGAAGCCCATAGAGGGCTATGGTGAAAAAGGAAATATCTTCAGTTCAAAAGTGGAAAGAAGCTTTCGGAGAAACTGCTCGGTGTTCTGTTAGTTCATCTCACAGAGTTACATCTTTCCCTTCAAGAAGCCTTTCGCTAAGGCTGTTCTTGTGGAATTGGCAAAGGGATATTTGGAAGCCCTTAGAGGCCTATGGTGAGAAACGAAATATCTTCCGTTCAAAACTGGAAAGAAGCTTTCTGAAAAACTGCTCTGTGTTCTGTTAATTCATCTCACAGAGTTACATCTTTCCCTTTAAAAAGCCTTTCGCTAAGGCTATTCTTGTGGAATTGCCAAAGGGATATTTGGAAGACCATAGAGGGCAATGGTGAAAAAGGAAATATCTTCAGTTCAAAAGTGGAAAGAAGCTTTCTGAGAAACTGCTCTGTGTTCTGTTAATTCATCTCACAGAGTTACATCTTTCCCTTCAAGAAGCCTTTCGCTAAGGCTGTTCTTGTGGAATTGGCAAAGGGATATTTGGAAGCCCATAGAGGGCTACGGTGAAAAAGGAAATATCCTCCGTTCAAAACTGGAAAGAAGCTTTCTGAGAAACTGCTCTGTGTTCTCTTAATTCATCTCACAGAGTTACATCTTTCCCTTCAAGAAGCCTTTCGCTAAGGCTGTTCTTGTGGAATAGGCAAAGGGATATTTGGAAGCACATAGAGGGCTATGGTGAAAAAGGAAATATCTTCCGTTCAAAACTGGAAAGACGCTTCCTGAAACACTGCTCTGTGTTCTGTTAATTCATCTCACAGAGTTACATCTTTCCCTTCAAAAAGCCTTTCGCTAAGGCTATTCTTGTGGAATTGCCAAAGGGATATTTGGAAGCCCATAGAGGGCTATGGTGAAAAAGGAAATATCTTCAGTTCAAAAGTGGAAAGAAGCTTTCTGAGAAACTGCTCTGTGTTCTCTTAATTCATCTCACAGAGTTACATCTTTCCCTTCAAGAAGCCTTTCGCTAAGGCTGTTCTTCTGGAATTGGCAAAGGGATATTTGGAAGCCCATAGAGGGCTATGGTGAAAAAGGAAATATCTTCAGTTCAAAAGTGGAAAGAAGCTTTCGGAGAAACTGCTCGGTGTTCTGTTAATTCATCTCACAGAGTTACATCTTTCCCTTCAAGAAGCCTTTCGCTAAGGCTGTTCTTGTGGAATTGGCAAAGGGATATTTGGAAGCCCATAGAGGGCTATGGTGAAAAAGGAAATATCTTCCGTTCAAAAGTGGAAAGAAGCTTTCTGAGAAACTGCTCTGTGTTCTGTTAATTCATCTCACAGAGTTACATCTTTCCCTTCAAAAAGCCTTTCGCTAGGCTATTCCTGTGGAATTGGCAAAGGGATATTTGGAAGCCCATAGAGGGCTATGGTGAAAAAGGAAATATCTTCAGTTCAAAAGTGGAAAGAAGCTTTCTGAGAAACTGCTCTGTGTTCTCTTAATTCATCTCACAGAGTTACATCTTTCCCTTCAAGAAGCCTTTCGCTAAGGCTGTTCTTCTGGAATTGGCAAAGGGATATTTGGAAGCCCATAGAGGGCTATGGTGAAAAAGGAAATATCTTCAGTTCAAAAGTGGAAAGAAGCGTTCGGAGAAACTGCTCGGTGTTCTGTTAGTTCATCTCACAGAGTTACATCTTTCCCTTCAAGAAGCCTTTCGCTAAGGCTGTTCTTGTGGAATTGGCAAAGGGATATTTGGAAGCCCTTAGAGGCCTATGGTGAGAAACGAAATATCTTCCGTTCAAAACTGGAAAGAAGCTTTCTGAAAAACTGCTCTGTGTTCTGTTAATTCATCTCACAGAGTTACATCTTTCCCTTTAAAAAGCCTTTCGCTAAGGCTATTCTTGTGGAATTGCCAAAGGGATATTTGGAAGACCATAGAGGGCAATGGTGAAAAAGGAAATATCTTCAGTTCAAAAGTGGAAAGAAGCTTTCTGAGAAACTGCTCTGTGTTCTGTTAATTCATCTCACAGAGTTACATCTTTCCCTTCAAGAAGCCTTTCGCTAAGGCTGTTCTTGTGGAATTGGCAAAGGGATATTTGGAAGCCCATAGAGGGCTACGGTGAAAAAGGAAATATCCTCCGTTCAAAACTGGAAAGAAGCTTTCTGAGAAACTGCTCTGTGTTCTCTTAATTCATCTCACAGAGTTACATCTTTCCCTTCAAGAAGCCTTTCGCTAAGGCTGTTCTTGTGGAATAGGCAAAGGGATATTTGGAAGCACATAGAGGGCTATGGTGAAAAAGGAAATATCTTCCGTTCAAAACTGGAAAGACGCTTCCTGAAACACTGCTCTGTGTTCTGTTAATTCATCTCACAGAGTTACATCTTTCCCTTCAAAAAGCCTTTCGCTAAGGCTATTCTTGTGGAATTGCCAAAGGGATATTTGGAAGCCCATAGAGGGCTATGGTGAAAAAGGAAATATCTTCAGTTCAAAAGTGGAAAGAAGCTTTCTGAGAAACTGCTCTGTGTTCTCTTAATTCATCTCACAGAGTTACATCTTTCCCTTCAAGAAGCCTTTCGCTAAGGCTGTTCTTCTGGAATTGGCAAAGGGATATTTGGAAGCCCATAGAGGGCTATGGTGAAAAAGGAAATATCTTCAGTTCAAAAGTGGAAAGAAGCTTTCGGAGAAACTGCTCGGTGTTCTGTTAATTCATCTCACAGAGTTACATCTTTCCCTTCAAGAAGCCTTTCGCTAAGGCTGTTCTTGTGGAATTGGCAAAGGGATATTTGGAAGCCCATAGAGGGCTATGGTGAAAAAGGAAATATCTTCCGTTCAAAAGTGGAAAGAAGCTTTCTGAGAAACTGCTCTGTGTTCTGTTAATTCATCTCACAGAGTTACATCTTTCCCTTCAAAAAGCCTTTCGCTAGGCTATTCCTGTGGAATTGGCAAAGGGATATTTGGAAGCCCATAGAGGGCTATGGTGAAAAAGGAAATATCTTCAGTTCAAAAGTGGAAAGAAGCTTTCTGAGAAACTGCTCTGTGTTCTCTTAATTCATCTCACAGAGTTACATCTTTCCCTTCAAGAAGCCTTTCGCTAAGGCTGTTCTTCTGGAATTGGCAAAGGGATATTTGGAAGCCCATAGAGGGCTATGGTGAAAAAGGAAATATCTTCAGTTCAAAAGTGGAAAGAAGCTTTCGGAGAAACTGCTCGGTGTTCTGTTAGTTCATCTCACAGAGTTACATCTTTCCCTTCAAGAAGCCTTTCGCTAAGGCTGTTCTTGTGGAATTGGCAAAGGGATATTTGGAAGCCCTTAGAGGCCTATGGTGAGAAACGAAATATCTTCCGTTCAAAACTGGAAAGAAGCTTTCTGAAAAACTGCTCTGTGTTCTGTTAATTCATCTCACAGAGTTACATCTTTCCCTTTAAAAAGCCTTTCGCTAAGGCTATTCTTGTGGAATTGCCAAAGGGATATTTGGAAGACCATAGAGGGCAATGGTGAAAAAGGAAATATCTTCAGTTCAAAAGTGGAAAGAAGCTTTCTGAGAAACTGCTCTGTGTTCTCTTAATTCATCTCACAGAGTTACATCTTTCCCTTCAAGAAGCCTTTCGCTAAGGCTGTTCTTCTGGAATTGGCAAAGGGATATTTGGAAGCCCATAGAGGGCTGCGGTGAAAAAGGAAATATCTTCCATTCAAAAATGGAAAGAAGCTTTCAGAGAAACTGCTCTGTGTTCTGTTAATTCATCTCACAGAGTTACATCTTTCCCTTCAAGAAGCCTTTCGCTAAGGCTGTTCTTGTGGAATTGGCAAAGGGATATTTGGAAGCCCTTAGAGGGCTATGGTGAAAAAGGAAATAACTTCCGTTCAAAACTGGAAAGAAGCTTTCTGTGAAACTGCTCTGTGTTCCCTTAATTCATCTCGCAGAGTTACATCTTTCCCTTCAACAAGCCTTTCGCTAAGGCTGTTCTTGTGGAATTGGCAAAGGGATATTTGGAAGCCCATAGAGGGCTATGGTGAAAAAGGAAATATCTTCCGTTCAAAACTGGAAAGAAGCTTTCTGAGAAACTGCTCTGTGTTCTGTTAATTCATCTCACAGAGTTACATCTTTCCCTTCAACAAGCCTTTCGCTATGGCTGTTCTTGAGGAATTGGCAAAGTGATATTTGGAAGCCCATAGAGGGCTATGGTGAAAAAGGAAATATCTTTCGTTCAAAACTGGAAAGAAGCTTTCTGAGAAACTGCTCTGTGTTCTGTTAATTTATCTCACAGAGTTACATCTTTCCCTTCAAGAAGCCTTTCGCTAAGGCTGTTCTTGGGGAATTGGCAAAGTGATATTTGGAAGCCCTTAGAGGCCTATGGTGACAAAGGAAATATCTTCCGTTCAAAACTGGAAAGAAGCTTTCTGAGAAACTGCTCCGTGTTCTGTTAATTCATCTCACCGAGTTACATGTTTCCCTTCAAGAAGCCTTTCGCTAACGCTGTTCTTGTGGAATTGGCAAAGGGATATGTGGAAGCCCATAGAGGGCTACGGTGAAAAAGGAAATATCTTCCGTTCAAAACTGGAAAGAAGCTTTCTGAGAAACTGCTCTGTGTTCTCTTCATTCATCTCACAGAGTTACATCTTTCCCTTCAAGAAGCCTTTCGCTAAGGCTGTTCTTGTGGAATTGGCAAAGGGATATTTGGAAGCCCATAGAGGGCTACGGTGAAAAAGGAAATATCCTCCGTTCAAAACTGGAAAGAAGCTTTCTGAGAAACTGCTCTGTGTTCTCTTAATTCATTTCACAGAGTTACATCATTCCCTTCAAGAAGCCTTTCGCTAAGGCTGTTCTTGTGGAATTGGCAAAGGGATATTTGGAAGCACATAGAGGGCTATGGTGAAAAAGGAAATATCTTCCGTTCAAAACTGGAAAGAAGCTTTCTGAAAAACTGCTCTGTGTTCTGTTAATTCATCTCACAGAGTTACATCTTTCCCTTCAAAAAGCCTTTCGCTAAGGCTATTCTTGTGGAATTGCCAAAGGGATATTTGGAAGCCCATAGAGGGCTCTGGTGAAAAAGGAAATATCTTCAGTTCAAAAGTGGAAAGAAGCTTTCTGAGAAACTGCTCTGTGTTCTCTTAATTCATCTCACAGAGTTACATCTTTCCCTTCAAGAAGCCTTTCGCTAAGGCTGTTCTTCTGGAATTGGCAAAGGGATATTTGGAAGCCCATAGAGGGCTATGGTGAAAAAGGAAATATCCTCCGTTCAAAACTGGTAAGAAGCTTTCTGAGAAACTGCTCTGTGTTCTCTTAATTCATGTCACAGAGTTACATCTTTCCCTTCAAGAAGCCTTTCGCTAAGGCTGTTCTTGTGGAATTGGCAAAGGGATATTTGGAAGCCCTTAGAGGCCTATGGTGAAAAAGGAAATATCTTCCGTTCAAAACTGGAAAGAAGCTTTCTGAGAAACTGCTCTGTGTTCTGTTCATTCATCTCACAGAGTTACATCTTTCCCTTCAAGAAGCCTTTCGCTAAGGCTGTTCTTGTGGAATTGTCAAAGGGATATTTGGAAGCCCATAGAGGACTATGGTGAAAAAGGAAATATCTTCCGTTCAAAACTGGAAAGAAGCTTTCTGAGAAACTGCTCTGTGTTCTGTTAATTCATCTCACCGAGTTACATCTTTCCCTTCAAGAAGCCTTTCGCTAAGGCTGTTCTTGTGGAATTGGCAAAGGGATATTTGGAAGCCCATAGAGGGCTATGGTGAAAAAGGAAATATCTTCCGTTCAAAACTGGAAAGAAGCTTTCTGAGAAACTGCTCTGTGTTCTGTTAATTCATCTCACAGAGTTACATCTTTCCCTTCAACAAGCCTTTCGCTAAGGCTGTTCTTGAGGAATTGGCAAAGTGATATTTGGAACCCCTTAGAGGGCTACGGTGAAAAAGGAAATATCTTCAGTTCAAAACTGGAAAGAAGCTTTCTGAGAAACTGCTCTGTGTTCTGTTAATTCCTCTCACAGAGTTACATCTTTCCCTTCAAGAAGCCTTTCGCTAAGGCTGTTCTTGTGGAATTGGCAAAGGGATATTTGGAAGCCCATAGAGGGCTGCGGTGAAAAAGGAAATATCTTCCATTCAAAAATGGAAAGAAGCTTTCAGAGAAACTGCTCTGTGTTCTGTTAATTCATCTCACAGAGTTACATCTTTCCCTTCAAGAAGCCTTTCGCTAAGGCTGTTCTTGTGGAATTGGCAAAGGGATATTTGGAAGCCCTTAGAGGGCTATGGTGAAAAAGGAAATATCTTTCGTTCAAAACTGGAAAGAAGCTTTCTGAGAAACTGCTCTGTGTTCTGTTAATTTATCTCACAGAGTTACATCTTTCCCTTCAAGAAGCCTTTCGCTAAGGCTGTTCTTGGGGAATTGGCAAAGTGATATTTGGAAGCCCATAGAGGCCTATGGTGACAAAGGAAATATCTTCCGTTCAAAACTGGAAAGAAGCTTTCTGAGAAACTGCTCTGTGTTCTGTTAATTCATCTCACCGAGTTACATGTTTCCCTTCAAGAAGCCTTTCGCTAACGCTGTTCTTGTGGAATTGGCAAAGGGATATTTGGAAGCCCATAGAGGGCTACGGTGAAAAAGGAAATATCTTCCGTTCAAAACTGGAAAGAAGCTTTCTGAGAAACTGCTCTGTGTTCTCTTCATTCATCTCACAGAGTTACATCTTTCCCTTCAAGAAGCCTTTCGCTAAGGCTGTTCTTGTGGAATTGGCAAAGGGATATTTGGAAGCCCATAGAGGGCTACGGTGAAAAAGGAAATATCCTCCGTTCAAAACTGGAAAGAAGCTTTCTGAGAAACTGCTCTGTGTTCTCTTAATTCATCTCACAGAGTTACATCTTTCCCTTCAAGAAGCCTTTCGCTAAGGCTGTTCTTGAGGAATTGGCAAAGTGATATTTGGAACCCCTTAGAGGGCTACGGTGAAAAAGGAAATATCTTCCGTTCAAAACTGGAAAGAAGCTTTCTGAGAAACTGCTCTGTGTTCTGTTAATTCCTCTCACAGAGTTACATCTTTCCCTTCAAGAAGCCTTTCGCTAAGGCTGTTCTTGTGGAATTGGCAAAGGGATATTTGGAAGCCCATAGAGGGCTGCGGTGAAAAAGGAAATATCTTCCATTCAAAAATGGAAAGAAGCTTTCAGAGAAACTGCTCTGTGTTCTGTTAATTCATCTCACAGAGTTACATCTTTCCCTTCAAGAAGCCTTTCGCTAAGGCTGTTCTTGTGGAATTGGCAAAGGGATATTTGGAAGCCCTTAGAGGGCTATGGTGAAAAAGGAAATAACTTCCGTTCAAAACTGGAAAGAAGCTTTCTGTGAAACTGCTCTGTGTTCCATTAATTCATCTCGCAGAGTTACATCTTTCCCTTCAAGAAGCCTTTCGCTAAGGCTGTTCTTGTGGAATTGGCAAAGGGATATTTGGAAGCCCATAGAGGGCTATGGTGAAAAAGGAAATATCTTCCGTTCAAAACTGGAAAGAAGCTTTCTGAGAAACTGCTCTGTGTTCTGTTAATTCATCTCACAGAGTTGCATCTTTCCCTTCAACAAGCCTTTCGCTATGGCTGTTCTTGAGGAATTGGCAAAGTGATATTTGGAAGCCCATAGATGGCTATGGTGAAAAAGGAAATATCTTTCGTTCAAAACTGGAAAGAAGCTTTCTGAGAAACTGCTCTGTGTTCTGTTAATTTATCTCACAGAGTTACATCTTTCCCTTCAAGAAGCCTTTCGCTAAGGCTGTTCTTGGGGAATTGGCAAAGTGATATTTGGAAGCCCATAGAGGCCTATGGTGACAAAGGAAATATCTTCCGTTCAAAACTGGAAAGAAGCTTTCTGAGAAACTGCTCTGTGTTCTGTTAATTCATCTCACCGAGTTACATGTTTCCCTTCAAGAAGCCTTTCGCTAACGCTGTTCTTGTGGAATTGGCAAAGGGATATTTGGAAGTCCATAGAGGGCTACGGTGAAAAAGGAAATATCTTCCGTTCAAAACTGGAAAGAAGCTTTCTGAGAAACTGCTCTGTGTTCTCTTCATTCATCTCACATAGTTACATCTTTCCCTTCAAGAAGCCTTTCGCTAAGGCTGTTCTTGTGGAATTGGCAAAGGGATATTTGGAAGCCCATAGAGGGCTACGGTGAAAAAGGAAATATCCTCCGTTCAAAACTGGAAAGAAGCTTTCTGAGAAACTGCTCTGTGTTCTCTTAACTCATCTCACAGTGTTACATCTTTCCCTTCAAGAAGCCTTTCGCTAAGGCTGTTCTTGTGGAATTGGCAAAGGGATATTTGGAAGCACATAGAGGGCTATGGTGAAAAAGGAAATATCTTCCGTTCAAAACTGGAAAGAAGCTTTCTGAAAAACTGCTCTGTGTTCTGTTAATTCATCTCACAGAGTTACATCTTTCCCTTCAAAAAGCCTTTCGCTAAGGCTATTCTTGTGGAATTGCCAAAGGGATATTTGGAAGCCCATAGAGGGCTATGGTGAAAAAGGAAATATCTTCAGTTCAAAAGTGGAAAGAAGCTTTCTGAGAAACTGCTCTGTGTTCTCTTAATTCATCTCACAGAGTTACATCTTTCCCTTCAAGAAGCCTTTCGCTAAGGCTGTTCTTCTGGAATTGGCAAAGGGATATTTGGAAGCCCATAGAGGGGTATGGTGAAAAAGGAAATATCCTCCGTTCAAAACTGGTAAGAAGCTTTCTGAGAAACTGCTCTGTGTTCTCTTAATTCATGTCACAGAGTTACATCTTTCCCTTCAAGAAGCCTTTCGCTAAGGCTGTTCTTGTGGAATTGGCAAAGGGATATTTGGAAGCCCTTAGAGGCCTATGGTGAAAAAGGAAATATCTTCCGTTCAAAACTGGAAAGAAGCTTTCTGAGAAACTGCTCTGTGTTCTGTTCATTCATCTCACAGAGTTACATCTTTCCCTTCAAGAAGCCTTTCGCTAAGGCTGTTCTTGTGGAATTGTCAAAGGGATATTTGGAAGCCCATAGAGGACTATGGTGAAAAAGGAAATATCTTATGTTCAAAACTGGAAAGAAGCTTTCTGAGAAACTGCTCTGTGTTCTGTTAATTCATCTCACCGAGTTACATCTTTCCCTTCAAGAAGCCTTTCGCTAAGGCTGTTCTTGTGGAATTGGCAAAGGGATATTTGGAAGCCCATAGAGGGCTATGGTGAAAAAGGAAATATCTTCCGTTCAAAACTGGAAAGAAGCTTTCTGAGAAACTGCTCTGTGTTCTGTTAATTCATCTCACAGAGTTACATCTTTCCCTTCAACAAGCCTTTCGCTAAGGCTGTTCTTGAGGAATTGGCAAAGTGATATTTGGATCCCCTTAGAGGGCTACGGTGAAAAAGGAAATATCTTCAGTTCAAAACTGGAAAGAAGCTTTCTGAGAAACTGCTCTGTGTTCTGTTAATTCCTCTCACAGAGTTACATCTTTCCCTTCAAGAAGCCTTTCGCTAAGGCTGTTCTTGTGGAATTGGCAAAGGGATATTTGGAAGCCCATAGAGGGCTGCGGTGAAAAAGGAAATATCTTCCATTCAAAAATGGAAAGAAGCTTTCAGAGAAACTGCTCTGTGTTCTGTTAATTCATCTCACAGAGTTACATCTTTCCCTTCAAGAAGCCTTTCGCTAAGGCTGTTCTTGTGGAATTGGCAAAGGGATATTTGGAAGCCCTTAGAGGGCTATGGTGAAAAAGGAAATATCTTTCGTTCAAAACTGGAAAGAAGCTTTCTGAGAAACTGCTCTGTGTTCTGTTAATTTATCTCACAGAGTTACATCTTTCCCTTCAAGAAGCCTTTCGCTAAGGCTGTTCTTGGGGAATTGGCAAAGTGATATTTGGAAGCCCATAGAGGCCTATGGTGACAAAGGAAATATCTTCCGTTCAAAACTGGAAAGAAGCTTTCTGAGAAACTGCTCTGTGTTCTGTTAATTCATCTCACCGAGTTACATGTTTCCCTTCAAGAAGCCTTTCGCTAACGCTGTTCTTGTGGAATTGGCAAAGGGATATTTGGAAGCCCATAGAGGGCTACGGTGAAAAAGGAAATATCTTCCGTTCAAAACTGGAAAGAAGCTTTCTGAGAAACTGCTCTGTGTTCTCTTCATTCATCTCACAGAGTTACATCTTTCCCTTCAAGAAGCCTTTCGCTAAGGCTGTTCTTGTGGAATTGGCAAAGGGATATTTGGAAGCCCATAGAGGGCTACGGTGAAAAAGGAAATATCCTCCGTTCAAAACTGGAAAGAAGCTTTCTGAGAAACTGCTCTGTGTTCTCTTAATTCATCTCACAGAGTTACATCTTTCCCTTCAAGAAGCCTTTCGCTAAGGCTGTTCTTGAGGAATTGGCAAAGTGATATTTGGAACCCCTTAGAGGGCTACGGTGAAAAAGGAAATATCTTCCGTTCAAAACTGGAAAGAAGCTTTCTGAGAAACTGCTCTGTGTTCTGTTAATTCCTCTCACAGAGTTACATCTTTCCCTTCAAGAAGCCTTTCGCTAAGGCTGTTCTTGTGGAATTGGCAAAGGGATATTTGGAAGCCCATAGAGGGCTGCGGTGAAAAAGGAAATATCTTCCATTCAAAAATGGAAAGAAGCTTTCAGAGAAACTGCTCTGTGTTCTGTTAATTCATCTCACAGAGTTACATCTTTCCCTTCAAGAAGCCTTTCGCTAAGGCTGTTCTTGTGGAATTGGCAAAGGGATATTTGGAAGCCCTTAGTGGGCTATGGTGAAAAAGGAAATAACTTCCGTTCAAAACTGGAAAGAAGCTTTCTGTGAAACTGCTCTGTGTTCCCTTAATTCATCTCGCAGAGTTACATCTTTCCCTTCAAGAAGCCATTCGCTAAGGCTGTTCTTGTGGAATTGGCAAAGGGATATTTGGAAGCCCATAGAGGGCTATGGTGAAAAAGGAAATATCTTCCGTTCAAAACTGGAAAGAAGCTTTCTGAGAAACTGCTCTGTGTTCTGTTAATTCATCTCACAGAGTTACATCTTTCCCTTCAACAAGCCTTTCGCTAAGGCTGTTCTTGAGGAATTGGCAAAGTGATATTTGGAAGCCCATAGAGGTCTATGGTGAAAAAGGAAATATCTTTCGTTCAAAACTGGAAAGAAGCTTTCTGAGAAACTGCTCTGTGTTCTGTTAATTTATCTCACAGAGTTACATCTTTCCCTTCAAGAAGCCTTTCGCTAAGGCTGTTCTTGGGGAATTTGCAAAGTGATATTTGGAAGCCCATAGAGGCCTATGGTGACAAAGGAAATATCTTCCGTTCAAAACTGGAAAGAAGCTTTCTGAGAAACTGCTCTGTGTTCTGTTAATTTATCTCACCGAGTTACATGTTTCCCTTCAAGAAGCCTTTCGCTAACGCTGTTCTTGTGGAATTGGCAAAGGGATATTTGGAAGCCCATAGAGGGCTACGGTGAAAAAGGAAATATCATCCGTTCAAAACTGGAAAGAAGCTTTCTGAGAAACTGCTCTGTGTTCTCTTCATTCATCTCACAGAGTTACATCTTTCCCTTCAAGAAGCCTTTCGCTAAGGCTGTTCTTGTGGAATTGGCAAAGGGATATTTGGAAGCCCATAGAGGGCTACGGAGAAAAAGGAAATATCCTCCGTTCAAAACTGGAAAGAAGCTTTCTGAGAAACTGCTCTGTGTTCTCTTAATTCATCTCACAGAGTTACATCTTTCCCTTCAAGAAGCCTTTCGCTAAGGCTGTTCTTGTGGAATTGGCAAAGGGATATTTGGAAGCACATAGAGGGCTATGGTGAAAAAGGAAATATCTTCCGTTCAAAACTGGAAAGAAGCTTCCTGAAAAACTGCTCTGTGTTCTGTTAATTCATCTCACAGAGTTACATCTTTCCCTTCAAAAAGCCTTTCGCTAAGGCTATTCTTGTGGAATTGCCAAAGGGATATTTGGAAGAGCATAGAGTGCTATGGTGAAAAAGGAAATATCTTCAGTTCAAAAGTGGAAAGCAGCTTTCTGAGAAACTGCTCTGTGTTCTCTTAATTCATCTCACAGAGTTACATCTTTCCCTTCAAGAAGCCTTTCGCTAAGGCTGTTCTTCTGGAAGTGGCAAAGGGATATTTGGAAGCCCATAGAGGGCTATGGTGAAAAAGGAAATATCTTCAGTTCAAAAGTGGAAAGAAGCTTTCGGAGAAACTGCTCGGTGTTCTGTTAATTCATCTCACAGAGTTACATCTTTCCCTTCAAGAAGCCTTTCGCTAAGGCTGTTCTTGTGGAATTGGCAAAGGGATATTTGGAAGCCCATAGAGGGCTATGGTGAAAAAGGAAATATCTTCCGTTCAAAAGTGGAAAGAAGCTTTCTGAGAAACTGCTCTGTGTTCTGTTAATTCATCTCACAGAGTTACATCTTTCCCTTCAAAAAGCCTTTCGCTAGGCTATTCCTGTGGAATTGGCAAAGGGATATTTGGAAGCCCATAGAGGGCTATGGTGAAAAAGGAAATATCTTCAGTTCAAAAGTGGAAAGAAGCTTTCTGAGAAACTGCTCTGTGTTCTCTTAATTCATCTCACAGAGTTACATCTTTCCCTTCAAGAAGCCTTTCGCTAAGGCTGTTCTTCTGGAATTGGCAAAGGGATATTTGGAAGCCCATAGAGGGCTATGGTGAAAAAGGAAATATCTTCAGTTCAAAAGTGGAAAGAAGCTTTCGGAGAAACTGCTCGGTGTTCTGTTAGTTCATCTCACAGAGTTACATCTTTCCCTTCAAGAAGCCTTTCGCTAAGGCTGTTCTTGTGGAATTGGCAAAGGGATATTTGGAAGCCCTTAGAGGCCTATGGTGAGAAACGAAATACCTTCCGTTCAAAACTGGAAAGAAGCTTTCTGAAAAACTGCTCTGTGTTCTGTTAATTCATCTCGCAGAGTTACATCTTTCCCTTCAAGAAGCCTTTCGCTAAGGCTGTTCTTGTGGAATTGGCAAAGGGATGTTTGGAAGCCCATAGTGGGCTATGGTGAAAAAGGAAATATCTTCCGTTCAAAACTGGAAAGAAGCTTCCTGAGAAACTGCTCTGTGTTCTCTTAATTCATCTCACAGAGTTACATCTTTCCCTTCAAGAAGCCTTTCGCTAAGGCTGTTCTTGTGGAATTGGCAAAGGGATATTTGGAAGCCCATAGAGGGCTATGGTGAAAAAGGAAATATCTTCCGTTCAAAACTGGAAAGAAGCTTTCTGAGAAACTGCTCTGTGTTCTGTTAATTCATCTCACCGAGTTACTTCTTTCCCTTCTAGAAGCCTTTCGCTCAGGCTGTTCTTGTGGAATTGGCAAAGGGATATTTGGAAGCCCGTAGAGGGCTATGGTGAAAAAGGAAATATCTTCCGTTCAAAACTGGAAAGAAGCTTTCTGAGAAACTGCTCTGTGTTCTGTTAATTCATCTCACAGAGTTTCATCTTTCCCTTCAAGAAGCCTTTCGCTGAGGCTGTTCTTGTGGAATTGGCAAAGGGATATTTGGAAGCCCATAGAGGGCTATGGTGAAAAAGGAAATATCTTCCGTTCAAAACTGGAAAGAAGCTTTCTGAGAAACTGCTCTGTGTTCTCTTAATTCTTGTCACCGAGTTACATCTTTCCCTTCAACAAGCCTTTTGCTAAGGCTATTCTTGTGGAATTGGCAAAGGGATATTTGGAAGCCCATAGAGGGCTATGGTGAAAAAGGAAATATCTTCCTTTCAAAACTGGAAAGAAGCTTTCTGAGAAACTGCTCTGTGTTCTGTTAATTCATCTCACAGAGTTACATTTTTCCCTTCAAGAAGCCTTTCGCTAAGGCTGTTCTTGTGGAATTGGCAAAGGGATATTTGGAAGCCCCTAGAGGGCTATGGTGAAAAAGGAAATATCTTCCGTTCAGAACTGGAAGGAAGCTTTCTGAGAAACTGCTCTGTGTTCTGTTAATTCATCTCACAGAGTTACATCTTTCCCTTCAAGAAGCCTTTCGCTAGGGCTGTTCTTGTGGAATTGGAAAAGGGATATTTGGAAGCCCTTAGAGGGCTATGGTGAAAAAGGAAATATCTTCCGTTCAAAACTGGAAAGAAGCTTTCTGAGAAACTGCTCTGTGTTCTCTTAATTCATCTCACAGAGTTATATCTTTCCCTTCAAGAAGCCTTTCGCTAAGGCTGTTCTTGTGGAATTGGCAAAGGGATATTTGGAAGCCCTTAGAGGGCTATGGTGTAAAAGGAAATATCTTCCGTTCAAAAGTGGAAAGAAGCTTTCTGAGAAACTGCTCTATGTTCTGTTAATTCATCTCACAGAGTTACATCTTTCCCTTCAACAAGCCTTTCGCTAAGGCTGTTCTTGAGGAATTGGCAAAGTGATATTTGGAAACCCATAGAGGGCTATGGTGAAAAAGGAAATATCTTCCGTTCAAAACTGGAAAGACGCTTTATGAGAAACTGCTCTGTGTTCTGTTAATTCATCTCACAGAGTTACATCTTTCCCTTCAAGAAGCCTTTCGCTAAGGCTGTTCTTGTGGAATTGGAAAAGGGATATTTGGAAGCCCATAGAGGGCTATGTTGAAAAAGGAAATATCCTCCGTTCAAAACTGGTAAGAAGCTTTCCGAGAAACTGCTCTGTGTTCTCTTAATTCATCTCACAGAGTTACATCTTTCCCTTCAAGAAGCCTTTCGCTAAGTCTGTTCTTGTGGAATTGGCAAAGGGATATTTGGAAGCCCATAGAGGGCTATGGTGAAAAAGGAAATATCTTCCGTTCAAAAGTGGAAAGAAGCTTTCTGAGAAACTGCTCTGTGTTCTGTTAATTCATCTCACAGAGTTACATCTTTCCCTTCAAAAAGCCTTTCGCTAAGGCTATTCTTGTGGAATTGGCAAAGGGATATTTGGAAGCCCATAGAGGGCTATGGTGAAAAAGGAAATATCTTCAGTTCAAAAGTGGAAAGAAGCTTTCTGAGAAACTGCTCTGTGTTCTCTTAATTCATCTCACAGAGTTACATCTTTCCCTTCAAGAAGCCTTTCGCTAAGGCTGTTCTTCTGGAATTGGCAAAGGGATATTTGGAACCCCTAGAGGGCTATGGTGAAAAAGGAAATATCTTCAGTTCAAAAGTGGAAAGAAGCTTTCGGAGAAACTGCTCGGTGTTCTGTTAGTTCATCTCACAGAGTTACATCTTTCCCTTCAAGAAGCCTTTCGCTAAGGCTGTTCTTGTGGAATTGGCAAAGGGATATTTGGAAGCCCTTAGAGGCCTATGGTGAAAAAGGAAATATCTTCCGTTCGAAACTGGAAAGAAGCTTTCTGAGAAACTGCTCTGTGTTCTGTTCATTCATCTCACAGAGTTACATCTTTCCCTTCAAGAAGCCTTTCGTTAAGGCTGTTCTTGTGGAATTTTCAAAGGGATATTTGGAAGCCCATAGAGGGCTATGGTGAAAAAGGAAATATCTTCCGTTCAAAACTGGAAAGAAGCTTTCTGAGAAACTGCTCTGTGTTCTGTTAATTCATCTCACCGAGTTACATCTTTCCCTTCAAGAAGCCTTTCGCTAAGGCTGTTATTGTGGAATTGGCAAAGGGATATTTGGAAGCCCATAGAGGGCTATGGTGAAAAAGGAAATATCTTCCGTTCAAAAGTGGAAAGAAGCTTTCTGAGAAACTGCTCTGTGTTCTGTTAATTCATCTCACAGAGTTACATCTTTCCCTTCAAAAAGCCTTTCGCTAGGCTATTCCTGTGGAATTGGCAAAGGGATATTTGGAAGCCCATAGAGGGCTATGGTGAAAAAGGAAATATCTTCCGTTCAAAAGTGGAAAGAAGCTTTCTGAGAAACTGCTCTGTGTTCTCTTAATTCATCTCACAGAGTTACATCTTTCCCTTCAAGAAGCCTTTCGCTAAGGCTGTTCTTCTGGAATTGGCAAAGGGATATTTGGAAGCCCATAGAGGGCTATGGTGAAAAAGGAAATATCTTCAGTTCAAAAGTGGAAAGAAGCTTTCGGAGAAACTGCTCGGTGTTCTGTTAGTTCATCTCACAGAGTTACATCTTTCCCTTCAAGAAGCCTTTCGCTAAGGCTGTTCTTGTGGAATTGGCAAAGGGATATTTGGAAGCCCTTAGAGGCCTACGGTGAGAAACGAAATATCTTCCGTTCAAAACTGGAAAGAAGCTTTCTGAAAAACTGCTCTGTGTTCTGTTAATTCATCTCACAGAGTTACATCTTTCCCTTCAACAAGCCTTTCGCTAAGGCTGTTCTTAAGGAATTGGCAAAGTGATATTTGGAAGCCCATAGAGGGCTAGGGTGAAAAAGGAAATATCTTCCGTTCAAAATTGGAAAAAAGCTTTCTGAGAAACTGCTCTGTGTTCTGTTAATTCGTCTCACCGAGTTACATCTTTCCCTTCAAGAAGCCTTTCGCTAAGGCTGTTCTTGGGGAATTGGCAAAGGGATATTTGGAAGCCCATAGAGGGCTACGGTGAAAAAGGAAATATCTTCCGTTCAAAACTGGAAAGAAGCTTTCTGAGAAACTGCTCTGTGTTCTGTTAATTCATCTCACAGAGTTACATCTTTCCCTTCAAGTAGCCTTTCGCTAAGTCTGTTCTTGTGGAATTGGCAAAGGGATATTTTGAAGCCCATAGAGGGTTACGGTGAAAAAGGAAATATCCTCCGTTCAAAACTGGAAAGAATCTTTCTGAGAAACTGCTCTGTGTTCTCTTAATTCATCTCACAGAGTTACATCTTTCCCTTCAAGAAGCCTTTCGCTAAGGCTGTTCCTGTGGAATTGGCAAAGGGATATTTGGAAGCCCATAGGGGGCTATGGTGAAAAAGGAAATATCTTCCGTTCAAAACTGGAAAGAAGCTTTCTGAGAAACTGCTCTGTGTTCTCTTAATTCATCCCACAGAGTTACATCTTTCCCTTCAAGAAGCCTTTCGCTAAGTCTGTTCTTGTGGAATTGGCAAAGGGATACTTGGAAGCCCATAGAGGGCTATGGTGAAAAAGGAAATATCTTCCGTTCAAAACTGGAAAGAAGCTTTCTGAGAAACTGCTCTGTGTTCTCTTAATTCATCTCACAGAGTTACATCTTTCCCTTCAAAAAGCCTTTCGCTAAGGCTATTCTTGTGGAATTGGCAAAGCGATATTTGGAAGCCCATAGATGGCTATGGTGAAATAGGAAATATCTTCCGTTCAAAACTGGAAAGAAGCTTTCTGAGAAACTGCTCTGTGTTCTGTTAATTCATCTCACAGAGTTACATCTTTCCCTTCAAGAAGCCTTTCGCTAAGGCGGTTCTTGTGGAATTGGCAAAGGGATATTTGGATGGCCATAGAGGGCTATGGTGAAAAAGGAAATATCTTCCCTTCAGATATGGAAGGAAGCTTTCTGAGAAACTGCTCTGTGTTCTGTTAATTCATCTCACAGAGTTACATCTTTCCCTTCAAGAAGCCTTTCGCTAAGTCTGTTCTTGTGGAATTGGCAAAGGGATATTTGGAAGCCCATAGAGGGCTATGGTGAAAAAGGAATTATCTTCCGTTCAAAAGTGGAAAGAAACTTTCTGAGAAACTGCTCTGTGTTCTGTTAATTCATCTCACAGAGTTACATCTTTCCCTTCAAGAAGCCTTTCGCTAAGGCTGTTCTTGTGGAATTGGCAATGGGATATTTGGAAGCCCATAGAGGGCTACGGTGAAAAAAGGAAATATCCTCCGTTCAAAACTGGAAAGAATCTTTCTGAGAAACTGCTCTGTGTTCTGTTAATTCATCTCACAGAGTTACATCTTTCCCTTCAAAAAGCCTTTCGCTAAGGCTATTCTTGTGGAATTGCCAAAGGTATATTTGGAAGCCCATAGAGGGCTATGGTGAAAAAGGAAATATCTTCAGTTCAAAAGTGGAAAGAAGCTTTCTGAGAAACTGCTCTGTGTTCTCTTAATTCATCTCACAGAGTTACATCTTTCCCTTCAAGAAGCCTTTCGCTAAGGCTGTTCTTCTGGAATTGGCAAAGGGATATTTGGAAGCCCATAGAGGGCTATGGTGAAAAAGGAAATATCCTCCGTTCAAAACTGGTAAGAAGCTTTCTGAGAAACTGCTCTGTGTTCTCTTAATTCATCTCACAGAGTTACATCTTTCCCTTCAAGAAGCCTTTCGCTAAGGCTGTTCTTGTGGAATTGGCAAAGGGATATTTGGAAGCCCTTAGAGGCCTATGGTGAAAAAGGAAATATCTTCCGTTCAAAACTGGAAAGAAGCTTTCTGAGAAACTGCTCTGTGTTCTGTTCATTCATCTCACAGAGTTACATCTTTCCCTTCAAGAAGCCTTTCGCTAAGGCTGTTCTTGTGGAATTGTCAAAGGGATATTTGGAAGCCCATAGAGGACTATGGTGAAAAAGGAAATATCTTCCGTTCAAAACTGGAAAGAAGCTTTCTGAGAAACTGCTCTGTGTTCTGTTAATTCATCTCACCGAGTTACATCTTTCCCTTCAAGAAGCCTTTCGCTAAGGCTGTTCTTGTGGAATTGGCAAAGGGATATTTGGAAGCCCATAGAGGGCTATGGTGAAAAAGGAAATATCTTCCGTTCAAAACTGGAAAGAAGCTTTCTGAGAAACTGCTCTGTGTTCTGTTAATTCATCTCACAGAGTTACATCTTTCCCTTCATCAAGCCTTTCGCTAAGGCTGTTCTTGAGGAATTGGCAAAGTGATATTTGGAACCCCTTAGAGGGCTACGGTGAAAAAGGAAATATCTTCCGTTCAAAACTGGAAAGAAGCTTTCTGAGAAACTGCTCTGTGTTCTGTTAATTCCTCTCACAGAGTTACATCTTTCCCTTCAAGAAGCCTTTCGCTAAGGCTGTTCTTGTGGAATTGGCAAAGGGATATTTGGAAGCCCATAGAGGGCTGCGGTGAAAAAGGAAATATCTTCCATTCAAAAATGGAAAGAAGCTTTCAGAGAAACTGCTCTGTGTTCTGTTAATTCATCTCACAGAGTTACATCTTTCCCTTCAAGAAGCCTTTCGCTAAGGCTGTTCTTGTGGAATTGGCAAAGGGATATTTGGAAGTCCTTAGAGGGCTATGGTGAAAAAGGAAATAACTTCCGTTCAAAACTGGAAAGAAGCTTTCTGTGAAACTGCTCCGTGTTCCCTTAATTCATCTCGCAGAGTTACATCTTTCCCTTCAAGAAGCCTTTCGCTAAGGCTGTTCTTGTGGAATAGGCGAAGGGATATTTGGAAGCACATAGAGGGCTATGGTGAAAAAGGAAATATCTTCCGTTCAAAACTGGAAAGAAGCTTCCTGAAAAACTGCTCTGTGTTCTGTTAATTCATCTCACAGAGTTACATCTTTCCCTTCAAAAAGCCTTTCGCTAAGGCTATTCTTGTGGAATTGGCAAAGGGATATTTGGAAGCCCATAGAGGGCTATGGTGAAAAAGGAAATATCTTCAGTTCAAAAGTGGAAAGAAGCTTTCTGAGAAACTGCTCTGTGTTCTCTTAATTCATCTCACAGAGTTACATCTTTCCCTTCAAGAAGCCTTTCGCTAAGGCTGTTCTTCTGGAATTGGCAAAGGGATATTTGGAAGCCCATAGAGCGCTATGGTGAAAAAGGAAATATCTTCAGTTCAAAAGTGGAAAGAAGCTTTCGGAGAAACTGCTCGGTGTTCTGTTAATTCATCTCACAGAGTTACATCTTTCCCTTCAAGAAGCCTTTCGCTAAGGCTGTTCTTGTGGAATTGGCAAAGGGATATTTGGAAGCCCATAGAGGGATATGGTGAAAAAGGAAATATCTTCCGTTCAAAAGTGGAAAGAAGCTTTCTGAGAAACTGCTCTGTGTTCTGTTAATTCATCTCACAGAGTTACATCTTTCCCTTCAAAAAGCCTTTCGCTAGGCTATTCCTGTGGAATTGGCAAAGGGATATTTGGAAGCCCATAGAGGGCTATGGTGAAAAAGGAAATATCTTCAGTTCAAAAGTGGAAAGAAGCTTTCTGAGAAACTGCTCTGTGTTCTCTTAATTCATCTCACAGAGTTACATCTTTCCCTTCAAGAAGCCTTTCGCTAAGGCTGTTCTTCTGGAATTGGCAAAGGGATATTTGGAAGCCCATAGAGGGCTATGGTGAAAAAGGAAATATCTTCAGTTCAAAAGTGGAAAGAAGCTTTCGGAGAAACTGCTCGGTGTTCTGTTAGTTCATCTCACAGAGTTACATCTTTCCCTTCAAGAAGCCTTTCGCTAAGGCTGTTCTTGTGGAATTGGCAAAGGGATATTTGGAAGCCCTTAGAGGCCTATGGTGAGAAACGAAATATCTTCCGTTCAAAACTGGAAAGAAGCTTTCTGAAAAACTGCTCTGTGTTCTGTTAATTCATCTCACAGAGTTACATCTTTCCCTTTAAAAAGCCTTTCGCTAAGGCTATTCTTGTGGAATTGCCAAAGGGATATTTGGAAGACCATAGAGGGCAATGGTGAAAAAGGAAATATCTTCAGTTCAAAAGTGGAAAGAAGCTTTCTGAGAAACTGCTCTGTGTTCTCTTAATTCATCTCACAGAGTTACATCTTTCCCTTCAAGAAGCCTTTCGCTAAGGCTGTTCTTGTGGAATTGGCAAAGGGATGTTTGGAAGCCCATAGAGGGCTATGGTGAAAAAGGAAATATCTTCCGTTCAAAACTGGAAAGAAGCTTCCTGAGAAACTGCTCTGTGTTCTCTTAATTCATCTCACAGAGTTACATCTTTCCCTTCAAGAAGCCTTTCGCTAAGGCTGTTCTTGTGGAATTGGCAAAGGGATATTTGGAAGCCCATAGAGGGCTGCGGTGAAAAAGGAAATATCTTCCATTCAAAAATGGAAAGAAGCTTTCAGAGAAACTGCTCTGTGTTCTGTTAATTCATCTCACAGAGTTACATCTTTCCCTTCAAGAAGCCTTTCGCTAAGGCTGTTCTTGTGGAATTGGCAAAGGGATATTTGGAAGCCCTTAGAGGGCTATGGTGAAAAAGGAAATAACTTCCGTTCAAAACTGGAAAGAAGCTTTCTGTGAAACTGCTCTGTGTTCCCTTAATTCATCTCGCAGAGTTACATCTTTCCCTTCAACAAGCCTTTCGCTAAGGCTGTTCTTGTGGAATTGGCAAAGGGATATTTGGAAGCCCATAGAGGGCTATGGTGAAAAAGGAAATATCTTCCGTTCAAAACTGGAAAGAAGCTTTCTGAGAAACTGCTCTGTGTTCTGTTAATTCATCTCACAGAGTTACATCTTTCCCTTCAACAAGCCTTTCGCTATGGCTGTTCTTGAGGAATTGGCAAAGTGATATTTGGAAGCCCATAGAGGGCTATGGTGAAAAAGGAAATATCTTTCGTTCAAAACTGGAAAGAAGCTTTCTGAGAAACTGCTCTGTGTTCTGTTAATTTATCTCACAGAGTTACATCTTTCCCTTCAAGAAGCCTTTCGCTAAGGCTGTTCTTGGGGAATTGGCAAAGTGATATTTGGAAGCCCATAGAGGCCTATGGTGACAAAGGAAATATCTTCCGTTCAAAACTGGAAAGAAGCTTTCTGAGAAACTGCTCCGTGTTCTGTTAATTCATCTCACCGAGTTACATGTTTCCCTTCAAGAAGCCTTTCGCTAACGCTGTTCTTGTGGAATTGGCAAAGGGATATTTGGAAGCACATAGAGGGCTACGGTGAAAAAGGAAATATCTTCCGTTCAAAACTGGAAAGAAGCTTTCTGAGAAACTGCTCTGTGTTCTCTTCATTCATCTCACAGAGTTACATCTTTCCCTTCAAGAAGCCTTTCGCTAAGGCTGTTCTTGTGGAATTGGCAAAGGGATATTTGGAAGCCCATAGAGGGCTACGGTGAAAAAGGAAATATCCTCCGTTCAAAACTGGAAAGAAGCTTTCTGAGAAACTGCTCTGTGTTCTCTTAATTCATCTCACAGAGTTACATCTTTCCCTTCAAGAAGCCTTTCGCTAAGGCTGTTCTTGTGGAATTGGCAAAGGGATATTTGGAAGCACATAGAGGGCTATGGTGAAAAAGGAAATATCTTCCGTTCAAAACTGGAAAGAAGCTTTCTGAGAAACTGCTCTGTGTTCTGTTAATTCATCTCACAGAGTTACATCTTTCCCTTCAAAAAGCCTTTCGCTAAGGCTATTCTTGTGGAATTGCCAAAGGGATATTTGGAAGCCCATAGAGGGCTATGGTGAAAAAGGAAATATCTTCAGTTCAAAAGTGGAAAGAAGCTTTCTGAGAAACAGCTCTGTGTTCTCTTAATTCATCTCAAAGAGTTACATCTTTCCCTTCAAGAAGCCTTTCGCTAAGGCTGTTCTTCTGGAATTGGCAAAGGGATATTTGGAAGCCCATAGAGGGCTATGGTGAAAAAGGAAATATCCTCCGTTCAAAACTGGTAAGAAGCTTTCTGAGAAACTGCTCTGTGTTCTCTTAATTCATGTCACAGAGTTACATCTTTCCCTTCAAGAAGCCTTTCGCTAAGGCTGTTCTTGTGGAATTGGCAAAGGGATATTTGGAAGCCCTTAGAGGCCTATGGTGAAAAAGGAAATATCTTCCGTTCAAAACTGGAAAGAAGCTTTCTGAGAAACTGCTCTGTGTTCTGTTCATTCATCTCACAGAGTTACATCTTTCCCTTCAAGAAGCCTTTCGCTAAGGCTGTTCTTGTGGAATTGTCAAAGGGATATTTGGAAGCCCATAGAGGACTATGGTGAAAAAGGAAATATCTTCCGTTCAAAACTGGAAAGAAGCTTTCTGAGAAACTGCTCTGTGTTCTGTTAATTCATCTCACCGAGTTACATCTTTCCCTTCAAGAAGCCTTTCGCTAAGGCTGTTCTTGTGGAATTGGCAAAGGGATATTTGGAAGCCCATAGAGGGCTATGGTGAAAAAGGAAATATCTTCCGTTCAAAACTGGAAAGAAGCTTTCTGAGAAACTGCTCTGTGTTCTGTTAATTCATCTCACAGAGTTACATCTTTCCCTTCAACAAGCCTTTCGCTAAGGCTGTTCTTGAGGAATTGGCAATGTGATATTTGGAACCCCTTAGAGGGCTACGGTGAAAAAGGAAATATCTTCAGTTCAAAACTGGAAAGAAGCTTTCTGAGAAACTGCTCTGTGTTCTGTTAATTCCTCTCACAGAGTTACATCTTTCCCTTCAAGAAGCCTTTCGCTAAGGCTGTTCTTGTGGAATTGGCAAAGGGATATTTGGAAGCCCATAGAGGGCTGCGGTGAAAAAGGAAATATCTTCCATTCAAAAATGGAAAGAAGCTTTCAGAGAAACTGCTCTGTGTTCTGTTAATTCATCTCACAGAGTTACATCTTTCCCTTCAAGAAGCCTTTCGCTAAGGCTGTTCTTGTGGAATTGGCAAAGGGATATTTGGAAGCCCTTAGAGGGCTATGGTGAAAAAGGAAATATCTTTCGTTCAAAACTGGAAAGAAGCTTTCTCAGAAACTGCTCTGTGTTCTGTTAATTTATCTCACAGAGTTACATCTTTCCCTTCAAGAAGCCTTTCGCTAAGGCTGTTCTTGGGGAATTGGCAAAGTGATATTTGGAAGCCCATAGAGGCCTATGGTGACAAAGGAAATATCTTCCGTTCAAAACTGGAAAGAAGCTTTCTGAGAAACTGCTCCGTGTTCTGTTAATTCATCTCACCGAGTTACATGTTTCCCTTCAAGAAGCCTTTCGCTAACGCTGTTCTTGTGGAATTGGCAAAGGGATATTTGGAAGCCCATAGAGGGCTACGGTGAAAAAGGAAATATCTTCCGTTCAAAACTGGAAAGAAGCTTTCTGAGAAACTGCTCTGTGTTCTCTTCATTCATCTCACAGAGTTACATCTTTCCCTTCAAGAAGCCTTTCGCTAAGGCTGTTCTTGTGGAATTGGCAAAGGGATATTTGGAAGCCCATAGAGGGCTACGGTGAAAAAGGAAATATCCTCCGTTCAAAACTGGAAAGAAGCTTTCTGAGAAACTGCTCTGTGTTCTCTTAATTCATCTCACAGGGTTACATCTTTCCCTTCAAGAAGCCTTTCGCTAAGGCTGTTCTTGTGGAATTGGCAAAGGGATATTTGGAAGCACATAGAGGGCTATGGTGAAAAAGGAAATATCTTCCGTTCAAAACTGGAAAGAAGCTTTCTGAAAAACTGCTCTGTGTTCTGTTAATTCATCTCACAGAGTTACATCTTTCCCTTCAAAAAGCCTTTCGCTAAGGCTATTCTTGTGGAATTGCCAAAGGGATATTTGGAAGCCCATAGAGGGCTATGGTGAAAAAGGAAATATCTTCAGTTCAAAAGTGGAAAGAAGCTTTCTGAGAAACTGCTCTGTGTTCTCTTAATTCATCTCACAGAGTTACATCTTTCCCTTCAAGAAGCCTTTCGCTAAGGCTGTTCTTCTGGAATTGGCAAAGGGATATTTGGAAGCCCATAGAGGGCTATGGTGAAAAAGGAAATATCCTCCGTTCAAAACTGGTAAGAAGCTTTCTGAGAAACTGCTCTGTGTTCTCTTAATTCATCTCACAGAGTTACATCTTTCCCTTCAAGAAGCCTTTCGCTAAGGCTGTTCTTGTGGAATTGGCAAAGGGATATTTGGAAGCCCTTAGAGGCCTATGGTGAAAAAGGAAATATCTTCCGTTCAAAACTGGAAAGAAGCTTTCTGAGAAACTGCTCTGTGTTCTGTTCATTCATCTCACAGAGTTACATCTTTCCCTTCAAGAAGCCTTTCGCTAAGGCTGTTCTTGTGGAATTGTCAAAGGGATATTTGGAAGCCCATAGAGGACTATGGTGAAAAAGGAAATATCTTCCGTTCAAAACTGGAAAGAATCTTTCTGAGAAACTGCTCTGTGTTCTGTTAATTCATCTCACCGAGTTACATCTTTCCCTTCAAGAAGCCTTTCGCTAAGGCTGTTCTTGTGGAATTGGCAAAGGGATATTTGGAAGCCCATAGAGGGCTATGGTGAAAAAGGAAATATCTTCCGTTCAAAACTGGAAAGAAGCTTTCTGAGAAACTGCTCTGTGTTCTGTTAATTCATCTCACAGGGTTACATCTTTCCCTTCAACAAGCCTTTCGCTAAGGCTGTTCTTGAGGAATTGGCAAAGTGATATTTGGAACCCCTTAGAGGGCTACGGTGAAAAAGGAAATATCTTCAGTTCAAAACTGGAAAGAAGCTTTCTGAGAAACTGCTCTGTGTTCTGTTAATTCCTCTCACAGAGTTACATCTTTCCCTTCAAGAAGCCTTTCGCTAAGGCTGTTCTTGTGGAATTGGCAAAGGGATATTTGGAAGCCCATAGAGGGCTGCGGTGAAAAAGGAAATATCTTCCATTCAAAAATGGAAAGAAGCTTTCAGAGAAACTGCTCTGTGTTCTGTTAATTCATCTCACAGAGTTACATCTTTCCCTTCAAGAAGCCTTTCGCTAAGGCTGTTCTTGTGGAATTGGCAAAGGGATATTTGGAAGCCCTTAGAGGGCTATGGTGAAAAAGGAAATATCTTTCGTTCAAAACTGGAAAGAAGCTTTCTGAGAAACTGCTCTGTGTTCTGTTAATTTATCTCACAGAGTTACATCTTTCCCTTCAAGAAGCCTTTCGCTAAGGCTGTTCTTGGGGAATTGGCAAAGTGATATTTGGAAGCCCATAGAGGCCTATGGTGACAAAGGAAATATCTTCCGTTCAAAACTGGAAAGAAGCTATCTGAGAAACTGCTCTGTGTTCTGTTAATTCATCTCACCGAGTTACATGTTTCCCTTCAAGAAGCCTTTCGCTAACGCTGTTCTTGTGGAATTGGCAAAGGGATATTTGGAAGCCCATAGAGGGCTACGGTGAAAAAGGAAATATCTTCCGTTCAAAACTGGAAAGAAGCTTTCTGAGAAACTGCTCTGTGTTCTCTTCATTCATCTCACAGAGTTACATCTTTCCCTTCAAGAAGCCTTTCGCTAAGGCTGTTCTTGTGGAATTGGCAAAGGGATATTTGGAAGCCCATAGAGGGCTACGGTGAAAAAGGAAATATCCTCCGTTCAAAACTGGAAAGAAGCTTTCTGAGAAACTGCTCTGTGTTCTACTAATTCATCTCACAGAGTTACATCTTTCCCTTCAAGAAGCCTTTCGCTAAGGCTGTTCTTGAGGAATTGGCAAAGTGATATTTGGAACCCCTTAGAGGGCTACGGTGAAAAAGGAAATATCTTCCGTTCAAAACTGGAAAGAAGCTTTCTGAGAAACTGCTCTGTGTTCTGTTAATTCCTCTCACAGAGTTACATCTTTCCCTTCAAGAAGCCTTTCGCTAAGGCTGTTCTTGTGGAATTGGCAAAGGGATATTTGGAAGCCCATAGAGGGCTGCGGTGAAAAAGGAAATATCTTCCATTCAAAAATGGAAAGAAGCTTTCAGAGAAACTGCTCTGTGTTCTGTTAATTCATCTCACAGAGTTACATCTTTCCCTTCAAGAAGCCTTTCGCTAAGGCTGTTCTTGTGGAATTGGCAAAGGGATATTTGGAAGCCCTTAGAGGGCTATGGTGAAAAAGGAAATAACTTCCGTTCAAAACTGGAAAGAAGCTTTCTGTGAAACTGCTCTGTGTTCCCTTAATTCATCTCGCAGAGTTACATCTTTCCCTTCAAGAAGCCATTCGCTAAGGCTGTTCTTGTGGAATTGGCAAAGGGATATTTGGAAGCCCATAGAGGGCTATGGTGAAAAAGGAAATATCTTCCGTTCAAAACTGGAAAGAAGCTTTCTGAGAAACTGCTCTGTGTTCTGTTAATTCATCTCACAGAGTTACATCTTTCCCTTCAACAAGCCTTTCGCTATGGCTGTTCTTGAGGAATTGGCAAAGTGATATTTGGAAGCCCATAGATGGCTATGGTGAAAAAGGAAATATCTTTCGTTCAAAACTGGAAAGAAGCTTTCTGAGAAACTGCTCTGTGTTCTGTTAATTTATCTCACAGAGTTACATCTTTCCCTTCAAGAAGCCTTTCGCTAAGGCTGTTCTTGGGGAATTGGCAAAGTGATATTTGGAAGCCCATAGAGGCCTATGGTGACAAAGGAAATATCTTCCGTTCAAAACTGGAAAGAAGCTTTCTGAGAAACTGCTCTGTGTTCTGTTAATTCACCTCACCGAGTTACATGTTTCCCTTCAAGAAGCCTTTCGCTAACGCTGTTCTTGTGGAATTGGCAAAGGGATATTTGGAAGTCCATACAGGGCTACGGTGAAAAAGGAAATATCTTCCGTTCAAAACTGGAAAGAAGCTTTCTGAGAAACTGCTCTGTGTTCTCTTCATTCATCTCACAGAGTTACATCTTTCCCTTCAAGAAGCCTTTCGCTAAGGCTGTTCTTGTGGAATTGGCAAAGGGATATTTGGAAGCCCATAGAGGGCTACGGTGAAAAAGGAAATATCCTCCGTTCAAAACTGCAAAGAAGCTTTCTGAGAAACTGCTCTGTGTTCTCTTAATTCATCTCACAGTGTTACATCTTTCCCTTCAAGAAGCCTTTCGCTAAGGCTGTTCTTGTGGAATTGGCAAAGGGATATTTGGAAGCACATAGAGGGCTATGGTGAAAAAGGAAATATCTTCCGTTCAAAACTGGAAAGAAGCTTTCTGAAAAACTGCTCTGTGTTCTGTTAATTCATCTCACAGAGTTACATCTTTCCCTTCAAAAAGCCTTTCGCTAAGGCTATTCTTGTGGAATTGCCAAAGGTATATTTGGAAGCCCATAGAGGGCTATGGTGAAAAAGGAAATATCTTCAGTTCAAAAGTGGAAAGAAGCTTTCTGAGAAACTGCTCTGTGTTCTCTTAATTCATCTCACAGAGTTACATCTTTCCCTTCAAGAAGCCTTTCGCTAAGGCTGTTCTTCTGGAATTGGCAAAGGGATATTTGGAAGCTCATAGAGGGCTATGGTGAAAAAGGAAATATCCTCCGTTCAAATCTGGTAAGAAGCTTTCTGAGAAACTGCTCTGTGTTCTCTTAATTCATCTCACAGAGTTACATCTTTCCCTTCAAGAAGCCTTTCGCTAAGGCTGTTCTTGTGGAATTGGCAAAGGGATATTTGGAAGCCCTTAGAGGCCTATGGTGAAAAAGGAAATATCTTCCGTTCAAAACTGGAAAGAAGCTTTCTGAGAAACTGCTCTGTGTTCTGTTCATTCATCTCACAGAGTTACATCTTTCCCTTCAAGAAGCCTTTCGCTAAGGCTGTTCTTGTGGAATTGTCAAAGGGATATTTGGAAGCCCATAGAGGACTATGGTGAAAAAGGAAATATCTTCCGTTCAAAACTGGAAAGAAGCTTTCTGAGAAACTGCTCTGTGTTCTGTTAATTCATCTCACCGAGTTACATCTTTCCCTTCAAGAAGCCTTTCGCTAAGGCTGTTCTTGTGGAATTGGCAAAGGGATATTTGGAAGCCCATAGAGGGCTATGGTGAAAAAGGAAATATCTTCCGTTCAAAACTGGAAAGAAGCTTTCTGAGAAACTGCTCTGTGTTCTGTTAATTCATCTCACAGAGTTACATCTTTCCCTTCAAGAAGCCTTTCGCTAAGGCTGTTCTTGTGGAATTGGCAAAGGGATATTTGGAAGCCCTTAGTGGGCTATGGTGAAAAAGGAAATAACTTCCGTTCAAAACTGGAAAGAAGCTTTCTGTGAAACTGCTCTGTGTTCCCTTAATTCATCTCGCAGAGTTACATCTTTCCCTTCAAGAAGCCATTCGCTAAGGCTGTTCTTGTGGAATTGGCAAAGGGATATTTGGAAGCCCATAGAGGGCTATGGTGAAAAAGGAAATATCTTCCGTTCAAAACTGGAAAGAAGCTTTCTGAGAAACTGCTCTGTGTTCTGTTAATTCATCTCACAGAGTTACATCTTTCCCTTCAACAAGCCTTTCGCTAAGGCTGTTCTTGAGGAATTGGCAAAGTGATATTTGGAAGCCCATAGAGGTCTATGGTGAAAAAGGAAATATCTTTCGTTCAAAACTGGAAAGAAGCTTTCTGAGAAACTGCTCTGTGTTCTGTTAATTTATCTCACAGAGTTACATCTTTCCCTTCAAGAAGCCTTTCGCTAAGGCTGTTCTTGGGGAATTTGCAAAGTGATATTTGGAAGTCCATAGAGGCCTATGGTGACAAAGGAAATATCTTCCGTTCAAAACTGGAAAGAAGCTTTCTGAGAAACTGCTCTGTGTTCTGTTAATTTATCTCACCGAGTTACATGTTTCCCTTCAAGAAGCCTTTCGCTAACGCTGTTCTTGTGGAATTGGCAAAGGGATATTTGGAAGCCCATAGAGGGCTACGGTGAAAAAGGAAATATCATCCGTTCAAAACTGGAAAGAAGCTTTCTGAGAAACTGCTCTGTGTTCTCTTCATTCATCTCACAGAGTTACATCTTTCCCTTCAAGAAGCCTTTCGCTAAGGCTGTTCTTGTGGAATTGGCAAAGGGATATTTGGAAGCCCATAGAGGGCTACGGTGAAAAAGGAAATATCCTCCGTTCAAAACTGGAAAGAAGCTTTCTGAGAAACTGCTCTGTGTTCTCTTAATTCATCTCACAGAGTTACATCTTTCCCTTCAAGAAGCCTTTCGCTAAGGCTGTTCTTGTGGAATTGGCAAAGGGATATTTGGAAGCACATAGAGGGCTATGGTGAAAAAGGAAATATCTTCCGTTCAAAACTGGAAAGAAGCTTCCTGAAAAACTGCTCTGTGTTCTGTTAATTCATCTCACAGAGTTACATCTTTCCCTTCAAAAAGCCTTTCGCTAAGGCTATTCTTGTGGAATTGCCAAAGGGATATTTGGAAGAGCATAGAGGGCTATGGTGAAAAAGGAAATATCTTCAGTTCAAAAGTGGAAAGCAGCTTTCTGAGAAACTGCTCTGTGTTCTCTTAATTCATCTCACAGAGTTACATCTTTCCCTTCAAGAAGCCTTTCGCTAAGGCTGTTCTTCTGGAAGTGGCAAAGGGATATTTGGAAGCCCATAGAGGGCTATGGTGAAAAAGGAAATATCTTCAGTTCAAAAGTGGAAAGAAGCTTTCGGAGAAACTGCTCGGTGTTCTGTTAATTCATCTCACAGAGTTACATCTTTCCCTTCAAGAAGCCTTTCGCTAAGGCTGTTCTTGTGGAATTGGCAAAGGGATATTTGGAAGCCCATAGAGGGCTATGGTGAAAAAGGAAATATCTTCCGTTCAAAAGTGGAAAGAAGCTTTCTGAGAAACTGCTCTGTGTTCTGTTAATTCATCTCACAGAGTTACATCTTTCCCTTCAAAAAGCCTTTCGCTAGGCTATTCCTGTGGAATTGGCAAAGGGATATTTGGAAGCCCATAGAGGGCTATGGTGAAAAAGGAAATATCTTCAGTTCAAAAGTGGAAAGAAGCTTTCTGAGAAACTGCTCTGTGTTCTCTTAATTCATCTCACAGAGTTACATCTTTCCCTTCAAGAAGCCTTTCGCTAAGGCTGTTCTTCTGGAATTGGCAAAGGGATATTTGGAAGCCCATAGAGGGCTATGGTGAAAAAGGAAATATCTTCAGTTCAAAAGTGGAAAGAAGCTTTCGGAGAAACTGCTCGGTGTTCTGTTAGTTCATCTCACAGAGTTACATCTTTCCCTTCAAGAAGCCTTTCGCTAAGGCTGTTCTTGTGGAATTGGCAAAGGGATATTTGGAAGCCCTTAGAGGCCTATGGTGAGAAACGAAATACCTTCCGTTCAAAACTGGAAAGAAGCTTTCTGAAAAACTGCTCTGTGTTCTGTTAATTCATCTCACAGAGTTACATCTTTCCCTTTAAAAAGCCTTTCGCTAAGGCTATTCTTGTGGAATTGCCAAAGGGATATTTGGAAGACCATAGAGGGCAATGGTGAAAAAGGAAATATCTTCAGTTCAAAAGTGGAAAGAAGCTTTCTGAGAAACTGCTCTGTGTTCTCTTAATTCATCTCACAGAGTTACATCTTTCCCTTCAAGAAGCCTTTCGCTAAGGCTGTTCTTCTGGAATTGGCAAAGGGATATTTGGAAGCCCATAGAGGGCTATGGTGAAAAAGGAAATATCTTCAGTTCAAAAGTGGAAAGAAGCTTTCGGCGAAACTGCTCGGTGTTCTGTTAATTCATCTCACAGAGTTACATCATTCCCTTCAAGAAGCCTTTCGCTAAGGCTGTTCTTGTGGAATTGGCAAAGGGATATTTGGAAGCCCCTAGAGGGCTATGGTGAAAAATGAAATAACTTCCGTTCAAAACTGGAAAGAAGCTTTCTGAGAAACTGCTCTGTGTTCCCTTAATTCATCTCGCAGAGTTACATCTTTCCCTTCAAGAAGCCTTTCGCTAAGGCTGTTCTTGTGGAATTGGCAAAGGGATGTTTGGAAGCCCATAGTGGGCTATGGTGAAAAAGGAAATATCTTCCGTTCAAAACTGGAAAGAAGCTTCCTGAGAAACTGCTCTGTGTTCTCTTAATTCATCTCACAGAGTTACATCTTTCCCTTCAAGAAGCCTTTCGCTAAGGCTGTTCTTGTGGAATTGGCAAAGGGATATTTGGAAGCCCCTAGAGGGCTATGGTGAAAAAGGAAATATCTTCCGTTCAGAACTGGAAGGAAGCTTTCTGAGAAACTGCTCTGTGTTCTGTTAATTCATCTCACAGAGTTACATCTTTCCCTTCAAGAAGCCTTTCGCTAGGGCTGTTCTTGTGGAATTGGAAAAGGGATATTTCGAAGCCCTTAGAGGGCTATGGTGAAAAAGGAAATATCTTCCGTTCAAAACTGGAAAGAAGCTTTCTGAGAAACTGCTCTGTGTTCTCTTAATTCATCTCACAGAGTTATATCTTTCCCTTCAAGAAGCCTTTCGCTAAGGCTGTTCTTGTGGAATTGGCAAAGGGATATTTGGAAGACCATAGAGGGCTATGGTGTAAAAGGAAATATCTTCCGTTCAAAAGTGGAAAGAAGCTTTCTGAGAAACTGCTCTATGTTCTGTTAATTCATCTCACAGAGTTACATCTTTCCCTTCAACAAGCCTTTCGCTAAGGCTGTTCTTGAGGAATTGGCAAAGTGATATTTGGAAACCCATAGAGGGCTATGGTGAAAAAGGAAATATCTTCCGTTCAAAACTGGAAAGACGCTTTATGAGAAACTGCTCTGTGTTCTGTTAATTCATCTCACAGAGTTACATCTTTCCCTTCAAGAAGCCTTTCGCTAAGGCTGTTCTTGTGGAATTGGAAAAGGGATATTTGGAAGCCCATAGAGGGCTATGTTGAAAAAGGAAATATCCTCCGTTCAAAACTGGTAAGAAGCTTTCCGAGAAACTGCTCTGTGTTCTCTTAATTCATCTCACAGAGTTACATCTTTCCCTTCAAGAAGCCTTTCGCTAAGGCTGTTCTTGTGGAATTGGCAAAGGGATATTTGGAAGCCCATAGAGGGCTATGCTGAAAAAGGAAATATCTTCCGTTCAAAAGTGGAAAGAAGCTTTCTGAGAAACTGCTCTGTGTTCTGTTAACTCATCTCACAGAGTTACATCTTTCCCTTCAAAAAGCCTTTCGCTAAGGCTATTCTTGTGGAATTGGCAAAGGGATATTTGGAAGCCCATAGAGGGCTATGGTGAAAAAGGAAATATCTTCAGTTCAAAAGTGGAAAGAAGCTTTCTGAGAAACTGCTCTGTGTTCTCTTAATTCATCTCACAGAGTTACATCTTTCCCTTCAAGAAGCCTTTCGCTAAGGCTGTTCTTCTGGAATTGGCAAAGGGATATTTGGAACCCCTAGAGGGCTATGGTGAAAAAGGAAATATCTTCAGTTCAAAAGTGGAAAGAAGCTTTCGGAGAAACTGCTCGGTGTTCTGTTAGTTCATCTCACAGAGTTACATCTTTCCCTTCAAGAAGCCTTTCGCTAAGGCTGTTCTTGTGGAATTGGCAAAGGGATATTTGGAAGCCCTTAGAGGCCTATGGTGAAAAAGGAAATATCTTCCGTTCGAAACTGGAAAGAAGCTTTCTGAGAAACTGCTCTGTGTTCTGTTCATTCATCTCACAGAGTTACATCTTTCCCTTCAAGAAGCCTTTCGTTAAAGCTGTTCTTGTGGAATTGTCAAAGGGATATTTGGAAGCCCATAGAGGGCTATGGTGAAAAAGGAAATATCTTCCGTTCAAAACTGGAAAGAAGCTTTCTGAGAAACTGCTCTGTGTTCTGTTAATTCATCCCACCGAGTTACATCTTTCCCTTCAAGAAGCCTTTCGCTAAGGCTGTTATTGTGGAATTGGCAAAGGGATATTTGGAAGCCCATAGGGGGCTATGGTGAAAAAGGAAATATCTTCCGTTCAAAACTGGAAAGAAGCTTTCTGAGAAACTGCTCTGTGTTCTCTTAATTCATCCCACAGAGTTACATCTTTCCCTTCAAGAAGCCTTTCGCTAAGTCTGTTCTTGTGGAATTGGCAAAGGGATACTTGGAAGCCCATAGAGGGCTATGGTGAAAAAGGAAATATCTTCCGTTCAAAACTGGAAAGAAGCTTTCTGAGAAACTGCTCTGTGTTCTCTTAATTCATCTCACAGAGTTACATCTTTCCCTTCAAAAAGCCTTTCGCTAAGGCTATTCTTGTGGAATTGGCAAAGCGATATTTGGAAGCCCATAGATGGCTATGGTGAAATAGGAAATATCTTCCGTTCAAAACTGGAAAGAAGCTTTCTGAGAAACTGCTCTGTGTTCTGTTAATTCATCTCACAGAGTTACATCTTTCCCTTCAAGAAGCCTTTCGCTAAGGCGGTTCTTGTGGAATTGGCAAAGGGATATTTGGATGGCCATAGAGGGCTATGGTGAAAAAGGAAATATCTTCCCTTCAGAACTGGAAGGAAGCTTTCTGAGAAACTGCTCTGTGTTCTGTTAATTCATCTCACAGAGTTACATCTTTCCCTTCAAGAAGCCTTTCGCTAAGTCTGTTCTTGTGGAATTGGCAAAGGGATATTTGGAAGCCCATAGAGGGCTATGGTGAAAAAGGAATTATCTTCCGTTCAAAAGTGGAAAGAAACTTTCTGAGAAACTGCTCTGTGTTCTGTTAATTCATCTCACAGAGTTACATCTTTCCCTTCAAGAAGCCTTTCGCTAAGGCTGTTCTTGTGGAATTGGCAATGGGATATTTGGAAGCCCATAGAGGGCTACGGTGAAAAAAGGAAATATCCTCCGTTCAAAACTGGAAAGAATCTTTCTGAGAAACTGCTCTGTGTTCTGTTAATTCATCTCACAGAGTTACATCTTTCCCTTCAAAAAGCCTTTCGCTAAGGCTATTCTTGTGGAATTGCCAAAGGTATATTTGGAAGCCCATAGAGGGCTATGGTGAAAAAGGAAATATCTTCAGTTCAAAAGTGGAAAGAAGCTTTCTGAGAAACTGCTCTGTGTTCTCTTAATTCATCTCACAGAGTTACATCTTTCCCTTCAAGAAGCCTTTCGCTAAGGCTGTTCTTCTGGAATTGGCAAAGGGATATTTGGAAGCCCATAGAGGGCTATGGTGAAAAAGGAAATATCCTCCGTTCAAAACTGGTAAGAAGCTTTCTGAGAAACTGCTCTGTGTTCTCTTAATTCATCTCACAGAGTTACATCTTTCCCTTCAAGAAGCCTTTCGCTAAGGCTGTTCTTGTGGAATTGGCAAAGGGATATTTGGAAGCCCTTAGAGGCCTATGGTGAAAAAGGAAATATCTTCCGTTCAAAACTGGAAAGAAGCTTTCTGAGAAACTGCTCTGTGTTCTGTTCATTCATCTCACAGAGTTACATCTTTCCCTTCAAGAAGCCTTTCGCTAAGGCTGTTCTTGTGGAATTGTCAAAGGGATATTTGGAAGCCCATAGAGGACTATGGTGAAAAAGGAAATATCTTCCGTTCAAAACTGGAAAGAAGCTTTCTGAGAAACTGCTCTGTGTTCTGTTAATTCATCTCACCGAGTTACATCTTTCCCTTCAAGAAGCCTTTCGCTAAGGCTGTTCTTGTGGAATTGGCAAAGGGATATTTGGAAGCCCATAGAGGGCTATGGTGAAAAAGGAAATATCTTCCGTTCACAACTGGAAAGAAGCTTTCTGAGAAACTGCTCTGTGTTCTGTTAATTCATCTCACAGAGTTACATCTTTCCCTTCAACAAGCCTTTCGCTAAGGCTGTTCTTGAGGAATTGGCAAAGTGATATTTGGAACCCCTTAGAGGGCTACGGTGAAAAAGGAAATATCTTCCGTTCAAAACTGGAAAGAAGCTTTCTGAGAAACTGCTCTGTGTTCTGTTAATTCCTCTCACAGAGTTACATCTTTCCCTTCAAGAAGCCTTTCGCTAAGGCTGTTCTTGTGGATTTGGCAAAGGGATATTTGGAAGCCCATAGAGGGCTGCGGTGAAAAAGGAAATATCTTCCATTCAAAAATGGAAAGAAGCTTTCAGAGAAACTGCTCTGTGTTCTGTTAATTCATCTCACAGAGTTACATCTTTCCCTTCAAGAAGCCTTTCGCTAAGGCTGTTCTTGTGGAATTGGCAAAGGGATATTTGGAAGTCCTTAGAGGGCTATGGTGAAAAAGGAAATAACTTCCGTTCAAAACTGGAAAGAAGCTTTCTGTGAAACTGCTCCGTGTTCCCTTAATTCATCTCGCAGAGTTACATCTTTCCCTTCAAGAAGCCATTTGCTAAGGCTGTTCTTCTGGAATTGGCAAAGGGATATTTGGAAGCCCATAGAGGGCTATGGTGAAAAAGGAAATATCTTCCGTTCAAAACTGGAAAGAAGCTTTCTGAGAAACTGCTCTGTGTTCTGTTAATTCACCTCACAGAGTTACATCTTTCCCTTCAAGAAGCCTTTCGCTAAGGCTGTTCTTGTGGAATTGGCAAAGGGATATTTGGAAGCCCATAGAGGGCTACGGTGAAAAAGGAAATATCCTCCGTTCAAAACTGGAAAGAAGCTTTCTGAGAAACTGCTCTGTGTTCTCTTAATTCATCTCACAGAGTTACATCTTTCCCTTCAAGAAGCCTTTCGCTAAGGCTGTTCTTGTGGAATAGGCAAAGGGATATTTGGAAGCACATAGAAGGCTATGGTGAAAAAGGAAATATCTTCCGTTCAAAACTGGAAAGAAGCTTCCTGAAAAACTGCTCTGTGTTCTGTTAATTCATCTCACAGAGTTACATCTTTCCCTTCAAAAAGCCTTTCGCTAAGGCTATTCTTGTGGAATTGCCAAAGGGATATTTGGAAGCCCATAGAGGGCTATGGTGAAAAAGGAAATATCTTCAGTTCAAAAGTGGAAAGAAGCTTTCTGAGAAACTGCTCTGTGTTCTCTTAATTCATCTCACAGAGTTACATCTTTCCCTTCAAGAAGCCTTTCGCTAAGGCTGTTCTTCTGGAATTGGCAAAGGGATATTTGGAAGCCCATAGAGGGCTATGGTGAAAAAGGAAATATCTTCAGTTCAAAACTGGAAAGAAGCTTTCGGAGAAACTGCTCGGTGTTCTGTTAGTTCATCTCACAGAGTTACATCTTTCCCTTCAAGAAGCCTTTCGCTAAGGCTGTTCTTGTGGAATTGGCAAAGGGATATTTGGAAGCCCTTAGAGGCCTATGGTGAGAAACGAAATACCTTCCGTTCAAAACTGGAAAGAAGCTTTCTGAAAAACTGCTCTGTGTTCTGTTAATTCATATCACAGAGTTACATCTTTCCCTTTAAAAAGCCTTTCGCTAAGGCTATTCTTGTGGAATTGCCAAAGGGATATTTGGAAGACCATAGAGGGCAATGGTGAAAAAGGAAATATCTTCAGTTCAAAAGTGGAAAGAAGCTTTCTGAGAAACTGCTCTGTGTTCTCTTAATTCATCTCACAGAGTTACATCTTTCCCTTCAAGAAGCCTTTCGCTAAGGCTGTTCTTCTGGAATTGGCAAAGGGATATTTGGAAGCCCATAGAGGGCTATGGTGAAAAAGGAAATATCTTCAGTTCAAAAGTGGAAAGAAGCTTTCGGCGAAACTGCTCGGTGTTCTGTTAATTCATCTCACAGAGTTACATCATTCCCTTCAAGAAGCCTTTCGCTAAGGCTGTTCTTGTGGAATTGGCAAAGGGATATTTGGAAGCCCCTAGAGGGCTATGGTGAAAAATGAAATAACTTCCGTTCAAAACTGGAAAGAAGCTTTCTGAGAAACTGCTCTGTGTTCCCTTAATTCATCTCGCAGAGTTACATCTTTCCCTTCAAGAAGCCTTTCGCTAAGGCTGTTCTTGTGGAATTGGAAAAGGGATGTTTGGAAGCCCATAGTGGGCTATGGTGAAAAAGGAAATATCTTCCGTTCAAAACTGGAAAGAAGCTTCCTGAGAAACTGCTCTGTGTTCTCTTAATTCATCTCACAGAGTTACATCTTTCCCTTCAAGAAGCCTTTCGCTACGGCTGTTCTTGTGGAATTGGCAAAGGGATATTTGGAAGCCCATAGAGGGCTACGGTGAAAAAGGAAATATCCTCCGTTCAAAACTGGAAAGAAGCTTTCTGAGAAACTGCTCTGTGTTCTCTTAATTCATCTCACAGAGTTACATCTTTCCCTTCAAGAAGCCTTTCGCTAAGGCTGTTCTTGTGGAATTGGCAAAGGGATATTTGGAAGCACATAGAGGGCTATGGTGAAAAAGGAAATATCTTCCGTTCAAAACTGGAAAGAAGCTTCCTGAAAAACTGCTCTGTGTTCTGTTAATTCATCTCACAGAGTTACATCTTTCCCTTCAAAAAGCCTTTCGCTAAGGCTATTCTTGTGGAATTGCCAAAGGGATATTTGGAAGAGCATAGAGGGCTATGGTGAAAAAGGAAATATCTTCAGTTCAAAAGTGGAAAGCAGCTTTCTGAGAAACTGCTCTGTGTTCTCTTAATTCATCTCACAGAGTTACATCTTTCCCTTCAAGAAGCCTTTCGCTAAGGCTGTTCTTCTGGAAGTGGCAAAGGGATATTTGGAAGCCCATAGAGGGCTATGGTGAAAAAGGAAATATCTTCAGTTCAAAAGTGGAAAGAAGCTTTCGGAGAAACTGCTCGGTGTTCTGTTAATTCATCTCACAGAGTTACATCTTTCCCTTCAAGAAGCCTTTCGCTAAGGCTGTTCTTGTGGAATTGGCAAAGGGATATTTGGAAGCCCATAGAGGGCTATGGTGAAAAAGGAAATATCTTCCGTTCAAAAGTGGAAAGAAGCTTTCTGAGAAACTGCTCTGTGTTCTGTTAATTCATCTCACAGAGTTACATCTTTCCCTTCAAAAAGCCTTTCGCTAGGCTATTCCTGTGGAATTGGCAAAGGGATATTTGGAAGCCCATAGAGGGCTATGGTGAAAAAGGAAATATCTTCAGTTCAAAAGTGGAAAGAAGCTTTCTGAGAAACTGCTCTGTGTTCTCTTAATTCATCTCACAGAGTTACATCTTTCCCTTCAAGAAGCCTTTCGCTAAGGCTGTTCTTCTGGAATTGGCAAAGGGATATTTGGAAGCCCATAGAGGGCTATGGTGAAAAAGGAAATATCTTCAGTTCAAAAGTGGAAAGAAGCTTTCGGAGAAACTGCTCGGTGTTCTGTTAGTTCATCTCACAGAGTTACATCTTTCCCTTCAAGAAGCCTTTCGCTAAGGCTGTTCTTGTGGAATTGGCAAAGGGATATTTGGAAGCCCTTAGAGGCCTATGGTGAGAAACGAAATACCTTCCGTTCAAAACTGGAAAGAAGCTTTCTGAAAAACTGCTCTGTGTTCTGTTAATTCATCTCGCAGAGTTACATCTTTCCCTTCAAGAAGCCTTTCGCTAAGGCTGTTCTTGTGGAATTGGCAAAGGGATGTTTGGAAGCCCATAGTGGGCTATGGTGAAAAAGGAAATATCTTCCGTTCAAAACTGGAAAGAAGCTTCCTGAGAAACTGCTCTGTGTTCTCTTAATTCATCTCACAGAGTTACATCTTTCCCTTCAAGAAGCCTTTCGCTAAGGCTGTTCTTGTGGAATTGGCAAAGGGATATTTGGAAGCCCATAGAGGGCTATGGTGAAAAAGGAAATATCTTCCGTTCAAAACTGGAAAGAAGCTTTCTGAGAAACTGCTCTGTGTTCTGTTAATTCATCTCACCGAGTTACTTCTTTCCCTTCCAGAAGCCTTTCGCTCAGGCTGTTCTTGTGGAATTGGCAAAGGGATATTTGGAAGCCCGTAGAGGGCTATGGTGAAAAAGGAAATATCTTCCGTTCAAAATTGGAAAGAAGCTTTCTGAGAAACTGCTCTGTGTTCTGTTAATTCATCTCACAGAGTTTCATCTTTCCCTTCAAGAAGCCTTTCGCTGAGGCTGTTCTTGTGGAATTGGCAAAGGGATATTTGGAAGCCCATAGAGGGCTATGGTGAAAAAGGAAATATCTTCCGTTCAAAACTGGAAAGAAGCTTTCTGAGAAACTGCTCTGTGTTCTCTTAATTCTTGTCACCGAGTTACATCTTTCCCTTCAACAAGCCTTTTGCTAAGGCTATTCTTGTGGAATTGGCAAAGGGATATTTGGAAGCCCATAGAGGGCTATGGTGAAAATGGAAATATCTTCCTTTCAAAACTGGAAAGAAGCTTTCTGAGAAACTGCTCTGTGTTCTGTTAATTCATCTCACAGAGTTACATTTTTCCCTTCAAGAAGCCTTTCGCTAAGGCTGTTCTTGTGGAATTGGCAAAGGGATATTTGGAAGCCCCTAGAGGGCTATGGTGAAAAAGGAAATATCTTCCGTTCAGAACTGGAAGGAAGCTTTCTGAGAAACTGCTCTGTGTTCTGTTAATTCATCTCACAGAGTTACATCTTTCCCTTCAAGAAGCCTTTCGCTAGGGCTGTTCTTGTGGAATTGGAAAAGGGATATTTGGAAGCCCTTAGAGGGCTATGGTGAAAAAGGAAATATCTTCCGTTCAAAACTGGAAAGAAGCTTTCTGAGAAACTGCTCTGTGTTCTCTTAATTCATCTCACAGAGTTATATCTTTCCCTTCAAGAAGCCTTTCGCTAAGGCTGTTCTTGTGGAATTGGCAAAGGGATATTTGGAAGCCCATAGAGGGCTATGGTGTAAAAGGAAATATCTTCCGTTCAAAAGTGGAAAGAAGCTTTCTGAGAAACTGCTCTATGTTCTGTTAATTCATCTCACAGAGTTACATCTTTCCCTTCATCAAGCCTTTCGCTAAGGCTGTTCTTGAGGAATTGGCAAAGTGATATTTGGAAACCCATAGAGGGCTATGGTGAAAAAGGAAATATCTTCCGTTCAAAACTGGAAAGACGCTTTATGAGAAACTGCTCTGTGTTCTGTTAATTCATCTCACAGAGTTACATCTTTCCCTTCAAGAAGCCTTTCGCTAAGGCTGTTCTTGTGGAATTGGCAAAGGGATATTTGGAAGCCCATAGAGGGCTGCGGTGAAAAAGGAAATATCTTCCATTCAAAAATGGAAAGAAGCTTTCAGAGAAACTGCTCAGTGTTCTGTTAATTCATCTCACAGAGTTACATCTTTCCCTTCAAGAAGCCTTTCGCTAAGGCTGTTCTTGTGGAATTGGCAAAGGGATATTTGGAAGTCCTTAGAGGGCTATGGTGAAAAAGGAAATAACTTCCGTTCAAAACTGGAAAGAAGCTTTCTGTGAAACTGCTCCGTGTTCCCTTAATTCATCTCGCAGAGTTACATCTTTCCCTTCAAGAAGCCATTCGCTAAGGCTGTTCTTGTGGAATTGGCAAAGGGATATTTGGAAGCCCATAGAGGGCTATGGTGAAAAAGGAAATATCTTCCGTTCAAAACTGGAAAGAAGCTTTCTGAGAAACTGCTCTGTGTTCTGTTAATTCATCTCACAGAGTTACATCTTTCCCTTCAAGAAGCCTTTCGCTAAGGCTGTTCTTGTGGAATTGGCAAAGGGATATTTGGAAGCCCATAGAGGGCTACGGTGAAAAAGGAAATATCCTCCGTTCAAAACTGGAAAGAAGCTTTCTGAGAAACTGCTCTGTGTTCTCTTAATTCATCTCACAGAGTTACATCTTTCCCTTCAAGAAGCCTTTCGCTAAGGCTGTTCTTGTGGAATAGGCAAAGGGATATTTGGAAGCACATAGAGGGCTATGGTGAAAAAGGAAATATCTTCCGTTCAAAACTGGAAAGAAGCTTCCTGAAAAACTGCTCTGTGTTCTGTTAATTCATCTCACAGAGTTACATCTTTCCCTTCAAAAAGTCTTTCGCTAAGGCTATTCTTGTGGAATTGCCAAAGGGATATTTGGAAGCCCATAGAGGGCTATGGTGAAAAAGGAAATATCTTCAGTTCAAAAGTGGAAAGAAGCTTTCTGAGAAACTGCTCTGTGTTCTCTTAATTCATCTCACAGAGTTACATCTTTCCCTTCAAGAAGCCTTTCGCTAAGGCTGTTCTTCTGGAATTGGCAAAGGGATATTTGGAAGCCCATAGAGGGCTATGGTGAAAAAGGAAATATCTTCAGTTCAAAAGTGGAAAGAAGCTTTAGGAGAAACTGCTCGGTGTTCTGTTAATTCATCTCACAGAGTTACATCTTTCGCTTCAAGAAGCCTTTCGCTAAGGCTGTTCTTGTGGAATTGGCAAAGGGATATTTGGAAGCCCATAGAGGGCTATGGTGAAAAAGGAAATATCTTCCGTTCAAAAGTGGAAAGAAGCTTTCTGAGAAACTGCTCTGTGTTCTGTTAATTCATCTCACAGAGTTACATCTTTCCCTTCAAAAAGCCTTTCGCTAGGCTATTCCTGTGGAATTGGCAAAGGGATATTTGGAAGCCCATAGAGGGCTATGGTGAAAAAGGAAATATCTTCAATTCAAAAGTGGAAAGAAGCTTTCTGAGAAACTGCTCTGTGTTCTCTTAATTCATCTCACAGAGTTACATCTTTCCCTTCAAGAAGCCTTTCGCTAAGGCTGTTCTTCTGGAATTGGCAAAGGGATATTTGGAAGCCCATAGAGGGCTATGGTGTAAAAGGAAATATCTTCAGTTCAAAAGTGGAAAGAAGCTTTCGGAGAAACTGCTCGGTGTTCTGTTAGTTCATCTCACAGAGTTACATCTTTCCCTTCAAGAAGCCTTTCGCTAAGGCTGTTCTTGTGGAATTGGCAAAGGGATATTTGGAAGCCCTTAGAGGCCTATGGTGAGAAACGAAATATCTTCCGTTCAAAACTGGAAAGAAGCTTTCTGAAAAACTGCTCTGTGTTCTGTTAATTCATCTCACAGAGTTACATCTTTCCCTTTAAAAAGCCTTTCGCTAAGGCTATTCTTGTGGAATTGCCAAAGGGATATTTGGAAGACCATAGAGGGCAATGGTGAAAAAGGAAATATCTTCAGTTCAAAAGTGGAAAGAAGCTTTCTGAGAAACTGCTCTGTGTTCTCTTAATTCATCTTACAGAGTTACATCTTTCCCTTCAAGAAGCCTTTCGCTAAGGCTGTTCTTCTGGAATTGGCAAAGGGATATTTGGAAGCCCATAGAGGGCTATGGTGAAAAAGGAAATATCTTCAGTTCAAAAGTGGAAAGAAGCTTTCGGCGAAACTGCTCGGTGTTCTGTTAATTCATCTCACAGAGTTACATCATTCCCTTCAAGAAGCCTTTCGCTAAGGCTGTTCTTGTGGAGTTGGCAAAGGGATATTTGGAAGCCCCTAGAGGGCTATGGTGAAAAATGAAATAACTTCCGTTCAAAACTGGAAAGAAGCTTTCTGAGAAACTGCTCTGTGTTCCCTTAATTCATCTCGCAGAGTTACATCTTTCCCTTCAAGAAGCCTTTCGCTAAGGCTGTTCTTGTGGAATTGGCAAAGGGATGTTTGGAAGCCCATAGAGGGCTATGGTGAAAAAGGAAATATCTTCCGTTCAAAACTGGAAAGAAGCTTCCTGAGAAACTGCTCTGTGTTCTCTTAATTCATCTCACAGAGTTACATCTTTCCCTTCAAGAAGCCTTTCGCTAAGGCTGTTCTTGTGGAATTGGCAAAGGGATATTTGGAAGCCCATAGAGGGCTGCGGTGAAAAAGGAAATATCTTCCATTCAAAAATGGAAAGAAGCTTTCAGAGAAACTGCTCTGTGTTCTGTTAATTCATCTCACAGAGTTACATCTTTCCCTTCAAGAAGCCTTTCGCTAAGGCTGTTCTTGTGGAATTGGCAAAGGGATATTTGGAAGCCCTTAGAGGGCTATGGTAAAAAAGGAAATAACTTCCGTTCAAAACTGGAAAGAAGCTTTCTGTGAAACTGCTCTGTGTTCCCTTAATTCATCTCGCAGAGTTACATCTTTCCCTTCAACAAGCCTTTCGCTAAGGCTGTTCTTGTGGAATTGGCAAAGGGATATTTGGAAGCCCATAGAGGGCTATGGTGAAAAAGGAAATATCTTCCGTTCAAAACTGGAAAGAAGCTTTCTGAGAAACTGCTCTGTGTTCTGTTAATTCATCTCACAGAGTTACATCTTTCCCTTCAACAAGCCTTTCGCTATGGCTGTTCTTGAGGAATTGGCAAAGTGATATTTGGAAGCCCATAGAGGGCTATGGTGAAAAAGGAAATATCTTTCGTTCGAAACTGGAAAGAAGCTTTCTGAGAAACTGCTCTGTGTTCTGTTAATTTATCTCACAGAGTTACATCTTTCCCTTCAAGAAGCCTTTCGCTAAGGCTGTTCTTGGGGAATTGGCAAAGTGATATTTGGAAGCCCATAGAGGCCTATGGTGACAAAGGAAATATCTTCCGTTCAAAACTGGAAAGAAGCTTTCTGAGAAACTGCTCCGTGTTCTGTTAATTCATCTCACCGAGTTACATGTTTCCCTTCAAGAAGCCTTTCGCTAACGCTGTTCTTGTGGAATTGGCAAAGGGATATTTGGAAGCCCATAGAGGGCTACGGTGAAAAAGGAAATATCTTCCGTTCAAAACTGGAAAGAAGCTTTCTGAGAAACTGCTCTGTGTTCTCTTCATTCATCTCACAGAGTTACATCTTTCCCTTCAAGAAGCCTTTCGCTAAGGCTGTTCTTGTGGAATTGGCAAAGGGATATTTGGAAGCCCATAGAGGGCTACGGTGAAAAAGGAAATATCCTCCGTTCAAAACTGGAAAGAAGCTTTCTGAGAAACTGCTCTGTGTTCTCTTAATTCATCTCACAGAGTTACATCTTTCCCTTCAAGAAGCCTTTCGCTAAGGCTGTTCTTGTGGAATTGGCAAAGGGATATTTGGAAGCACATAGAGGGCTATGGTGAAAAAGGAAATATCTTCCGTTCAAAACTGGAAAGAAGCTTTCTGAGAAACTGCTCTGTGTTCTGTTAATTCATCTCACAGAGTTACATCTTTCCCTTCAAAAAGCCTTTCGCTAAGGCTATTCTTGTGGAATTGCCAAAGGGATATTTGGAAGCCCATAGAGCTCTATGGTGAAAAAGGAAATATCTTCAGTTCAAAAGTGGAAAGAAGCTTTCTGAGAAACTGCTCTGTGTTCTCTTAATTCATCTCACAGAGTTACATCTTTCCCTTCAAGAAGCCTTTCGCTAAGGCTGTTCTTCTGGAATTGGCAAAGGGATATTTGGAAGCCCATAGAGGGCTATGGTGAAAAAGGAAATATCCTCCGTTCAAAACTGGTAAGAAGCTTTCTGAGAAACTGCTCTGTGTTCTCTTAATTCATGTCACAGAGTTACATCTTTCCCTTCAAGAAGCCTTTCGCTAAGGCTGTTCTTGTGGAATTGGCAAAGGGATATTTGGAAGCCCTTAGAGGCCTATGGTGAAAAAGGAAATATCTTCCGTTCAAAACTGCAAAGAAGCTTTCTGAGAAACTGCTCTGTGTTCTGTTCATTCATCTCACAGAGTTACATCTTTCCCTTCAAGAAGCCTTTCGCTAAGGCTGTTCTTGTGGAATTGTCAAAGGGATATTTGGAAGCCCATAGAGGACTATGGTGAAAAAGGAAATATCTTCCGTTCAAAACTGGAAAGAAGCTTTCTGAGAAACTGCTCTGTGTTCTGTTAATTCATCTCACCGAGTTACATCTTTCCCTTCAACAAGCCTTTCGCTAAGGCTGTTCTTGTGGAATTGGCAAAGGGATATTTGGAAGCCCATAGAGGGCTATGGTGAAAAAGGAAATATCTTCCGTTCAAAACTGGAAAGAAGCTTTCTGAGAAACTGCTCTGTGTTCTGTTAATTCATCTCACAGAGTTACATCTTTCCCTTCAACAAGCCTTTCGCTAAGGCTGTTCTTGAGGAATTGGCAATGTGATATTTGGAACCCCTTAGAGGGCTACGGTGAAAAAGGAAATATCTTCAGTTCAAAACTGGAAAGAAGCTTTCTGAGAAACTGCTCTGTGTTCTGTTAATTCCTCTCACAGAGTTACATCTTTCCCTTCAAGAAGCCTTTCGCTAAGGCTGTTCTTGTGGAATTGGCAAAGGGATATTTGGAAGCCCATAGAGGGCTGCGGTGAAAAAGGAAATATCTTCCATTCAAAAATGGAAAGAAGCTTTCAGAGAAACTGCTCTGTGTTCTGTTAATTCATCTCACAGAGTTACATCTTTCCCTTCAAGAAGCCTTTCGCTAAGGCTGTTCTTGTGGAATTGGCAAAGGGATATTTGGAAGCCCTTAGAGGGCTATGGTGAAAAAGGAAATATCTTTCGTTCAAAACTGGAAAGAAGCTTTCTGAGAAACTGCTCTGTGTTCTGTTAATTAATCTCACAGAGTTACATCTTTCCCTTCAAGAAGCCTTTCGCTAAGGCTGTTCTTGCAGAATTGGCAAAGTGATATTTGGAAGCCCATAGAGGCCTATGGTGACAAAGGAAATATCTTCCGTTCAAAACTGGAAAGAAGCTTTCTGAGAAACTGCTCCGTGTTCTGTTAATTCATCTCACCGAGTTACATGTTTCCCTTCAAGAAGCCTTTCGCTAACGCTGTTCTTGTGGAATTGGCAAAGGGATATTTGGAAGCCCATAGAGGGCTACGGTGAAAAAGGAAATATCTTCCGTTCAAAACTGGAAAGAAGCTTTCTGAGAAACTGCTCTGTGTTCTCTTCATTCATCTCACAGAGTTACATCTTTCCCTTCAAGAAGCCTTTCGCTAAGGCTGTTCTTGTGGAATTGGCAAAGGGATATTTGGAAGCCCATAGAGGGCTATGGTGAAAAAGGAAATATCCTCCGTTCAAAACTGGTAAGAAGCTTTCTGAGAAACTGCTCTGTGTTCTCTTAATTCATCTCACAGAGTTACATCTTTCCCTTCAAGAAGCCTTTCGCTAAGGCTGTTCTTGTGGAATTGGCAAAGGGATATTTGGAAGCCCTTAGAGGCCTATGGTGAAAAAGGAAATATCTTCCGTTCAAAACTGGAAAGAAGCTTTCTGAGAAACTGCTCTGTGTTCTGTTCATTCATCTCACAGAGTTACATCTTTCCCTTCAAGAAGCCTTTCGCTAAGGCTGTTCTTGTGGAATTGTCAAAGGGATATTTGGAAGCCCATAGAGGACTATGGTGAAAAAGGAAATATCTTCCGTTCAAAACTGGAAAGAAGCTTTCTGAGAAACTGCTCTGTGTTCTGTTAATTCATCTCACCGAGTTACATCTTTCCCTTCAACAAGCCTTTCGCTAAGGCTGTTCTTGTGGAATTGGCAAAGGGATATTTGGAAGCCCATAGAGGGCTATGGTGAAAAAGGAAATATCTTCCGTTCAAAACTGGAAAGAAGCTTTCTGAGAAACTGCTCTGTGTTCTATTAATTCATCTCACAGAGTTACATCTTTCCCTTCAACAAGCCTTTCGCTAAGGCTGTTCTTGAGGAATTGGCAATGTGATATTTGGAACCCCTTAGAGGGCTACGGTGAAAAAGGAAATATCTTCAGTTCAAAACTGGAAAGAAGCTTTCTGAGAAACTGCTCTGTGTTCTGTTAATTCCTCTCACAGAGTTACATCTTTCCCTTCAAGAAGCCTTTCGCTAAGGCTGTTCTTGTGGAATTGGCAAAGGGATATTTGGAAGCCCATAGAGGGCTGCGGTGAAAAAGGAAATATCTTCCATTCAAAAATGGAAAGAAGCTTTCAGAGAAACTGCTCTGTGTTCTGTTAATTCAACTCACAGAGTTACATCTTTCCCTTCAAGAAGCCTTTCGCTAAGGCTGTTCTTGTGGAATTGGCAAAGGGATATTTGGAAGCCCTTAGAGGGCTATGGTGAAAAAGGAAATATCTTTCGTTCAAAACTGGAAAGAAGCTTTCTGAGAAACTGCTCTGTGTTCTGTTAATTAATCTCACAGAGTTACATCTTTCCCTTCAAGAAGCCTTTCGCTAAGGCTGTTCTTGCAGAATTGGCAAAGTGATATTTGGAAGCCCATAGAGGCCTATGGTGACAAAGGAAATATCTTCCGTTCAAAACTGGAAAGAAGCTTTCTGAGAAACTGCTCCGTGTTCTGTTAATTCATCTCACCGAGTTACATGTTTCCCTTCAAGAAGCCTTTCGCTAACGCTGTTCTTGTGGAATTGGCAAAGGGATATTTGGAAGCCCATAGAGGGCTACGGTGAAAAAGGAAATATCTTCCGTTCAAAACTGGAAAGAAGCTTTCTGAGAAACTGCTCTGTGTTCTCTTCATTCATCTCACAGAGTTACATCTTTCCCTTCAAGAAGCCTTTCGCTAAGGCTGTTCTTGTGGAATTGGCAAAGGGATATTTGGAAGCCCATAGAGGGCTATGGTGAAAAAGGAAATATCCTCCGTTCAAAACTGGTAAGAAGCTTTCTGAGAAACTGCTCTGTGTTCTCTTAATTCATCTCACAGAGTTACATCTTTCCCTTCAAGAAGCCTTTCGCTAAGGCTGTTCTTGTGGAATTGGCAAAGGGATATTTGGAAGCCCTTAGAGGCCTATGGTGAAAAAGGAAATATCTTCCGTTCAAAACTGGAAAGAAGCTTTCTGAGAAACTGCTCTGTGTTCTGTTCATTCATCTCACAGAGTTACATCTTTCCCTTCAAGAAGCCTTTCGCTAAGGCTGTTCTTGTGGAATTGTCAAAGGGATATTTGGAAGCCCATAGAGGACTATGGTGAAAAAGGAAATATCTTCCGTTCAAAACTGGAAAGAAGCTTTCTGAGAAACTGCTCTGTGTTCTGTTAATTCATCTCACCGAGTTACATCTTTCCCTTCAAGAAGCCTTTCGCTAAGGCTGTTCTTGTGGAATTGGCAAAGGGATATTTGGAAGCCCATAGAGGGCTATGGTGAAAAAGGAAATATCTTCCGTTCAAAACTGGAAAGAAGCTTTCTGAGAAACTGCTCTGTGTTCTGTTAATTCATCTCACAGAGTTACATCTTTCCCTTCAACAAGCCTTTCGCTAAGGCTGTTCTTGAGGAATTGGCAATGTGATATTTGGAACCCCTTAGAGGGCTACGGTGAAAAAGGAAATATCTTCAGTTCAAAACTGGAAAGAAGCTTTCTGAGAAACTGCTCTGTGTTCTGTTAATTCCTCTCACAGAGTTACATCTTTCCCTTCAAGAAGCCTTTCGCTAAGGCTGTTCTTGTGGAATTGGCAAAGGGATATTTGGAAGCCCATAGAGGGCTGCGGTGAAAAAGGAAATATCTTCCATTCAAAAATGGAAAGAAGCTTTCAGAGAAACTGCTCTGTGTTCTGTTAATTCATCTCACAGAGTTACATCTTTCCCTTCAAGAAGCCTTTCGCTAAGGCTGTTCTTGTGGAATTGGCAAAGGGATATTTGGAAGCCCTTAGAGGGCTATGGTGAAAAAGGAAATATCTTTCGTTCAAAACTGGAAAGAAGCTTTCTGAGAAACTGCTCTGTGTTCTGTTAATTAATCTCACAGAGTTACATCTTTCCCTTCAAGAAGCCTTTCGCTAAGGCTGTTCTTGCAGAATTGGCAAAGTGATATTTGGAAGCCCATAGAGGCCTATGGTGACAAAGGAAATATCTTCCGTTCAAAACTGGAAAGAAGCTTTCTGAGAAACTGCTCCGTGTTCTGTTAATTCATCTCACCGAGTTACATGTTTCCCTTCAAGAAGCCTTTCGCTAACGCTGTTCTTGTGGAATTGGCAAAGGGATATTTGGAAGCCCATAGAGGGCTACGGTGAAAAAGGAAATATCTTCCGTTCAAAACTGGAAAGAAGCTTTCTGAGAAACTGCTCTGTGTTCTCTTCATTCATCTCACAGAGTTACATCTTTCCCTTCAAGAAGCCTTTCGCTAAGGCTGTTCTTGTGGAATTGGCAAAGGCATATTTGGAAGCCCATAGAGGGCTACGGTGAAAAAGGAAATATCCTCCGTTCAACACTGGAAAGAAGCTTTCTGAGAAACTGCTCTGTGTTCTGTTAATTCATCTCGCAGAGTTACATCTTTCCCTTCAAGAAGCCTTTCGCTAAGGCTGTTCTTGTGGAATTGGCAAAGGGATATTTGGAAGCCCATAGAGGGCTATGGTGAAAAAGGAAATATCTTCCGTTCAAAACTGGAAAGAAGCTTTCTGAGAAACTGCTCTGTGTTCTGTTAATTCATCTCACAGAGTTACATCTTTCCCTTCAACAAGCCTTTCGCTAAGGCTGTTCTTGAGGAATTGGCAAAGTGATATTTGGAACCCCTTAGAGGGCTACGGTGAAAAAGGAAATATCTTCAGTTCAAAACTGGAAAGAAGCTTTCTGAGAAACTGCTCTGTGTTCTGTTAATTCCTCTCACAGAGTTACATCTTTCCCTTCAAGAAGCCTTTCGCTAAGGCTGTTCTTGTGGAATTGGCAAAGGGATATTTGGAAGCCCATAGAGGGCTGCGGTGAAAAAGGAAATATCTTCCATTCAAAAATGGAAAGAAGCTTTCAGAGAAACTGCTCTGTGTTCTGTTAATTCATCTCACAGAGTTACATCTTTCCCTTCAAGAAGCCTTTCGCTAAGGCTGTTCTTGTGGAATTGGCAAAGGGATATTTGGAAGTCCTTAGAGGGCTATGGTGAAAAAGGAAATAACTTCCGTTCAAAACTGGAAAGAAGCTTTCTGTGAAACTGCTCCGTGTTCCCTTAATTCATCTCGCAGAGTTACATCTTTCCCTTCAAGAAGCCATTTGCTAAGGCTGTTCTTGTGGAATTGGCAAAGGGATATTTGGAAGCCCATAGAGGGCTATGGTGAAAAAGGAAATATCTTCCGTTCAAAACTGGAAAGAAGCTTTCTGAGAAACTGCTCTGTGTTCTGTTAATTCATCTCACAGAGTTACATCTTTCCCTTCAAGAAGCCTTTCGCTAAGGCTGTTCTTGTGGAATTGGCAAAGGGATATTTGGAAGCCCATAGAGGGCTACGGTGAAAAAGGAAATATCCTCCGTTCAAAACTGGAAAGAAGCTTTCTGAGAAACTGCTCTGTGTTCTCTTAATTCATCTCACAGAGTTACATCTTTCCCTTCAAGAAGCCTTTCGCTAAGGCTGTTCTTGTGGAATAGGCAAAGGGATATTTGGAAGCACATAGAAGGCTATGGTGAAAAAGGAAATATCTTCCGTTCAAAACTGGAAAGAAGCTTCCTGAAAAACTGCTCTGTGTTCTGTTAATTCATCTCACAGAGTTACATCTTTCCCTTCAAAAAGCCTTTCGCTAAGGCTATTCTTGTGGAATTGCCAAAGGGATATTTGGAAGCCCATAGAGGGCTATGGTGAAAAAGGAAATATCTTCAGTTCAAAAGTGGAAAGAAGCTTTCTGAGAAACTGCTCTGTGTTCTCTTAATTCATCTCACAGAGTTACATCTTTCCCTTCAAGAAGCCTTTCGCTAAGGCTGTTCTTCTGGAATTGGCAAAGGGATATTTGGAAGCCCATAGAGGGCTATGGTGAAAAAGGAAATATCTTCAGTTCAAAACTGGAAAGAAGCTTTCGGAGAAACTGCTCGGTGTTCTGTTAGTTCATCTCACAGAGTTACATCTTTCCCTTCAAGAAGCCTTTCGCTAAGGCTGTTCTTGTGGAATTGGCAAAGGGATATTTGGAAGCCCTTAGAGGCCTATGGTGAGAAACGAAATACCTTCCGTTCAAAACTGGAAAGAAGCTTTCTGAAAAACTGCTCTGTGTTCTGTTAATTCATCTCACAGAGTTACATCTTTCCCTTTAAAAAGCCTTTCGCTAAGGCTATTCTTGTGGAATTGCCAAAGGGATATTTGGAAGACCATAGAGGGCAATGGTGAAAAAGGAAATATCTTCAGTTCAAAAGTGGAAAGAAGCTTTCTGAGAAACTGCTCTGTGTTCTCTTAATTCATCTCACAGAGTTACATCTTTCCCTTCAAGAAGCCTTTCGCTAAGGCTGTTCTTCTGGAATTGGCAAAGGGATATTTGGAAGCCCATAGAGGGCTATGGTGAAAAAGGAAATATCTTCAGTTCAAAAGTGGAAAGAAGCTTTCGGCGAAACTGCTCGGTGTTCTGTTAATTCATCTCACAGAGTTACATCATTCCCTTCAAGAAGCCTTTCGCTAAGGCTGTTCTTGTGGAATTGGCAAAGGGATATTTGGAAGCCCCTAGAGGGCTATGGTGAAAAATGAAATAACTTCCGTTCAAAACTGGAAAGAAGCTTTCTGAGAAACTGCTCTGTGTTCCCTTAATTCATCTCGCAGAGTTACATCTTTCCCTTCAAGAAGCCTTTCGCTAAGGCTGTTCTTGTGGAATTGGAAAAGGGATGTTTGGAAGCCCATAGTGGGCTATGGTGAAAAAGGAAATATCTTCCGTTCAAAACTGGAAAGAAGCTTCCTGAGAAACTGCTCTGTGTTCTCTTAATTCATCTCACAGAGTTACATCTTTCCCTTCAAGAAGCCTTTCGCTAAGGCTGTTCTTGTGGAATTGGCAAAGGGATATTTGGAAGCCCATAGAGGGCTACGGTGAAAAAGGAAATATCCTCCGTTCAAAACTGGAAAGAAGCTTTCTGAGAAACTGCTCTGTGTTCTCTTAATTCATCTCACAGAGTTACATCTTTCCCTTCAAGAAGCCTTTCGCTAAGGCTGTTCTTGTGGAATTGGCAAAGGGATATTTGGAAGCACATAGAGGGCTATGGTGAAAAAGGAAATATCTTCCGTTCAAAACTGGAAAGAAGCTTCCTGAAAAACTGCTCTGTGTTCTGTTAATTCATCTCACAGAGTTACATCTTTCCCTTCAAAAAGCCTTTCGCTAAGGCTATTCTTGTGGAATTGCCAAAGGGATATTTGGAAGAGCATAGAGGGCTATGGTGAAAAAGGAAATATCTTCAGTTCAAAAGTGGAAAGCAGCTTTCTGAGAAACTGCTCTGTGTTCTCTTAATTCATCTCACAGAGTTACATCTTTCCCTTCAAGAAGCCTTTCGCTAAGGCTGTTCTTCTGGAAGTGGCAAAGGGATATTTGGAAGCCCATAGAGGGCTATGGTGAAAAAGGAAATATCTTCAGTTCAAAAGTGGAAAGAAGCTTTCGGAGAAACTGCTCGGTGTTCTGTTAATTCATCTCACAGAGTTACATCTTTCCCTTCAAGAAGCCTTTCGCTAAGGCTGTTCTTGTGGAATTGGCAAAGGGATATTTGGAAGCCCATAGAGGGCTATGGTGAAAAAGGAAATATCTTCCGTTCAAAAGTGGAAAGAAGCTTTCTGAGAAACTGCTCTGTGTTCTGTTAATTCATCTCACAGAGTTACATCTTTCCCTTCAAAAAGCCTTTCGCTAGGCTATTCCTGTGGAATTGGCAAAGGGATATTTGGAAGCCCATAGAGGGCTATGGTGAAAAAGGAAATATCTTCAGTTCAAAAGTGGAAAGAAGCTTTCTGAGAAACTGCTCTGTGTTCTCTTAATTCATCTCACAGAGTTACATCTTTCCCTTCAAGAAGCCTTTCGCTAAGGCTGTTCTTCTGGAATTGGCAAAGGGATATTTGGAAGCCCATAGAGGGCTATGGTGAAAAAGGAAATATCTTCAGTTCAAAAGTGGAAAGAAGCTTTCGGAGAAACTGCTCGGTGTTCTGTTAGTTCATCTCACAGAGTTACATCTTTCCCTTCAAGAAGCCTTTCGCTAAGGCTGTTCTTGTGGAATTGGCAAAGGGATATTTGGAAGCCCTTAGAGGCCTATGGTGAGAAACGAAATACCTTCCGTTCAAAACTGGAAAGAAGCTTTCTGAAAAACTGCTCTGTGTTCTGTTAATTCATCTCGCAGAGTTACATCTTTCCCTTCAAGAAGCCTTTCGCTAAGGCTGTTCTTGTGGAATTGGCAAAGGGATGTTTGGAAGCCCATAGTGGGCTATGGTGAAAAAGGAAATATCTTCCGTTCAAAACTGGAAAGAAGCTTCCTGAGAAACTGCTCTGTGTTCTCTTAATTCATCTCACAGAGTTACATCTTTCCCTTCAAGAAGCCTTTCGCTAAGGCTGTTCTTGTGGAATTGGCAAAGGGATATTTGGAAGCCCATAGAGGGCTATGGTGAAAAAGGAAATATCTTCCGTTCAAAACTGGAAAGAAGCTTTCTGAGAAACTGCTCTGTGTTCTGTTAATTCATCTCACCGAGTTACTTCTTTCCCTTCCAGAAGCCTTTCGCTCAGGCTGTTCTTGTGGAATTGGCAAAGGGATATTTGGAAGCCCGTAGAGGGCTATGGTGAAAAAGGAAATATCTTCCGTTCAAAACTGGAAAGAAGCTTTCTGAGAAACTGCTCTGTGTTCTGTTAATTCATCTCACAGAGTTTCATCTTTCCCTTCAAGAAGCCTTTCGCTGAGGCTGTTCTTGTGGAATTGGCAAAGGGATATTTGGAAGCCCATAGAGGGCTATGGTGAAAAAGGAAATATCTTCCGTTCAAAACTGGAAAGAAGCTTTCTGAGAAACTGCTCTGTGTTCTCTTAATTCTTGTCACCGAGTTACATCTTTCCCTTCAACAAGCCTTTTGCTAAGGCTATTCTTGTGGAATTGGCAAAGGGATATTTGGAAGCCCATAGAGGGCTATGGTGAAAATGGAAATATCTTCCTTTCAAAACTGGAAAGAAGCTTTCTGAGAAACTGCTCTGTGTTCTGTTAATTCATCTCACAGAGTTACATTTTTCCCTTCAAGAAGCCTTTCGCTAAGGCTGTTCTTGTGGAATTGGCAAAGGGATATTTGGAAGCCCCTAGAGGGCTATGGTGAAAAAGGAAATATCTTCCGTTCAGAACTGGAAGGAAGCTTTCTGAGAAACTGCTCTGTGTTCTGTTAATTCATCTCACAGAGTTACATCTTTCCCTTCAAGAAGCCTTTCGCTAGGGCTGTTCTTGTGGAATTGGAAAAGGGATATTTGGAAGCCCTTAGAGGGCTATGGTGAAAAAGGAAATATCTTCCGTTCAAAACTGGAAAGAAGCTTTCTGAGAAACTGCTCTGTGTTCTCTTAATTCATCTCACAGAGTTATATCTTTCCCTTCAAGAAGCCTTTCGCTAAGGCTGTTCTTGTGGAATTGGCAAAGGGATATTTGGAAGCCCATAGAGGGCTATGGTGTAAAAGGAAATATCTTCCGTTCAAAAGTGGAAAGAAGCTTTCTGAGAAACTGCTCTATGTTCTGTTAATTCATCTCACAGAGTTACATCTTTCCCTTCATCAAGCCTTTCGCTAAGGCTGTTCTTGAGGAATTGGCAAAGTGATATTTGGAAACCCATAGAGGGCTATGGTGAAAAAGGAAATATCTTCCGTTCAAAACTGGAAAGACGCTTTATGAGAAACTGCTCTGTGTTCTGTTAATTCATCTCACAGAGTTACATCTTTCCCTTCAAGAAGCCTTTCGCTAAGGCTGTTCTTGTGGAATTGGCAAAGGGATATTTGGAAGCCCATAGAGGGCTGCGGTGAAAAAGGAAATATCTTCCATTCAAAAATGGAAAGAAGCTTTCAGAGAAACTGCTCTGTGTTCTGTTAATTCATCTCACAGAGTTACATCTTTCCCTTCAAGAAGCCTTTCGCTAAGGCTGTTCTTGTGGAATTGGCAAAGGGATATTTGGAAGTCCTTAGAGGGCTATGGTGAAAAAGGAAATAACTTCCGTTCAAAACTGGAAAGAAGCTTTCTGTGAAACTGCTCCGTGTTCCCTTAATTCATCTCGCAGAGTTACATCTTTCCCTTCAAGAAGCCATTCGCTAAGGCTGTTCTTGTGGAATTGGCAAAGGGATATTTGGAAGCCCATAGAGGGCTATGGTGAAAAAGGAAATATCTGCCGTTCAAAACTGGAAAGAAGCTTTCTGAGAAACTGCTCTGTGTTCTGTTAATTCATCTCACAGAGTTACATCTTTCCCTTCAAGAAGCCTTTCGCTAAGGCTGTTCTTGTGGAATTGGCAAAGGGATATTTGGAAGCCCATAGAGGGCTACGGTGAAAAAGGAAATATCCTCCGTTCAAAACTGGAAAGAAGCTTTCTGAGAAACTGCTCTGTGTTCTCTTAATTCATCTCACAGAGTTACATCTTTCCCTTCAAGAAGCCTTTCGCTAAGGCTGTTCTTGTGGAATAGGCAAAGGGATATTTGGAAGCACATAGAGGGCTATGGTGAAAAAGGAAATATCTTCCGTTCAAAACTGGAAAGAAGCTTCCTGAAAAACTGCTCTGTGTTCTGTTAATTCATCTCACAGAGTTACATCTTTCCCTTCAAAAAGTCTTTCGCTAAGGCTATTCTTGTGGAATTGCCAAAGGGATATTTGGAAGCCCATAGAGGGCTATGGTGAAAAAGGAAATATCTTCAGTTCAAAAGTGGAAAGAAGCTTTCTGAGAAACTGCTCTGTGTTCTCTTAATTCATCTCACAGAGTTACATCTTTCCCTTCAAGAAGCCTTTCGCTAAGGCTGTTCTTCTGGAATTGGCAAAGGGATATTTGGAAGCCCATAGAGGGCTATGGTGAAAAAGGAAATATCTTCAGTTCAAAAGTGGAAAGAAGCTTTCGGAGAAACTGCTCGGTGTTCTGTTAATTCATCTCACAGAGTTACATCTTTCGCTTCAAGAAGCCTTTCGCTAAGGCTGTTCTTGTGGAATTGGCAAAGGGATATTTGGAAGCCCATAGAGGGCTATGGTGAAAAAGGAAATATCTTCCGTTCAAAAGTGGAAAGAAGCTTTCTGAGAAACTGCTCTGTGTTCTGTTAATTCATCTCACAGAGTTACATCTTTCCCTTCAAAAAGCCTTTCGCTAGGCTATTCCTGTGGAATTGGCAAAGGGATATTTGGAAGCCCATAGAGGGCTATGGTGAAAAAGGAAATATCTTCAATTCAAAAGTGGAAAGAAGCTTTCTGAGAAACTGCTCTGTGTTCTCTTAATTCATCTCACAGAGTTACATCTTTCCCTTCAAGAAGCCTTTCGCTAAGGCTGTTCTTCTGGAATTGGCAAAGGGATATTTGGAAGCCCATAGAGGGCTATGGTGTAAAAGGAAATATCTTCAGTTCAAAAGTGGAAAGAAGCTTTCGGAGAAACTGCTCGGTGTTCTGTTAGTTCATCTCACAGAGTTACATCTTTCCCTTCAAGAAGCCTTTCGCTAAGGCTGTTCTTGTGGAATTGGCAAAGGGATATTTGGAAGCCCTTAGAGGCCTATGGTGAGAAACGAAATATCTTCCGTTCAAAACTGGAAAGAAGCTTTCTGAAAAACTGCTCTGTGTTCTGTTAATTCATCTCACAGAGTTACATCTTTCCCTTTAAAAAGCCTTTCGCTAAGGCTATTCTTGTGGAATTGCCAAAGGGATATTTGGAAGACCATAGAGGGCAATGGTGAAAAAGGAAATATCTTCAGTTCAAAAGTGGAAAGAAGCTTTCTGAGAAACTGCTCTGTGTTCTCTTAATTCATCTTACAGAGTTACATCTTTCCCTTCAAGAAGCCTTTCGCTAAGGCTGTTCTTCTGGAATTGGCAAAGGGATATTTGGAAGCCCATAGAGGGCTATGGTGAAAAAGGAAATATCTTCAGTTCAAAAGTGGAAAGAAGCTTTCGGCGAAACTGCTCGGTGTTCTGTTAATTCATCTCACAGAGTTACATCATTCCCTTCAAGAAGCCTTTCGCTAAGGCTGTTCTTGTGGAGTTGGCAAAGGGATATTTGGAAGCCCCTAGAGGGCTATGGTGAAAAATGAAATAACTTCCGTTCAAAACTGGAAAGAAGCTTTCTGAGAAACTGCTCTGTGTTCCCTTAATTCATCTCGCAGAGTTACATCTTTCCCTTCAAGAAGCCTTTCGCTAAGGCTGTTCTTGTGGAATTGGCAAAGGGATGTTTGGAAGCCCATAGAGGGCTATGGTGAAAAAGGAAATATCTTCCGTTCAAAACTGGAAAGAAGCTTCCTGAGAAACTGCTCTGTGTTCTCTTAATTCATCTCACAGAGTTACATCTTTCCCTTCAAGAAGCCTTTCGCTAAGGCTGTTCTTGTGGAATTGGCAAAGGGATATTTGGAAGCCCATAGAGGGCTGCGGTGAAAAAGGAAATATCTTCCATTCAAAAATGGAAAGAAGCTTTCAGAGAAACTGCTCTGTGTTCTGTTAATTCATCTCACAGAGTTACATCTTTCCCTTCAAGAAGCCTTTCGCTAAGGCTGTTCTTGTGGAATTGGCAAAGGGATATTTGGAAGCCCTTAGAGGGCTATGGTAAAAAAGGAAATAACTTCCGTTCAAAACTGGAAAGAAGCTTTCTGTGAAACTGCTCTGTGTTCCCTTAATTCATCTCGCAGAGTTACATCTTTCCCTTCAACAAGCCTTTCGCTAAGGCTGTTCTTGTGGAATTGGCAAAGGGATATTTGGAAGCCCATAGAGGGCTATGGTGAAAAAGGAAATATCTTCCGTTCAAAACTGGAAAGAAGCTTTCTGAGAAACTGCTCTGTGTTCTGTTAATTCATCTCACAGAGTTACATCTTTCCCTTCAACAAGCCTTTCGCTATGGCTGTTCTTGAGGAATTGGCAAAGTGATATTTGGAAGCCCATAGAGGGCTATGGTGAAAAAGGAAATATCTTTCGTTCGAAACTGGAAAGAAGCTTTCTGAGAAACTGCTCTGTGTTCTGTTAATTTATCTCACAGAGTTACATCTTTCCCTTCAAGAAGCCTTTCGCTAAGGCTGTTCTTGGGGAATTGGCAAAGTGATATTTGGAAGCCCATAGAGGCCTATGGTGACAAAGGAAATATCTTCCGTTCAAAACTGGAAAGAAGCTTTCTGAGAAACTGCTCCGTGTTCTGTTAATTCATCTCACCGAGTTACATGTTTCCCTTCAAGAAGCCTTTCGCTAACGCTGTTCTTGTGGAATTGGCAAAGGGATATTTGGAAGCCCATAGAGGGCTACGGTGAAAAAGGAAATATCTTCCGTTCAAAACTGGAAAGAAGCTTTCTGAGAAACTGCTCTGTGTTCTCTTCATTCATCTCACAGAGTTACATCTTTCCCTTCAAGAAGCCTTTCGCTAAGGCTGTTCTTGTGGAATTGGCAAAGGGATATTTGGAAGCCCATAGAGGGCTACGGTGAAAAAGGAAATATCCTCCGTTCAAAACTGGAAAGAAGCTTTCTGAGAAACTGCTCTGTGTTCTCTTAATTCATCTCACAGAGTTACATCTTTCCCTTCAAGAAGCCTTTCGCTAAGGCTGTTCTTGTGGAATTGGCAAAGGGATATTTGGAAGCACATAGAGGGCTATGGTGAAAAAGGAAATATCTTCCGTTCAAAACTGGAAAGAAGCTTTCTGAGAAACTGCTCTGTGTTCTGTTAATTCATCTCACAGAGTTACATCTTTCCCTTCAAAAAGCCTTTCGCTAAGGCTATTCTTGTGGAATTGCCAAAGGGATATTTGGAAGCCCATAGAGCTCTATGGTGAAAAAGGAAATATCTTCAGTTCAAAAGTGGAAAGAAGCTTTCTGAGAAACTGCTCTGTGTTCTCTTAATTCATCTCACAGAGTTACATCTTTCCCTTCAAGAAGCCTTTCGCTAAGGCTGTTCTTCTGGAATTGGCAAAGGGATATTTGGAAGCCCATAGAGGGCTATGGTGAAAAAGGAAATATCCTCCGTTCAAAACTGGTAAGAAGCTTTCTGAGAAACTGCTCTGTGTTCTCTTAATTCATGTCACAGAGTTACATCTTTCCCTTCAAGAAGCCTTTCGCTAAGGCTGTTCTTGTGGAATTGGCAAAGGGATATTTGGAAGCCCTTAGAGGCCTATGGTGAAAAAGGAAATATCTTCCGTTCAAAACTGGAAAGAAGCTTTCTGAGAAACTGCTCTGTGTTCTGTTCATTCATCTCACAGAGTTACATCTTTCCCTTCAAGAAGCCTTTCGCTAAGGCTGTTCTTGTGGAATTGTCAAAGGGATATTTGGAAGCCCATAGAGGACTATGGTGAAAAAGGAAATATCTTCCGTTCAAAACTGGAAAGAAGCTTTCTGAGAAACTGCTCTGTGTTCTGTTAATTCATCTCACCGAGTTACATCTTTCCCTTCAACAAGCCTTTCGCTAAGGCTGTTCTTGTGGAATTGGCAAAGGGATATTTGGAAGCCCATAGAGGGCTATGGTGAAAAAGGAAATATCTTCCGTTCAAAACTGGAAAGAAGCTTTCTGAGAAACTGCTCTGTGTTCTGTTAATTCATCTCACAGAGTTACATCTTTCCCTTCAACAAGCCTTTCGCTAAGGCTGTTCTTGAGGAATTGGCAATGTGATATTTGGAACCCCTTAGAGGGCTACGGTGAAAAAGGAAATATCTTCAGTTCAAAACTGGAAAGAAGCTTTCTGAGAAACTGCTCTGTGTTCTGTTAATTCCTCTCACAGAGTTACATCTTTCCCTTCAAGAAGCCTTTCGCTAAGGCTGTTCTTGTGGAATTGGCAAAGGGATATTTGGAAGCCCATAGAGGGCTGCGGTGAAGAAGGAAATATCTTCCATTCAAAAATGGAAAGAAGCTTTCAGAGAAACTGCTCTGTGTTCTGTTAATTCATCTCACAGAGTTACATCTTTCCCTTCAAGAAGCCTTTCGCTAAGGCTGTTCTTGTGGAATTGGCAAAGGGATATTTGGAAGCCCTTAGAGGGCTATGGTGAAAAAGGAAATATCTTTCGTTCAAAACTGGAAAGAAGCTTTCTGAGAAACTGCTCTGTGTTCTGTTAATTAATCTCACAGAGTTACATCTTTCCCTTCAAGAAGCCTTTCGCTAAGGCTGTTCTTGCAGAATTGGCAAAGTGATATTTGGAAGCCCATAGAGGCCTATGGTGACAAAGGAAATATCTTCCGTTCAAAACTGGAAAGAAGCTTTCTGAGAAACTGCTCCGTGTTCTGTTAATTCATCTCACCGAGTTACATGTTTCCCTTCAAGAAGCCTTTCGCTAACGCTGTTCTTGTGGAATTGGCAAAGGGATATTTGGAAGCCCATAGAGGGCTACGGTGAAAAAGGAAATATATTCCGTTCAAAACTGGAAAGAAGCTTTCTGAGAAACTGCTCTGTGTTCTCTTCATTCATCTCACAGAGTTACATCTTTCCCTTCAAGAAGCCTTTCGCTAAGGCTGTTCTTGTGGAATTGGCAAAGGGATATTTGGAAGCCCATAGAGGGCTATGGTGAAAAAGGAAATATCCTCCGTTCAAAACTGGTAAGAAGCTTTCTGAGAAACTGCTCTGTGTTCTCTTAATTCATCTCACAGAGTTACATCTTTCCCTTCAAGAAGCCTTTCGCTAAGGCTGTTCTTGTGGAATTGGCAAAGGGATATTTGGAAGCCCTTAGAGGCCTATGGTGAAAAAGGAAATATCTTCCGTTCAAAACTGGAAAGAAGCTTTCTGAGAAACTGCTCTGTGTTCTGTTCATTCATCTCACAGAGTTACATCTTTCCCTTCAAGAAGCCTTTCGCTAAGGCTGTTCTTGTGGAATTGTCAAAGGGATATTTGGAAGCCCATAGAGGACTATGGTGAAAAAGGAAATATCTTCCGTTCAAAACTGGAAAGAAGCTTTCTGAGAAACTGCTCTGTGTTCTGTTAATTCATCTCACCGAGTTACATCTTTCCCTTCAACAAGCCTTTCGCTAAGGCTGTTCTTGTGGAATTGGCAAAGGGATATTTGGAAGCCCATAGAGGGCTATGGTGAAAAAGGAAATATCTTCCGTTCAAAACTGGAAAGAAGCTTTCTGAGAAACTGCTCTGTGTTCTGTTAATTCATCTCACAGAGTTACATCTTTCCCTTCAACAAGCCTTTCGCTAAGGCTGTTCTTGAGGAATTGGCAATGTGATATTTGGAACCCCTTAGAGGGCTACGGTGAAAAAGGAAATATCTTCAGTTCAAAACTGGAAAGAAGCTTTCTGAGAAACTGCTCTGTGTTCTGTTAATTCCTCTCACAGAGTTACATCTTTCCCTTCAAGAAGCCTTTCGCTAAGGCTGTTCTTGTGGAATTGGCAAAGGGATATTTGGAAGCCCATAGAGGGCTGCGGTGAAAAAGGAAATATCTTCCATTCAAAAATGGAAAGAAGCTTTCAGAGAAACTGCTCTGTGTTCTGTTAATTCAACTCACAGAGTTACATCTTTCCCTTCAAGAAGCCTTTCGCTAAGGCTGTTCTTGTGGAATTGGCAAAGGGATATTTGGAAGCCCTTAGAGGGCTATGGTGAAAAAGGAAATATCTTTCGTTCAAAACTGGAAAGAAGCTTTCTGAGAAACTGCTCTGTGTTCTGTTAATTAATCTCACAGAGTTACATCTTTCCCTTCAAGAAGCCTTTCGCTAAGGCTGTTCTTGCAGAATTGGCAAAGTGATATTTGGAAGCCCATAGAGGCCTATGGTGACAAAGGAAATATCTTCCGTTCAAAACTGGAAAGAAGCTTTCTGAGAAACTGCTCCGTGTTCTGTTAATTCATCTCACCGAGTTACATGTTTCCCTTCAAGAAGCCTTTCGCTAACGCTGTTCTTGTGGAATTGGCAAAGGGATATTTGGAAGCCCATAGAGGGCTACGGTGAAAAAGGAAATATCTTCCGTTCAAAACTGGAAAGAAGCTTTCTGAGAAACTGCTCTGTGTTCTCTTCATTCATCTCACAGAGTTACATCTTTCCCTTCAAGAAGCCTTTCGCTAAGGCTGTTCTTGTGGAATTGGCAAAGGGATATTTGGAAGCCCATAGAGGGCTATGGTGAAAAAGGAAATATCCTCCGTTCAAAACTGGTAAGAAGCTTTCTGAGAAACTGCTCTGTGTTCTCTTAATTCATCTCACAGAGTTACATCTTTCCCTTCAAGAAGCCTTTCGCTAAGGCTGTTCTTGTGGAATTGGCAAAGGGATATTTGGAAGCCCTTAGAGGCCTATGGTGAAAAAGGAAATATCTTCCGTTCAAAACTGGAAAGAAGCTTTCTGAGAAACTGCTCTGTGTTCTGTTCATTCATCTCACAGAGTTACATCTTTCCCTTCAAGAAGCCTTTCGCTAAGGCTGTTCTTGTGGAATTGTCAAAGGGATATTTGGAAGCCCATAGAGGACTATGGTGAAAAAGGAAATATCTTCCGTTCAAAACTGGAAAGAAGCTTTCTGAGAAACTGCTCTGTGTTCTGTTAATTCATCTCACCGAGTTACATCTTTCCCTTCAAGAAGCCTTTCGCTAAGGCTGTTCTTGTGGAATTGGCAAAGGGATATTTGGAAGCCCATAGAGGGCTATGGTGAAAAAGGAAATATCTTCCGTTCAAAACTGGAAAGAAGCTTTCTGAGAAACTGCTCTGTGTTCTGTTAATTCATCTCACAGAGTTACATCTTTCCCTTCAACAAGCCTTTCGCTAAGGCTGTTCTTGAGGAATTGGCAATGTGATATTTGGAACCCCTTAGAGGGCTACGGTGAAAAAGGAAATATCTTCAGTTCAAAACTGGAAAGAAGCTTTCTGAGAAACTGCTCTGTGTTCTGTTAATTCCTCTCACAGAGTTACATCTTTCCCTTCAAGAAGCCTTTCGCTAAGGCTGTTCTTGTGGAATTGGCAAAGGGATATTTGGAAGCCCATAGAGGGCTGCGGTGAAAAAGGAAATATCTTCCATTCAAAAATGGAAAGAAGCTTTCAGAGAAACTGCTCTGTGTTCTGTTAATTCATCTCACAGAGTTACATCTTTCCCTTCAAGAAGCCTTTCGCTAAGGCTGTTCTTGTGGAATTGGCAAAGGGATATTTGGAAGCCCTTAGAGGGCTATGGTGAAAAAGGAAATATCTTTCGTTCAAAACTGGAAAGAAGCTTTCTGAGAAACTGCTCTGTGTTCTGTTAATTAATCTCACAGAGTTACATCTTTCCCTTCAAGAAGCCTTTCGCTAAGGCTGTTCTTGCAGAATTGGCAAAGTGATATTTGGAAGCCCATAGAGGCCTATGGTGACAAAGGAAATATCTTCCGTTCAAAACTGGAAAGAAGCTTTCTGAGAAACTGCTCCGTGTTCTGTTAATTCATCTCACCGAGTTACATGTTTCCCTTCAAGAAGCCTTTCGCTAACGCTGTTCTTGTGGAATTGGCAAAGGGATATTTGGAAGCCCATAGAGGGCTACGGTGAAAAAGGAAATATCTTCCGTTCAAAACTGGAAAGAAGCTTTCTGAGAAACTGCTCTGTGTTCTCTTCATTCATCTCACAGAGTTACATCTTTCCCTTCAAGAAGCCTTTCGCTAAGGCTGTTCTTGTGGAATTGGCAAAGGCATATTTGGAAGCCCATAGAGGGCTACGGTGAAAAAGGAAATATCCTCCGTTCAACACTGGAAAGAAGCTTTCTGAGAAACTGCTCTGTGTTCTCTTAATTCATCTCACAGAGTTACATCTTTCCCTTCAAGAAGCCTTTCGCTAAGGCTGTTCTTGTGGAATTGGCAAAGGGATATTTGGAAGCACATAGAGGGCTATGGTGAAAAAGGAAATATCTTCCGTTCAAAACTGGAAAGAAGCTTTCTGAAAAACTGCTCTGTGTTCTGTTAATTCATCTCACAGAGTTACATCTTTCCCTTCAAAAAGCCTTTCGCTAAGGCTATTCTTGTGGAATTGCCAAAGGGATATTTGGAAGCCCATAGAGGGCTATGGTGAAAAAGGAAATATCTTCCGTTCAAAAGTGGAAAGAAGCTTTCTGAGAAACTGCTCTGTGTTCTCTTAATTCATCTCACAGAGTTACATCTTTCCCTTCAAGAAGCCTTTCGCTAAGGCTGTTCTTCTGGAATTGGCAAAGGGATATTTGGAAGCCCATAGAGGGCTATGGTGAAAAAGGAAATATCCTCCGTTCAAAACTGGTAAGAAGCTTTCTGAGAAACTGCTCTGTGTTCTCTTAATTCATCTCACAGAGTTACATCTTTCCCTTCAAGAAGCCTTTCGCTAAGGCTGTTCTTGTGGAATTGGCAAAGGGATATTTGGAAGCCCTTAGAGGCCTATGGTGAAAAAGGAAATATCTTCCGTTCAAAACTGGAAAGAAGCTTTCTGAGAAACTGCTCTGTGTTCTGTTCATTCATCTCACAGAGTTACATCTTTCCCTTCAAGAAGCCTTTCGCTAAGGCTGTTCTTGTGGAATTGTCAAAGGGATATTTGGAAGCCCATAGAGGACTATGGTGAAAAAGGAAATATCTTCCGTTCAAAACTGGAAAGAAGCTTTCTGAGAAACTGCTCTGTGTTCTGTTAATTCATCTCACCGAGTTACATCTTTCCCTTCAAGAAGCCTTTCGCTAAGGCTGTTCTTGTGGAATTGGCAAAGGGATATTTGGAAGCCCATAGAAGGCTATGGTGAAAAAGGAAATATCTTCCGTTCAAAACTGGAAAGAAGCTTTCTGAGAAACTGCTCTGTGTTCTGTTAATTCATCTCACAGAGTTACATCTTTCCCTTCAACAAGCCTTTCGCTAAGGCTGTTCTTGAGGAATTGGCAAAGTGATATTTGGAACCCCTTAGAGGGCTACGGTGAAAAAGGAAATATCTTCAGTTCAAAACTGGAAAGAAGCTTTCTGAGAAACTGCTCTGTGTTCTGTTAATTCCTCTCACAGAGTTACATCTTTCCCTTCAAGAAGCCTTTCGCTAAGGCTGTTCTTGTGGAATTGGCAAAGGGATATTTGGAAGCCCATAGAGGGCTGCGGTGAAAAAGGAAATATCTTCCATTCAAAAATGGAAAGAAGCTTTCAGAGAAACTGCTCTGTGTTCTGTTAATTCATCTCACAGAGTTACATCTTTCCCTTCAAGAAGCCTTTCGCTAAGGCTGTTCTTGTGGAATTGGCAAAGGGATATTTGGAAGCCCTTAGAGGGCTATGGTGAAAAAGGATATATCTTTCGTTCAAAACTGGAAAGAAGCTTTCTGAGAAACTGCTCTGTGTTCTGTTAATTTATCTCACAGAGTTACATCTTTCCCTTCAAGAAGCCTTTCGCTAAGGCTGTTCTTGGGGAATTGGCAAAGTGATATTTGGAAGCCCATAGAGGCCTATGGTGACAAAGGAAATATCTTCCGTTCAAAACTGGAAAGAAGCTTTCTGAGAAACTGCTCTGTGTTCTGTTAATTCATCTCACCGAGTTACATGTTTCCCTTCAAGAAGCCTTTCGCTAACGCTGTTCTTGTGGAATTGGCAAAGGGATATTTGGAAGCCCATAGAGGGCTACGGTGAAAAAGGAAATATCTTCCGTTCAAAACTGGAAAGAAGCTTTCTGAGAAACTGCTCTGTGTTCTCTTCATTCATCTCACAGAGTTACATCTTTCCCTTCAAGAAGCCTTTCGCTAAGGCTGTTCTTGTGGAATTGGCAAAGGGATATTTGGAAGCCCATAGAGGGCTACGGTGAAAAAGGAAATATCCTCCGTTCAAAACTGGAAAGAAGCTTTCTGAGAAACTGCTCTGTGTTCTCTTAATTCATCTCACAGAGTTACATCTTTCCCTTCAAGAAGCCTTTCGCTAAGGCTGTTCTTGAGGAATTGGCAAAGTGATATTTGGAACCCCTTAGAGGGCTACGGTGAAAAAGGAAATATCTTCCGTTCAAAACTGGAAAGAAGCTTTCTGAGAAACTGCTCTGTGTTCTGTTAATTCCTCTCACAGAGTTACATCTTTCCCTTCAAGAAGCCTTTCGCTAAGGCTGTTCTTGTGGAATTGGCAAAGGGATATTTGGAAGCCCATAGAGGGCTGCGGTGAAAAAGGAAATATCTTCCATTCAAAAATGGAAAGAAGCTTTCAGAGAAACTGCTCTGTGTTCTGTTAATTCATCTCACAGAGTTACATCTTTCCCTTCAAGAAGCCTTTCGCTAAGGCTGTTCTTGTGGAATTGGCAAAGGGATATTTGGAAGCCCTTAGAGGGCTATGGTGAAAAAGGAAATAACTTCCGTTCAAAACTGGAAAGAAGCTTTCTGTGAAACTGCTCTGTGTTCCCTTAATTCATCTCGCAGAGTTACATCTTTCCCTTCAAGAAGCCTTTCGCTAAGGCTGTTCTTGTGGAATTGGCAAAGGGATATTTGGAAGCCCATAGAGGGCTATGGTGAAAAAGGAAATATCTTCCGTTCAAAACTGGAAAGAAGCTTTCTGAGAAACTGCTCTGTGTTCTGTTAATTCATCTCACAGAGTTACATCTTTCCCTTCAACAAGCCTTTCGCTATGGCTGTTCTTGAGGAATTGGCAAAGTGATATTTGGAAGCCCATAGATGGCTATGGTGAAAAAGGAAATATCTTTCGTTCAAAACTGGAAAGAAGCTTTCTGAGAAACTGCTCTGTGTTCTGTTAATTTATCTCACAGAGTTACATCTTTCCCTTCAAGAAGCCTTTCGCTAAGGCTGTTCTTGGGGAATTGGCAAAGTGATATTTGGAAGCCCATAGAGGCCTATGGTGACAAAGGAAATATCTTCCGTTCAAAACTGGAAAGAAGCTTTCTGAGAAACTGCTCTGTGTTCTGTTAATTCACCTCACCGAGTTACATGTTTCCCTTCAAGAAGCCTTTCGCTAACGCTGTTCTTGTGGAATTGGCAAAGGGATATTTGGAAGTCCATAGAGGGCTACGGTGAAAAAGGAAATATCTTCCGTTCAAAACTGGAAAGAAGCTTTCTGAGAAACTGCTCTGTGTTCTCTTCATTCATCTCACAGAGTTACATCTTTCCCTTCAAGAAGCCTTTCGCTAAGGCTGTTCTTGTGGAATTGGCAAAGGGATATTTGGAAGCCCATAGAGGGCTACGGTGAAAAAGGAAATATCCTCCGTTCAAAACTGGAAAGAAGCTTTCTGAGAAACTGCTCTGTGTTCTCTTAATTCATCTCACAGTGTTACATCTTTCCCTTCAAGAAGCCTTTCGCTAAGGCTGTTCTTGTGGAATTGGCAAAGGGATATTTGGAAGCACATAGAGGGCTATGGTGAAAAAGGAAATATCTTCCGTTCAAAACTGGAAAGAAGCTTTCTGAAAAACTGCTCTGTGTTCTGTTAATTCATCTCACAGAGTTACATCTTTCCCTTCAAAAAGCCTTTCGCTAAGGCTATTCTTGTGGAATTGCCAAAGGTATATTTGGAAGCCCATAGAGGGCTATGGTGAAAAAGGAAATATCTTCAGTTCAAAAGTGGAAAGAAGCTTTCTGAGAAACTGCTCTGTGTTCTCTTAATTCATCTCACAGAGTTACATCTTTCCCTTCAAGAAGCCTTTCGCTAAGGCTGTTCTTCTGGAATTGGCAAAGGGATATTTGGAAGCCCATAGAGGGCTATGGTGAAAAAGGAAATATCCTCCGTTCAAATCTGGTAAGAAGCTTTATGAGAAACTGCTCTGTGTTCTCTTAATTCATCTCACAGAGTTACATCTTTCCCTTCAAGAAGCCTTTCGCTAAGGCTGTTCTTGTGGAATTGGCAAAGGGATATTTGGAAGCCCTTAGAGGCCTATGGTGAAAAAGGAAATATCTTCCGTTCAAAACTGGAAAGAAGCTTTCTGAGAAACTGCTCTGTGTTCTGTTCATTCATCTCACAGAGTTACATCTTTCCCTTCAAGAAGCCTTTCGCTAAGGCTGTTCTTGTGAAATTGTCAAAGGGATATTTGGAAGCCCATAGAGGACTATGGTGAAAAAGGAAATATCTTCCGTTCAAAACTGGAAAGAAGCTTTCTGAGAAACTGCTCTGTGTTCTGTTAATTCATCTCACCGAGTTACATCTTTCCCTTCAAGAAGCCTTTCGCTAAGGCTGTTCTTGTGGAATTGGCAAAGAGATATTTGGAAGCCCATAGAGGGCTATGGTGAAAAAGGAAATATCTTCCGTTCAAAACTGGAAAGAAGCTTTCTGAGAAACTGCTCTGTGTTCTGTTAATTCATCTCACAGAGTTACATCTTTCCCTTCAACAAGCCTTTCGCTAAGGCTGTTCTTGAGGAATTGGCAAAGTGATATTTGGAACCCCTTAGAGGGCTACGGTGAAAAAGGAAATATCTTCCGTTCAAAACTGGAAAGAAGCTTTCTGAGAAACTGCTCTGTGTTCTGTTAATTCCTCTCACAGAGTTACATCTTTCCCTTCAAGAAGCCTTTCGCTAAGGCTGTTCTTGTGGAATTGGCAAAGGGATATTTGGAAGCCCATAGAGGGCTGCGGTGAAAAAGGAAATATCTTCCATTCAAAAATGGAAAGAAGCTTTCAGAGAAACTGCTCTGTGTTCTGTTAATTCATCTCACAGAGTTACATCTTTCCCTTCAAGAAGCCTTTCGCTAAGGCTGTTCTTGTGGAATTGGCAAAGGGATATTTGGAAGCCCTTAGTGGGCTATGGTGAAAAAGGAAATAACTTCCGTTCAAAACTGGAAAGAAGCTTTCTGTGAAACTGCTCTGTGTTCCCTTAATTCATCTCGCAGAGTTACATCTTTCCCTTCAAGAAGCCATTCGCTAAGGCTGTTCTTGTGGAATTGGCAAAGGGATATTTGGAAGCCCATAGAGGGCTATGGTGAAAAAGGAAATATCTTCCGTTCAAAACTGGAAAGAAGCTTTCTGAGAAACTGCTCTGTGTTCTGTTAATTCATCTCACAGAGTTACATCTTTCCCTTCAACAAGCCTTTCGCTAAGGCTGTTCTTGAGGAATTGGCAAAGTGATATTTGGAAGCCCATAGAGGTCTATGGTGAAAAAGGAAATATCTTTCGTTCAAAACTGGAAAGAAGCTTTCTGAGAAACTGCTCTGTGTTCTGTTAATTTATCTCACAGAGTTACATCTTTCCCTTCAAGAAGCCTTTCGCTAAGGCTGTTCTTGGGGAATTTGCAAAGTGATATTTGGAAGTCCATAGAGGCCTATGGTGACAAAGGAAATATCTTCCGTTCAAAACTGGAAAGAAGCTTTCTGAGAAACTGCTCTGTGTTCTGTTAATTTATCTCACCGAGTTACATGTTTCCCTTCAAGAAGCCTTTCGCTAACGCTGTTCTTGTGGAATTGGCAAAGGGATATTTGGAAGCCCGTAGAGGGCTATGGTGAAAAAGGAAATATCTTCCGTTCAAAACTGGAAAGAAGCTTTCTGAGAAACTGCTCTGTGTTCTGTTAATTCATCTCACAGAGTTTCATCTTTCCCTTCAAGAAGCCTTTCGCTGAGGCTGTTCTTGTGGAATTGGCAAAGGGATATTTGGAAGCCCATAGAGGGCTATGGTGAAAAAGGAAATATCTTCCGTTCAAAACTGGAAAGAAGCTTTCTGAGAAACTGCTCTGTGTTCTCTTAATTCTTGTCACCGAGTTACATCTTTCCCTTCAACAAGCCTTTTGCTAAGGCTATTCTTGTGGAATTGGCAAAGGGATATTTGGAAGCCCATAGAGGGCTATGGTGAAAAAGGAAATATCTTCCTTTCAAAACTGGAAAGAAGCTTTCTGAGAAACTGCTCTGTGTTCTGTTAATTCATCTCACAGAGTTACATTTTTCCCTTCAAGAAGCCTTTCGCTAAGGCTGTTCTTGTGGAATTGGCAAAGGGATATTTGGAAGCCCCTAGAGGGCTATGGTGAAAAAGGAAATATCTTCCGTTCAGAACTGGAAGGAAGCTTTCTGAGAAACTGCTCTGTGTTCTGTTAATTCATCTCACAGAGTTACATCTTTCCCTTCAAGAAGCCTTTCGCTAGGGCTGTTCTTGTGGAATTGGAAAAGGGATATTTGGAAGCCCATAGAGGGCTATGGTGAAAAAGGAAATATCTTCCGTTCAAAACTGGAAAGAAGCTTTCTGAGAAACTGCTCTGTGTTCTCTTAATTCATCTCACAGAGTTATATCTTTCCCTTCAAGAAGCCTTTCGCTAAGGCTGTTCTTGTGGAATTGGCAAAGGGATATTTGGAAGCCCATAGAGGGCTATGGTGTAAAAGGAAATATCTTCCGTTCAAAAGTGGAAAGAAGCTTTCTGAGAAACTGCTCTATGTTCTGTTAATTCATCTCACAGAGTTACATCTTTCCCTTCAACAAGCCTTTCGCTAAGGCTGTTCTTGAGGAATTGGCAAAGTGATATTTGGAAACCCATAGAGGGCTATGGTGAAAAAGGAAATATCTTCCGTTCAAAACTGGAAAGACGCTTTATGAGAAACTGCTCTGTGTTCTGTTAATTCATCTCACAGAGTTACATCTTTCCCTTCAAGAAGCCTTTCGCTAAGGCTGTTCTTGTGGAATTGGCAAAGGGATATTTGGAAGCCCATAGAGGGCTATGTTGAAAAAGGAAATATCCTCCGTTCAAAACTGGTAAGAAGCTTTCCGAGAAACTGCTCTGTGTTCTCTTAATTCATCTCACAGAGTTACATCTTTCCCTTCAAGAAGCCTTTCGCTAAGGCTGTTCTTGTGGAATTGGCAAAGGGATATTTGGAAGCCCATAGAGGGCTATGGTGCAAAAGGAAATATCTTCCGTTCAAAAGTGGAAAGAAGCTTTCTGAGAAACTGCTCTGTGTTCTGTTAATTCATCTCACAGAGTTACATCTTTCCCTTCAAAAAGCCTTTCGCTAAGGCTATTTTTGTGGAATTGGCAAAGGGATATTTGGAAGCCCATAGAGGGCTATGGTGAAAAAGGAAATATCTTCAGTTCAAAAGTGGAAAGAAGCTTTCTGAGAAACTGCTCTGTGTTCTCTTAATTCATCTCACAGAGTTACATCTTTCCCTTCAAGAAGCCTTTCGCTAAGGCTGTTCTTCTGGAATTGGCAAAGGGATATTTGGAACCCCTAGAGGGCTATGGTGAAAAAGGAAATATCTTCAGTTCAAAAGTGGAAAGAAGCTTTCGGAGAAACTGCTCGGTGTTCTGTTAGTTCATCTCACAGAGTTACATCTTTCCCTTCAAGAAGCCTTTCGCTAAGGCTGTTCTTGTGGAATTGGCAAAGGGATATTTGGAAGCCCTTAGAGGCCTATGGTGAAAAAGGAAATATCTTCCGTTCGAAACTGGAAAGAAGCTTTCTGAGAAACTGCTCTGTGTTCTATTCATTCATCTCACAGAGTTACATCTTTCCCTTCAAGAAGCCTTTCGTTAAGGCTGTTCTTGTGGAATTGTCAAAGGGATATTTGGAAGCCCATAGAGGGCTATGGTGAAAAAGGAAATATCTTCCGTTCAAAACTGGAAAGAAGCTTTCTGAGAAACTGCTCTGTGTTCTGTTAATTCATCTCACCGAGTTACATCTTTCCCTTCAAGAAGCCTTTCGCTAAGGCTGTTATTGTGGAATTGGCAAAGGGATATTTGGAAGCCCATAGAGGGCTATGGTGAAAAAGGAAATATCTTCCGTTCAAAAGTGGAAAGAAGCTTTCTGAGAAACTGCTCTGTGTTCTGTTAATTCATCTCACAGAGTTACATCTTTCCCTTCAAAAAGCCTTTCGCTAGGCTATTCCTGTGGAATTGGCAAAGGGATATTTGGAAGCCCATAGAGGGCTATGGTGAAAAAGGAAATATCTTCCGTTCAAAAGTGGAAAGAAGCTTTCTGAGAAACTGCTCTGTGTTCTCTTAATTCATCTCACAGAGTTACATCTTTCCCTTAAAGTAGCCTTTCGCTAAGGCTGTTCTTCTGGAATTGGCAAAGGGATATTTGGAAGCCCATAGAGGGCTATGGTGAAAAAGGAAATATCTTCAGTTCAAAAGTGGAAAGAAGCTTTCGGAGAAACTGCTCGGTGTTCTGTTAGTTCATCTCACAGAGTTACATCTTTCCCTTCAAGAAGCCTTTCGCTAAGGCTGTTCTTGTGGAATTGGCAAAGGGATATTTGGAAGCCCTTAGAGGCCTACGGTGAGAAACGAAATATCTTCCGTTCAAAACTGGAAAGAAGCTTTCTGAAAAACTGCTCTGTGTTCTGTTAATTCATCTCACAGAGTTACATCTTTCCCTTCAACAAGCCTTTCGCTAAGGCTGTTCTTAAGGAATTGGCAAAGTGATATTTGGAAGCCCATAGAGGGCTAGGGTGAAAAACGAAATATCTTTCGTTCAAAATTGGAAAGAAGCTTTCTGAGAAACTGCTCTGTGTTCTGTTAATTCGTCTCACCGAGTTACATCTTTCCCTTCAAGAAGCCTTTCGCTAAGGCTGTTCTTATGGAATTGGCAAACGGATATTTGGAAGCCCATAGAGGGCTACGGTGAAAAAGGAAATATCTTCCGTTCAAAACTGGAAAGAAGCTTTCTGAGAAACTGCTCTGTGTTCTGTTAATTCATCTCACAGAGTTACATCTTTCCCTTCAAGTAGCCTTTCGCTAAGTCTGTTCTTGTGGAATTGGCAAAGGGATATTTTGAAGCCCATAGAGGGTTACGGTGAAAAAGGAAATATCCTCCGTTCAAAACTGGAAAGAATCTTTCTGAGAAACTGCTCTGTGTTCTCTTAATTCATCTCACAGAGTTACATCTTTCCCTTCAAGAAGCCTTTCGCTAAGGCTGTTCCTGTGGAATTGGCAAAGGGATATTTGGAAGCCCATAGAGGGCTATGGTGAAAAAGGAAATATCTTCCGTTCAAAACTGGAAAGAAGCTTTCTGAGAAACTGCTCTGTGTTCTCTTAATTCATCCCACAGAGTTACATCTTTCCCTTCAAGAAGCCTTTCGCTAAGTCTGTTCTTGTGGAATTGGCAAAGGGATACTTGGAAGCCCATAGAGGGCTATGGTGAAAAAGGAAATATCTTCCGTTCAAAACTGGAAAGAAGCTTTCTGAGAAACTGCTCTGTGTTCTCTTAATTCATCTCACAGAGTTACATCTTTCCCTTCAAAAAGCCTTTCGCTAAGGCTATTCTTGTGGAATTGGCAAAGCGATATTTGGAAGCCCATAGATGGCTATGGTGAAATAGGAAATATCTTCCGTTCAAAACTGGAAAGAAGCTTTCTGAGAAACTGCTCTGTGTTCTGTTAATTCATCTCACAGAGTTACATCTTTCCCTTCAAGAAGCCTTTCGCTAAGGCGGTTCTTGTGGAATTGGCAAAGGGATATTTGGATGGCCATAGAGGGCTATGGTGAAAAAGGAAATATCTTCCCTTCAGAACTGGAAGGAAGCTTTCTGAGAAACTGCTCTGTGTTCTGTTAATTCATCTCACAGAGTTACATCTTTCCCTTCAAGAAGCCTTTCGCTAAGTCTGTTCTTGTGGAATTGGCAAAGGGATATTTGGAAGCCCATAGAGGGCTATGGTGAAAAAGGAATTATCTTCCGTTCAAAAGTGGAAAGAAACTTTCTGAGAAACTGCTCTGTGTTCTGTTAATTCATCTCACAGAGTTACATCTTTCCCTTCAAGAAGCCTTTCGCTAAGGCTGTTCTTGTGGAATTGGCAATGGGATATTTGGAAGCCCACAGAGGGCTACGGTGAAAAAAGGAAATATCCTCCGTTCAAAACTGGAAAGAATCTTTCTGAGAAACTGCTCTGTGTTCTGTTAATTCATCTCACAGAGTTACATCTTTCCCTTCAAAAAGCCTTTCGCTAAGGCTATTCTTGTGGAATTGCCAAAGGTATATTTGGAAGCCCATAGAGGGCTATGGTGAAAAAGGAAATATCTTCAGTTCAAAAGTGGAAAGAAGCTTTCTGAGAAACTGCTCTGTGTTCTCTTAATTCATCTCACAGAGTTACATCTTTCCCTTCAAGAAGCCTTTCGCTAAGGCTGTTCTTCTGGAATTGGCAAAGGGATATTTGGAAGCCCATAGAGGGCTATGGTGAAAAAGGAAATATCCTCCGTTCAAAACTGGTAAGAAGCTTTCTGAGAAACTGCTCTGTGTTCTCTTAATTCATCTCACAGAGTTACATCTTTCCCTTCAAGAAGCCTTTCGCTAAGGCTGTTCTTGTGGAATTGGCAAAGGGATATTTGGAAGCCCTTAGAGGCCTATGGTGAAAAAGGAAATATCTTCCGTTCAAAACTGGAAAGAAGCTTTCTTAGAAACTGCTCTGTGTTCTCTTAATTCATCTCACAGAGTTACATCATTCCCTTCAAGAAGCCTTTCCTAAGGCGGTTCCTGTGGAATTGGCAAAGGGATATTTGGAAGCCCATAGAGGGCTATGGTGAAAAAGGAAATATCTCCCGTTCAAAACTGAAAAGAAGCTTTCTGAGAAACTGCGCTGTGTTCTGTTAATTCATCTCACAGAGTTACATCTTTCCCTTCAAGAAGCCTTTCGCTAAGGCTGTTCTTGTGGAATTGGCAAAGGGATATTTGGAAGCCCACAGAGGGCTATGGTGAAAAAGGAAATATCTTCCGTTCAAAACCTGAAAGAAGCTTTCTGAGAAACTGCTCTGTGTTCTCTTAATTCATCTCACAGAGTTACATCTTTCCTTTCAAGAAGCCTTTCGCTAAGGCTGTTCTTCTGGGATTGGCAAAGGGATATTTTGAAGCCCATAGAGGGCTATGGTGAAAAAGGAAATATCTTCAGTTCAAAAGTGGAAAGAAGCTTTCGGAGAAACTGCTCGGTGTTCTGTTAATTCATCTCACAGAGTTACATCTTTCCCTTCCAGAATCCTTTCGCTAAGGCGGTTCTTGTGTAATTGGCAAAGGGATTTTTGGAAGCCCATAGATGGCTATGGTGAAAAAGGAAATATCTTCCGTTCAAAACTGGAAAGAAGCTTTCTGAGAAACTGCTCTGTGTTCTCTTAATTCATCTCACAGAGTTACATCTTTCCCTTCAAGAAGCCTTTCGCTAAGGCTGTTCTTGTTGAATTGTCAAAGGGATATTTGGAAGCCCTTAGAGGGCTATGGTGAAAAAGGAAATATCTTCCGTTCAAAACTGGAAAGACGCTTTCTGAGAAACTGCTCTGTGTTCTGTTAATTCATCTCACAGAGTTACATCTTTCCCTTCAAGAAGCCTTTCGCTAAGGCTGTTCTTGTGGAATTGGCAATGGGATATTTGGAAGCCCATAGAGGGCTATGGTGAAAAAGGAAATATCCTACGTTCAAAACTGGTAAGAAGCTTTCTGAGAAACTGCTCTGTGTTCTCTTAATTCATCTCAAAGAGTTACATCTTTCCCTTCAAGAAACCTTTCGCTAAGGCTGTTCTTGTGGAATTGGCAAAGGGATATTTGCAAGCCAATAGAGGGCTATGGTGAAAAAGGAAATATCTTCCGTTCAAAAGTGGAAAGAAGCTTTCTGAGAAACTGCTCTGTGTTCTGTTAATTCATCTCACACAGTTACATCTTTCCCTTGAAAAAGCCTTTCGCTAAGGCTATTCTTGTGGAATTGGCAAAGGGATATTTGGAAGCCCATAGAGGGCTATGGTGAAAAAGGAAATATCTTCCGTTCAAAACTGGAAAGAAGCTTTCTGAGAAACTACTCTGTGTTCTGTTAATTCATCTCACAGAGTTACATCTTTCCCTTCAAGAAGCCTTTCCTAAGGCGGTTCCTGTGGAATTGGCAAAGGGATATTTGGAAGCCCATAGAGGGCTATGGTGAAAAAGGAAATATCTCCCGTTCAAAACTGGAAAGAAGCTTTCTGAGAAACTGCGCTGTGTTCTGTTAATTCATCTCACAGAGTTACATCTTTCCCTTCAAGAAGCCTTTCGCTAAGGCTGTTCTTGTGGAATTGGCAAAGATATATTTGGAAGCCCACAGAGGGCTATGGTGAAAAAGGAAATATCTTCCGTTCAAAACTGGAAAGAAGCTTTCTGAGAAACTGCTCTGTGTTCTCTTAATTCATCTCACAGAGTTACATCTTTCCTTTCAAGAAGCCTTTCGCTAAGGCTGTTCTTCTGGGATTGGCAAAGGGATATTTGGAACCCCATAGAGGGCTATGGTGAAAAAGGAAATATCTTCAGTTCAAAAGTGGAAAGAAGCTTTCGGAGAAACTGCTCGGTGTTCTGTTAATTCATCTCACAGAGGTACATCTTTCCCTTCAAGAAGCCTTTCGCTAAGGCTGTGCTTGTGGAATTGGCAAAGGGATATTTGGAAGCCCTTAGAGGCCTAGGGTGAAAAAGGAAATATCTTCCTTTCAAAACTGGAAAGAAGCTTTCTGAGAAACTGCTCTGTGTTCTCCTCATTCATCTCACAGAGTTACATCTTTCCCTTCAAGAAGCCTTTCGCTAAGGCTGTTATTGTGGAATTGGCAAAGGGATATTTGGAAGCCCATAGAGGGCTATTTTGAAAAAGGAAATATCTTCCGTTCAAAACTGGAAAGAAGCTTTCTGAGAAACTGCTCTGTGTTCTGTTAATTCATCTCACCGAGTTACATCTTTCCCTTCAAGGAGCCTTTCGCTAAGGCTGTTATTGTGGAATTGGCAAAGGAATATTTGGAAGCCCATAGAGGGCTATTTTGAAAAAGGAAATATCTTCCGTTCAAAACTGGAAAGAAGCTTTCTGAGAAACTGCTCTGTGTTCTGTTAATTCATCTCACAGAGTTACATCTTTCACTTCAAGAAGCCTTTCGCTAAGGCTGTTCTTGTGGAATTGGCAAAGGGATATTTGGAAGCCCATAGAGGGCTATGGTGAAAAAGGAAATATCTTCCGTTAAAAACTGGAAAGAAGCTTTCTGAGAAACTGCTCTGTGTTCTCTTAATTCATCTCACAGAGTTACATCTTTTCCTTCAAGAAGCCTTTCGCTAAGGCTGTTCTTGTGGATATGGCAAAGGGATATTTGGAAACACATAGAGGGCTATGGTGAAAAAGGAAATATCTTCCGTTCAAAACTGGAAAGAAGCTTTCTGAGAAACTGCTCTGTGTTTTCTTAATTCATCTCACAGAGTTACATCTTTCCCTTCAAGAAGACTTTCGCTAAGGCTGTTCCTGTGGAATTGGCAAAGGGATATTTGGAAGCCCATAGAGTTCTATGGTGAAAAAGGAAATATCTTCCGTTCAAAAATGGAAAGAAGCTTTCTGAGAAAATGCTCTGTGTTCTCTTAATTCATCTCACAGAGTTACATCTTTCCCTTCAAGAAGCCTTTCGCTAAGGCTGTTCCTGTGGGATTGGCAAAGGGATATTTGGAAGCCCATAGAGGGCTATGGTGAAAAAGGAAATATCTTCCTTACAAAAATGGATAGAAGCTATCTGAGAAACTGCTCTGTGTTCTGTTAATTCATCTCACAGAGTTACATCTTTCCCTTCAACAAGCCTTTCGCTAAGGCTGTTCTTGAGGAATTGGCAAAGTGATATTTGGAAGCCCATAGAGGGATATGGTGAAAAAGGAAATATCTTCCGTTCAAAACCGGAAAGAAGCTTTCTGAGAAACTGCTCTGTGTTCTCTTAATTCATCTCACAGAGTTACATCTTTCCCTTCAAAAAGCCTTTCGCTAAGACTATTCTTGTGGAATTGGCAAAGGGATATTTTGGAAGCCCATAGAGCGCTATGGTGAAAAAGCAAATATCTTCCGTTCAAAACTGGAAAGAAGCTTTCTGAGAAACTGCTCTGTGTTCTGTTAATTCATCTCACAGAGTTACATCTTTCCCTTCCAGAATCCTTTCGCTAAGGCAGTTCTTGTGTAATTGGCAAAGGGATTTTTGGAAGCCCATAGATGGCTATGGTGAAAAAGGAAATATCTTCCGTTCAAAACTGGAAAGAAGCTTTCTGAGAAACTGCTCTGTGTTCTGTTAATTCATCTCACAGAGTTACATCTTTCCCTTCAACAAGTCTTTCGCTAAAGCTGTTCTTGTTGAATTGTCAAAGGGATATTTGGAAGCCCATAGAGGGCTATGGTGAAAAAGGAAATATCTTCCGTTCAAAACTGGAAAGACGCTTTCTGAGAAACTGCTCTGTGTTCTGTTAATTCATCTCACAGAGTTACATCTTTCCCTTCAAGAAGCCTTTCGCTAAGGCTGTTCTTGTGGAATTGGCAAAGGGATATTTGGAAGCCCTTAGAGGGCTATGGTGAAAAAGGAAATATCCTCCGTTCAAAACTGGTAAGAAGCTTTCTGGGAAACTGCTCTGTGTTCTCTTAATTCATCTCACAGAGTTACAACTTTCCCTTCAAGAAGCCTTTCGCTAAGGCTGTTCTTGTGGAATTGGCAAAGGGATATTTGGAAGCCCATAGAGGGCTATGGTGAAAAAGGAAATATCTTCCGTCCAAAAGTGGAAAGAAGCTTTCTGAGAAACTGCTCTGTGTTCTGTTAATTCATCTCACAGAGTTACATCTTTCCCTTCAAAAAGCCTTTCGCTAAGGCTATTCTTGTGGAATTCGCAAAGGGATATTTGGAAGCCCATAGAGGGCAATGGTGAAAAAGGAAATATCTTACGTTCAAAATTGGAAAGAAGATTTCTGAGAAACTACTCTGTGTTCTGTTAATTCATCTCACAGAGTTACATCTTTCCCTTCAAGAAGCCTTTCCTAAGGCGGTTCCTGTGGAATTGGCAAAGGGATATTTGGAAGCCCATAGAGGGCTATGTTGAAAAAGGAATTATCTCCCGTTCAAAACTGGAAAGAAGCTTTCTGAGAAACTGCGCTGTGTTCTGTTAATTCATCTCACAGAGTTCCATCTTTCCCTTCAACAAGCCTTTCGCTAAGGCTGTTCTTGAGGAATTGGCAAAGTGATATTTGGAAGCCCATAGAGGGCTACGGTGAAAAAGGAAATATCTTCCGTTCAAAACTGGAAAGAAGCTTTCTGAGAAACTGCTCTGTGTTCTCTTAATTCATCTCACAGAGTTACGTCTTTCTCTTCAAGAAGCCTTTCGCTAAGGTTGTTCTTGTGGAATTGGCAAAGGGATATTTGGAAGCCCATAGAGGGCTATGGTGAAAAAGGAAATATCTTCCGTTCAAAAGTGGAAAGAAGCTTTCGAAGAAACTGCTCTGTGTTCTGTTAATTCATCTAACAGATTTACATCTTTCCCTTCAACAAGCCGTTCGCTAAGGCTGTTCTTAAGGAATTGGCAAAGTGATATTTGGAAGCCCATAGAGGGCTATGGTGAAAAAGGAAATATCTTTCGTTCAAAACTGGAAAGAAGCTTTATGAGAAACTGCTCTGTGTTCTGTTAATTCATCTCACAGAGTTACATCCTTCGCTTCAAGAAGCCTTTCCCTAAGGCTTTTCTTGTGGAATTGGCAAAGGGATATTTGGAAGCCCATAGAGGGCTATGGTGAAAAAGGAAATATCTTCCGTTCAAAACTGGAAAGAAGCTTTCTGAGAAACTGCTCTGTGTTCTCTTAATTCATCTCACAGAGTTACATCTTTTCCTTCAAAAAGCCTTTCGCTAAGGCTATTCTTGTGGAATTGGCAAAGCGATATTTGGAAGCCCATAGAGGGCTATGGTGAAAAAGGAAATATCTTCCGTTCAAAAGTGGAAAGAAGCTTTCTGAGAAACTGCTCTGTGTTCTGTTAATTCATCTCACAGAGTTACATCTTTCCCTTCAAGAAGCCTTTCGCTAAGGCTGTTCTTGTGGAATGGGCAAAGGGATATTTGGAAGCCCTTAGAGGGGTATGGTGAAAAAGGAAATATCTTCCGTTCAGAACTTGAAGGAAGCTTTCTGAGAAACTGCTCTGTGTTCTGTTAATTCATCTCACAGAGTTACATCTTTCCCTTCAAGAAGCCTTTCGCTAAGGCTGTTCATGTGGAATTGGCAAAGGGATATTTGGAAGCCCATAGAGGGCTATGGTGAAAAAGGAAATATCTTCCGTTCAAAACTGGAAAGAAGCTTTCTGAGAAACTGCTCTGTGTTCTCTTAATTCATCTCTCAGAGTTACATCTTTCCCTTCAAGAAGCCTTTCGCTAAGGCTGTTCTTGTGGAATTGGCAAAGGGATATTTGGAAGCCCATATAGGGCTACGGTGAAAAAGGAAATATCCTGCGTTCAAAACTGGAAAGAAGCTTTCTGAGAAACTGATCTGTGTTCTGTTAATTCATCTCACAGAGTTACATCTTTCCCTTCAAGAAGCCTTTCGCTAAGGCTGTTCTTGTGGAATGGGCAAAGGGATATTTGGAAGCCCATAGAGGGCTACGGTGAAAAAGGAAATATCCTCCGTTCAAAACTGGAAAGAATCTTTCTGAGAAACTGCTCTGTGTTCTCTTAATTCATCTCACAGAGTTACATCTTTCCCTTCAAGAAGCCTTTCGCTAAGGCTGTTCCTGTGGAATTGGCAAAGGGATATTTGGAAGCCCATAGAGGGCTATGTGAAAAAGGAAATATCTTCAGTTCAAAATTGGAAAGAAGCTTTCGGAGAAACTGCTCGGTGTTCTGTTAATTCATCTCACAGAGTTACATCTTTCCCTTCAAGAAGCCTTTCGCTAAGGCTGTTCTTGTGGAATTGGCCAAGGGATATTTGGAAGCCCTTAGAGGCCTATGGTGAAAAAGGAAATATCTTCCGTTCAAAACTGGAAAGAAGCTTTCTGAGAAACTGCTCTGTATTCTGTTCATTCATCTCACAGAGTTACATCTTTCCCTTCAAGAAGCCTTTCGCTAAGGCTGTTCTTGTGGAATTGTCAAAGGGATATTTGGAAGCCCATAGAGGGCTATGGTGAAAAAGGAAATATCTTCCGTTCAAAACTGGAAAGAAGCTTTCTGAGAAACTGCTCTGTTCTGTTAATTCATCTCACCGAGTTACATCTTTCCCTTCAAGAAGCCTTTCGCTAAGGCTGTTATTGTGGAATTGGCAAAGGGATATTTGGAAGCACATAGAGGGCTATTTTGAAAAAGGAAATATCTTCCGTTCAAAACTGGAAAGAAGCTTTCTGAGAAACTGCTCTGTGTTCTGTTAATTCATCTCACAGAGTTACATCTTTAACTTCAAGAAGCCTTTCGCTAAGGCTGTTCTTGTGGAATTGGCAAAGGGATATTTGGAAGCCCATAGAGGGCTATGGTGAAAAAGGAAATATCTTCCGTTCAAAACTGGAAAGAAGCTTTCTGAGAAACTGCTCTGTGTTCTCTTAATTCATCTCACAGAGTTACATCTTTCCCTTCAAGAAGCCTTTCGCTAAGGCTGTTCTTGTGGAATTGGCAAAGGGATATTTGGAAGCCCATAGAGGGCTATGGTGAAAAAGGAAATATCTTCCGTTCAAAAGTGGAAAGAAGCTTTCTGAGAAACTGCTCTGTGTTCTGTTAATTCATCTCACAGAGTTACATCTTTCCCTTCAACAAGCCTTTCGCTAAGGCTGTTCTTGAGGAATTGGCAAAGTGATATTTGGAAGCCCATAGAGGGCTACGGTGAAAAAGGAAATATCTTCCGTTCAAAACTGGAAAGAAGCTTTCTGAGAAACTGCTCTGTGTTCTGTTAATTCCTCTCACAGAGTTACATCTTTCCCTTCAAGAAGCCTTTCGCTAAGGCTGTTCTTGTGGAATTGGCAAAGGGATATTTGGAAGCCCATAGAGGGCTACGTTGAAAAAGGAAATATCTTCCGTTCAAAAACGGAAAGAAGCTTTCGGAGAAACTGCTCTGTGTTCTGTTAATTCATCTCACAGAGTTACATCTTTCCCTTCAAGAAGCCTTTCGCTAAGGCTGTTCTTGTGGAATTGGCAAAGGGATATTTGGAAGCCCTTAGAGGGCTATGGTGAAAAAGGAAATATCTTCCGTTCAAAACTGGAAAGAAGCTTTCTGAGAAACTGCTCTGTGTTCTCTTAATTCATCTCACAGAGTTACATCTTTCTCTTCAAGAAGCCTTTCGCTAAGGTTGTTCTTGTGGAATTGGCAAAGGGATATTTGGAAGCCCATAGAGGGCTATGGTGAAAAAGGAAATATCTTCCGTTCAAAACTGGAAAGAAACTTTCGAAGAAACTGCTCTGTGTTCTGTTAATTCATCTCACAGAATTACATCTTTCCCTTCAACAAGCCGTTCGCTAAGGCTGTTCTTAAGGAATTGGCAAAGTGATATTTGGAAGCCCATAGAGGGCTATGGTGAAAAAGGAAATATCTTTCGTTCAAAACTGGAAAGAAGCTTTATGAGAAACTGCTCTGTGTTCTCTTAATTCATCTCACAGAGTTACATCTTTCCCTTCAAAAAGCCTTTCGCTAAGGCTATTCTTTTGGAATTGGCAAAGCGATATTTGGAAGCCCATAGAGGGCTATGGTGAAAAAGGAAATATCTTCCGTTCAAAAGTGGAAAGAAGCTTTCTGAGAAACTGCTCTGTGTTCTCTTAATTCATCTCACAGAGTTACATCTTTCCCTTCAAGAAGCCTTTCGCTAAGGCTGTTCTTGTGGAATGTGCAAAGGGATATTTGGAAGCCCTTAGAGGGCTATGGTGAAAAAGGAAATATCTTCCGTTCAGAACTTGAAGGAAGCTTTCTGAGAAACTGCTCTGTGTTCTGTTAATTCATCTCACAGAGTTACATCTTTCCCTTCAAGAAGCCTTTCGCTAAGGCTGTTCTTGTGGAATTGGCAAAGGGATATTTGGAAGCCCATAGAGGGCTATGGTGAAAAAGGAAATATCTTCCGTTCAAAACTGGAAAGAAGCTTTCTGAGAAACTGCTCTGTGTTCTCTTAATTCATCTCTCAGAGTTACATCTTTACCTTCAAGAAGCCTTTCGCTAAGGCAGTTCTTGTGGAATTGGCAAAGGGATATTTGGAAGCCCATAGAGGGCTACGGTGAAAAAGGAAATATCCTGCGTTCAAAACTGGAAAGAAGCTTTCTGAGAAACTGATCTGTGTTCTGTTAATTCGTCTCACAGAGTTACATCTTTCCCTTCAAGAAGCCTTTCGCTAAGGCTGTTCTTGTGGAATGGGAAAAGGGATATTTGGAAGCCCATAGAGGGCTACGGTGAAAAAGGAAATATCCTCCGTTCAAAACTGGAAAGAATCTTTCTGAGAAACTGCTCTGTGTTCTCTTAATTCATCTCACAGAGTTACATCTTTCCCTTCAAGAAGCCTTTCGCTAAGGCTGTTCCAGTGGAATTGGCAAAGGGATATTTGGAAGCCCATAGAGGGCTATGGTGAAAAAGGAAATATCTTCCGTACAAAAATGGAAAGAAGCTATCTGAGAAACTGCTCTGTGTTCTGTTAATTCATCTCACAGAGTTACATCTTTCCCTTCAACAAGCCTTTCGCTAAGGCTGTTCTTGAGGAATTGGCAAAGTGATATTTGGAAGCCCATAGAGGGATATGGTGAAAAAGGAAATATCTTCCGTTCAAAACTGGAAAGAAGCTTTCTGAGAAACTGCTCTGTGTTCTCTTAATTCATCTCACAGAGTTACATCTTTCCCTTCAAGAAGCCTTTCGCTAAGGATGTTCTTGTGGAATTGGCAAAGGGATATTTGGAACCCCTAGAGGCCTATGGTGAAAAAGGAAATATCTTTCGTTCAAAACTGGAAAGAAGCTTTCTGAGAAACTGCTCTGTGTTCTGTTAATTCATCTCACCGAGTTACATCTTTCCCTTCAAGAAGCCTTTCGCTAACGCTGTTCTTGTGGAATTGGCAAAGGGATATTTGGAAGCCCATAGAGGGCTACGGTGAAAAAGGAAATATCTTCCGTTCAAAACTGGAAAGAATCTTTCTGAGGAACTGCTCTGTGTTCTGTTAATTCATCTCACAGAGTTACATCTTTCCCTTCAAGTAGCCTTTCGCTAAGGCTGTTCTTGTGGAATTGGCAAAGGGATATTTGGAAGCCCATAGAGGGCTACGGTGAAAAAGGAAATATCTTCAGTTCAAAAGTGGAAAGAAGCTTTCGGAGAAACTGCTCTGTGTTCTGTTAATTCATCTCACAGAGTTACATCTTTCCCTTCAAGAAGCCTTTCGCTAAGGCTGTTCTTGTGGAATTGGCCAAGGGATATTTGGAAGCCCTTAGAGGCCTATGGTGAAAAAGGAAATATCTTCCGTTCAAAACTGGAAAGAAGCTTTCTGAGAAACTGCTCTGTATTCTGTTCATTCATCTCACAGAGTTACATCTTTCCCTTCAAGAAGCCTTTCGCTAAGGCTGTTCTTGTGGAATTGCCAAAGGGATATTTGGAAGCCATAGAGGGCTACGGTGAAAAAGGAAATATCTTCCGTTCAAAACTGGAAAGAAGCTTTCTGAGAAACTGCTCTGTTCTGTTAATTCATCTCACGGAGTTACATCTTTCCCTTCAAGAAGCCTTTCGCTAAGGCTGTTATTGTGGAATTGGCAAAAGGATATTTGGAAGCACATAGAGGGCTATTTTGAAAAAGGAAATATCTTCCGTTCAAAACTGGAAAGAAGCTTTCTGAGAAACTGCTCTGTGTTCTGTTAATTCATCTCACAGAGTTACATCTTTCACTTCAAGAAGCCTTTCGCTAAGGCTGTTCTTGTGGAATTGGCAAAGGGATATTTGGAAGCCCATAGAGGCCTATGGTGAAAAAGGAAATATCTTCCGTTAAAAACTGGAAAGAAGCTTTCTGAGAAACTGCACTGTGTTGTCTTAATTCATCTCACAGAGTTACATCTTTTCCTTCAAGAAGCCTTTCGCTAAGGCTGTTCTTGTGGAAATGGCAAAGGGATATTTGGAAGCCCATAGAGGGCTACGGTGAAAAAGGAAATATCTTCCGTTCAAAACTGGAAAGAAGCTTTCTAAGAAACTGCTCTGTGTTCTGTTAATTAATCTCACCGAGTTACATCTTTCCCTTCAACAAGCCTTTTGCTAAGGCTATTCTTGTGGAATTGGCAAAGGGATATTTGGAAGCCCATAGAGGGCTATGGTGAAAAAGGAAATATCTTCCTTTCAAAACTGGAAAGAAGCTTTCTGAGAAACTGCTCTGTGTTCTGTTCATTCATCTCACAGAGTTACATCTTTCCCTTCAAGAAGCCTTTCGCTAAGGCTGTTCTTGTGGAATTGGCAAAGGGATATTTGGAAGCCCCTAGAGGGCTATGGTGAAAAAGGAAATATCTTCCGTTCAGAACTGGAAGGAAGCTTTCTGAGAAACTGCTCTGTGTTCTGTTAATTCATCTCACAGAGTTACATCTTTCCCTTCAAGAAGCCTTTCGTTAAGGCTGTTCTTGTGGAATTGGCAAAGGGATATTTGGAAGCCCATAGAGGGCTATGGTGAAAAAGGATATATCTTCCGTTCAAAACTGGAAAGAAGCTTTCTGAGAAACTGCTCTGTGTTCTCTTAATTCATCTCACAGAGTTATATCTTTCCCTTCAAGAAGCCTTTCGCTAAGGCTGTTCTTGTGGAATTGGCAAAGGGATATTTGGAAGCCCATAGAGGGCTATGTTGAAAAAGGAAATAACTTCCGTTCAAAAGTGGAAAGAAGCTTTCTGAGAAACTGCTCTGTGTTCTGTTAATTCATCTCACAGAGTTACATCTTTCCCTTCAACAAGCCTTTCGCTAAGGCTGTTCTTGAGGAATTGGCAAAGTGATATTTGGAAGCCCATAGAGGGCTACGGTGAAAAAGGAAATATCTTCCGTTCAAAACTGGAAAGAAGCTTTCTGAGAAACTGCTCTGTGTTCTGTTAATTCATCTCACAGAGTTACATCTTTCCCTTCAAGAAGCCTTTCGCTAAGGCTGTTCTTGTGGAATGGGCAAAGGTATATTTGGAAGCCCATATAGGGCTATGGTGAAAAAGGAAATATCTTCCGTTCAGAACTTGAAGGAAGCTTTCTGAGAAACTGCTCTGTGTTCTGTTAATTCATCTCACAGAGTTACATCTTTCCCTTCAAGAAGCCTTTCGCTAAGGCTGTTTTTGTGGAATTGGCAAAGGGATATTTGGTAGCCCTTAGAGGGCTATGGTGAAAAAGGAAATATCTTCCGTTCAAAACTGGAAAGAAGCTTTCTGAGAAACTGCTCTGTGTTCTCTTAATTCATCTCTTAGAGTTACATCTTTCCCTTCAAGAAGCCTTTCGCTAAGGCTGTTCTTGTGGAATTGGCAAAGGGATATTTGGAAGCCCATAGAGGGCTACGGTGAAAAAGGAAATATCCTGCGTTCAAAACTGGAAAGAAGCTTTCTGAGAAACTGATCTGTGTTCTGTTAATTCATCTCACAGAGTTACATCTTTCCCTTCAAGAAGCCTTTCGCTAAGGCTGTTCTTGTGGAATGGGCAAAGGGATATTTGGAAGCCCATAGAGGGCTATGGTGAAAAAGGAAATATCTACCGTTCAGAACTGGAAGGAAGCTTTCTGAGAAACTGCTCTGTGTTCTGTTAATTCATCTCACAGAGTTACATCTTTCCCTTCAAGAAGGCTTTCGCTAAGGCTCTTCTTGTGGAATTGGCAAAGGGATATTTGGAAACCCATAGAGGGCTATGGTGAAAAAGGAAATATCTTCCGTTCAAAACTGGAAAGAAGCTTTCTGAGAAACTTCTCTGTGTTGTGTTAATTCATCTCACAGAGTTACATCTTTCCTTCACGAAGCCTTTCGCTAAGGCTGTTCTTGTGGAATTGGCAAAGGGATATTTGGAAGCCCATAGAGGGCTATGGTGAAAAAGGAAATATCTTCCGTTCAAAAGTGGAAAGAAACTTTCTGAGAAACTGCTCTGTGTTCTGTTAATTCATCTCACAGAGTTACATCTTCCCCTTCAAGAAGCCTTTCGCTAAGGCTGTTCTTGAGGAATTGGCAAAGTGATATTTGGAAGCCCATAGAGGGCTATGGTGAATAAGGAAATATCTTCCGTTCAAAACTGGAAAGAAGCTTTCTGAGAAACTGCTCTGTGTTCTGTTAATTCATCTCACAGAGTTACATCTTTCCCTTCAAGAAGCCTTTCGCTAAGGCTGTTCTTGTGGAATTGGCAAAGGGATATTTGGAAGCCCATAGAGGGCTATGTTGAAAAAGGAAATAACTTCCGTTCAAAAGTGGAAAGAAGCTTTCTGAGAAACTGCTCTGTGTTCTGTTAATTCATCTCACAGAGTTACATCTTTCTCTTCAACAAGCCTTTCGCTAAGGCTGTTCTTGAGGAATTGGCAAAGTGATATTTGGAAGCCCATAGAGGGCTACGGTGAAAAAGGAAATATCTTCCGTTCAAAACTGGAAAGAAGCTTTCTGAGAAACTGCTCTGTGTTCTGTTAATTCATCTCACAGAGTTACATCTTTCCCTTCAAGAAGCCTTTCGCTAAGGCTGTTCTTGTGGAATGGTCAAAGGTATATTTGGAAGCCCATATAGGGCTATGGTGAAAAAGGAAATATCTTCCGTTCAGAACTTGAAGGAAGCTTTCTGAGAAACTGCTCTGTGTTCTGTTAATTCATCTCACAGAGTTACATCTTTCCCTTCAAGAAGCCTTTCGCTAAGGCTGTTTTTGTGGAATTGGCAAAGGGATATTTGGTAGCCCTTAGAGGGCTATGGTGAAAAAGGAAATATCTTCCGTTCAAAACTGGAAAGAAGCTTTCTGAGAAACTGCTCTGTGTTCTCTTAATTCATCTCTTAGAGTTACATCTTTCCCTTCAAGAAGCCTTTCGCTAAGGCTGTTCTTGTGGAATTGGCAAAGGGATATTTGGAAGCCCATAGAGGGCTACGGTGAAAAAGGAAATATCCTGCGTTCAAAACTGGAAAGAAGCTTTCTGAGAAACTGATCTGTGTTCTGTTAATTCATCTCACAGAGTTACATCTTTCCCTTCAAGAAGCCTTTCGCTAAGGCTGTTCTTGTGGAATGGGCAAAGGGATATTTGGAAGCCCATAGAGGGCTATGGTGAAAAAGGAAATATCTTCCGTTCAGAACTGGAAGGAAGCTTTCTGAGAAACTGCTCTGTGTTCTGTTAATTCATCTCACAGAGTTACATCTTTCCCTTCAAGAAGGCTTTCGCTAAGGCTCTTCTTGTGGAATTGGCAAAGGGATATTTGGAAACCCATAGAGGGCTATGGTGAAAAAGGAAATATCTTCCGTTCAAAACTGGAAAGAAGCTTTCTGAGAAACTTCTCTGTGTTGTGTTAATTCATCTCACAGAGTTACATCTTTCCCTTCAAGAAGCCTTTCGCTAAGGCTGTTCTTGTGGAATTGGCAAAGGGATATTTGGAAGCAGATAGAGGGCTACGGTGAAAAAGGAAATATCTTCCATTCAAAACTGGAAAGAAGCTTTCTGAGAAAGTGCTCTGTGTTCTCTTAATTCATCTCACAGAGTTACATCTTTCCCTTCAAGAAGCCTTTCGCTAAGGCTGTTCTTGTGGAATTGGCAAAGGGATATTTGGAAGCCCATAGAGGGCTATGGTGAAAAAGGAAATATCCTCCGTTCAAAACTGGTAAGAAGCTTTCTGAGAAACTGCTCTGTGTTCTGTGAATTCATCTCACACAGTTACATCTTTCATTTCAAGAAGCCTTTCGCTAAGGCTGTTCTTGTGGAATTGGCAAAGGGATATTTGGAAGCCCATAGAGGGCTATGGTTAAAAAGGAAATATCTTCCGTTCAAAAGTGGAAAGAAGCTTTCTGAGAAACTGCTCTGTGTTCTGTTAATTCATCTCACAGAGTTACATCTTTCCCTTCAAAAAGCCTTTCGCTAAGGCTGTTCTTGTGGAATTGGCAAAGGGATATTTGGAAGCCCATAGAGGGCTACGGTGAAAAAGGAAATATCTTCAGTTCAAAAGTGGAAAGAAGCTTTCGGAGAAACTGCTCTGTGTTCTGTTAATTCATCTCACAGAGTTACATCTTTCCCTTCAAGAAGCCTTTCGCTAAGGCTGTTCTTGTGGAATTGGCCAAGGGATATTTGGAAGCCCTTAGAGGCCTATGGTGAAAAAGGAAATATCTTCCGTTCAAAACTGGAAAGAAGCTTTCTGAGAAACTGCTCTGTATTCTGTTCATTCATCTCACAGAGTTACATCTTTCCCTTCAAGAAGCCTTTCGCTAAGGCTGTTCTTGTGGAATTGCCAAAGGGATATTTGGAAGCCATAGAGGGCTACGGTGAAAAAGGAAATATCTTCCGTTCAAAACTGGAAAGAAGCTTTCTGAGAACCTGCTCTGTTCTGTTAATTCATCTCACGGAGTTACATCTTTCCCTTCAAGAAGCCTTTCGCTAAGGCTGTTATTGTGGAATGGGCAAAGGTATATTTGGAAGCCCATATAGGGCTATGGTGAAAAAGGAAATATCTTCCGTTCAGAACTTGAAGGAAGCTTTCTGAGAAACTGCTCTGTGTTCTGTTAATTCATCTCACAGAGTTACATCTTTCCCTTCAAGAAGCCTTTCGCTAAGGCTGTTTTTGTGGAATTGGCAAAGGGATATTTGGTAGCCCTTAGAGGGCTATGGTGAAAAAGGAAATATCTTCCGTTCAAAACTGGAAAGAAGCTTTCTGAGAAACTGCTCTGTGTTCTCTTAATTCATCTCTTAGAGTTACATCTTTCCCTTCAAGAAGCCTTTCGCTAAGGCTGTTCTTGTGGAATTGGCAAAGGGATATTTGGAAGCCCATAGAGGGCTACGGTGAAAAAGGAAATATCCTGCGTTCAAAACTGGAAAGAAGCTTTCTGAGAAACTGATCTGTGTTCTGTTAATTCATCTCACAGAGTTACATCTTTCCCTTCAAGAAGCCTTTCGCTAAGGCTGTTCTTGTGGAATGGGCAAAGGGATATTTGGAAGCCCATAGAGGGCTATGGTGAAAAAGGAAATATCTTCCGTTCAGAACTGGAAGGAAGCTTTCTGAGAAACTGCTCTGTGTTCTGTTAATTCATCTCACAGAGTTACATCTTTCCCTTCAAGAAGGCTTTCGCTAAGGCTCTTCTTGTGGAATTGGCAAAGGGATATTTGGAAACCCATAGAGGGCTATGGTGAAAAAGGAAATATCTTCCGTTCAAAACTGGAAAGAAGCTTTCTGAGAAACTTCTCTGTGTTGTGTTAATTCATCTCACAGAGTTACATCTTTCCTTCACGAAGCCTTTCGCTAAGGCTGTTCTTGTGGAATTGGCAAAGGGATATTTGGAAGCCCATAGAGGGCTATGGTGAAAAAGGAAATATCTTCCGTTCAAAAGTGGAAAGAAACTTTCTGAGAAACTGCTCTGTGTGTTGTTAATTCATCTCACAGAGTTACATCTTCCCCTTCAAGAAGCCTTTCGCTAAGGCTGTTCTTGAGGAATTGGCAAAGTGATATTTGGAAGCCCATAGAGGGCAATGGTGAATAAGGAAATATCTTCCGTTCAAAACTGGAAAGAAGCTTTCTGAGAAACTGCTCTGTGTTCTGTTAATTCATCTCACAGAGTTACATCTTTCCCTTCAAGAAGCCTTTCGCTAAGGCTGTTATTTTGGAATTGGCAAAGGGATATTTGGAAGCCCATAGAGGGCTATTTTGAAAAAGGAAATATCTTCCGTTCAAAACTGGAAAGAAGCTTTCTGAGAAACTGCTCTGTGTTCTGTTAATTCATCTCACAGAGTTACATCTTTCCCTTCAACAAGCCTTTCGCTAAGGCTGTTCTTGAGGAATTGGCAAAGTGATATTTGGAACCCCTTAGAGGGCTACGGTGAAAAAGGAAATATCTTCCGTTCAAAACTGGAAAGAAGATTTCTGAGAAACTGCTCTGTGTTCTGTTAATTCCTCTCACAGAGTTACATCTTTCCCTTCAAGAAGCCTTTCGCTAAGGCTGTTCTTGTGGAATTGGCAAAGGGATATTTGGAAGCCCTTATAGGGCTATGGTGAAAAAGGAAATAACTTCCGTTCAAACCTGGAAAGAAGCTTTCTGAGAAACTGCTCTGTGTTCCCTTAATTCATCTCGCAGAGTTACATCTTTCCCTTCAAGAAGCCTTTCGCTAAGGCTGTTCTTGTGGAATTGGCAAAGGGATATTTGGAAGCCCATAGAGGGCTATGGTGAAAAAGGAAATATCTTCCGTTAAAAACTGGAAAGAAGCTTTCTGAGAAACTGCTCTGTGTTCTCTTAATTCATCTCACAGAGTTACATCTTTTCCTTCAAGAAGCCTTTCGCTAAGGCTGTTCTTGTGGAATTGGCAAAGGGATATTTGGAAGCCCATAGAGGGCTACGTTGAAAAAGGAAATATCTTCCGTTCAAAAACGGAAAGAAGCTTTCTGAGAAACTGCTCTGTGTTCTGTTAATTCATCTCACAGAGTTACATCTTTCCCTTCAAGAAGCCTTTCGCTAAGGCTGTTCTTGTGGAATTGGCAAAGGGATATTTGGAAGCCCTTAGAGGGCTATGGTGAAAAAGGAAATATCTTCCGTTCAAAACTGGAAAGAAGCTTTCTGAGAAACTGCTCTGTGTTCTCTAAATTCATCTCACAGAGTTACATCTTTCTCTTCAAGAAGCCTTTCGCTAAGGTTGTTCTTGTGGAATTGGCAAAGGGATATTTGGAAGCCCATAGAGGGCTATGGTGAAAAAGGAAATATCTTCCGTTCAAAACTGGAAAGAAACTTTCGAAGAAACTGCTCTGTGTTCTGTTAATTCATCTCACAGAATTACATCTTTCCCTTCAACAAGCCGTTCGCTAAGGCTGTTCTTAAGGAATTGGCAAAGTGATATTTGGAAGCCCATAGAGGGCTATGGTGAAAAAGGAAATATCTTTCGTTCAAAACTGGAAAGAAGCTTTATGAGAAACTGCTCTGTGTTCTGTTAATTCATCTCACAGAGTTACATCCTTCCCTTCAAGAAGCCTTTCGCTAAGGCTTTTCTTGTGGAATTGGCAAAGGGATATTTGGAAGCCCATAGAGGGCTATGGTGAAAAAGGAAATATCTTCCGTTCAAAACTGGAAAGAAGCTTTCTGAGAAACTGCTCTGTGTTCTCTTAATTCATCTCACAGAGTTACATCTTTCCCTTCAAAAAGCCTTTCGCTAAGGCTATTCTTGTGGAATTGGCAAAGCGATATTTGGAAGCCCATAGAGGGCTATGGTGAAAAAGGAAATATCTTCCGTTCAAAAGTGGAAAGAAGCTTTCTGAGAAACTGCTCTGTGTTCTGTTAATTCATCTCACAGAGTTACATCTTTCCCTTCAAGAAGCCTTTCGCTAAGGCTGTTCTTGTGGAATGTGCAAAGGGATATTTGGAAGCCCTTAGAGGGCTATGGTGAAAAAGGAAATATCTTCCGTTCAGAACTTGAAGGAAGCTTTCTGAGAAACTGCTCTGTGTTCTGTTAATTCATCTCACAGAGTTACATCTTTCCCTTCAAGAAGCCTTTCGCTAAGGCTGTTCTTGTGGAATTGGCAAAGGGATATTTGGAAGCCCATAGAGGGCTATGGTGAAAAAGGAAATATCTTCCGTTCAAAACTGGAAAGAAGCTTTCTGAGAAACTGCTCTGTGTTCTCTTAATTCATCTCTCAGAGTTACATCTTTCCCTTCAAGAAGCCTTTCGCTAAGGCAGTTCTTGTGGAATTGGCAAAGGGATATTTGGAAGCCCATAGAGGGCTACGGTGAAAAAGGAAATATCCTGCGTTCAAAACTGGAAAGAAGCTTTCTGAGAAACTGATCTGTGTTCTGTTAATTCGTCTCACAGAGTTACATCTTTCCCTTCAAGAAGCCTTTCGCTAAGGCTGTTCTTGTGGAATGGGAAAAGGGATATTTGGAAGCCCATAGAGGGCTACGGTGAAAAAGGAAATATCCTCCGTTCAAAACTGGAAAGAATCTTTCTGAGAAACTGCTCTGTGTTCTCTTAATTCATCTCACAGAGTTACATCTTTCCCTTCAAGAAGCCTTTCGCTAAGGCTGTTCCAGTGGAATTGGCAAAGGGATATTTGGAAGCCCATAGAGGGCTATGGTGAAAAAGGAAATATCTTCCGTACAAAAATGGAAAGAAGCTATCTGAGAAACTGCTCTGTGTTCTGTTAATTCATCTCACAGAGTTACATCTTTCCCTTCAACAAGCCTTTCGCTAAGGCTGTTCTTGAGGAATTGGCAAAGTGATATTTGGAAGCCCATAGAGGGATATGGTGAAAAAGGAAATATCTTCCGTTCAAAACTGGAAAGAAGCTTTCTGAGAAACTGCTCTGTGTTCTCTTAATTCATCTCACAGAGTTACATCTTTCCCTTCAAGAAGCCTTTCGCTAAGGATGTTCTTGTGGAATTGGCAAAGGGATATTTGGAACCCCTAGAGGCCTATGGTGAAAAAGGAAATATCTTCCGTTCAAAACTGGAAAGAAGCTTTCTGAGAAACTGCTCTGTGTTCTGTTAATTCATCTCACCGAGTTACATCTTTCCCTTCAAGAAGCCTTTCGCTAACGCTGTTCTTGTGGAATTGGCAAAGGGATATTTGGAAGCCCATAGAGGGCTACGGTGAAAAAGGAAATATCTTCCGTTCAAAACTGGAAAGAAGCTTTCTGAGGAACTGCTCTGTGTTCTGTTAATTCATCTCACAGAGTTGCATCTTTCCCTTCAAGTAGCCTTTCGCTAAGGCTGTTCTTGTGGAATTGGCAAAGGGATATTTGGAAGCCCATAGAGGGCTACGGTGAAAAAGGAAATATCTTCAGTTCAAAAGTGGAAAGAAGCTTTCGGAGAAACTGCTCGGTGTTCTGTTAATTCATCTCACAGAGTTACATCTTTCCCTTCAAGAAGCCTTTCGCTAAGGCTGTTCTTGTGGAATGGGCAAAGGGATATTTGGAAGCCCATAGAGGGCTATGGTGAAAAAGGAAATATCTTCCGTTCAGAACTGGAAGGAAGCTTTCTGAGAAACTGCTCTGTGTTCTGTTAATTCATCTCACAGAGTTACATCTTTCCCTTCAAGAAGGCTTTCGCTAAGGCTCTTCTTGTGGAATTGGCAAAGGGATATTTGGAAACCCATAGAGGGCTATGGTGAAAAAGGAAATATCTTCCGTTCAAAACTGGAAAGAAGCTTTCTGAGAAACTTCTCTGTGTTGTGTTAATTCATCTCACAGAGTTACATCTTTCCTTCACGAAGCCTTTCGCTAAGGCTGTTCTTGTGGAATTGGCAAAGGGATATTTGGAAGCCCATAGAGGGCTATGGTGAAAAAGGAAATATCTTCCGTTCAAAAGTGGAAAGAAACTTTCTGAGAAACTGCTCTGTGTTCTGTTAATTCATCTCACAGAGTTACATCTTCCCCTTCAAGAAGCCTTTCGCTAAGGCTGTTCTTGAGGAATTGGCAAAGTGATATTTGGAAGCCCATAGAGGGCTATGGTGAATAAGGAAATATCTTCCGTTCAAAACTGGAAAGAAGCTTTCTGAGAAACTGCTCTGTGTTCTGTTAATTCATCTCACAGAGTTACATCTTTCCCTTCAAGAAGCCTTTCGCTAAGGCTGTTCTTGTGGAATTGGCAAAGGGATATTTGGAAGCCCATAGAGGGCTATGTTGAAAAAGGAAATAACTTCCGTTCAAAAGTGGAAAGAAGCTTTCTGAGAAACTGCTCTGTGTTCTGTTAATTCATCTCACAGAGTTACATCTTTCCCTTCAACAAGCCTTTCGCTAAGGCTGTTCTTGAGGAATTGGCAAAGTGATATTTGGAAGCCCATAGAGGGCTACGGTGAAAAAGGAAATATCTTCCGTTCAAAACTGGAAAGAAGCTTTCTGAGAAACTGCTCTGTGTTCTGTTAATTCATCTCACAGAGTTACATCTTTCCCTTCAAGAAGCCTTTCGCTAAGGCGGTTCTTGTGGAATGGGCAAAGGTATATTTGGAAGCCCATATAGGGCTATGGTGAAAAAGGAAATATCTTCCGTTCAGAACTTGAAGGAAGCTTTCTGAGAAACTGCTCTGTGTTCTGTTAATTCATCTCACAGAGTTACATCTTTCCCTTCAAGAAGCCTTTCGCTAAGGCTGTTTTTGTGGAATTGGCAAAGGGATATTTGGTAGCCCTTAGAGGGCTATGGTGAAAAAGGAAATATCTTCCGTTCAAAACTGGAAAGAAGCTTTCTGAGAAACTGCTCTGTGTTCTCTTAATTCATCTCTTAGAGTTACATCTTTCCCTTCAAGAAGCCTTTCGCTAAGGCTGTTCTTGTGGAATTTTCAAAGGGATATTTGGAAGCCCATAGAGGGCTACGGTGAAAAAGGAAATATCCTGCGTTCAAAACTAGAAAGAAGCTTTCTGAGAAACTGATCTGTGTTCTGTTAATTCATCTCACAGAGTTACATCTTTCCCTTCAAGAAGCCTTTCGCTAAGGCTGTTCTTGTGGAATGGGCAAAGGGATATTTGGAAGCCCATAGAGGGCTATGGTGAAAAAGGAAATATCTTCCGTTCAGAACTGGAAGGAAGCTTTCTGAGAAACTGCTCTGTGTTCTGTTAATTCATCTCACAGAGTTACATCTTTCCCTTCAAGAAGGCTTTCGCTAAGGCTCTTCTTGTGGAATTGGCAAAGGGATATTTGGAAACCCATAGAGGGCTATGTTGAAAAAGGAAATATCTTCCGTTCAAAACTGGAAAGAAGCTTTCTGAGAAACTTCTCTGTGTTGTGTTAATTCATCTCACAGAGTTACATCTTTCCTTCACGAAGCCTTTCGCTAAGGCTGTTCTTGTGGAATTGGCAAAGGGATATTTGGAAGCCCATAGAGGGCTATGGTGAAAAAGGAAATATCTTCCGTTCAAAAGTGGAAAGAAACTTTCTGAGAAACTGCTCTGTGTTCTGTTAATTCATTTCACAGAGTTACATCTTCCCCTTCAAGAAGCCTTTCGCTAAGGCTGTTCTTGAGGAATTGGCAAAGTGATATTTGGAAGCCCATAGAGGGCTATGGTGAATAAGGAAATATCTTCCGTTCAAAACTGGAAAGAAGCTTTCTGAGAAACTGCTCTGTGTTCTGTTAATTCATCTCACAGAGTTACATCTTTCCCTTCAAGAAGCCTTTCGCTAAGGCTGTTCTTGTGGAATTGGCAAAGGGATATTTGGAAGCAGATAGAGGGCTACGGTGAAAAAGGAAATATCTTCCATTCAAAACTGGAAAGAAGCTTTCTGAGAAACTGCTCTGTGTTCTCTTAATTCATCTCACAGAGTTACATCTTTCCCTTCAAGAAGCCTTTCGCTAAGGCTGTTCTTGTGGAATTGGCAAAGGGATATTTGGAAGCCCATAGAGGGCTATGGTGAAAAAGGAAATATCCTCCGTTCAAAACTGGTAAGAAGCTTTCTGAGAAACTGCTCTGTGTTCTGTTAATTCATCTCACACAGTTACATCTTTCATTTCAAGAAGCCTTTCGCTAAGGCTGTTCTTGTGGAATTGGCAAAGGGATATTTGGAAGCCCATAGAGGGCTATGGTGAAAAAGGAAATATCTTCCGTTCAAAAGTGGAAAGAAGCTTTCTGAGAAACTGCTCTGTGTTCTGTTAATTCATCTCACAGAGTTACATCTTTCCCTTCAAAAAGCCTTTCGCTAAGGCTGTTCTTGAGGAATTGGCAAAGTGATATTTGGAACCCCTTAGAGGGCTAAGGTGAAAAAGGAAATATCTTCCGTTCAAAACTGGAAAGAAGCTTTCTGAGAAACTGCTCTGTGTTCTGTTAATTCCTCTCACAGAGTTACATCTTTCCCTTCAAGAAGCCTTTCGCTAAGGCTGTTCTTGTGGAATTGGCAAAGGGATATTTGGAAGCCCTTAGAGGGCTATGGTGAAAAAGGAAATAACTTCCGTTCAAAACTGGAAAGAAGCTTTCTGAGAAACTGCTCTGTGTTCCCTTAATTCATCTCGCAGAGTTACATCTTTCCCTTCAAGAAGCCTTTCGCTAACGCTGTTCTTGTGGAATTGGCAAAGGGATATTTGGAAGCCCATAGAGGGCTATGGTGAAAAAGGAAATATCTTCCGTTCAAAACTGGAAAGAAGCTTTCTGAGAAACTGCTCTGTGTTCTGTTAATTCATCTCACAGAGTTACATCTTTCCCTTCAACAAGCCTTTCGCTAAGGCTGTTCTTAAGGAATTGGCAAAGTGATATTTGGAAGCCCATAGAGGGCTATGGTAAAAAAGGAAATATCTTTCGTTCAAAACTGGAAAGAAGCTTTCTGAGAAACTGCTCTGTGTTCTCTTAATTCATCTCACAGAGTTACATCTTTCCCTTCAAGAAGCCTTTCGCTAAGGCTGTTCTTGTGGAATTGGCAAAGGGATATTTGGAAGCCCATAGAGGGCTATGGTGAAAAAGGAAATATCTTCCGTTCAAAACTGGAAAGAGGCTTTCTGAAAAACTGCTCTGTGTTCTGTTAATTCATCTCACAGAGTTACATCTTTCCCTTCAAAAAGCCTTTCGCTAAGGCTATTCTTGTGGAATTGGCAAAGGGATATTTGGAAGCCCATAGAGCGCTATGGTGAAAAAGTAAATATCTTCCGTTCAAAACTGGAAAGAAGCTTTCTGAGAAACTGCTCTGTGTTCTGTTAATTCATCTCACAGAGTTACATCTTTCCCTTCCAGAATCCTTTCGCTAAGGCGGTTCTTGTGTAATTGGGAAAGGGATTTTTGGAAGCCCATAGATGGCTATGGTGAAAAAGGAAATATCTTCCGTTCAAAACTGGAAAGAAGCTTTCTGAGAAACTGCTCTGTGTTCTGTTAATTCAGCTCACAGAGTTACATCTTTCCCTTCAACAAGTCTTTCGCTAAGGATCTTCTTGTTGAATTGTCAAAGGGATATTTGGAAGCCCATAGAGGGCTATGGTGAAAAAGGAAATATCTTCCGTTCAAAACTGGAAAGACGCTTTCTGAGAAACTGCTCTGTGTTCTGTTAATTCATCTCACAGAGTTACATCTTTCCCTTCAAGAAGCCTTTCGCTAAGGCTGTTCTTGGGGAATTGGCAAAGGGATATTTGGAAGCCCTTAGAGGGCTATGGTGAAAAAGGAAATATCCTCCGTTCAAAACTGGTAAGAAGCTTTCTGGGAAACTGCTCTGTGTTCTCTTAATTCATCTCACAGAGTTACAACTTTCCCTTCAAGAAGCCTTTCGCTAAGGCTGTTCTTGTGGAATTGGCAAAGGGATATTTGGAAGCCCATAGAGGGCTATGGTGAAAAAGGAAATATCTTCCGTCCAAAAGTGGAAGAAGCTTTCTGAGAAACTGCTCTGTGTTCTGTTAATTCATCTCACAGAGTTACATCTTTCCCTTCAAAAAGCCTTTCGCTAAGGCTATTCTTGTGGAATTGGCAAAGGGATATTTGGAAGCCCATAGAGGGCAATGGTGAAAAAGGAAATATCTTACGTTCAAAATTGGAAAGAAGCTTTCTGAGAAACTACTCTGTGTTCTGTTAATTCATCTCACAGAGTTACATCTTTCCCTTCAAGAAGCCTTTCCTAAGGCGGTTCCTGTGGAATTGGCAAAGGGATATTTGGAAGCCCATAGATGGCTATGGTGAAAAAGGAAATATCTCCAATTCAAAACTGGAAAGAAGCTTTCTGAGAAACTGCGCTGTGTTCTGTTAATTCATCTCACAGAGTTCCATCTTTCCCTTCAAGAAGCCTTTCGCTAAGGCTGTTCTTGTGGAATTGGCAAAGGGATATTTGGAAGCCCATAGAGGGCTATGGTGAAAAAGGAATTATCTTCAGTTCAAAAGTGGAAAGAAGCTTTCGGAGAAACTGCTCGGTGTTCTGTTAATTCATCTCACAGAGTTACATCTTTCCCTTCAAGAAGCCTTTCGCTAAGGCTGTTCTTGTGGAATTGGCCAAGGGATATTTGGAAGCCCTTAGAGGCCTATGGTGAAAAGGGAAATATCTTACGTTCAAAACTGGAAAGAAGCTTTCTGAGAAACTGCTCTGTATTCTGTTCATTCATCTCACAGAGTTACATCTTTCCCTTCAAGAAGCCTTTCGCTAAGGCTGTTCTTGTGGAATTGTCAAAGGGATATTTGGAAGCCCATAGAGGGCTATGGTGAAAAAGGAAATATCTTCCGTTCAAAACTGGAAAGAAGCTTTCTGAGAAACTGCTCTGTGTTCTGTTAATTCATCTCACCGAGTTACATCTTTCCCTTCAAGAAGCCTTTCGCTAAGGCTGTTATTGTGGAATTGGGAAAGGGATATTTGGAAGCACATAGAGGGCTATTTTGAAAAAGGAAATATCTTCCGTTCAAAACTGGAAAGAAGCTTTCTGAGAAACTGCTCTGTGTTCTGTTAATTCATCTCACCGAGTTACATCTTTCCCTTCAACAAGCCTTTTGCTAAGGCTATTCTTGGGGAATTGGCAAAGGGATATTTGGAAGCCCATAGAGGGCTATGGTGAAAAAGGAAATATCTTCCTTTCAAAACTGGAAAGAAGCTTTCTGAGAAACTGCTCTGTGTTCTGTTCATTCATCTCACTGAGTTACATCTTTCCCTTCAAGAAGCCTTTCGCTAAGGCTGTTCTTGTGGAATTGGCAAAGGGATATTTGGAAGCCCCTAGAGGGCTATGGTGAAAAAGGAAATGTCTTCCGTTCAGAACTGGAAGGAAGCTTTCTGAGAAACTGCTCTGTGTTCTGTTAATTCATCTCACAGAGTTACATCTTTCCCTTCAAGAAGCCTTTCGCTAAGGCTGTTCTTGTGGAATTGGCAAAGGGATATTTGGAAGCCCATAGAGGGCTATGGTGAAAAAGGAAATATCTTCCGTTCAAAACTGGAAAGAAGCTTTCTGAGAAACTGCTCTGTGTTCTCTTAATTCATCTCACAGAGTTATATCTTTCCCTTCAAGAAGCCTTTCGCTAAGGCTGTTCTTGTGGAATTGGCAAAGGGATATTTGGAAGCCCATAGAGGGCTATGGTGAAAAAGGAAATATCTTCCGTTCAAAAGTGGAAAGAAGCTTTCTGAGAAACTGCTCTGTGTTCTGTTAATTCATCTCACAGAGTTACATCTTTCCCTTCAACAAGCCTTTCGCTAAGGCTGTTCTTGAAGAATTGGCAAAGTGATATTTGGAAGCCCATAGAGGGCTACGGTGAAAAAGGAAATATCTTCCGTTCAAAACTGGAAAGAAGCTTTCTGAGAAACTGCTCTGTGTTCTGTTAATTCCTCTCACAGAGTTACATCTTTCCCTTCAAGAAGCCTTTCGCTAAGGCTGTTCTTGTGGAATTGGCAAAGGGATATTTGGAAGGCCATAGAGGGCTACGTTGAAAAAGGAAATATCTTCCGTTCAAAAACGGAAAGAAGCTTTCGGAGAAACTGCTCTGTGTTCTGTTAATTCATCTCACAGAGTTACATCTTTCCCTTCAAGAAGCCTTTCGCTAAGGCAGTTCTTGTGGAATTGGCAAAGGGATATTTGGAAGCCCTTAGAGGGCTATGGTGAAAAAGGAAATATCTTCCGTTCAAAACTGGAAAGAAGCTTTCTGAGAAACTGCTCTGTGTTCTCTTAATTCATCTCACAGAGTTACATCTTTCTCTTCAAGAAGCCTTTTGCTAAGGTTGTTCTTGTGGAATTGGCAAAGTGATATTTGGAAGCCCATAGAGGGCTATGGTGAAAAAGGAAATATCTTCCGTTCAAAACTGGAAAGAAACTTTCGAGGAAACTGCTCTGTGTTCTGTTAATTCATCTCACAGATTTACATCTTTCCCTTCAACAAGCCGTTCGCTAAGGCTGTTCTTACGGAATTGGCAAAGTGATATTTGGAAGCCCATAGAGGGCTATGGTGAAAAAGGAAATATCTTTCGTTCAAAACTGGAAAGAAGCTTTATGAGAAACTGCTCTGTGTTCTGTTAATTCATCTCACAGAGTTACATCTTTCCCTTCAAGAAGCCTTTCGCTAAGGCTGTTCTTGTGGAATTGGCAAAGGGATATTTGGAAGCCCTTAGAGGGCTATGGTGAAAAAGGAAATATCCTCCGTTCAAAACTGGTAAGAAGCTTTCTGGGAAACTGCTCTGTGTTCTCTTAATTCATCTCACAGAGTTACAACTTTCCCTTCAAGAAGCCTTTCGCTAAGGCTGTTCTTGTGGAATTGGCAAAGGGATATTTGGAAGCCCATAGAGGGCTATGGTGAAAAAGGAAATATCTTCCGTCCAAAAGTGGAAGAAGCTTTCTGAGAAACTGCTCTGTGTTCTGTTAATTCATCTCACAGAGTTACATCTTTCCCTTCAAAAAGCCTTTCGCTAAGGCTATTCTTGTGGAATTGGAAAAGGGATATTTGGAAGCCCATAGAGGGCAATGGTGAAAAAGGAAATATCTTACGTTCAAAATTGGAAAGAAGCTTTCTGAGAAACTACTCTGTGTTCTGTTAATTCATCTCACAGAGTTACATCTTTCCCTTCAAGAAGCCTTTCCTAAGGCGGTTCCTGTGGAATTGGCAAAGGGATATTTGGAAGCCCATAGAGGGCTATGGTGAAAAAGGAAATATCTCCAATTCAAAACTGGAAAGTAGCTTTCTGAGAAACTGCGCTGTGTTCTGTTAATTCATCTCACAGAGTTACATCTTTCCCTTCAAGAAGGCTTTCGCTAAGGCTCTTCTTGTGGAATTGGCAAAGGGATATTTGGAAACCCATAGAGGGCTATGGTGAAAAAGGAAATATCTTCCGTTCAAAACTGGAAAGAAGCTTTCTGAGAAACTTCTCTGTGTTGTGTTAATTCATCTCACAGAGTTACATCTTTCCTTCACGAAGCCTTTCGCTAAGGCTGTTCTTGTGGAATTGGCAAAGGGATATTTGGAAGCCCATAGAGGGCTATGGTGAAAAAGGAAATATCTTCCGTTCAAAAGTGGAAAGAAACTTTCTGAGAAACTGCTCTGTGTTCTGTTAATTCATCTCACAGAGTTACATCTTCCCCTTCAAGAAGCCTTTCGCTAAGGCTGTTCTAGAGGAATTGGCAAAGTGATATTTGGAAGCCCATAGAGGGCTATGGTGAATAAGGAAATATCTTCCGTTCAAAACTGGAAAGAAGCTTTCTGAGAAACTGCTCTGTGTTCTGTTAATTCATCTCACAGAGTTACATCTTTCCCTTCAAGAAGCCTTTCGCTAAGGCTGTTCTTGTGGAATTGGCAAAGGGATATTTGGAAGCCCATAGAGGGCTATGTTGAAAAAGGAAATAACTTCCGTTCAAAAGTGGAAAGAAGCTTTCTGAGAAACTGCTCTGTGTTCTGTTAATTCATCTCACAGAGTTACATCTTTCCCTTCAACAAGCCTTTCGCTAAGGCTGTTCTTGAGGAATTGGCAAAGTGATATTTGGAAGCCCATAGAGGGCTACGGTGAAAAAGGAAATATCTTCCGTTCAAAACTGGAAAGAAGCTTTCTGAGAAACTGCTCTGTGTTCTGTTAATTCATCTCACAGAGTTACATCTTTCCCTTCAAGAAGCCTTTCGCTAAGGCTGTTCTTGTGGAATTGGCCAAGGGATATTTGGAAGCCCTTAGAGGCCTATGGTGAAAAGGGAAATATCTTACGTTCAAAACTGGAAAGAAGCTTTCTGAGAAACTGCTCTGTATTCTGTTCATTCATCTCACAGAGTTACATCTTTCCCTTCAAGAAGCCTTTCGCTAAGGCTGTTCTTGTGGAATTGTCAAAGGGATATTTGGAAGCCCATAGAGGGCTATGGTGAAAAAGGAAATATCTTCCGTTCAAAACTGGAAAGAAGCTTTCTGAGAAACTGCTCTGTGTTCTGTTAATTCATCTCACCGAGTTACATCTTTCCCTTCAAGAAGCCTTTCGCTAAGGCTGTTCTTGTGGAATTGGCAAAGGGATATTTGGAAGCACATAGAGGGCTATTTTGAAAAAGGAAATATCTTCCGTTCAAAACTGGAAAGAAGCTTTCTGAGAAACTGCTCTGTGTTCTGTTAATTCATCTCACCGAGTTACATCTTTCCCTTCAACAAGCCTTTTGCTAAGGCTATTCTTGGGGAATAGGCAAAGGGATATTTGGAAGCCCATAGAGGGCTATGGTGAAAAAGGAAATATCTTCCTTTCAAAACTGGAAAGAAGCTTTCTGAGAAACTGCTCTGTGTTCTGTTCATTCATCTCACTGAGATACATCTTTCCCTTCAAGAAGCCTTTCGCTAAGGCTGTTCTTGTGGAATTGGCAAAGGGATATTTGGAAGCCCCTAGAGGGCTATGGTGAAAAAGGAAATGTCTTCCGTTCAGAACTGGAAGGAAGCTTTCTGAGAAACTGCTCTGTGTTCTGTTAATTCATCTCACAGAGTTACATCTTTCCCTTCAAGAAGCCTTTCGCTAAGGCTGTTCTTGTGGAATTGGCAAAGGGATATTTGGAAGCCCATAGAGGGCTATGGTGAAAAAGGAAATATCTTCCGTTCAAAACTGGAAAGAAGCTTTCTGAGAAACTGCTCTGTGTTCTCTTAATTCATCTCACAGAGTTACATCTTTCTCTTCAAGAAGCCTTTCGCTAAGGTTGTTCTTGTGGAATTGGCAAGGTGATATTTGGAAGCCCATAGAGGGCTATGGTGAAAAAGGAAATATCTTCCGTTCAAAACTGGAAAGAAACTTTCGAAGAAACTGCTCTGTGTTCTGTTAATTCATCTCACAGATTTACATCTTTCCCTTCAAGAAGCCTTTCGCTAACGCTGTTCTTGTGGAATTGGCAAAGGGATATTTGGAAGCCCTTAGAGGCCTATGGTGAAAAAGGAAATATCTTCCGTACAAAACTGGAAAGAAGCTTTCTGAGAAACTGCTCTGTGTTCTGTTAATTCATCTCACAGAGTTACATCTTTCCCTTCAACAAGCCTTTCGCTAAGGCTGTTCTTAAGGAATTGGCAAAGTGATATTTGGAAGCCCATAGAGGGCTATGGTGAAAAAGGAAATATCTTTCGTTCAAAACTGGAAAGAAGCTTTCTGAGAAACTGCTCTGTGTTCTGTTAATTCATCTCACAGAGTTACATCTTTACCTTCAAGAAGCCTTTCGCTAAGGCTGTTCTTGGGGAATTGGCAAAGTGATATTTGGAAGCCCATAGAGGCCTATGGTGAAAAAGGAAATATCTTCCGTTCAAAACTGGAAAGAAGCTTTCTGAGAAACTGCTCTGTGTTCTGTTAATTCATCTCACCGAGTTACATGTTTCCCTTCAAGAAGCCTTTCGCTAACGCTGTTCTTGTGGAATTGGCAAAGGGATATTTGGAAGCCCATAGAGGGCTACGCTGAAAAAGGAAATATCTTCCGTTCAAAACTGGAAAGAAGCTTTCTGAGAAACTGCTCTGTGTTCTCTTCATTCATCTCACAGAGTTACATCTTTCCCTTCAAGAAGCCTTTCGCTAAGGCTGTTCTTGTGGAATTGGCAAAGGGATATTTGGAAGCCCATAGAGGGCTACGGTGAAAAAGGAAATATCTTCCGTTCAAAACTGGAAAGAAGCTTTCTGAGAAACTGCTCTGTGTTCTGTTAATTCATCTCACAGAGATACATCTTTCCCTTCAAGTAGCCTTTCACTAAGTCTGTTCTTGTGGAATGGGCAAAGGGATATTTGGAAGCCCATAGCGGGCTACGGTGAAAAAGGAAATATCCTCCGTTCAAAACTGGAAAGAATCTTTCTGAGAAACTGCTCTGTGTTCTCTTAATTCATCTCACAGAGTTACATCTTTCCCTTCAAGAAGTCTTTCGCTAAGGCTGTTCCTGTGGAATTGGCAAAGGGATATTTGGAAGCCCATAGAGGGCTATGGTGAAAAAGGAAATATCTTCCGTTCAAAACTGGAAAGAAGCTTTCTGAGAAACTGCTCTGTGTTCTCTTAATTCATCTCACAGAGTTACATCTTTCCCTTCAAGAAGTCTTTCGCTAAGGCTGTTCTTGTGGAATTGGCAAAGGGATATTTGGAAGCCCATAGAGGGCTACGGTGAAAAAGGAAATATCTTCCGTTCAAAACTGGAAAGAAGCTTTCTGAGAAACTGCTCTGTGTTCTGTTAATTCATCTCACAGAGTTACATCTTTCCCTTCAAGTAGCCTTTCACTAAGTCTGTTCTTGTGGAATTGGCAAAAGGATATTTTGAAGCCCATAGAGGGCTACAGTGAAAAAGGAAATATCGTCCGTTCAAAACTGGAAAGAATCTTTCTGAGAAACTGCTCTGTGTTCTCTTAATTCATCTCACAGAGTTACATCTTTCCCTTCAAGAATCCTTTCGCTAAGTCTGTTCTTGTGGAATTGGCAAAGAGATACTTGGAAGCCCATAGAGGGCTATGGTGAAAAAGGAAATATCTTCCGTTCAAAACTGGAAAGAAGCTTTCTGAGAAACTGCTCTGTGTTCTCTTAATTCATCTCACAGAGTTACATCTTTCCCTTCAAGAAGCCTTTCGCTAATTCTATTCTTGTGGAATTGGCAAAGCGATATTTGGAAGCCCATTGAGGGCTATGGTGAAATAGGAAATATCTTCCGTTCAAAACTGGAAAGAAGCTTTCTGAGAAACTGCTCTGTGTTCTGTTAATTCATCTCACAGAGTTACATCTTTCCCTTCAAGAAGCCTTTCGCTAAGGCGGTTCTTGTGGAATTGGCAAAGGGATATTTGGATGGCCATAGAGGGCTATGGTGAAAAAGGAAATACCTTCCGTTCAGAACTGGAAAGAAGCTTTCTGAGAAACTGCTCTGTGTTCTGTTAATTCAACTAACAGAGTTACATCTTTCCCTTCAAGAAGCCTTTCGCTAAGGCTGTTCTTGTGGAATTGGCAAAGGGATATTTGGAAACCCATAGAGGGCTATGGTGAAACAGGAAATATCTTCCGTTAAAAACTGGAAAGAAGCTTTCTGAGAAACTGCTCTGTGTTCTCTTAATTCATCTCACAGAGTTACCTCTTTCCCTTCAAGAAGCCTTTCGCTAAGGCTGTTCTTGGGGAATTGGCAAAGGGATATTTGGAAGCCCATAGAGGGCTATGGTGAAAAAGGAAATATCTTCCGTTCAAAAGTGGAAAGAAACTTTCTGAGAAACTGCTCTGTGTTCTGTTAATTCATCTCACAGAGTTACATCTTTCCCTTCAAGAAGCCTTTCGCTAAGGCTGTTCTTGAGGAATTGGCAAAGTGATATTTGGAAGCCCTTAGGGGGCTATGGTGAAAAAGGAAATATCTTCCGTTCAAAACTGGAAAGAAGCTTTCTGAGAAACTGCTCTGTGTTCTGTTAATTCATCTCACAGAGTTACATCTTTCCCTTCAAGAAGCCTTTCGCTAAGCCTGTTCTTGTGGAATTGGCAGAGGGATATTTGGAAGCCCTTAGAGGGCTATGGTGAAAAAGGAAATATCGTCCGTTCAAAACTGGAAAGAAGCTTTCTGAGAAACTGCTCTGTGTTCTGTTAATTCATCTCAGAGAGTTACATCTTTCCATTCAAGTAGCCTTTCGCTAAGTCTGTTCTTGTGGAATTGGCAATGGGATATTTGGAAGCCCACAGAGGGCTACGGTGAAAAAAGGAAATATCCTCCGTTCAAAACTGGAAAGAATCTTTCTGAGAAACTGCTCTGTGTTCTGTTAATTCATCTCACAGAGTTACATCTTTCCCTTCAAGAAGCCTTTCGCTAAGTCTGTTCTTGTGGAATTGGCAAAGGGATATTTGGAAGTCCATAGAGGGCTATGGTGAAAAAGGAAATATCTTCCGTTCAAAACTGGAAAGAAGCTTTCTGAGAAACTGCTCTGTGTTCTGTTAATTCATCTCACAGAGTTACATCTTTCCCTTCAAAAAGCCTTTCCCTAAGACTATTCTTGTGGAATTGGCAAAGGGATATTTGGAAGCCCATAGAGCGCTATGGTGAAAAAGGAAATATCTTCCGTTCAAAACTGGAAAGAAGCTTTCTGAGAAACTGCTCTGTGTTCTGTTAATTCATCTCACAGAGTTACATCTTTCCCTTCAAGAAGCCTTTCCTAAGGCGGTTCCTGTGGAATTGGCAAAGGGATATTTGGAAGCCCATAGAGGGCTATGCTGAAAAAGGAAATATCTCCCGTTCAAAACTGGAAAGAAGCTTTCTGAGAAACTGCGCTGTGTTCTGTGAATTCATCTCACAGAGTTACATCTTTCCCTTCAAGAAGCCTTTCGCTAAGGTTGTTCTTGTGGAATTGGCAAAGGGATATTTCGAAGCCCACAGAGGACTATGGTGAAAAAGGAAATATCTTCCGTTCAAAACTGGAAAGAAGCTTTCTGAGAAACTGCTCTGTGTTCTCTTAATTCATCTCACAGAGTTACATCTTTCCTTTCAAGAAGCCTTTCGCTAAGGCTGTTCTTCTGGGATTGGCAAAGGGATATTTGGAAGCCCATAGAGGGCTATGGTGAAAAAGGAAATATCTTCAGTTCAAAAGTGGAAAGAAGCTTTCGGAGAAACTGCTCGGTGTTCTGTTAATTCATCTCACAGAGTTACATCTTTCCCTTCAAGAAGCCTTTCGCTAAGGCTGATCTTGTGGAATTGGCAAAGGGATATTTGGAAGCCCTTAGAGGCCTATGGTGAAAAAGGAAATATCTTCCTTTCAAAACTGGAAAGAAGCTTTCTGAGAAACTGCTCTGTGTTCTGTTCATTCATCTCACAGAGTTACATCTTTCCCTTCAAGAAGCCTTTCGCTAAGGCTGTTCTTGTGGAATTGTCAAAGGGATATTTGGAAGCCCATAGAGGGCTATGGTGAAAAAGGAAATATCTTCCGTTCAAAACTGGAAAGAAGCTTTCTGAGAATCTGCTCTGTGTTCTGTTAATTCATCTCACCGAGTTACATCTTTCCCTTCAAGAAGCCTTTCGCTAAGGCTGTTATTGTGGAATTGGCAAAGGGATATTTGGAAGCCCATAGAGGGCTATTTTGAAAAAGGAAATATCTTCCGTTCAAAACTGGAAAGAAGCTTTCTGAGAAACTGCTCTGTGTTCTGTTAATTCATCTCACCGAGTTACATCTTTCCCTTCAAGAAGCCTTTCGCTAAGGCTGTTCTTGTGGAATTGGCAAAGGGATATTTGGAAGCCCATAGAGGGCTATGGTGAAAAAGGAAATATCTTCCGTTCAAAACTGGAAAGAAGCTTTCTGAGAAACTGCTCTGTGTTCTCTTAATTCATCTCACAGAGTTACATCTTTTCCTTCAAGAAGCCTTTCGCTAAGGCTGTTCTTCTGGAAATGGCAAAGGGATATTTGGAAACACATAGAGGGCTATGGTGAAAAAGGAAATATCTTCCGTTCAAAACTGGAAAGAAGCTTTCTGAGAAACTGCTCTGTGTTTTCTTAATTCATCTCACAGAGTTACATCTTTCCCTTCAAGAAGCCTTTCGCTAAGGCTGTTCCTGTGGTATTGGCAAAGGGATATTTGGAAGCCCATAGAGGGCTACGGTGAAAAAGGAAATATCTTCCGTTCAAAAATGGAAAGAAGCTTTCTGAGAAACTGCTCTGTGTTCTCTTAATTCATCTCACAGAGTTACATCTTTCCCTTCAAGAAGCCTTTCGCTAAGGCTGTTCTTGTGGAATTGGCAAAGGGACATTTGGAAGCCCATAGAGGGCTATGGTGAAAAAGGAAATATCTTCCGTTCAAAACTGGAAAGAAGCTTTCTGAGAAACTGCTCTGTGTTCTCTTAATTCATCTCACAGAGTTACATCTTTCCCTTCAAGAAGCCTTTCGCTAAGGCTGTTCTTGGGGAATTGGCAAAGGGATATTTGGAAGCCCATAGAGGGCTATGGTGAAAAAGGAAATATCTTCCGTTCAAAACTGGAAAGAAGCTTTCGGAGAAACTGCTCTGTGTTCTGTTACTTCATCGCACAGAGTTACATCTTTCCCTTCAACAAGCCTTTCGCTAACGCTGTTCTTAAGGAATTGGCAAGTGATACTTGGAAGCCCATAGAGGGATATGGTGAAAAAGGAAATATCTTCCGTTCAAAACTGGAAAGAAGCTTTCTGAGAAACTGCTCTGTGTTCTGTTAATTCATCTCACAGAGTTACATCTTTCCCTTCAACAAGCCTTTCGCTAAGGCTGTTCTTGTGGAATTGGCAATGTGATATTTGGAAGCCCATAGAGGGCTATGGTGAAAAAGGAAATATCTTCCGTTCAAAACTGGAAAGAAGCTTTCTGAGAAACTGCTCTGTGTTCTGTTAATTCATCTCACAGAGTTACATCTTTCCCTTCAAGAAGCCTTTCGCTAAAGCGGTTCTTGTGGAATTGGCATAGGGATATTTGGAAGCCGATAGAGGTCTATGGTGAAATGGAAATATCTTCCGTTCAAAACTGGAAGGAAGCTTTCTGAGAAACTGCTCTGTGTTCTGTTAATTCATCTCACAGAGTTACATCTTTCCCTTCAAGAAGCCTTTCGCTAAGGCTGTTCTTGTGGAATTGGCAAAGGGATGTTTGGAAGCCCATAGAGGGCTATGGTGAAAAAGGAAATATCTTCCGTTCAAAACTGGAAAGAAGCTTTCTGAGAAACTGCTCTGTGTTCTCTTAATTCATCTCACAGAGTTACATCTTTCCCTTCAAGAAGCCTTTCGCTAAGGATGTTCTTGTGGAATTGGCAAAGGGATATTTGGAAGCCCATAGAGGGCTATGGTGAAAAAGGAAATATCTTCCGTTCAAAACTGTAAAGAAGCTTTCTGAGAAACTGCTCTGTGTTCTGTTAATTCATCCCACAGAGTTACATTTTTCCCTTAAAGAAGCCTTTCGCAAAGGCTCTTCTTGTGGAATTGGCAAAGGGATATTTGGAAGCCCCTAGAGGGCTATGGTGAAAAAGGAAATATCTTCCGTTCAAAACTGGAAAGAAGCTTTCTGAGAAACTGCTCTGTGTTCTGTTAATTCATCTCACAGAGTTTCATCTTTCCCTTCAAGAAGCCTTTCGCTGAGGCTGTTCTTGTGGAATTGGCAAAGGGATATTTGGAAGCCCATAGTGGGCTATGGTGAAAAAGGAAATATCTTCCGTTCAAAACTGGAAAGAAGCTTTCTGAGAAACTGCTCTGTGTTCTCGTAATTCATCTCACCGATTTACATGTTTCCCTTCAACAAGCCTTTTGCTAAGGCTATTCTTGTGGAATTGGCAAAGGGATATTTGGAAGCCCATAGAGGGCTATGGTGAAAAAGGAAATATCTTCCTTTCAAAACTGTAAAGAAGCTTTCTGAGAAACTGCTCTGTGTTCTGTTAATTCATCCCACAGAGTTACATTTTTCCCTTAAAGAAGCCTTTCGCAAAGGCTCTTCTTGTGGAATTGGCAAAGGGATATTTGGAAGCCCCTAGAGGGCTATGGTGAAAAAGGAAATATCTTACGTTCAGAACTGGAAGGAAGCTTTCTGAGAAACTGCTCTGTGTTCTGTTAATTCATCTCACAGAGTTACATCTTTCCCTTCAAGAAGCCTTTCGCTAAGGCTGTTCTTGTGGAATTGGCAAAGGGATATTTGGAAGCCCATAGAGGGCTATGGTGAAAAAGGAAATATCTTCCGTTCAAAAGTGGAAAGAAGCTTTCTGAGAAACTGCTCTGTGTTCTGTTAATTCATCTCACAGAGTTACATCTTTCCCTTGAAAAAGCCTTTCGCTAAGGCTATTCTTGTGGAATTGGCAAAGGGATATTTGGAAACACATAGAGGGCTATGGTGAAAAAGGAAATATCTTCAGTTCAAAAGTGGAAAGAAGCTTTCTGAGAAACTGCTCTGTGTTCTCTTAATTCATCTTACAGAGTTACATCTTTCCCTTCAAGAAGCCTTTCGCTAAGGCTGTTCTTCTGAAATTGGCAAAGGGATATTTGGAAGCCCATAGAGGGCTATGGTGAAAAAGGAAATATCTTCAGTTCAAAAGTGGAAAGAAGCTTTCAGAGAAACTGCTCGGTGTTCTGTTAGTTCATCTCACAGAGTTACATCTTTCCCTTCAAGAAGCCTTTCGCTAAGGCTGTTCTTGTGGAATTGGCAAAGGGATATTTGGAAGCCCATAGAGTGCTATGGTGAAAAAGGAAATATCCTCCGTTCAAAACTGGTAAGAAGCTTTCTGAGAAACTGCTCTGTGTTCTCTTAATTCATCTCACAGAGTTACATCTTTCCCTTCAAGAAGCCTTTCGCTAAGGCTGTTCTTGTGGAATGGGCAAAGGTATATTTGGAAGCCCATAGAGGGCTATGGTGAAAAAGGAAATATCTCCCGTTCAAAACTGGAAAGAAGCTTTCTGAGAAACTGCGCTGTGTTCTGTTAATTCATCTCACAGAGTTACATCTTTCCCTTCAAGAAGCCTTTCGCTAAGGCTGTTCTTGTGGAATTGGCAAAAGGATATTTGGAAGCCCACAGAGGGCTATGGTGAAAAAGGAAATATCTTCCGTTCAAAACTGGAAAGAAGCTTTCTGAGAAACTGCTCTGTGTTCTCTTAATTCATCTCACAGAGTTACATCTTTCCTTTCAAGAAGCCTTTCGCTAAGGCTGTGCTTGTGGAATTGGCAAAGGGATATTTGGAAGCCCTTAGAGGCCTATGGTGAAAAAGGAAATATCTTCCTTTCAAAACTGGAAAGAAGCTTTCTGAGAAACTGCTCTGTGTTCTCCTCATTCATGTCACAGAGTTACATCTTTCCCTTCAAGAAGCCTTTCGCTAAGGCTGTTATTGTTTAATTGGCACAGTGATATTTGGAAGCCCTTAGAGGGCTATTTTGAAAAAGGAAATATCTTCCGTTCAAAACTGGAAAGAAGCTTTCTGAGAAACTGCTCTGTGTTCTGTTAATTCATCTCACCGAGTTACATCTTTCCCTTCAAGAAGCCTTTCGCTAAGGCTGTTATTGTGGAATTGGCAAAGGGATATTTGGAAGCCCATAGAGGGCTATTTTGAAAAAGGAAATATCTTCCGTTCAAAACTGGAAAGAAGCTTTCTGAGAAACTGCTCTGTGTTCTGTTAATTCATCTCACAGAGTTACATCTTTCACTTCAAGAAGCCTTTCGCTAAGGCTGTTCTTGTGGAATTGGCAAAGGGATATTTGGAAGCCCATAGAGGGCTATGGTGAAAAAGGAAATATCTTCCGTTCAAAACTGGAAAGAAACTTTCTGAGAAACTGCTCTGTGTTCTCTTAATTCATCTCACAGAGTTACATCTTTTCCTTCAAGAAGCCTTTCGCTAAGGCTGTTCTTGTGGAAATGGCAAAGGGATATTTGGAAACACATAGAGGGCTGTGGTGAAAAAGGAAATATCTTCCGTTCAAAACTGGAAAGAAGCTTTCTGAGAAACTGCTCTGTATTCTGTTAATTCATCTCACAGAGTTACATCTTTCCCTTCAAGAAGCCTTTCGCTAAGGCTGTTCTTGTGGAATTGGCAAAGGGATATTTGGAAGCCCATAGAGGGCTATGGTGAAGAAGGAAATATCTTCCGTTTAAAACTGGAAAGAAGCTTTCTGAGAAACTGCTCTGTGTTCTCTTTATTCATCTCACAGAGTTACATCTTTCCCTTCAAGAAGCCTTTCGCTAAGGCTGTTCTTGGGGAATTGGCAAAGGGATATTTGGAAGCCCATAGAGGGCTATGGTGAAAAAGGAAATATCTTCCGTTCAAAACTGGAAAGAAGCTTTCGGAGAAACTGCTCTGTGTTCTGTTAATTCATCGCACAGAGTTACATCTTTCCCTTCAACAAGCCTTTCGCTAACGCTGTTCTTAAGGAATTGGCAAAGTGATATTTGGAAGCCCATAGAGGGATATGGTGAAAAAGGAAATATCTTCCGTTCAAAACTGGAAAAAAGCTTTCTGAGAAACTGCTCTGTGTTCTGTTAATTCATCTCACAGAGTTATATCTTTCCCTTCAAGAAGCCTTTCGCTAAGGCTGTTCTTGTGGAATTGGCAAAGTGATATTTGGAAGCCCATAGAGGGCTATGGTGAAAAAGGAAATATCTTCCGTTCAAAACTGGAAAGAAGCTTTCTGAGAAACTGCTCTGTGTTCTGTTAATTCATCTCACAGAGTTACATCTTTCCCTTCAAGAAGCCTTTCGTTAAAGCGGTTCTTGTGGAATTGGCAAAGGGATATTTGGAAGCCGATAGAGGGCTATGGTGAAATGGAAATATCTTCCGTTCAAAACTGGAAGGAAGCTTTCTGAGAAACTGCTCTGTGTTCTGTTAATTCATCTCACAGAGTTACATCTTTCCCTTCAAGAAGCCTTTCGCTAAGGCTGTTCTTGTGGAATTGGCAAAGGGATGTTTGGAAGCCCATAGAGGGCTATGGTGAAAAAGGAAATATCTTCCGTTCAAAACTGGAAAGAAGCTTTCTGAGAAACTGCTCTGTGTTCTCTTAATTCATCTCACAGAGTTACATCTTTCCCTTCAAGAAGCCTTTCGCTAAGGCTGTTCTTGTGGAATTGGCAAAGGGATATTTGGAAGCCCGTAGAGGGCTATGGTGAAAAAGGAAATATCTTCCGTTCAAAACTGGAAAGAAGCTTTCTGAGAAACTGCTCTGTGTTCTGTTAATTCATCTCACAGAGTTTCATCTTTCCCTTCAAGAAGCCTTTCGCTGAGGCTGTTCTTGTGGAATTGGCAAAGGGATATTTGGAAGCCCATAGTGGGCTATGGTGAAAAAGGAAATATCTTCCGTTCAAAACTGGAAAGAAGCTTTCTGAGAAACTGCTCTGTGTTCTCTTAATTCATCTCACCGATTTACATCTTTCCCTTCAACAAGCCTTTTGCTAAGGCTATTCTTGGGGAATTGGCAAAGGGATATTTGGAAGCCCATAGAGGGCTATGGTGAAAAAGGAAATATCTTCCTTTCAAAACTGGAAAGAAGCTTTCTGAGAAACTGCTCTGTGTTCTGTTAATTCATCCCACAGAGTTACATTTTCCCCTTCAAGAAGCCTTTCGCTAAGGCTCTTCTTGCGGAATTGGCAAAGGGATATTTGGAAGCCCCTAGAGGGCTATGGTGAAAAAGGAAATATCTTACGTTCAGAACTGGAAGGAAGTTTTCTGAGAAACTGCTCTGTGTTCTGTTAATTCATCTCACAGAGTTACATCTTTCCCTTCAAAAAGCCTTTCGCTAAGGCTATTCTTGTGGAATTGGCAAAGGGATATTTGGAAGCCCATAGAGGGCTATGGTGAAAAAGGAAATATCTTCAGTTCAAAAGTGGAAAGAAGCTTTCTGAGAAACTGCTCTGTGTTCTCTTCATTCATCTCACAGAGTTACATCTTTCCCTTCAAGAAGCCTTTCGCTAAGGCTGTTTTTCTGGAATTGGCAAAGGGATATTTGGAAGCCCATAGAGGGCTATGGTGAAAAAGGAAATATCTTCAGTTCAAAAGTGGAAAGAAGCTTTCGGAGAAACTGCTCGGTGTTCTGTTAGTTCATCTCACAGAGTTACATCTTTCCCTTCAAGAAGCCTTTCGCTAAGGCTGTTCTTGTGGAATTGGCAAAGGGATATTTGGAAGCCCTTAGAGGCCTATGGTGAAAAAGGAAATATCTTCCGTTCAAAACTGGAAAGAAGCTTTCTGAGAAACTGCTCTGTGTTCTGTTAATTCATCTCACAGAGTTACATCTTTCCCTTCAAGAAGCCTTTCGCTAAGGCTGTTCTTGTGGAATTGTCAAAGGGATATTTGGAAGCCCATAGAGGGCTATGGTGAAAAAGGAAATATCTTCCGTTCAAAACTGGAAAGAAGCTTTCTGAGAAACTGCTCTGTGTTCTGTTAATTCATCTCACCGAGTTACATCTTTCCCTTCAAGAAGCCTTTCGCTAAGGCTGTTATTGTGGAATTGGCAAAGGGATATTTGGAAGCCCATAGAGGGCTATTTTGAAAAAGGAAATATCTTCCGTTCAAAACTGGAAAGAAGCTTTCTGAGAAACTGCTCTCTGTTCTGTTAATTCATCTCACAGAGTTACATCTTTCCCTTCAACAAGCCTTTCGCTAAGGCTGTTCTTGAGGATTTGGCAAAGTGATATTTGGAACCCCTTAGAGGGCTACGGTGAAAAAGGAAATATCTTCCGTTCAAAACTGGGAAGAAGCTTTCTGAGAAACTGCTCTGTGTTCTGTTAATTCCTCTCACAGAGTTACATCTTTCCCTTCAAGAAGCCTTTCGCTAAGGCTGTTCTTGTGGAATTGGCAAAGGGATATTTGGAAGCCCAAAGAGGGCTACGGTGAAAAAGGAAATATCTTCCATTCAAAAATGGAAAGAAGCTTTCAGAGAAACTGCTCTGTGTTCTGTTAATTCATCTCACAGAGTTACATCTTTCCCTTCAAGAAGCCTTTCGCTAAGGCTGTTCTTGTGGAATTGGCAAAGGGATATTTGGAAGCCCTTAGAGGGCTATGGTGAAAAAGGAAATAACTTCCGTTCAAAACTGGAAAGAAGCTTTCTGAGAAACTGCTCTGTGTTCCCTTTATTCATCTCGCAGAGTTACATCTTTCCCTTCAAGAAGCCTTTCGCTAAGGCTGTTCTTGTGGAATTGGCAAAGGGATATTTGGAAGCCCATAGAGGGCTATGGTGAAAAAGGAAATATCTTCCGTTCAAAACTGGAAAGAAGCTTTCTGAGAAACTGCTCTGTGTTCTGTTAATTCATCTCACAGAGTTACATCTTTCCCTTCCAGAATCCTTTCGCTAACGCGGTTCTTGTGTAATTGGCAAAGGGATATTTGGAAGCCCATAGATGGCTATGGTGAAAAAGGAAATATCTTCCGTTCAAAACTGGAAAGAAGCTTTCTGAGAAACTACTCTGTGTTCTCTTAATTCATCTCACAGAGTTACATCTTACCCTTCAAGAAGCCTTTCGCTAAGGCTGTTCTTGTGGAATTGGCAAAGGGATATTTGGAAGCCCATAGAGGGCTATGGTGAAAAAGGAAATATCCTCCGTTCAAAACCGGTAAGAAGCTTTCTGAGAAACTGCTCTGTGTTCTCTTAATTCATCTCACAGAGTTACATCTTTCCCTTCAAGAAGCCTTTCGCTAAGGCTGTTCTTGTGGAATTGGCAAAGGGATATTTGCAAGCCAATAGAGGGCTATGGTGAAAAAGGAAATATCTTCCGTTCAAACGTGGAAAGAAGCTTTCTGAGAAACTGCTCTGTGTTCTGTTAATTCATCTCACAGAGTTACATCTTTCCCTTCAGGAAGCCTTTCGCTAAGGCTGTTCTTGTGGAGTGGGCAAAGGGATATTTGGAAGCAAACAGAGGGCTATGGTGAAAAAGGAAATATCTTCCGTTCAAAACTGGAAAGAAGCTTTCTGAGAAACTGCTCTGTGTTCTCTTAATTCATCTCACAGAGTTACATCTTTCCCTTCAAGAAGCCTTTCGCTAAGGCTGTTCTTCTGGGATTGGCAAAGGGATATTTGGAACCCCTAGAGGGCTATGGTGAAAAAGGAAATATCTTCAGTTCAAAAGTGGAAAGAAGCTTTCGGAGAAACTGCTCGGTGCTCTGTTAATTCATCTCACAGAGTTACATCTTTCCCTTCAAGAAGCCTTTCGCTAAGGCTGTTCTTGTGGAATTGGCAAAGGGATATTTGGAAGCCCTTAGAGGCCTATGGTGAAAAAGGAAATATCTTCCTTTCAAAACTGGAAAGAAGCTTTCTGAGAAACTGCTCTGTGTTCTGTTCATTCATCTCACAGAGTTACATCTTTCCCTTCAAGAAGCCTTTCGCTAAGGCTGTTCTTGTGGAAATGGCAAAGGGATATTTGGAAACACATAGAGGGCTATGGTGAAAAAGGAAATATCTTCCGTTCAAAACTGGAAAGAAGCTTTCTGAGAAACTGCTCTGTGTTTTCTTAATTCATCTCACAGAGTTACATCTTTCCCGTCAAGTAGCCTTTCGCTAAGGCTGTTCCTGTGGAATTGGCAAAGGGATATTTGGAATCCCTTAGAGTTCTATGGTGAAAAAGGAAATATCTTCCGTTCAAAAATGGAAAGAAGCTTTCTGAGAAACTGCTCTGTGTTCTGTTAATTCATCTCACAGAGTTACATCTTTCCCTTCAACAAGCCTTTCGCTAAGGCTGTTCTTGAGGAATTGGTAAAGTGATATTTGGAAGCCCATAGAGGGATATGGTGAAAAAGGAAATATCTTCCGTTCAAAACTGGAAAGAAGCTTTCTGAGAAACTGCTCTGTGTTCTGTTAATTCATCTCAAAGAGTTACATCTTTCCCTTCAAGAAGCCTTTCGCTAAGCCTGTTCTTGTGGAATTGGCAAAGGGATATTTGGAAGCCCTTAGAGGGCTATGGTGAAAAAGGAAATATCGTCCGTTCAAAACTGGAAAGAAGCTTTCTGAGAAACTGCTCTGTGTTCTCTTAATTCATCTCACAGAGTTACATCTTTCCCTTCAAGAAGTCTTTCGCTAAGGCTGTTCTTGTGGAATTGGCAAAGGGATATTTGGATCCCCATAGAGGCCTATGGTGAAAATGGAAATATCTTCCGTTCAAAACTGGAAAGAAGCTTTCTGAGAAACTGCTCTGTGTTCTGTTAATTCATCTCACCGAGTTACATGTTTCCCTTCAAGAAGCCTTTCGCTAAGGCTGTTCTTGTGGAATTGGCAAAGGGATATTTGGAAGCCCATAGAGGGGTACGGTGAAAAAGGAAATATCTTCCGTTCAAAACTGGAAAGAAGCTTTCTGAGAAACTGCTCTGTGTTCTGTTAATTCATCTCACAGAGTTACATCTTTCCCTTCAAGTAGCCTTTCGCTAAGTCTTTTCTTGTGGAATTGGCAAAGGGATATTTTGAAGCCCATAGAGGGCTACGGTGAAAAAGGAAATATCCTCCGTTCAAAACTGGAAAGAATCTTTCTGAGAAACTGCTCTCTGTTCTCTTAATTCATGTCACAGAGTTACATCTTTCCCTTCAAGAAGCCTTTCGCTAAGGCTGTTCCTGTGGAATTGGCAAAGGGATATTTGGAAGCCCATAGAGGGCTATGGTGAAAAAGGAAATATCTTCCGTTCAAAACTGGAAAGAAGCTTTCTGAGAAACTGCTCTGTGTTCTGTTAATTCATCTCACAGAGTTACATATTTCCCTTCAAGAAGCCTTTCGCTAAGGCTGTTCCTGTGGAATTGGCAAAGGGATATTTGGAAGCCCATAGAGGGCTATGGTGAAAAAGGAAATATCTTCCGTTCAGAACTGGAAGGAAGCTTTCTGAGAAACTGCTCTGTGTTCTGTTAATTCATCTCACAGAGTTACATATTTCCCTTCAAGAAGCCTTTCGCTAAGGCTGTTCTTGGGGAATTGGCAAAGGGATATTTGGAAACCCATAGAAGGCTATGGTGAAAAAGGAAATATCTTCCGTTCAAAACTGGAAAGAAGCTTTCTGAGAAACTGCTCTGTGTTCTCTTAATTCATCTCACAGAGTTACATCTTTCCCTTCAAGAAGCCTTTCGCTAAGGCTGTTCTTGTGGAATTGGCAAAGGGATATTTGGAAGCCCATAGAGGGCTATGGTGAAAAAGGAAATATCTTCCGTTCAAAAGTGGAAAGAAACTTTCTGAGAAACTGCTCTGTGTTCTGTTAATTCATCTCACAGAGTTACATCTTTCCCTTCAGGAAGCCTTTCGCTAAGGCTGTTCTTGAGGAATTGGCAAAGTGATATTTGGAAGCCCTTAGAGGGCTATGGTGAAAAAGGAAATATCTTCCGTTCAAAACTGGAAAGAAGCTTTCTGAGAAACTGCTCTGTGTTCTGTTAATTCATCTCACAGAGTTACATCTTTCACTTCAAGAAGCCTTTCGCTAAGGCTGTTCTTGTGGAATTGGCAAAGGGATATTTGGAAGCCCATAGAGGGCTATGGTGAAAAAGGAAATATCTTCCGTTCAAAACTGGAAAGAAACTTTCTGAGAAACTGCTCTGTGTTCTCTTAATTCATCTCACAGAGTTACATCTTTTCCTTCAAGAAGCCTTTCGCTAAGGCTGTTCTTGTGGAAATGGCAAAGGGATATTTGGAAACACATAGAGGGCTGTGGTGAAAAAGGAAATATCTTCCGTTCAAAACTGGAAAGAAGCTTTCTGAGAAACTGCTCTGTGTTCTGTTAATTCATCTCACAGAGTTACATCTTTCCCTTCAAGAAGCCTTTCGCTAAGGCTGTTCTTGTGGAATTGGCAAAGGGATATTTGGAAGCCCATAGAGGGCTATGGTGAAGAAGGAAATATCTTCCGTTTAAAACTGGAAAGAAGCTTTCTGAGAAACTGCTCTGTGTTCTCTTTATTCATCTCACAGAGTTACATCTTTCCCTTCAAGAAGCCTTTCGCTAAGGCTGTTCTTGGGGAATTGGCAAAGGGATATTTGGAAGCCCATAGAGGGCTATGGTGAAAAAGGAAATATCTTCCGTTCAAAACTGGAAAGAAGCTTTCGGAGAAACTGCTCTGTGTTCTGTTAATTCATCGCACAGAGTTACATCTTTCCCTTCAACAAGCCTTTCGCTAACGCTGTTCTTAAGGAATTGGCAAAGTGATATTTGGAAGCCCATAGAGGGATATGGTGAAAAAGGAAATATCTTCCGTTCAAAACTGGAAAAAAGCTTTCTGAGAAACTGCTCTGTGTTCTGTTAATTCATCTCACAGAGTTATATCTTTCCCTTCAAGAAGCCTTTCGCTAAGGCTGTTCTTGTGGAATTGGCAAAGTGATATTTGGAAGCCCATAGAGGGCTATGGTGAAAAAGGAAATATCTTCCGTTCAAAACTGGAAAGAAGCTTTCTGAGAAACTGCTCTGTGTTCTGTTAATTCATCTCACAGAGTTACATCTTTCCCTTCAAGAAGCCTTTCGTTAAAGCGGTTCTTGTGGAATTGGCAAAGGGATATTTGGAAGCCGATAGAGGGCTATGGTGAAATGGAAATATCTTCCGTTCAAAACTGGAAGGAAGCTTTCTGAGAAACTGCTCTGTGTTCTGTTAATTCATCTCACAGAGTTACATCTTTCCCTTCAAGAAGCCTTTCGCTAAGGCTGTTCTTGTGGAATTGGCAAAGGGATGTTTGGAAGCCCATAGAGGGCTATGGTGAAAAAGGAAATATCTTCCGTTCAAAACTGGAAAGAAGCTTTCTGAGAAACTGCTCTGTGTTCTCTTAATTCATCTCACAGAGTTACATCTTTCCCTTCAAGAAGCCTTTCGCTAAGGCTGTTCTTGTGGAATTGGCAAAGGGATATTTGGAAGCCCGTAGAGGGCTATGGTGAAAAAGGAAATATCTTCCGTTCAAAACTGGAAAGAAGCTTTCTGAGAAACTGCTCTGTGTTCTGTTAATTCATCTCACAGAGTTTCATCTTTCCCTTCAAGAAGCCTTTCGCTGAGGCTGTTCTTGTGGAATTGGCAAAGGGATATTTGGAAGCCCATAGTGGGCTATGGTGAAAAAGGAAATATCTTCCGTTCAAAACTGGAAAGAAGCTTTCTGAGAAACTGCTCTGTGTTCTCTTAATTCATCTCACCGATTTACATCTTTCCCTTCAACAAGCCTTTTGCTAAGGCTATTCTTGGGGAATTGGCAAAGGGATATTTGGAAGCCCATAGAGGGCTATGGTGAAAAAGGAAATATCTTCCTTTCAAAACTGGAAAGAAGCTTTCTGAGAAACTGCTCTGTGTTCTGTTAATTCATCCCACAGAGTTACATTTTCCCCTTCAAGAAGCCTTTCGCTAAGGCTCTTCTTGCGGAATTGGCAAAGGGATATTTGGAAGCCCCTAGAGGGCTATGGTGAAAAAGGAAATATCTTACGTTCAGAACTGGAAGGAAGTTTTCTGAGAAACTGCTCTGTGTTCTGTTAATTCATCTCACAGAGTTACATCTTTCCCTTCAAAAAGCCTTTCGCTAAGGCTATTCTTGTGGAATTGGCAAAGGGATATTTGGAAGCCCATAGAGGGCTATGGTGAAAAAGGAAATATCTTCAGTTCAAAAGTGGAAAGAAGCTTTCTGAGAAACTGCTCTGTGTTCTCTTCATTCATCTCACAGAGTTACATCTTTCCCTTCAAGAAGCCTTTCGCTAAGGCTGTTTTTCTGGAATTGGCAAAGGGATATTTGGAAGCCCATAGAGGGCTATGGTGAAAAAGGAAATATCTTCAGTTCAAAAGTGGAAAGAAGCTTTCGGAGAAACTGCTCGGTGTTCTGTTAGTTCATCTCACAGAGTTACATCTTTCCCTTCAAGAAGCCTTTCGCTAAGGCTGTTCTTGTGGAATTGGCAAAGGGATATTTGGAAGCCCTTAGAGGCCTATGGTGAAAAAGGAAATATCTTCCGTTCAAAACTGGAAAGAAGCTTTCTGAGAAACTGCTCTGTGTTCTGTTAATTCATCTCACAGAGTTACATCTTTCCCTTCAAGAAGCCTTTCGCTAAGGCTGTTCTTGTGGAATTGTCAAAGGGATATTTGGAAGCCCATAGAGGGCTATGGTGAAAAAGGAAATATCTTCCGTTCAAAACTGGAAAGAAGCTTTCTGAGAAACTGCTCTGTGTTCTGTTAATTCATCTCACCGAGTTACATCTTTCCCTTCAAGAAGCCTTTCGCTAAGGCTGTTATTGTGGAATTGGCAAAGGGATATTTGGAAGCCCATAGAGGGCTATTTTGAAAAAGGAAATATCTTCCGTTCAAAACTGGAAAGAAGCTTTCTGAGAAACTGCTCTCTGTTCTGTTAATTCATCTCACAGAGTTACATCTTTCCCTTCAACAAGCCTTTCGCTAAGGCTGTTCTTGAGGATTTGGCAAAGTGATATTTGGAACCCCTTAGAGGGCTACGGTGAAAAAGGAAATATCTTCCGTTCAAAACTGGGAAGAAGCTTTCTGAGAAACTGCTCTGTGTTCTGTTAATTCCTCTCACAGAGTTACATCTTTCCCTTCAAGAAGCCTTTCGCTAAGGCTGTTCTTGTGGAATTGGCAAAGGGATATTTGGAAGCCCAAAGAGGGCTACGGTGAAAAAGGAAATATCTTCCATTCAAAAATGGAAAGAAGCTTTCAGAGAAACTGCTCTGTGTTCTGTTAATTCATCTCACAGAGTTACATCTTTCCCTTCAAGAAGCCTTTCGCTAAGGCTGTTCTTGTGGAATTGGCAAAGGGATATTTGGAAGCCCTTAGAGGGCTATGGTGAAAAAGGAAATAACTTCCGTTCAAAAGTGGAAAGAAGCTTTCTGAGAAACTGCTCTGTGTTCCCTTTATTCATCTCGCAGAGTTACATCTTTCCCTTCAAGAAGCCTTTCGCTAAGGCTGTTCTTGTGGAATTGGCAAAGGGATATTTGGAAGCCCATAGAGGGCTATGGTGAAAAAGGAAATATCTTCCGTTCAAAACTGGAAAGAAGCTTTCTGAGAAACTGCTCTGTGTTCTGTTAATTCATCTCACAGAGTTACATCTTTCCCTTCCAGAATCCTTTCGCTAAGGCGGTTCTTGTGTAATTGGCAAAGGGATATTTGGAAGCCCATAGATGGCTATGGTGAAAAAGGAAATATCTTCCGTTCAAAACTGGAAAGAAGCTTTCTGAGAAACTACTCTGTGTTCTCTTAATTCATCTCACAGAGTTACATCTTACCCTTCAAGAAGCCTTTCGCTAAGGCTGTTCTTGTGGAATTGGCAAAGGGATATTTGGAAGCCCATAGAGGGCTATGGTGAAAAAGGAAATATCCTCCGTTCAAAACCGGTAAGAAGCTTTCTGAGAAACTGCTCTGTGTTCTCTTAATTCATCTCACAGAGTTACATCTTTCCCTTCAAGAAGCCTTTCGCTAAGGCTGTTCTTGTGGAATTGGCAAAGGGATATTTGCAAGCCAATAGAGGGCTATGGTGAAAAAGGAAATATCTTCCGTTCAAACGTGGAAAGAAGCTTTCTGAGAAACTGCTCTGTGTTCTGTTAATTCATCTCACAGAGTTACATCTTTCCCTTCAGGAAGCCTTTCGCTAAGGCTGTTCTTGTGGAGTGGGCAAAGGGATATTTGGAAGCAAACAGAGGGCTATGGTGAAAAAGGAAATATCTTCCGTTCAAAACTGGAAAGAAGCTTTCTGAGAAACTGCTCTGTGTTCTCTTAATTCATCTCACAGAGTTACATCTTTCCCTTCAAGAAGCCTTTCGCTAAGGCTGTTCTTCTGGGATTGGCAAAGGGATATTTGGAACCCCTAGAGGGCTATGGTGAAAAAGGAAATATCTTCAGTTCAAAAGTGGAAAGAAGCTTTCGGAGAAACTGCTCGGTGCTCTGTTAATTCATCTCACAGAGTTACATCTTTCCCTTCAAGAAGCCTTTCGCTAAGGCTGTTCCTGTGGAATTGGCAAAGGGATATTTGGAAGCCCATAGAGGGCTATGGTGAAAAAGGAAATATCTTCCGTTCAAAACTGGAAAGAAGCTTTCTGAGAAACTGCTCTGTGTTCTGTTAATTCATCTCACAGAGTTACATATTTCCCTTCAAGAAGCCTTTCGCTAAGGCTGTTCCTGTGGAATTGGCAAAGGGATATTTGGAAGCCCATAGAGGGCTATGGTGAAAAAGGAAATATCTTCCGTTCAGAACTGGAAGGAAGCTTTCTGAGAAACTGCTCTGTGTTCTGTTAATTCATCTCACAGAGTTACATATTTCCCTTCAAGAAGCCTTTCGCTAAGGCTGTTCTTGGGGAATTGGCAAAGGGATATTTGGAAACCCATAGAAGGCTATGGTGAAAAAGGAAATATCTTCCGTTCAAAACTGGAAAGAAGCTTTCTGAGAAACTGCTCTGTGTTCTCTTAATTCATCTCACAGAGTTACATCTTTCCCTTCAAGAAGCCTTTCCCTAAGGCTGTTCTTGTGGAATTGGCAAAGGGATATTTGGAAGCCCATAGAGGGCTATGGTGAAAAAGGAAATATCTTCCGTTCAAAAGTGGAAAGAAACTTTCTGAGAAACTGCTCTGTGTTCTGTTAATTCATCTCACAGAGTTACATCTTTCCCTTCAGGAAGCCTTTCGCTAAGGCTGTTCTTGAGGAATTGGCAAAGTGATATTTGGAAGCCCTTAGAGGGCTATGGTGAAAAAGGAAATATCTTCCGTTCAAAACTGGAAAGAAGCTTTCTGAGAAACTGCTCTGTGTTCTGTTAATTCATCTCACAGAGTTACATCTTTCACTTCAAGAAGCCTTTCGCTAAGGCTGTTCTTGTGGAATTGGCAAAGGGATATTTGGAAGCCCATAGAGGGCTATGGTGAAAAAGGAAATATCTTCCGTTCAAAACTGGAAAGAAGCTTTCTGAGAAACTGCTCTGTGTTCTCTTAATTCATCTCACAGAGTTACATCTTTCCCTTCAAGAAGCCTTTCGCTAAGGCTGTTCTTGTGGAATTGGCAAAGGGATATTTGGAAGCCCGTAGAGGGCTATGGTGAAAAAGGAAATATCTTCCGTTCAAAACTGGAAAGAAGCTTTCTGAGAAACTGCTCTGTGTTCTGTTAATTCATCTCACAGAGTTTCATCTTTCCCTTCAAGAAGCCTTTCGCTGAGGCTGTTCTTGTGGAATTGGTAAAGGGATATTTGGAAGCCCATAGTGGGCTATGGTGAAAAAGGAAATATCTTCCGTTCAAAACTGGAAAGAAGCTTTCTGAGAAACTGCTCTGTGTTCCCTTAATTCATCTCACCGATTTACATCTTTCCCTTCAACAAGCCTTTTGCTAAGGCTATTCTTGGGGAATTGGCAAAGGGATATTTGGAAGCCCATAGAGGGCTATGGTGAAAAAGGAAATATCTTCCTTTCAAAACTGGAAAGAAGCTTTCTGAGAAACTGCTCTGTGTTCTGTTAATTCATCCCACAGAGTTACATTTTCCCCTTCAAGAAGCCTTTCGCTAAGGCTCTTCTTGCGGAATTGGCAAAGGGATATTTGGAAGCCCCTAGAGGGCTATGGTGAAAAAGGAAATATCTTACGTTCAGAACTGGAAGGAAGTTTTCTGAGAAACTGCTCTGTGTTCTGTTAATTCATCTCACAGAGTTACATCTTTCCCTTCAAAAAGCCTTTCGCTAAGGCTATTCTTGTGGAATTGGCAAAGGGATATTTGGAAGCCCATAGAGGGCTATGGTGAAAAAGGAAATATCTTCAGTTCAAAAGTGGAAAGAAGCTTTCTGAGAAACTGCTCTGTGTTCTCTTCATTCATCTCACAGAGTTACATCTTTCCCTTCAAGAAGCCTTTCGCTAAGGCTGTTTTTCTGGAATTGGCAAAGGGATATTTGGAAGCCCATAGAGGGCTATGGTGAAAAAGGAAATATCTTCAGTTCAAAAGTGGAAAGAAGCTTTCGGAGAAACTGCTCGGTGTTCTGTTAGTTCATCTCACAGAGTTACATCTTTCCCTTCAAGAAGCCTTTCGCTAAGGCTGTTCTTGTGGAATTGGCAAAGGGATATTTGGAAGCCCTTAGAGGCCTATGGTGAAAAAGGAAATATCTTCCGTTCAAAACTGGAAAGAAGCTTTCTGAGAAACTGCTCTGTGTTCTGTTAATTCATCTCACAGAGTTACATCTTTCCCTTCAAGAAGCCTTTCGCTAAGGCTGTTCTTGTGGAATTGTCAAAGGGATATTTGGAAGCCCATAGAGGGCTATGGTGAAAAAGGAAATATCTTCCTTTCAAAACTGGAAAGAAGCTTTCTGAGAAACTGCTCTGTGTTCTGTTAATTCATCTCACCGAGTTACATCTTTCCCTTCAAGAAGCCTTTCGCTAAGGCTGTTATTGTGGAATTGGCAAAGGGATATTTGGAAGCCCATAGAGGGCTATTTTGAAAAAGGAAATATCTTCCGTTCAAAACTGGAAAGAAGCTTTCTGAGAAACTGCTCTCTGTTCTGTTAATTCATCTCACAGAGTTACATCTTTCCCTTCAACAAGCCTTTCGCTAAGGCTGTTCTTGAGGATTTGGCAAAGTGATATTTGGAACCCCTTAGAGGGCTACGGTGAAAAAGGAAATATCTTCCGTTCAAAACTGGGAAGAAGCTTTCTGAGAAACTGCTCTGTGTTCTGTTAATTCCTCTCACAGAGTTACATCTTTCCCTTCAAGAAGCCTTTCGCTAAGGCTGTTCTTGTGGAATTGGCAAAGGGATATTTGGAAGCCCAAAGAGGGCTACGGTGAAAAAGGAAATATCTTCCATTCAAAAATGGAAAGAAGCTTTCAGAGAAACTGCTCTGTGTTCTGTTAATTCATCTCACAGAGTTACATCTTTCCCTTCAAGAAGCCTTTCGCTAAGGCTGTTCTTGTGGAATTGGCAAAGGGATATTTGGAAGCCCTTAGAGGGCTATGGTGAAAAAGGAAATAACTTCCGTTCAAAACTGGAAAGAAGCTTTCTGAGAAACTGCTCTGTGTTCCCTTTATTCATCTCGCAGAGTTACATCTTTCCCTTCAAGAAACCTTTCGCTAAGGCTGTTCTTGTGGAATTGGCAAAGGGATATTTGGAAGCCCATAGAGGGCTATGGTGAAAAAGGAAATATCTTCCGTTCAAAACTGGAAAGAAGCTTTCTGAGAAACTGCTCTGTGTTCTGTTAATTCATCTCACAGAGTTACATCTTTCCCTTCCAGAATCCTTTCGCTAAGGCGGTTCTTGTGTAATTGGCAAAGGGATATTTGGAAGCCCATAGATGGCTATGGTGAAAAAGGAAATATCTTCCGTTCAAAACTGGAAAGAAGCTTTCTGAGAAACTACTCTGTGTTCTCTTAATTCATCTCACAGAGTTACATCTTACCCTTCAAGAAGCCTTTCGCTAAGGCTGTTCTTGTGGAATTGGCAAAGGGATATTTGGAAGCCCATAGAGGGCTATGGTGAAAAAGGAAATATCCTCCGTTCAAAACCGGTAAGAAGCTTTCTGAGAAACTGCTCTGTGTTCTCTTAATTCATCTCACAGAGTTACATCTTTCCCTTCAAGAAGCCTTTCGCTAAGGCTGTTCTTGTGGAATTGGCAAAGGGATATTTGCAAGCCAATAGAGGGCTATGGTGAAAAAGGAAATATCTTCCGTTCAAACGTGCAAAGAAGCTTTCTGAGAAACTGCTCTGTGTTCTGTTAATTCATCTCACAGAGTTACATCTTTCCCTTCAGGAAGCCTTTCGCTAAGGCTGTTCTTGTGGAGTGGGCAAAGGGATATTTGGAAGCAAACAGAGGGCTATGCTGAAAAAGGAAATATCTTCCGTTCAAAACTGGAAAGAAGCTTTCTGAGAAACTGCTCTGTGTTCTCTTAATTCATCTCACAGAGTTACATCTTTCCCTTCAAGAAGCCTTTCGCTAAGGCTGTTCTTCTGGGATTGGCAAAGGGATATTTGGAACCCCTAGAGGGCTATGGTGAAAAAGGAAATATCTTCAGTTCAAAAGTGGAAAGAAGCTTTCGGAGAAACTGCTCGGTGCTCTGTTAATTCATCTCACAGAGTTACATCTTTCCCTTCAAGAAGCCTTTCGCTAAGGCTGTTCTTGTGGAATTGGCAAAGGGATATTTGGAAGCCCTTAGAGGCCTATGGTGAAAAAGGAAATATCTTCCTTTCAAAACTGGAAAGAAGCTTTCTGAGAAACTGCTCTGTGTTCTGTTCATTCATCTCACAGAGTTACATCTTTCCCTTCAAGAAGCCTTTCGCTAAGGCTGTTCTTGTGGAAATGGCAAAGGGATATTTGGAAACACATAGAGGGCTATGGTGAAAAAGGAAATATCTTCCGTTCAAAACCGGAAAGAAGCTTTCTGAGAAACTGCTCTGTGTTTTCTTAATTCATCTCACAGAGTTACATCTTTCCCTTCAAGTAGCCTTTCGCTAAGGCTGTTCCTGTGGAATTGGCAAAGGGATATTTGGAATCCCTTAGAGTTCTATGGTGAAAAAGGAAATATCTTCCGTTCAAAAATGGAAAGAAGCTTTCTGAGAAACTGCTCTGTGTTCTGTTAATTCATCTCACAGAGTTACATCTTTCCCTTCAACAAGCCTTTCGCTAAGGCTGTTCTTGAGGAATTGGTAAAGTGATATTTGGAAGCCCATAGAGGGATATGGTGAAAAAGGAAATATCTTCCGTTCAAAACTGGAAAGAAGCTTTCTGAGAAACTGCTCTGTGTTCTGTTAATTCATCTCAAAGAGTTACATCTTTCCCTTCAAGAAGCCTTTCGCTAAGCCTGTTCTTGTGGAATTGGCAAAGGGATATTTGGAAGCCCTTAGAGGGCTATGGTGAAAAAGGAAATATCGTCCGTTCAAAACTGGAAAGAAGCTTTCTGAGAAACTGCTCTGTGTTCTCTTAATTCATCTCACAGAGTTACATCTTTCCCTTCAAGAAGTCTTTCGCTAAGGCTGTTCTTGTGGAATTGGCAAAGGGATATTTGGAACCCCATGGAGGCCTATGGTGAAAATGGAAATATCTTAAGTTCAAAACTGGAAAGAAGCTTTCTGAGAAACTGCTCTGTGTTCTGTTAATTCATCTCACCGAGTTACATGTTTCCCTTCAAGAAGCCTTTCGCTAAGGCTGTTCTTGTGGAATTGGCAAAGGGATATTTGGAAGCCCATAGAGGGGTACGGTGAAAAAGGAAATATCTTCCGTTCAAAACTGGAAAGAAGCTTTCTGAGAAACTGCTCTGTGTTCTGTTAATTCATCTCACAGAGTTACATCTTTCCCTTCAAGTAGCCTTTCGCTAAGTCTTTTCTTGTGGAATTGGCAAAGGGATATTTTGAAGCCCATAGAGGGCTACGGTGAAAAAGGAAATATCCTCCGTTCAAAACTGGAAAGAATCTTTCTGAGAAACTGCTCTCTGTTCTCTTAATTCATGTCACAGAGTTACATCTTTCCCTTCAAGAAGCCTTTCGCTAAGGCTGTTCCTGTGGAATTGGCAAAGGGATATTTGGAAGCCCATAGAGGGCTATGGTGAAAAAGGAAATATCTTCCGTTCAGAACTGGAAGGAAGCTTTCTGAGAAACTGCTCTGTGTTCTGTTAATTCATCTCACAGAGTTACATATTTCCCTTCAAGAAGCCTTTCGCTAAGGCTGTTCTTGGGGAATTGGCAAAGGGATATTTGGAAACCCGTAGAAGGCTATGGTGAAAAAGGAAATATCTTCCGTTCAAAACTGGAAAGAAGCTTTCTGAGAAACTGCTCTGTGTTCTCTTAATTCATCTCACAGAGTTACATCTTTCCCTTCAAGAAGCCTTTCGCTAAGGCTGTTCTTGTGGAATTGGCAAAGGGATATTTGGAAGCCCATAGAGGGCTATGGTGAAAAAGGAAATATCTTCCGTTCAAAAGTGGAAAGAAACTTTCTGAGAAACTGCTCTGTGTTCTGTTAATTCATCTCACAGAGTTACATCTTTCCCTTCAGGAAGCCTTTCGCTAAGGCTGTTCTTGAGGAATTGGCAAAGTGATATTTGGAAGCCCTTAGAGGGCTATGGTGAAAAAGGAAATATCTTCCGTTCAAAACTGGAAAGAAGCTTTCTGAGAAACTGCTCGGTGTTCTGTTAATTCATCTCACAGAGTTACATCTTTCCCTTCAAGAAGCCTTTCGCTAAGCCTGTTCTTGTGGAATTGGCAGAGGGATATTTGGAAGCCCTTAGAGGGCTATGGTGAAAAAGGAAATATCGTCCGTTCAAAACTGGAAAGAAGCTTTCTGAGAAACTGCTCTGTGTTCTGTTAATTCATCTCACAGAGTTACATTTTCCATTCAAGTAGCCTTTCGCTAAGTCTGTTCTTGTGGAATTGGCAATGGGATATTTGGAAGAACATAGAGGGCTACGGTGAAAAAAGGAAATATCCTCCGTTCAAAACTGGAAAGAATCTTTCTGAGAAACTGCTCTGTGTTCTGTTAATTCATCTCACAGAGTTACATCTTTCCCTTCAAAAAGCCTTTCGCTAAGACTATTCTTGTGGAATTGGCAAAGGGATATTTGGAAGCCCATAGAGCGCTATGGTGAAAAAGGAAATATCTTCCGTTCAAAACTGGAAAGAAGCTTTCTGAGAAACTGCTCTGTGTTCTGTTAATTCATCTCACAGAGTTACATCTTTCCCTTCCAGAATCCTTTGGCTAAGGCGGTTCTTGTGTAATTGGCAAAGGGATATTTGGAAGCCCATAGATGGCTATGGTGAAAAAGGAAATATCTTCCGTTCAAAACTGGAAAGACGCTTTCTGAGAAACTGCTCTGTGTTCTGTTAATTCATCTGACAGAGTTATATCTTTCCCTTCAAGAAGCCTTTCGCTAAGGCTGTTCTTGTGGAATTGGCAAAGGGATATTTGGAAGCCCATAGAGGGCTATGGTGAAAAAGGAAATATCCTCCGTTCAAAACTGGTAAGAAGCTTTCTGAGAAACTGCTCTGTGTTCTCTTAATTCATCTCACAGAGTTACATCTTTCCCTTCAAGAAGCCTTTCGCTAAGGCTGTTCTTGTGGAATTGGCAAAGGGATATTTGCAAGCCAATAGAGGGATATGGTTAAAAAGGAAATATCTTCCGTTCAAAAGTGGAAAGAAACTTTCTGAGAAACTGCTCTGTGTTCTGTTAATTAATCTCACACAGTTACATCTTTCCCTTGAAAAAGCCTTTCGCTAAGGCTATTCTTGTGGAATTGGCAAAGGGATATTTGGAAGCCCATAGAGGGCTATGATGAAAAAGGAAATATCTTCCGTTCAAAACTGGAAAGAAGCTTTCTGAGAAACTACTCTGTGTTCTGTTAATTCATGTCACAGAGTTACATCTTTCCCTTCAAGAAGCCTTTCGCTAAGGCGGTTCCTGTGGAATTGGCAAAGGGATATTTGGAAGCCCATAGAGGGCTACGGTGAAAAAGGAAATATCTCCCGTTCAAAACTGGAAAGAAGCTTTCTGAGAAACTGCGCTGTGTTCTGTTAATTCATCTCACAGAGTTACATCTTTCCCTTCAAGAAGCCTTTCGCTAAGGCTGTTCTTGTGGAATTGGGAAAGGGATATTTGGAAGCCCACAGAGGGCTATGGTGAAAAAGGAAATATCTTCCGTTCAAAACTGGAAAGAAGCTTTCTGAGAAACTGCTCTGTGTTCTCTTAATTCATCTCACAGAGTTACATCTTTCCTTTCAAGAAGCCTTTCGCTAAGGCTGTTCTTCTGGGATTGGCAAAGGGATATTTGGAAGCCCATAGAGGGCTATGGTGAAAAAGGAAATATCTTCAGTTCAAAAGTGGAAAGAAGCTTTCGGAGAAACTGCTCGGTGTTCTGTTAATTCATCTCACAGAGGTACATCTTTCCCTTCAAGAAGCCTTTCGCTAAGGCTGTTCTTGTGGAATTGGCAAAGGGATATTTGGAAGCCCTTAGAGGCCTATGGTGAAAAAGGAAATATCTTCCTTTAAAAACTGGAAAGAAGCTTTCTGAGAAACTGCTCTGTGTTCTGTTCATTCATCTCACAGAGTTACATCTTTCCCTTCAAGAAGCCTTTCGCTAAGGCTGTTCTTGTGGAATTGTCAAAGGGATATTTGGAAGCCCATAGAGGGCTATGGTGAAAAAGGAAATATCTTCCGTTCAAAACTGGAAAGAAGCTTTCTGAGAAACTGCTCTGTGTTCTGTTAATTCATCTCACCGAGTTACATCTTTCCCTTCAAGAAGCCTTTCGCTAAGGCTGTTATTGTGGAATTGGCAAAGGGATATTTGGAAGCCCATAGAGGGCTATTTTGAAAAAGGAAATATCTTCCGTTCAAAACTGGAAAGAAGCTTTCTGAGAAACTGCTCTGTGTTCTGTTAATTCATCTCACAGAGTTACATCTTTCACTTCAAGAAGCCTTTCGCTAAGGCTGTTCTTGTGGAATTGGCAAAGGGATATTTGGAAGCCCATAGAGGGCTATGGTGAAAAAGGAAATATCTTCCGTTCAAAACTGGAAAGAAGCTTTCTGAGAATCTGCTCTGTGTTCTCTTAATTCATCTCACAGAGTTACATCTTTTCCTTCAAGAAGCCTTTCGCTAAGGCTGTTCTTGTGGAAATGGCAAAGGGATATTTGAAAACACATAGAGGGCTAGGGTGAAAAAGGAAGTATCTTCCGTTCAAAAATGGAAAGAAGCTTTCTGAGAAACTGCTCTGTGTTCTGTTAATTCATCTCACAGAGTTACATCTTTCCCTTCAACAAGCCTTTCGCTAAGGCTGTTCTTGAGGAATTGGCAAAGTGATATTTGGAAGCCCATAGAGGGATATGGTGAAAAAGGATATATCTTCCGTTCAAAACTGGAAAGAAGCTTTCTGAGAAACTGCTCTGTGTTCTGTTAATTCATCTCACAGAGTTACATCTTTCACTTCAAGACGCCTTTCGCTAAGCCTGTTCTTGTGGAATTGGCAAAGGGATATTTGGAAGCCCTTAGAGGGCTATGGTGAAAAAGGAAATATCGTCCGTTCAAAACTGGAAAGAAGCTTTCTGAGAAACTGCTCTGTGTTCTCTTAATTCATCTCACAGAGTTACATCTTTCCCTTCAAGAAGCCTTTCGCTAAGGCTGTTCTTGTGGAATTGGCAAAGGGATATTTGGAAGCCCATAGAGGCCTATGGTGAAAAAGGAAATATCTTCCGTTCAAAACTGGAAAGAAGCTTTCTGAGAAACTGCTCTGTGTTCTGTTCATTCATCTCACCGAGTTACATCTTTCCCTTCAAGAAGCCTTTCGCTAAGGCTGTTCTTCTGGAATTGGCAAAGGGATATTTGGAAGCCCATAGAGGGCTACGGTGAAAAAGGAAATATCTTCCGTTCAAAAATGGAAAGAAGCTTTCTGAGAAACTGCTCTGTGTTCTGTTAATTCATCTCACAGAGTTACATCTTTCCCTTCAAGTAGCCTTTCGGTACGTCTGTTCTTGTGGAATTGGCAAAGGGATATTTTGAAGCCCATAGAGGGCTACGATGAAAAAGGAAATATCCTCCGTTCAAAACTGGAAAGAATCTTTCTGAGAAACTGCTCTGTGTTCTCTTAATTCATCTCACAGAGTTACATCTTTCCCTTCAAGAAGCCTTTCGCTAAGGCTGTTCTTGTGGAATTGGCAAAGGGATATTTGGAAGCCCATAGAGGGATATGGTGAAAGAGGAAATATCTTCCGTTCAAAACTGGAAAGAAGCTTTCTGAGAAACTCCTCTGTGTTCTGTTAATTCATCTCACAGAGTTACATCTTTCCCTTCCAGAATCCTTTCGCTAAGGCGGTTCTTGTGTAATTGGCAAAGGGATTTTTGGAAGCCCATAGATGGCTATGGTGAAAAAGGAAATATCTTCCGTTCAAAACTGGAAAGAAGCTTTCTGAGAAACTGCTCTGTGTTCTGTTAATTCATCTCACAGAGTTACATCTTTCCCTTCAAGAAGCCTTTCGCTAAGGCTGTTCTTGTTGAATTGTCAAAGGGATATTTGGAAGCCCATAGAGGGCTATGGTGAAAAAGGAAATATCTTCCGTTCAAAACTGGAAAGACGCTTTCTGAGAAACTGCTCTGTGTTCTGTTAATTCATCTCACAGAGTTACATCTTTCCCTTCAAGAAGCCTTTCGCTAAGGCTGTTCTTGTGGAATTGGCAAAGGGATATTTGGAAGCCCATAGAGGGCTATGGTGAAAAAGGAATTATCTTCCGTTCAAAACTGGAAAGAAGCTTTCTGAGAAACTGCTCTGTGTTCTCTTAATTCATCTCACAGAGTTACATCTTTTCCTTCAAGAAGCCTTTCGCTAAGGCTGTTCTTGTGGAAATGGCAAAGGGATATTTGGAAACACATAGAGGGCTATGGTGAATAAGGAAATATCTTCCGTTCAAAACTGGAAAGAAGCTTTCTGAGAAACTGCTCTGTGTTTTCTTAATTCATCTCACCGAGTTACATCTTTCCCTTCAAGAAGCCTTTCGCTAAGGCTGTTCTTGTGGAATTGGCAAAGGGATATTTGGAAGCCCATAGAGGGCTACGGTAAAAAAGGAAATATCTTCCGTTCAAAACTGGAAAGAAGCTTTCTGAGAAACTGCACTGTGTTCTGTTAATTCATCTCACAGAGTTACATCTTTCCCTTCAAGTAGCCTTTCGCTAAGTCTGTTCTTGTGGAATTGGCAAAGGGATATTTTGAAGCCCATAGAGGGCTACGGTGAAAAAGGAAATATCTTCCGTTCAAAACTGGAAAGAATCTTTCTGAGAAACTGCTCTGTGTTCTCTTAATTCATCTCACAGAGTTACATCTTTCCCTTCAAGAAGCCTTTCGCTAAGGCTGTTCCTGTGGAATTGGCAAAGGGATATTTGGAAGCCCATAGAGGGCTATGGTGAAAAAGGAAATATCTTCCGTTCCAAAATGGAAAGAAGCTTTCTGAGAAACTGCTCTGTGTTCTGTTAATTCATCTCACAGAGTTACATCTTTCCCTTCAACAAGCCTTTCGCTAAGGCTGTTCTTGTTGAATTGTCAAAGGGATATTTGGAAGCCCATAGAGGGTTATGGTGAAAAAGGAAATATCTTCCGTTCAAAACTGGAAAGACGCTTTCTGAGAAACTGCTCTGTGTTCTGTTAATTCATCTCACAGAGTTACATCTTTCCCTTCAAGAAGCCTTTCGCTAAGGCTGTTCTTTTGGAATTGGCAAAGGGATATTTGGAAGCTCATAGAGGGCTATGGTGAAAAAGGAAATATCCTCCGTTCAAAACTGGTAAGAAGCTTTCTGAGAAACTGCTCTGTGTTCTCTTAATTCATCTCACAGAGTTACATCTTTCCCTTCAAGAAGCCTTTCGCTAAGGCTGTTCTTGTGGAATTGGCAAAGGGATATTTGCAAGCCAATAGAGGGCTATGGTGAAAAAGGAAATATCTTCCGTTCAAAAGTTGAAAGAAGCTTTCTGAGAAACTGCTCTGTGTTCTGTTAATTCATCTCACACAGTTACATCTTTCCCTTGAAAAAGCCTTTCGCTAAGGCTATTCTTGGGGAATTGGCAAAGGGATATTTGGAAGCCCATAGAGGGCTATGGTGAAAAAGGAAATATCTTCCGTTCAAAACTGGAAAGAAGCTTTCTGAGAAACTACTCTGTGTTCTGTTAATTCATCTCACAGAGTTACATCTTTCCCTTCAAGAAGCCTTTCGTAAGGCGGTTCCTGTGGAATTGGCAAAGGGATATTTGGAAGCCCATAGAGGGCTATGGTGAAAAAGGAAATATCTCCCGTTCAAAACTGGAAAGAAGCTTTCTGAGAAACTGCGCTGTGTTCTGTTAATTCATCTCACCGAGTTACATCTTTCCCTTCAAGAAGCCTTTCGCTAAGGCTGTTCTTGTGGAATTGGCAAAGGGATATTTGGAAGCCCATAGAGGGCTACGGTGAAAAAGGAAATATCTTCCGTTCAAAACTGGAAAGAAGGTTTCTGAGAAACTGCTCTGTGTTCTGTTAATTCATCTCACAGAGTTACATCTTTCCCTTCAAGTAGCCTTTCGCTAAGTCTGTTCTTGTGGAATTGGCAAAGGGATATTTTGAAGCCCATAGAGGGCTACGGTGAAAAAGGAAATATCCTCCGTTCAAAACTGGAAAGAATCTTTCTGAGAAACTGCTCTGTGTTCTCTTAATTCATCTCACAGAGTTACATCTTTCCCTTCAAGAAGCCTTTCGCTAAGGCTGTTCCTGTGGAATTGGCAAAGGGATATTTGGAAGCCCATAGGGGGCTATGGTGAAAAAGGAAATATCTTCCGTTCAAAAATTGAAAGAAGCTTTCTGAGAAACTGCTCTGTGTTCTGTTAATTCATCTCACAGAGTTACATCTTTCCCTTCAACAAGCCTTTCGCTAAGGCTGTTCTTGAGGAATTGGCAAAGTGATATTTGGAAGCCCATAGAGGGATATGGTGAAAGAGGAAATATCTTCCGTTCAAAACTGGAAAGAAGCTTTCTGAGAAACTCCTCTGTGTTCTGTTAATTCATCTCACAGAGTTACATCTTTCCCTTCCAGAATCCTTTCGCTAAGGCGGTTCTTGTATAATTGGCAAAGGGATTTTTGGAAGCCCATAGATGGCTATGGTGAAAAAGGAAATATCTTCCGTTCAAAACTGGAAAGAAGCTTTCTGAGAAACTGCTCTGTGTTCTCTTAATTCATCTCACAGAGTTACATCTTTCCCTTCAAGAAGCCTTTCGCTAAGGCTGTTCTTGTTGAATTGTCAAAGGGATATTTGGAAGCCCATAGAGGGCTATGGTGAAAAAGGAAATATCCTCCGTTCAAAACTGGAAAGAATCTTTCTGAGAAACCGCTCTGTGTTCTCTTAATTCATCTCACAGAGTTACATCTTTCCCTTCAAGAAGCCTTTCGCTAAGGCTGTTCCTGTGGAATTGGCAAAGGGATATTTGGAAGCCCATAGAGGGCTATGGTGAAAAAGGAAATATCTTCCGTTCCAAAATGGAAAGAAGCTTTCTGAGAAACTGCTCGGTGTTCTGTTAATTCATCTCACAGAGTTACATCTTTCCCTTCAACAAGCCTTTCGCTAAGGCTGTTCTTGTTGAATTGTCAAAGGGATATTTGGAAGCCCATGGACGGTTATGGTGAAAAAGGAAATATCTTCCGTTCAAAACTGGAAAGACGCTTTCTGAGAAACTGCTCTGTGTTCTCTTCATTCATCTCACAGAGTTACATCTTTCCCTTCAAGAAGCCTTTCGCTAAGGCTGTTCTTGTGGAATTGGCAAAGGGATATTTGGAAGCCCATAGAGGGCTATGGTGAAAAAGGAAATATCTCCCGTTCAAAACTGGAAAGAAGCTTTCTGAGAAACTGCGCTGTGTTCTGTTAATTCATCTCACAGAGTTACTTCTTTCCCTTCAAGAAGCCTTTCGCTAAGGCTGTTCTTGTGGTATTGGCAAAGGGATATTTGGAAGCCCACAGAGGGCTATGGTGAAAAAGGAAATATCTTCCGTTCAAAACTGGAAAGAAGCTTTCTGAGAAACTGCTCTGTGTTCTCTTAATTCATCTCACAGAGTTACATCTTTCCTTTCAAGAAGCCTTTCGCTAAGGCTGTTCTTCTGGGATTGGCAAAGGGATATTTGGAAGCCCTTAGAGGGCTATGGTGAAAAAGGAAATATCTTCAGTTCAAAAGTGGAAAGAAGCTTTCGGAGAAACTGCTCGGTGTTCTGTTAATTCATCTCACAGAGTTACATCTTTCCCTTCAAGAAGCCTTTCGCTAAGGCTGTGCTTGTGGAATTGGCAAAGGGATATTTGGAAGCCCTTAGAGGCCTATGGTGAAAAAGGAAATATCTTCCTTTCAAAACTGGAAAGAAGCTTTCTGAGAAACTGCTCTGTGTTCTCCTCATTCATCTCACAGAGTTACATCTTTCCCTTCAAGAAGCCTTTCGCTAAGGCTGTTATTGTGGAATTGCAAAGGGATATTTGGAAGCCCATAGAGGGCTATTTTGAAAAAGGAAATATCTTCCGTTCAAAACTGGAAAGAAGCTTTCTGAGAAACTGCTCTGTGTTCTGTTAATTCATCTCACCGAGTTACATCTTTCCCTTCAAGAAGCCTTTCGCTAAGGCTGTTATTGTGGAATTGGCAAAGGGATATTTGGAAGCCCATAGAGGGCTATTTTGAAAAAGGAAATATCTTCCGTTCAAAACTGGAAAGAAGCTTTCTGAGAAACTGCTCTGTGTTATGTTAATTCATCTCACAGAGTTACATCTTTCACTTCAAGAAGCCTTTCGCTAAGGCTGTTCTTGTGGAATTGGCAAAGGGATATTTGGAAGCCCATAGAGGGCTATGGTGAAAAAGGAAATATCTTCCGTTCAAAACTGGAAAGAAGCTTTCTGAGAAACTGCTCTGTGTTCTCTTAATTCATCTCACAGAGTTACATCTTTTCCTTCAAGAAGCCTTTCGCTAAGGCTGTTCTTGTGGAAATGGCAAAGGGATATTTGGAAACACATAGAGGGCTATGGTGAAAAAGGAAATATCCTCCGTTCAAAACTGGAAAGAATCTTTCTGAGAAACCGCTCTGTGTTCTCTTAATTCATCTCACAGAGTTACATCTTTCCCTTCAAGAAGCCTTTCGCTAAGGCTGTTCCTGTGGAATTGGCAAAGGGATATTTGGAAGCCCATAGAGGGCTATGGTGAAAAAGGAAATATCTTCCGTTCCAAAATGGAAAGAAGCTTTCTGAGAAACTGCTCGGTGTTCTGTTAATTCATCTCACAGAGTTACATCTTTCCCTTCAACAAGCCTTTCGCTAAGGCTGTTCTTGTTGAATTGTCAAAGGGATATTTGGAAGCCCATAGACGGTTATGGTGAAAAAGGAAATATCTTCCGTTCAAAACTGGAAAGACGCTTTCTGAGAAACTGCTCTGTGTTCTCTTCATTCATCTCACAGAGTTACATCTTTCCCTTCAAGAAGCCTTTCGCTAAGGCTGTTCTTGTGGAATTGGCAAAGGGATATTTGGAAGCCCATAGAGGGCTATGGTGAAAAAGGAAATATCTCCCGTTCAAAACTGGAAAGAAGCTTTCTGAGAAACTGCGCTGTGTTCTGTTAATTCATCTCACAGAGTTACTTCTTTCCCTTCAAGAAGCCTTTCGCTAAGGCTGTTCTTGTGGTATTGGCAAAGGGATATTTGGAAGCCCACAGAGGGCTATGGTGAAAAAGGAAATATCTTCCGTTCAAAACTGGAAAGAAGCTTTCTGAGAAACTGCTCTGTGTTCTCTTAATTCATCTCACAGAGTTACATCTTTCCTTTCAAGAAGCCTTTCGCTAAGGCTGTTCTTCTGCGATTGGCAAAGGGATATTTGGAAGCCCTTAGAGGGCTATGGTGAAAAAGGAAATATCTTCAGTTCAAAAGTGGAAAGAAGCTTTCGGAGAAACTGCTCGGTGTTCTGTTAATTCATCTCACAGAGTTACATCTTTCCCTTCAAGAAGCCTTTCGCTAAGGCTGTGCTTGTGGAATTGGCAAAGGGATATTTGGAAGCCCTTAGAGGCCTATGGTGAAAAAGGAAATATCTTCCTTTCAAAATTGGAAAGAAGCTTTCTGAGAAACTGCTCTGTGTTCTCCTCATTCATCTCACAGAGTTACATCTTTCCCTTCAAGAAGCCTTTCGCTAAGGCTGTTATTGTGGAATTGCAAAGGGATATTTGGAAGCCCATAGAGGGCTATTTTGAAAAAGGAAATATCTTCCGTTCAAAACTGGAAAGAAGCTTTCTGAGAAACTGCTCTGTGTTCTCTTAATTCATCTCACCGAGTTACATCTTTCCCTTCAAGAAGCCTTTCGCTAAGGCTGTTATTGTGGAATTGGCAAAGGGATATTTGGAAGCCCATAGAGGGCTATTTTGAAAAAGGAAATATCTTCCGTTCAAAACTCTAAAGAAGCTTTCTGAGAAACTGCTCTGTGTTATGTTAATTCATCTCACAGAGTTACATCTTGCACTTCAAGAAGCCTTTCGCTAAGGCTGTTCTTGTGGAATTGGCAAAGGGATATTTGGAAGCCCATAGAGGGCTATGGTGAAAAAGGAAATATCTTCCGTTCAAAACTGGAAAGAAGCTTTCTGAGAAACTGCTCTGTGTTCTCTTAATTCATCTCACAGAGTTACATCTTTTCCTTCAAGAAGCCTTTCGCTAAGGCTGTTCTTGTGGAAATGGCAAAGGGATATTTGGAAACACATAGAGGGCTATGGTGAAAAAGGAAATATCTTCCGTTCAAAACTGGAAAGAAGCTTTCTGAGAAACTGCTCTGTGTTTTCTTAATTCATCTCACAGAGTTACATCTTTCCCTTCAAGAAGCCTTTCGCTAAGGCTGTTCCTGTGGAATTGGCAAAGGGATATTTGGAAGCCCATAGAGGGCTATGGTGAAAAGGGAAATATCTTCCGTTCAAAAATGGAAAGAAGCTTTCTGAGAAACTGCTCTGTGTTCTGTTAATTCATCTCACAGAGTTACATCTTTCCCTTCAACAAGCCTTTCGCTAAGGCTGTTCTTGAGGAATTGGCAAAGTGATATTTGGAAGCCCATAGAGGGATATGGTGAAAAAGGAAATATCTTCCGTTCAAAACTGGAAAGAAGCTTTCTGAGAAACTGCTCTGTGTTCTGTTAATTCATCTCACAGAGTTACATCTTTCCCTTCAAGAAGCCTTTCGCTAAGGCTGTTCTTGTGGAATGGGCAAAGGGATGTTTGGAAGCCCATAGAGGGCTATGGTGAAAAAGGAAATATCTTCCGTTCAGAAATTGAAGGAAGCTTTCTGAGAAACTGCTCTGTGTTCTGTTAATTCATCTCACAGAGTTACATCTTTCCCTTCAAGAAGCCTTTCGCTAAGGCTGTTCTTGTGGAATTGGCAAAGGGATATTTGGAAGCCCATAGAGGGCTATGGTGAAAAAGGAAATATCTTCCGTTCAAAAGTGGAAAGAAACTTTCTGAGAAACTGCTCTGTGTTCGGTTAATTCATCTCACAGAGTTACATCTTTCCCTTCAAGAAGCCTTTCGCTAAGTCTGTTCTTGTGGAATTGGCAAAGGGATATTTGTAAGCCCTTAGAGGGCTATGGTGAAAAAGGAAATATCTTCCGTTCAAAACTGGAAAGAAGCTTTCTGAGAAACTGCTCTGTGTTCTCTTAATTCATCTGACAGAGTTACATCTTTCCCTTCAAGAAGCCTTTCGCTAAGGTTGTTCTTGGGGAATTGGCAAAGGGATATTTGGAAGCCCATAGAGGGCTATGGTGAAAAAGGAAATATCTTCCGTTCAAAACTGGAAAGAAGCTTTCGGAGAAACTGCTCTGTATTCTGTTAATTCATCGCACAGAGTTACATCTTTCCCTTCAACAAGCCTTTCGCTAAGGCTGTTCTTAAGGAATTGGCAAAGTGATATTTGGAAGCCCATAGAGGGCTATGGTGAAAAAGGAAATATCTTCCGTTCAAAACTGGAAAGAAGCTTTCTGAGAAACTGCTCTGTGTTCTGTTAATTCATCTCACAGAGTTACATCTTTCCCTTCAAGAAGCCTTTCGCTAAGGCTGTTCTTGTGGAATTGGCAAAGGGATATTTGGAAGCCCATAGAGGGCTATGGTGAAAAAGGAAATATCTTCCGTTCAAAACTGGAAAGAAGCTTTCTGAGAAACTGCTCTGTGTTCTGTTAATTCATCTCACAGAGTTACATCTTTCCCTTCAACAAGCCTTTCGCTAAGGCTGTTCTTGAGGAATTGGCAAAGTGATATTTGGAAGCCCATAGAGGGATATGGTGAAAAAGGAAATATCTTCCGTTCAAAACTGGAAAGAAGCTTTCTGAGAAACTGCTCTGTGTTCTGTTAATTCATCTCACAGAGTTACATCTTTCACTTCAAGAAGCCTTTCGCTAAGCCTGTTCTTGTGGAATTGGCAAAGGGATATTTGGAAGTCCTTAGAGGGCTATGGTGAAAAAGGAAATATCGTCCGTTCAAAACTGGAAAGAAGCTTTCTGAGAAACTGCTCTGTGTTCTCTTAATTCATCTCACAGTGTTACATCTTTCCGTTCAAGAAGCCTTTCGCTAAGGCTGTTCTTGTGGAATTGGCAAAGGGATATTTGGAACCCCATAGAGGCCTATGGTGAAAAAGGAAATATCTTCCGTTCAAAACTGGAAAGAAGCTTTCTGAGAAACTGCTCTGTGTTCTGTTAATTCATCTCACCGAGTTACATCTTTCCCTTCAAGAAGCCTTTCGCTAAGGCTGTTCTTGTGGAAATGGCAAAGGGATATTTGGAAGCCCATAGAGGGCTACGGTGAAAAAGGAAATATCTTCCGTTCAAAACTGGAAAGAAGCTTTCTGAGAAACTGCTCTGTGTTCTGTTAATTCATCTCACAGAGTTACATCTTTCCCTTCAAGTAGCCTTTCGCTAAGTCTGTTCTTGTGGAATTGGCAAAGGGATATTTTGAAGCCCATAGAGGGCTACGGTGAAAAAGGAAATATCCTCCGTTCAAAACTGGAAAGAATCTTTCTGAGAAACTGCTCTGTGTTCTCTTAATTCATCTCACAGAGTTACATCTTTCCCTTCAATAAGCCTTTCGCTAAGGCTGTTCCTGTGGAATTGGCAAAGGGATATTTGGAAGCCCATAGAGGGCTATGGTGAAAAAGGAAATATCTTCCGTTCAAAAATGGAAAGAAGCTTTCTGAGAAACTGCTTTGTGTTCTGTTAATTCATCTCACAGAGTTACATCTTTCCCTTCAAGAAGCCTTTCGCTAAGCCTGTTCTTGTGGAATTGGCAAAGGGTTATTTGGAGGCCCTTAGAGGGCTATGGTGAAAAAGGAAATATCGTCCGTTCAAAACTGGAAAGAAGCTTTCTGAGAAACTGCTCTGTGTTCTCTTAATTCATCTCACAGAGTTACATCTTTCCCTTCAAGAAGCCTTTCGCTAAGGATGTTCTTGTGGAATTGGCAAAGGGATATTTGGAACCCCATAGAGGCCTATGGTGAAAAAGGAAATATCTTCCGTTCAAAACTGGAAAGAAGCTTTCTGAGAAACTGCTCTGTGTTCTGTTAATTCATCTCACCGAGTTACATCTTTCCCTTCAAGAATCCTTTCGCTAAGGCGGTTCTTGTGTAATTGGCAAAGGGATTTTTGGAAGCCCATAGATGGCTATGGTGAAAAAGGAAATATCTTCCGTTCAAAACTGGAAAGAAGCTTTCTGAGAAACTGCTCTGTGTTCTCTTAATTCATCTCACAGAGTTACATCTTTCCCTTCAAGAAGCCTTTCGCTAAGGCTGTTCTTGTTGAATTGTCAAAGGGATATTTGGAAGCCCAGAGAGGGCTATGGTGAAAAAGGAAATATCTTCCGTTCAAAACTGGAAAGACGCTTTCTGAGAAACTGCTCTGTGTTCTGTTAATTCATCTCACAGAGTTACATCTTTCCCTTCAAGAAGCCTTTCGCTAAGGCTGTTCTTGTGGAATTGGCAAAGGGATATTTGGAAGCCCATAGAGGGCTATGGTGAAAAAGGAAATATCCTCCGTTCAAAACTGGTAAGAATCTTTCTGAGAAACTGCTCTGTGTTCTCTTAATTCATCTCACAGAGTTACATCTTTCCCTTCAAGAAGCCTTTCGCTAAGGCTGTTCTTGTGGAATTGGCAAAGGGATATTTGGAAGCCCATAGAGGGCTACGGTAAAAAAGGAAATATCTTCCGTTCAAAACTGGAAAGAAGCTTTCTGAGAAACTGCACTGTGTTCTGTTAATTCATCTCACAGAGTTACATCTTTCCCTTCAAGTAGCCTTTCGCTAAGTCTGTTCTTGTGGAATTGGCAAAGGGATATTTTGAAGCCCATAGAGGGCTACGGTGAAAAAGGAAATATCTTCCGTTCAAAACTGGAAAGAATCTTTCTGAGAAACTGCTCTGTGTTCTCTTAATTCATCTCACAGAGTTACATCTTTCCCTTCAAGAAGCCTTTCGCTAAGGCTGTTCCTGTGGAATTGGAAAAGGGATATTTGGAAGCCCATAGAGGGCTATGGTGAAAAAGGAAATATCTTCCGTTCCAAAACTGGAAAGACGCTTTCTGAGAAACTGCTCTGTGTTCTGTTAATTCATCTCACAGAGTTACATCTTTCCCTTCAAGAAGCCTTTCGCTAAGGCTGTTCTTGTGGAATTGGCAAAGGGATATTTGGAAGCTCATAGAGGGCTATGGTGAAAAAGGAAATATCCTCCGTTCAAAACTGGTAAGAATCTTTCTGAGAAACTGCTCTGTGTTCTCTTAATTCATCTCACAGAGTTACATCTTTCCCTTCAAGAAGCCTTTCGCTAAGGCTGTTCCTGTGGAATTGGCAAAGGGATATTTGGAAGCCCATAGGGGGCTATGGTGAAAAAGGAAATATCTTCCGTTCAAAAATTGAAAGAAGCTTTCTGAGAAACTGCTCTGTGTTCTGTTAATTCATCTCACAGAGTTACATCTTTCCCTTCAACAAGCCTTTCGCTAAGGCTGTTCTTGAGGAATTGGCAAAGTGATATTTGGAAGCCCATAGAGGGATATGGTGAAAGAGGAAATATCTTCCGTTCAAAACTGGAAAGAAGCTTTCTGAGAAACTCCTCTGTGTTCTGTTAATTCATCTCACAGAGTTACATCTTTCCCTTCCAGAATCCTTTCGCTAAGGCGGTTCTTGTATAATTGGCAAAGGGATTTTTGGAAGCCCATAGATGGCTATGGTGAAAAAGGAAATATCTTCCGTTCAAAACTGGAAAGAAGCTTTCTGAGAAACTGCTCTGTGTTCTCTTAATTCATCTCACAGAGTTACATCTTTCCCTTCAAGAAGCCTTTCGCTAAGGCTGTTCTTGTTGAATTGTCAAAGGGATATTTGGAAGCCCATAGAGGGCTATGGTGAAAAAGGAAATATCCTCCGTTCAAAACTGGAAAGAATCTTTCTGAGAAACCGCTCTGTGTTCTCTTAATTCATCTCACAGAGTTACATCTTTCCCTTCAAGAAGCCTTTCGCTAAGGCTGTTCCTGTGGAATTGGCAAAGGGATATTTGGAAGCCCATAGAGGGCTATGGTGAAAAAGGAAATATCTTCCGTTCCAAAATGGAAAGAAGCTTTCTGAGAAACTGCTCGGTGTTCTGTTAATTCATCTCACAGAGTTACATCTTTCCCTTCAACAAGCCTTTCGCTAAGGCTGTTCTTGTTGAATTGTCAAAGGGATATTTGGAAGCCCATAGACGGTTATGGTGAAAAAGGAAATATCTTCCGTTCAAAACTGGAAAGACGCTTTCTGAGAAACTGCTCTGTGTTCTGTTAATTCATCTCACAGAGTTACATCTTTCCCTTCAAGAAGCCTTTCGCTAAGGCTGTTCTTGTGGAATTGGCAAAGGGATATTTGGAAGCCCATAGAGGGCTATGGTGAAAAAGGAAATATCTCCCGTTCAAAACTGGAAAGAAGCTTTCTGAGAAACTGCTCTGTGTTCTGTTAATTCATCTCACAGAGTTACTTCTTTCCCTTCAAGAAGCCTTTCGCTAAGGCTGTTCTTGTGGTATTGGCAAAGGGATATTTGGAAGCCCACAGAGGGCTATGGTGAAAAAGGAAATATCTTCCGTTCAAAACTGGAAAGAAGCTTTCTGAGAAACTGCTCTGTGTTCTCTTAATTCATCTCACAGAGTTACATCTTTCCTTTCAAGAAGCCTTTCGCTAAGGCTGTTCTTCTGGGATTGGCAAAGGGATATTTGGAAGCCCTTAGAGGGCTATGGTGAAAAAGGAAATATCTTCAGTTCAAAAGTGGAAAGAAGCTTTCGGAGAAACTGCTCGGTGTTCTGTTAATTCATCTCACAGAGTTACATCTTTCCCTTCAAGAAGCCTTTCGCTAAGGCTGTGCTTGTGGAATTGGCAAAGAGATATTTGGAAGCCCTTAGAGGCCTATGGTGAAAAAGGAAATATCTTCCTTTCAAAACTGGAAAGAAGCTTTCTGAGAAACTGCTCTGTGTTCTCCTCATTCATCTCACAGAGTTACATCTTTCCCTTCAAGAAGCCTTTCGCTAAGGCTGTTATTGTGGAATTGCAAAGGGATATTTGGAAGCCCATAGAGGGCTATTTTGAAAAAGGAAATATCTTCCGTTCAAAACTGGAAAGAAGCTTTCTGAGAAACTGCTCTGTGTTCTGTTAATTCATCTCACCGAGTTACATCTTTCCCTTCAAGAAGCCTTTCGCTAAGGCTGTTATTGTGGAATTGGCAAAGGGATATTTGGAAGCCCATAGAGGGCTATTTTGAAAAAGGAAATATCTTCCGTTCAAAACTGGAAAGAAGCTTTCTGAGAAACTGCTCTGTGTTCTGTTAATTCATCTCACAGAGTTACATCTTTCACTTCAAGAAGCCTTTCGCTAAGGCTGTTCTTGTGGAATTGGCAAAGGGATATTTGGAAGCCCATTGAAGGCTATGGTGAAAAAGGAAATATCTTCCGTTCAAAACTGGAAAGAAGCTTTCTGAGAAACTGCTCTGTGTTCTCTTAATTCATCTCACAGAGTTACATCTTTTCCTTCAAGAAGCCTTTCGCTAAGGCTGTTCTTGTGGAAATGGCAAAGGGATATTTGGAAACACATAGAGGGCTATGGTGAAAAAGGAAATATCTTCCGTTCAAAACTGGAAAGAAGCTTTCTGAGAAACTGCTCTTTGTTTTCTTAATTCATCTCACAGAGTTACATCTTTCCCTTCAAGAAGCCTTTCGCTAAGGCTGTTCCTGTGGAATTGGCAAAGGGATATTTGGAAGCCCATAGAGGGCTATGGTGAAAAAGGAAATATCTTCCGTTCAAAAATGGAAAGAAGCTTTCTGAGAAACTGCTCTGTGTTCTGTTAATTCATCTCACAGAGTTACATCTTTCCCTTCAACAAGCCTTTCGCTAAGGCTGTTCTTGAGGAATTGGCAAAGTGATATTTGGAAGCCCATAGAGGGATATGGTGAAAAAGGAAATATCTTCCGTTCAAAACTGGAAAGAAGCTTTCTGAGAAACTGCTCTGTGTTCTGTTAATTCATCTCACAGAGTTACATCTTTCCCTTCAAGAAGCCTTTCGCTAAGGCTGTTCTTGTGGAATGGGCAAAGGGATGTTTGGAAGCCCATAGAGGGCTATGGTGAAAAAGGAAATATCTTCCGTTCAGAAATTGAAGGAAGCTTTCTGAGAAACTGCTCTGTGTTCTGTTAATTCATCTCACAGAGTTACATCTTTCCCTTCAAGAAGCCTTTCGCTAAGGCTGTTCTTGTGGAATTGGCAAAGGGATATTTGGAAGCCCATAGAGGGCTATGGTGAAAAAGGAAATATCTTCCGTTCAAAAGTGGAAAGAAACTTTCTGAGAAACTGCTCTGTGTTCTGTTAATTCATCTCACAGAGTTACATCTTTCCCTTCAAGAAGCCTTTCGCTAAGTCTGTTCTTGTGGAATTGGCAAAGGGATATTTGGAAGCCCTTAGAGGGCTATGGTGAAAAAGGAAATATCTTCCGTTCAAAACTGGAAAGAAGCTTTCTGAGAAACTGCTCTGTGTTCTCTTAATTCATCTCACAGAGTTACATCTTTCCCTTCAAGAAGCCTTTCGCTAAGGTTGTTCTTGGGGAATTGGCAAAGGGATATTTGGAAGCCCATAGAGGGCTATGGTGAAAAAGGAAATATCTTCCGTTCAAAACTGGAAAGAAGCTTTCGGAGAAACTGCTCTGTGTTCTGTTAATTCATCGCACAGAGTTACATCTTTCCCTTCAACAAGCCTTTCGCTAAGGCTGTTCTTAAGGAATTGGCAAAGTGATATTTGGAAGCCCATAGAGGGCTATGGTGAAAAAGGAAATATCTTCCGTTTAAAACTGGAAAGAAGCTTTCTGAGAAACTGCTCTGTGTTCTGTTAATTCATCTCACAGAGTTACATCTTTCCCTTCAAGAAGCCTTTCGCTAAGGCTGTTCTTGTGGAATTGGCAAAGGGATATTTGGAAGCCCATAGAGGGCTATGGTGAAAAAGGAAATATCTTCCGTTCAAAACTGGAAAGAAGCTTTCTGAGAAACTGCTCTGTGTTCTGTTAATTCATCTCACCGAGTTACTTCTTTCCCTTCTAGAAGCCTTTCGCTAAGGCTGTTCTTGTGGAATTGGCAAAGGGATATTTGGAAGCCCATAGAGGGCTATGGTGAAAAAGGAAATATCTTCCGTTCAAAAGTGGAAAGAAGCTTTCTGAGAAACTGCTCTGTGTTCTGTTAATTCATCTCACAGAGTTACATCTTTCCCTTCAACAAGCCTTTCGCTAAGGCTGTTCTTGAGGAATTGGCAAAGTGATATTTGGAACCCCTTAGAGGTCTACGGTGAAAAAGGAAATATCTTCCGTTCAAAACTGGAAAGAAGCTTTCTGAGAAACTGCTCTGTGTTCTGTTAATTCCTCTCACAGAGTTACATCTTTACCTTCAAGAAGCCTTTCGCTAAGGCTGTTCTTGTGGAATTGGCAAAGGGATATTTGGAAGCCCTTAGAGGGCTATGGTGAAAAAGGAAATAACTTTCGTTCAAAACTGGAAAGAAGCTTTCTGAGAAACTGCTCTGTGTTCTGTTAATTCATCTCACAGAGTTACATCTTTCCCTTCAAGAAGCCTTTCGCTAAGGCTGTTCTTGGGGAATTGGCAAAGTGATATTTGGAAGCCCATAGAGGCCTATGGTGAAAACGGAAATATCTTCCGTTCAAAACTGGAAAGAAGCTTTCTGAGAAACTGCTCTGTGTTTTCTTAATTCATCTCACAGAGTTACATCTTTCCCTTCAAGAAGCCTTTCGCTAAGGCTGTTCTTGTGGAATTGGCAAAGGGATATTTGGAAGCCCATAGAGGGCTATGGTGAAAAAGGAAATATCTTCCGTTCAAAACTGGAAAGAAGCTTTCTGAGAAACTGCTCTGTGTTCTGTTAATTCATCTCACAGAGTTACATCTTTCCCTTCAACAAGCCTTTCGCTAAGGCTGTTCTTGAGGAATTGGCAAAGTGATATTTGGAAGCCCATAGAGGGATATGGTGAAAAAGGAAATATCTTCCGTTCAAAACTGGAAAGAAGCTTTCTGAGAAACTGCTCTGTGTTCTGTTAATTCATCTCACAGAGTTACATCTTTCACTTCAAGAAGCCTTTCGCTAAGCCTGTTCTTGTGGAATTGGCAAAGGGATATTTGGAAGTCCTTAGAGGGGTATGGTGAAAAAGGAAATATCGTCCGTTCAAAACTGGAAAGAAGCTTTCTGAGAAACTGCTCTGTGTTCTCTTAATTCATCTCACAGAGTTACATCTTTCCGTTCAAGAAGCCTTTCGCTAAGGCTGTTCTTGTGGAATTGGCAAAGGGATATTTGGAACCCCATAGAGGCCTATGGTGAAAAAGGAAATATCTTCCGTTCAAAACTGGAAAGAAGCTTTCTGAGAAACTGCTCTGTGTTCTGTTAATTCATCTCACCGAGTTACATCTTTCCCTTCAAGAAGCCTTTCGCTAAGGCTGTTCTTGTGGAAATGGCAAAGGGATATTTGGAAGCCCATAGAGGGCTACGGTGAAAAAGGAAATATCTTCCGTTCAAAACTGGAAAGAAGCTTTCTGAGAAACTGCTCTGTGTTCTGTTAATTCATCTCACAGAGTTACATCTTTCCCTTCAAGTAGCCTTTCGCTAAGTCTGTTCTTGTGGAATTGGCAAAGGGATATTTTGAAGCCCATAGAGGGCTACAGTGAAAAAGGAAATATCCTCCGTTCAAAACTGGAAAGAATCTTTCTGAGAAACTGCTCTGTGTTCTGTTAATTCATCTCACAGAGTTACATCTTTCCCTTCAAGAAGCCTTTCGCTAAGGCTGTTCTTGTGGAATTGGCAAAGGGATATTTGGAAGCCCATAGAGGGCTATGGTGAAAAAGGAAATATCCTCCGTTCAAAACTGGTAAGAATCTTTCTGAGAAACTGCTCTGTGTTCTCTTAATTCATCTCACAGAGTTACATCTTTCCCTTCAAGAAGCCTTTCGCTAAGGCTGTTCTTGTGGAATTGGCAAAGGGATATTTGCAAGCCAATAGAGGGCTATGTTGAAAAAGGAAATATCTTCCGTTCAAAAGTGGAAAGAAGCTTTCTGAGAAACTGCTCTGTGTTTTGTTAATTCATCTCACACAGTTACATCTTTCCCTTGAAAAAGCCTTTCGCTAAGGCTATTCTTGTGGAATTGGCAAAGGGATATTTGGAAGCCCATAGAGGGCTATGGTGAAAAAGGAAATATCTTCCGTTCAAAACTGGAAGAAGCTTTCTGAGAAACTACTCTGTGTTCTGTTAATTCATCTCACAGAGTTACATCTTTCCCTTCAAGAAGCCTTTCCTAAGGCGGTTCCTGTGGAATTGGCAAAGGGATATTTGGAAGCCCACAGAGGGCTATGGTGAACAAGGAAATATCTTCCGTTCAAAACTGGAAAGAAGCTTTCTGAGAAACTGCTCTGTGTTCTCTTAATTCATCTCACAGAGTTACATCTTTCCTTTCAAGAAGCCTTTCGCTAAGGCTGTTCTTCTGGGATTGGCAAAGGGATATTTGGAAGCCCATAGAGGGCTATGGTGAAAAAGGAAATATCTTTAGTTCAAAAGTGGAAAGAAGCTTTCGGAGAAACTGCTCGGTGTTCTGTTAATTCATCTAACAGAGTTACATCTTTCTCTTCAAGAAGCCTTTCGCTAAGGCTGTGCTTGTGGAATTGTCAAAGGGATATTTGGAAGCCCTTAGAGGCCTAGGTGAAAAAGGAAATATCTTCCTTTCAAAACTGGAAAGAAGCTTTCTGAGAAACTGCTCTGTGTTCTCCTCATTCATCTCACAGAGTTACATCTTTCCCTTCAAGAAACCTTTCGCTAAGGCTTTTATTGTGGAATTGGCAAAGGGATATTTGGAAGCCCATAGAGGGCTATTTTGAAAAAGGAAATATCTTCCGTTCAAAACTGGAAAGAAGCTTTCTGAGAAACTGCTCTGTGTTCTGTTAATTCATCTCACCGAGTTACATCTTTCCCTTCAAGAAGCCTTTCGCTAAGACTGTTATTGTGGAATTGGCAAAGGGATATTTGGAAGCCCATAGAGGGCTATTTTGAAAAAGGAAATATCTTCCGTTCAAAACTGGAAAGAAGCTTTCTGAGAAACTGCTCTGTGTTCTGTTAATTCATCTCACAGAGTTACATCTTTCACTTCAAGAAGCCTTTCGCTAAGGCTGTTCTTGTGTAATTGGCAAAGGGATATTTGGAAGCCCATAGACTGCTATGGTGAAAAAGAAAATATCTTCTGTTCAAAACTGGAAAGAATCTTTCTGAGAAACTGCTCTGTGTTCTCTTAATTCATCTCACACAGTTACATCTTTCCCTTGAAAAAGCCTTTCGCTAAGGCTATTCTTGTGGAATTGGCAAAGGGATATTTGGAAGCCCATAGAGGGCTATGGTGAAAAAGGAAATATCTCCCGTTCAAAACTGGAAAGAAGCTTTCTGAGAAACTGCGCTGTGTTCTGTTAATTCATCTCACCGAGTTACATCTTTCCCTTCAAGAAGCCTTTCGCTAAGGCTGTTCTTGTGGAATTGGCAAAGGGATATTTGGAAGCCCATAGAGCGCTACGGTGAAAAAGGAAATATCTTCCGTTCAAAACTGGAAAGAAGCTTTCTGAGAAACTGCTCTGTGTTCTGTTAATTCATCTCACAGAGTTACATCTTTCCCTTCAAGTAGCCTTTCGCTAAGTCTGTTCTTGTGGAATTGGCAAAGGGATATTTTGAAGCCCATAGAGGGCTACGGTGAAAAAGGAAATATCCTCCGTTCAAAACTGGAAAGAATCTTTCTGAGAAACTGCTCTGTGTTCTCTTAATTCATCTCACAGAGTTACATCTTTCCCTTCAAGAATTCTTTCGCTAAGGCTGTTCCTGTGGAATTGGCAAAGGGATATTTGGAAGCCCATAGAGGGCTATGGTGAAAAAGGAAATATCTTCCGTTCAAAAATTGAAAGAAGCTTTCTGAGAAACTGCTCTGTGTTCTGTTAATTCATCTCACAGAGTTACATCTTTCCCTTCAACAAGCCTTTCGCTAAGGCTGTTCTTGAGGAATTGGCAAAGTGATATTTGGAAGCCCATAGAGGGATATGGTGAAAGAGGAAATATCTTCCGTTCAAAACTGGAAAGAAGCTTTCTGAGAAACTCCTCTGTGTTCTGTTAATTCATCTCACAGAGTTACATCTTTCCCTTCAAGAATCCTTTCGCTAAGGCGGTTCTTGTGTAATTGGCAAAGGGATTTTTGGAAGCCCATAGATGGCTATGGTGAAAAAGGAAATATCTTCCGTTCAAAACTGGAAAGAAGCTTTCTGAGAAACTGCTCTGTGTTCTCTTAATTCATCTCACAGAGTTACATCTTTCCCTTCAAGAAGCCTTTCGCTAAGGCTGTTCTTGTTGAATTGTCAAAGGGATATTTGGAAGCACATAGAGGGCTATGGTGAAAAAGGAAATATCTTCCGTTCAAAACTGGAAAGACGCTTTCTGAGAAACTGCTCTGTGTTCTGTTAATTCATCTCACAGAGTTACATCTTTCCCTTCAAGAAGCCTTTCGCTAAGGCTGTTCTTGTGGAATTGGCAAAGGGATATTTGGAAGCCCATAGAGGGCTATGGTGAAAAAGGAAATATCTTCCGTTCAAAACTGGAAAGAAGCTTTCTGAGAAACTGCTCTGTGTTCTCTTAATTCATCTCACAGAGTTACATCTTTTCCTTCAAGAAGCCTTTCGGTAAGGTTGTTCTTGTGGAAATGGCAAAGGGATATTTGGAAACACATAGAGGGCTATGGTGAATAAGGAAATATCTTCCGTTCAAAACTGGAAAGAAGCTTTCTGAGAAACTGCTCTGTGTTTTCTTAATTCATCTCACAGAGTTACATCTTTCCCTTCAAGAAGCCTTTCGCTAAGGCTGTTCTTGTGGAATTGGCAAAGGGATATTTGGAAGCCCATAGAGGGCTACGGTGAAAAAGGAAATATCTTCCGTTCAAAACTGGAAAGAAGCTTTCTGAGAAACTGCTCTGTGTTCTGTTAATTCATCTCACAGAGTTACATCTTTCCCTTCAAGTAGCCTTTCGCTAAGTCTGTTCTTGTGGAATTGGCAAAGGGATATTTTGAAGCCCATAGAGGGCTACGGTGAAAAAGTAAATATCCTCCGTTCAAAACTGGAAAGAAGCTTTCTGAGAAACTGCTCTGTGTTCTGTTAATTCATCTCACAGAGTTACATCTTTCACTTCAAGAAGCCTTTCGCTAAGGCTGTTCTTGTGTAATTGGCAAAGGGATATTTGGAAGCCCATAGACTGCTATGGTGAAAAAGAAAATATCTTCTGTTCAAAACTGGAAAGAAGCTTTCTGAGAAACTGCTCTGTGTTCTCTTAATTCATCTCACACAGTTACATCTTTCCCTTGAAAAAGCCTTTCGCTAAGGCTATTCTTGTGGAATTGGCAAAGGGATATTTGGAAGCCCATAGAGGGCTATGGTGAAAAAGGAAATATCTTCCGTTCAAAACTGGAAAGAAGCTTTCTGAGGAACTACTCTGTGTTCTTTTAATTCATCTCACAGAGTTACATCTTTCCCTTCAAGAAGCCTTTCCTAAGGCGGTTCCTGTGGAATTGGCAAAGGGATATTTGGAAGCCCATAGAGGGCTATGGTGAAAAAGGAAATATCTCCCGTTCAAAACTGGAAAGAAGCTTTCTGAGAAACTGCGCTGTGTTCTGTTAATTCATCTCACCGAGTTACATCTTTCCCTTCAAGAAGCCTTTCGCTAAGGCTGTTCTTGTGGAATTGGCAAAGGGATATTTGGAAGCCCATAGAGCGCTACGGTGAAAAAGGAAATATCTTCCGTTCAAAACTGGAAAGAAGCTTTCTGAGAAACTGCTCTGTGTTCTGTTAATTCATCTCACAGAGTTACATCTTTCCCTTCAAGTAGCCTTTCGCTAAGTCTGTTCTTGTGGAATTGGCAAAGGGATATTTTGAAGCCCATAGAGGGCTACGGTGAAAAAGGAAATATCCTCCGTTCAAAACTGGAAAGAATCTTTCTGAGAAACTGCTCTGTGTTCTCTTAATTCATCTCACAGAGTTACATCTTTCCCTTCAAGAATTCTTTCGCTAAGGCTGTTCCTGTGGAATTGGCAAAGGGATATTTGGAAGCCCATAGAGGGCTATGGTGAAAAAGGAAATATCTTCCGTTCAAAAATTGAAAGAAGCTTTCTGAGAAACTGCTCTGTGTTCTGTTAATTCATCTCACAGAGTTACATCTTTCCCTTCAACAAGCCTTTCGCTAAGGCTGTTCTTGAGGAATTGGCAAAGTGATATTTGGAAGCCCATAGAGGGATATGGTGAAAGAGGAAATATCTTCCGTTCAAAACTGGAAAGAAGCTTTCTGAGAAACTCCTCTGTGTTCTGTTAATTCATCTCACAGAGTTACATCTTTCCCTTCAAGAATCCTTTCGCTAAGGCGGTTCTTGTGTAATTGGCAAAGGGATTTTTGGAAGCCCATAGATGGCTATGGTGAAAAAGGAAATATCTTCCGTTCAAAACTGGAAAGAAGCTTTCTGAGAAACTGCTCTGTGTTCTCTTAATTCATCTCACAGAGTTACATCTTTCCCTTCAAGAAGCCTTTCGCTAAGGCTGTTCTTGTTGAATTGTCAAAGGGATATTTGGAAGCACATAGAGGGCTATGGTGAAAAAGGAAATATCTTCCGTTCAAAACTGGAAAGACGCTTTCTGAGAAACTGCTCTGTGTTCTGTTAATTCATCTCACAGAGTTACATCTTTCCCTTCAAGAAGCCTTTCGCTAAGGCTGTTCTTGTGGAATTGGCAAAGGGATATTTGGAAGCCCATAGAGGGCTATGGTGAAAAAGGAAATATCTTCCGTTCAAAACTGGAAAGAAGCTTTCTGAGAAACTGCTCTGTGTTCTCTTAATTCATCTCACAGAGTTACATCTTTTCCTTCAAGAAGCCTTTCGGTAAGGTTGTTCTTGTGGAAATGGCAAAGGGATATTTGGAAACACATAGAGGGCTATGGTGAATAAGGAAATATCTTCCGTTCAAAACTGGAAAGAAGCTTTCTGAGAAACTGCTCTGTGTTTTCTTAATTCATCTCACAGAGTTACATCTTTCCCTTCAAGAAGCCTTTCGCTAAGGCTGTTCTTGTGGAATTGGCAAAGGGATATTTGGAAGCCCATAGAGGGCTACGGTGAAAAAGGAAATATCTTCCGTTCAAAACTGGAAAGAAGCTTTCTGAGAAACTGCTCTGTGTTCTGTTAATTCATCTCACAGAGTTACATCTTTCCCTTCAAGTAGCCTTTCGCTAAGTCTGTTCTTGTGGAATTGGCAAAGGGATATTTTGAAGCCCATAGAGGGCTACGGTGAAAAAGGAAATATCCTCCGTTCAAAACTGGAAAGAATCTTTCTGAGAAACCGCTCTGTGTTCTCTTAATTCATCTCACAGAGTTACATCTTTCCCTTCAAGAAGCCTTTCGCTAAGGCTGTTCCTGTGGAATTGGCAAAGGGATATTTGGAAGCCCATAGAGGGCTATGGTGAAAAAGGAAATATCTTCCGTTCCAAAATGGAAAGAAGCTTTCTGAGAAACTGCTCGGTGTTCTGTTAATTCATCTCACAGAGTTACATCTTTCCCTTCAACAAGCCTTTCGCTAAGGCTGTTCTTGTTGAATTGTCAAAGGGATATTTGGAAGCCCATAGAGCGTTATGGTGAAAAAGGAAATATCTTCCGTTCAAAACTGGAAAGACGCTTTCTGAGAAACTGCTCTGTGTTCTGTTAATTCATCTCACAGAGTTACATCTTTCCCTTCAAGAAGCCTTTCGCTAAGGCTGTTCTTGTGGAATTGGCAAAGGGATATTTGGAAGCCCGTAGAGGGCTATGGTGAAAAAGGAAATATCCTCCGTTCAAAACTGGTAAGAAGCTTTCTGAGAAACTGCTCTGTGTTCTCTTAATTCATCTCACAGAGTTACATCTTTCCCTTCAAGAAGCCTTTCGCTAAGGCTGTTCTTGTGGAATTGGCAAAGGGATATTTGCAAGCCAATAGAGGGCTATGGTGAAAAAGGAAATATCTTCCGTTCAAAAGTTGAAAGAAGCTTTCTGAGAAACTGCTCTGTGTTCTGTTAATTCATCTCACACAGTTACATCTTTCCCTTGAAAAAGCCTTTCGCTAAGGCTATTCTTTTGGAATTGGCAAAGGGATATTTGGAAGCCCATAGAGGGCTATCGTGAAAAAGGAAATATCTTCCGTTCAAAACTGGAAAGAAGCTTTCTGAGAAACTACTCTGTGTTCTGTTAATTCATCTCACAGAGTTACATCTTTCCCTTCAAGAAGCCTTTCGTAAGGCGGTTCCTGTGGAATTGGCAAAGGGATATTTGGAAGCCCATAGAGGGCTATGGTGAAAAAGGAAATATCTCCCGTTCAAAACTGGAAAGAAGCTTTCTGAGAAACTGCGCTGTGTTCTGTTAATTCATCTCACAGAGTTACTTCTTTCCCTTCAAGAAGCCTTTCGCTAAGGCTGTTCTTGTGGAATTGGCAAAGGGATATTTGGAAGCCCACAGAGGGCTATGGTGAAAAAGGAAATATCTTCCGTTCAAAACTGGAAAGAAGCTTTCTGAGAAACTGCTCTGTGTTCTCTTAATTCATCTCACAGAGTTACATCTTTCCTTTCAAGAAGCCTTTCGCTAAGGCTGTTCTTCTGGGATTGGCAAAGGGATATTTGGAAGCCCTTAGAGGGCTATGGTGAAAAAGGAAATATCTTCAGTTCAAAAGTGGAAAGAAGCTTTCGGAGAAACTGCTCGGTGTTCTGTTAATTCATCTCACAGAGTTACATCTTTCCCTTCAAGAAGCCTTTCGCTAAGGCTGTGCTTGTGGAATTGGCAAAGGGATATTTGGAAGCCCTTAGAGGCCTATGGTGAAAAAGGAAATATCTTCCTTTCAAAACTGGAAAGAAGCTTTCTGAGAAACTGCTCTGTGTTCTCCTCATTCATCTCACAGAGTTACATCTTTCCCTTCAAGAAGCCTTTCGCTAAGGCTGTTATTGTGGAATTGGCAAAGGGATATTTGGAAGCCCATAGAGGGCTATTTTGAAAAAGGAAATATCTTCCGTTCAAAACTGGAAAGAAGCTTTCTGAGAAACTGCTCTGTGTTCTGTTAATTCATCTCACCGAGTTACATCTTTCCCTTCAAGAAGCCTTTCGCTAAGGCTGTTATTGTGGAATTGGCAAAGGGATATTTGGAAGCCCATAGAGGGCTATTTTGAAAAAGGAAATATCTTCCGTTCAAAACTGGAAAGAAGCTTTCTGAGAAACTGCTCTGTGTTCTGTTAATTCATCTCACAGAGTTACATCTTTCACTTCAAGAAGCCTTTCGCTAAGGCTGTTCTTGTGGAATTGGCAAAGGGATATTTGGAAGCCCATAGAGGGCTATGGTGAAAAAGGAAATATCTTCCGTTCAAAACTGGAAAGAAGCTTTCTGAGAAACTGCTCTGTGTTCTCTTAATTCATCTCACAGAGTTACATCTTTTCCTTCAAGAAGCCTTTCGCTAAGGCTGTTCTTGTGGAAATGGCAAAGGGATATTTGGAAACACATAGAGGGCTATGGTGAAAAAGGAAATATCTTCCGTTCAAAACTGGAAAGAAGCTTTCTGAGAAACTGCTCTGTGTTTTCTTAATTCATCTCACAGAGTTACATCTTTCCCTTCAAGTAGCCTTTCGCTAAGGCTGTTCCTGTGGAATTGGCAAAGGGATATTTGGAAGCCCATAGAGGGCTATGGTGAAAAAGGAAATATCTTCCGTTCAAAAATGGAAAGAAGCTTTCTGAGAAACTGCTCTGTGTTCTGTTAATTCATCTCACAGAGTTACATCTTTCCCTTCAACAAGCCTTTCGCTAAGGCTGTTCTTGAGGAATTGGCAAAGTGATATTTGGAAGCCCATAGAGGGATATGGTGAAAAAGGAAATATCTTCCGTTCAAAACTGGAAAGAAGCTTTCTGAGAAACTGCTCTGTGTTCTGTTAATTCATCTCACAGAGTTACATCTTTCCCTTCAAGAAGCCTTTCGCTAAGGCTGTTCTTGTGGAATGGGCAAAGGGATGTTTGGAAGCCCATAGAGGGCTATGGTGAAAAAGGAAATATCTTCCGTTCAGAAATTGAAGGAAGCTTTCTGAGAAACTGCTCTGTGTTCTGTTAATTCATCTCACAGAGTTACATCTTTCCCTTCAAGAAGCCTTTCGCTATGGCTGTTCTTGTGGAATTGGCAAAGGGATATTTGGAAGCCCATAGAGGGCTATGGTGAAAAAGGAAATATCTTCCGTTCAAAAGTGGAAAGAAACTTTCTGAGAAACTGCTCTGTGTTCTGTTAATTCGTCTCACAGAGTTACATCTTTCCCTTCAAGAAGCCTTTCGCTAAGGCTGTTCTTGAGGAATGGGCAAAGTGATATTTGGAAGCCCATAGAGGGCTATGGTGAAAAAGGAAATATCTTCCGTTCAAAACTGGAAAGAAGCTTTCTGAGAAACTGCTCTGTGTTCTGTTAATTCATCTCACAGGGTTACATCTTTCCCTTCAAGAAGCCTTTCGCTAAGGCTGTTCTTGTGGAATTGGCAAAGGGATATTTGGAAGCAGATAGAGGGCTACGGTGAAAAAGGAAATATCTTCCGTTCAAAACTGGAAAGAAGCTTTCTGAGAAACTGCTCTGTGTTCTGTTAATTCATCTCACAGAGTTACATCTTTCCCTTCAAGAAGCCTTTCGCTAAGTCTGTTCTTGTGGAATTGGCAAAGGGATATTTGGAAGCCCTTAGAGGGCTATGGTGAAAAGGAAATATCTTCCGTTCAAAACTGGAAAGAAGCTTTCTGAGAAACTGCTCTGTGTTCTCTTAATTCATCTCACAGAGTTACATCTTTCCCTTCAAGAAGCCTTTCGCTAAGGTTTTTCTTGGGGAATTGGCAAAGGGATATTTGGAAGCCCATAGAGGGCTATGGTGAAAAAGGAAATATCTTCCGTTCAAAACTGGAAAGAAGCGTTCGGAGAAACTGCTCTGTGTTCTGTTAATTCATCGCACAGAGTTACATCTTTCCCTTCAACAAGCCTTTCGCTAAGGCTGTTCTTAAGGAATTGGCAAAGTGATATTTGGAAGCCCACAGAGGGCTATGGTGAAAAGGGAAATATCTTCCGTTCAAAACTGGAAAGAAGCTTTCTGAGAAACTGCTCTGTGTTCTCTTAATTCATCTCACAGAGTTACATCTTTCCTTTCAAGAAGCCTTTCGCTAAGGCTGTTCTTCTGGGATTTGCAAAGGGATATTTGGAAGCCCTTAGAGGGCTATGGTGAAAAAGGAAATATCTTCAGTTCAAAAGTGGAAAGAAGCTTTCGGAGAAACTGCTCGGTGTTCTGTTAATTCATCTCACAGAGTTACATCTTTCCCTTCAAGAAGCCTTTCGCTAAGGCTGTGCTTGTGGAATTGGCAAAGGGATATTTGGAAGCCCTTAGAGGCCTATGGTGAAAAAGGAAATATCTTCCTTTCAAAACTGGAAAGAAGCTTTCTGAGAAACTGCTCTGTGTTCTCCTCATTCATCTCACAGAGTTACATCTTTCCCTTCAAGAAGCCTTTCGCTAAGGCTGTTATTGTGGAATTGGCAAAGGGATATTTGGAAGCCCATAGAGGGCTATTTTGAAAAAGGAAATATCTTCCGTTCAAAACTGGAAAGAAGCTTTCTGAGAAACTGCTCTGTGTTCTGTTAATTCATCTCACCGAGTTACATCTTTCCCTTCAAGAAGCCTTTCGCTAAGGCTGTTATTGTGGAATTGGCAAAGGGATATTTGGAAGCCCATAGAGGGCTATTTTGAAAAAGGAAATATCTTCCGTTCAAAACTGGAAAGAAGCTTTCTGAGAAACTGCTCTGTGTTCTGTTAATTCATCTCACAGAGTTACATCTTTCACTTCAAGAAGCCTTTCGCTAAGGCTGTTCTTGTGGAATTGGCAAAGGGATATTTGGAAGCCCATAGAGGGCTATGGTGAAAAAGGAAATATCTTCCGTTCAAAACTGGAAAGAAGCTTTCTGAGAAACTGCTCTGTGTTCTCTTAATTCATCTCACAGAGTTACATCTTTTCCTTCAAGAAGCCTTTCGCTAAGGCTGTTCTTGTGGAAATGGCAAAGGGATATTTGGAAACACATAGAGGGCTATGGTGAAAAAGGAAATATCTTCCGTTCAAAACTGGAAAGAAGCTTTCTGAGAAACTGCTCTGTGTTTTCTTAATTCATCTCACAGAGTTACATCTTTCCCTTCAAGAAGCCTTTCGCTAAGGCTGTTCTTGTGGAATTCGCAAAGGGATATTTGGAAGCCCATAGAGGGCTATGGTGAAAAAGGAAATATCTTCCGTTCAAAACTGGAAAGAAGCTTTCTGAGAAACTGCTCTGTGTTCTCTTAATTCATCTCACAGAGTTACATCTTTCCGTTCAAGAAGCCTTTCGCTAAGACTGTTCTTGTGGAATTGGCAAAGGGATATTTGGAACCCCATAGAGGCCTATGGTGAAAAAGGAAATATCTTCCGTTCAAAACTGGAAAGAAGCTTTCTGAGAAACTGCTCTGTGTTCTGTTAATTCATCTCACCGAGTTACATCTTTCCCTTCAAGAAGCCTTTCGCTAAGGCTGTTCTTGTGGAAATGGCAAAGGGATATTTGGAAGCCCATAGAGGGCTACGGTGAAAAAGGAAATATCTTCCGTTCAAAACTGGAAAGAAGCTTTCTGAGAAACTGCTCTGTGTTCTGTTAATTCATCTCACAGAGTTACATCTTTCCCTTCAAGTAGCCTTTCGCTAAGTCTGTTCTTGTGGAATTGGCAAAGGGATATTTTGAAGCCCATAGAGGGCTACGGTGAAAAAGGAAATATCCTCCGTTCAAAACTGGAAAGAATCTTTCTGAGAAACTGCTCTGTGTTCTCTTAATTCATCTCACAGAGTTACATCTTTCCCTTCAAGAAGCCTTTCGCTAAGGCTGTTCCTGTGGAATTGGCAAAGGGATATTTGGAAGCCCATAGAGGGCTATGGTGAAAAAGGAAATATCTTCCGTTCAAAAATGGAAAGAAGCTTTCTGAGAAACTGCTCTGTGTTCTGTTAATTCATCTCACAGAGTTACATCTTTCCCTTCAACAAGCCTTTCGCTAAGGCTGTTCTTGAGGAATTGGCAAAGTGATATTTGGAAGCCCATAGAGAGATATGGTGAAAGAGGAAATATCTTCCGTTCAAAACTGGAAAGAAGCTTTCTGAGAAACTGCTCTGTGTTCTGTTAATTCATCTCACAGAGTTACATCTTTCCCTTCAAGAAGCCTTTCGCTAAGCCTGTTCTTGTGGAATTGGCAAAGGGTTATTTGGAGGCCCTTAGAGGGCTATGGTGAAAAAGGAAATATCGTCCGTTCAAAACTGGAAAGAAGCTTTCTGAGAAACTGCTCTGTGTTCTCTTAATTCATCTCACAGAGTTACATCTTTCCCTTCAAGAAGCCTTTCGCTAAGGATGTTCTTGTGGAATTGGCAAAGGGATATTTGGAACCCCATAGAGGCCTATGGTGAAAAAGGAAATATCTTCCGTTCAAAACTGGAAAGAAGCTTTCTGAGAAACTGCTCTGTGTTCTGTTAATTCATCTCACCGAGTTACATCTTTCCCTTCAAGAATCCTTTCGCTAAGGCGGTTCTTGTGTAATTGGCAAAGGGATTTTTGGAAGCCCATAGATGGCTATGGTGAAAAAGGAAATATCTTCCGTTCAAAACTGGAAAGAAGCTTTCTGAGAAACTGCTCTGTGTTCTCTTAATTCATCTCACAGAGTCACATCTTTCCCTTCAAGAAGCCTTTCGCTAAGGCTGTTCTTGTTGAATTGTCAAAGGGATATTTGGAACCCCTTAGAGGGCTACGGTGAAAAAGGAAATATCTTCCGTTCAAAACTGGAAAGAAGCTTTCTGAGAATCTGCTCTGTGTTCTGTTAATTCCTCTCACAGAGTTACATCTTTCCCTTCAAGAAGCCTTTCGCTAAGGCTGTTCTTCTGGAATTGGCAAAGGGATATTTGGAAGCCCATAGAGGGCTACGGTGAAAAAGGAAATATCTTCCATTCAAAAATGGAAAGAAGCTTTCAGAGAAACTGCTCTGTGTTCTCTTAATTCATCTCACAGAGTTACATCTTTCCCTTCAAGAAGCCTTTCGCTAAGGCTGTTCTTGTGGAATTGGCAAAGGGATATTTGCCAGCCCTTAGAGGGCTATGGTGAAAAAGGAAATAACTTCCGTTCAAAACTGGAAAGAAGCTTTCTGAGAAACTGCTCTGTGTTCCCTTAATTCATCTCGCAGAGTTACATCTTTCCCTTCAAGAAGCCTTTCGCTAAGGCTGTTCTTGTGGAATTGGCAAAGGGATATTTGGAAGCCCATAGAGGGCTATGGTGAAAAAGGAAATATCTTCCGTTCAAAACTGGAAAGAAGCTTTCTGAGAAACTGCTCTGTGTTCTGTTAATTTATCTCACAGAGTTACATCTTTCCCTTCAACAAGCCTTTCGCTAAGGGTGTTCTTAAGGAATTGGCAAAGTGATATTTGGAAGCCCATAGAGGGCTATGGTGAAAAAGGAAATATCTTTCGTTCAAAACTGGAAAGAAGCTTTCTGAGAAACTGCTCTGTGTTCTCTTCATTCATCTCACAGAGTTACATCTTTCCCTTCAAGAAGCCTTTCTCTAAGGCTGTTCTTCTGGAATTGGCAAAGGGATATTTGGAAGCCCATAGAGGGCTATGGTGAAAAAGGAAATATCTCCCGTTCAAAACTGGAAACAAGCTTTCTGCGAAACTGCGCTGTGTTCTGTTAATTCATCTCACAGAGTTACATCTTTCCCTTCAAGAAGCCTTTCGCTAAGGCTGTTCTTGTGGAATTGGCAAAGGGATATTTGGAAGCCCACAGAGGGCTATGGTGAAAAAGGAAATATCTTCCGTTCAAAACTGGAAAGAAGCTTTCTGAGAAACTGCTCTGTGTTCTCTTAATTCATCTCACAGAGTTACATCTTTCCTTTCAAGAAGCCTTTCGCTAAGGCTGTTCTTCTGGGATTGGCAAAGGGATATTTGGAAGCCCATAGAGGGCTATGGTGAAAAAGGAAATATCTTCAGTTCAAAAGTGGAAAGAAGCTTTCGGAGAAACTGCTCGGTGTTCTGTTAATTCATCTCACAGAGTTACATCTTTCCCTTCAAGAAGCCTTTCGCTAAGGCTGTTCTTGTGGAATTGGCAAAGGGATATTTGGAAGCCCTAAAAGCCTAGGTGAAAAAGGAAATATCTTCCTTTCAAAACTGGAAAGAAGCTTTCTGAGAAACTGCTCTGTGTTCTCCTCATTCATCTCACAGAGTTACATCTTTCCCTTCAAGAAACCTTTCGCTAAGGCTGTTATTGTGGAATTGGCAAAGGGATATTTGGAAGCCCATAGAGGGCTATTTTGAAAAAGGAAATATCTTCCGTTCAAAACTGGAAAGAAGCTTTCTGAGAAACTGCTCTGTGTTCTGTTAATTCATCTCACCGAGTTACATCTTTCCCTTCAAGAAGCCTTTCGCTAAGGCTGTTATTGTGGAATTGGCAAAGGGATATTTGGAAGCCCATAGAGGGCTATTTTGAAAAAGGAAATATCTTCCGTTCAAAACTGGAAAGAAGCTTTCTGAGAAACTGCTCTGTGTTCTGTTAATTCATCTCACAGAGTTACATCTTTCACTTCAAGAAGCCTTTCGCTAAGGCTGTTCTTATGGAATTGGCAAAGGGATATTTGGAAGCCCATAGATTGCTATGGTGAAAAAGGAAATATCTTCCGTTCAAAACTGGAAAGAAGCTTTCTGAGAAACTGCTCTGTGTTCTCTTAATTCATCTCACAGAGTTACATCTTTTCCTTCAAGAAGCCTTTCGCTAAGGCTGTTCTTGTGGAAATGGCAAAGGGATATTTGGAAACACATAGAGGCCTATGGTGAAAAAGGAAATATCTTCCGTTCAAAACTGGAAAGAAGCTTTTTGAGAAACTGCTCTGTGTTCTGTTAATTCATCTCACAGAGTTACAACTTTCCCTTCAAGAAGCCTTTCGCTAAGGCTGTTCTTGTGGAATGGGCAAAGGGATATTTGGAAGCCCATAGAGGGATATGGTGAAAAAGGAAATATCTTCCGTTCAGAACTTGAAGGAAGCTTTCTGAGAAACTGCTCTGTGTTCTGTTAATTCATCTCACAGAGTTACATCTTTCCCTTCAAGAAGCCTTTCGCTAAGGCTCTTCTTGTGGAATTGGCAAAGGGATATTTGGAAGCCCATAGAGGGCTATGGTGAAAAAGGAAGTATCTTCCGTTCAAAAGTGGAAAGAAACTTTCTGAGAAACTGCTCTGTGTTCTGTTAATTTATCTCACAGAGTTACATCTTTCCCTTCAAGAAGCCTTTCGCTAAGGCTGTTCTTGAGGAATTGGCAAAGTGATATTTGGAAGCCCATAGAGGGCTATGGTGAAAAAGGAAATATCTTCCGTTCAAAAGTGGAAAGAAGCTTTCTGAGAAACTGCTCTGTGTTCTGTTAATTCATCTCACACAGTTACATCTTTCCCTTGAAAAAGCCTTTCGCTAAGGCTATTCTTGTGGAAGTGGCAAAGGGATATTTGGAAGCCCATAGAGGGCTATGGTGAAAAAGGAAATATCTTCCGTTCAAAACTGGAAAGAAGCTTTCTGAGAAACTACTCTGTGTTCTGTTAATTCATCTCACAGAGTTACATCTTTCCCTTCAAGAAGCCTTACCTAAGGCGGTTCCTGTGGAATTGGCAAAGGGATATTTGGAAGCCCATAGAGGGCTATGGTGAAAAAGGAAATATCTCCCGTTCAAAACTGGAAAGAAGCTTTCTGAGAAACTACGCTGTGTTCTGTTAATTCATCTCACAGAGATACATCTTTCCCTTCAAGAAGCCTTTCGCTAAGGCTGTTCTTCTAGAATTGGCAAAGGGATATTTGGAAGCCCATAGAGGGCTATGGTTAAAAAGGAAATATCTTCAGTTCAAAAGTGGAAAGAAGCTTTCGGAGAAACTGCTCGGTGTTCTGTTAGTTCATCTCACCGAGTTACATCTTTCCCTTCAAGAAGCCTTTCGCTAAGGCTGTTCTTGTGGAATTGGCCAAGGGATATTTGGAAGCCCTTAGAGGCCTATGGTAAAAAAGGAAATATCATCCGTTCAAAACTGGAAAGAAGCTTTCTGAGAAACTGCTCTGTGTTCTGTTCATTCATCTCACAGAGTTACATCTTTCCCTTCAAGAAGCCTTTCGCTAAGGCTGTTCTTGTGGAATTGTCAAAGGGATATTTGGAAGCCCATAGAGGGCTATGGTGAAAAAGGAAATATCTTCCGTTCAAAACTGGAAAGAAGCTTTCTGAGAATCTGCTCTGTGTTCTGTTAATTCCTCTCACAGAGTTACATCTTTCCCTTCAAGAAGCCTTTCGCTAAGGCTGTTCTTCTGGAATTGGCAAAGGGATATTTGGAAGCCCATAGAGGGCTACGGTGAAAAAGGAAATATCTTCCATTCAAAAATGGAAAGAAGCTTTCAGAGAAACTGCTCTGTGTTCTGTTAATTCATCTCACAGAGTTACATCTTTCCCTTCAAGAAGCCTTTCGCTAAGGCTGTTCTTGTGGAATTGGCAAAGGGATATTTGCCAGCCCTTAGAGGGCTATGGTGAAAAAGGAAATAACTTCCGTTCAAAACTGGAAAGAAGCTTTCTGAGAAACTGCTCTGTGTTCCCTTAATTCATCTCGCAGAGTTACATCTTTCCCTTCAAGAAGCCTTTCGCTAAGGCTGTTCTTGTGGAATTGGCAAAGGGATATTTGGAAGCCCATAGAGGGCTATGGTGAAAAAGGAAATATCTTCCGTTCAAAACTGGAAAGAAGCTTTCTGAGAAACTGCTCTGTGTTCTGTTAATTCATCTCACAGAGTTACATCTTTCCCTTCAACAAGCCTTTCGCTAAGGCTGTTCTTAAGGAATTGGCAAAGTGATATTTGGAAGCCCATAGAGGGCTATGGTGAAAAAGGAAATATCTTTCGTTCAAAACTGGAAAGAAACTTTCTGAGAAACTGCTCTGTGTTCTCTTCATTCATCTCACAGAGTTACATCTTTCCCTTCAAGAAGCCTTTCGCTAAGGCTGTTCTTCTGGAATTGGCAAAGGGATATTTGGAAGCCCATAGAGGGCTATGGTGAAAAAGGAAATATCTTCAGTTCAAAAGTGGAAAGAAGCTTTCGGAGAAACTGCTCGGTGTTCTGTTAATTCATCTCACAGAGTTACATCCTTCCCTTCAAGAAGCCTTTCGCTAAGGCTGTTCTTGTGGAATTGGCAAAGGGGTATTTGGAAGCCCCTAGAGGGCTATGGTGAAAAAGGAAATATCTTCCGTTCAGATCTGGAAGGAAGCTTTCTGAGAAACTGCTCTGTGTTCTGTTAATTCATCTCACAGAGTTACATCTTTCCCTTCAAGAAGCCTTTCGCTAAGGCTGTTCTTGTGGAATTGGCAAAGGGATATTTGGAAGCCCCTAGAGGGCTATGGTGAAAAAGGAAATAACTTCCGTTCAAAAGTGGAAAGAAGCTTTCTGAGAAACTGCTCTGTGTTCCCTTAATTCATCTCGCAGAGTTTCATCTTTCCCTTCAAGAAGCCTTTCGCTAAGTCTGTTCTTGTGGAATTGGCAAAGGGATATTTGGAAGCCCATAGAGGGCTATGGTGAAAAAGGAAATATCTTCCGTTCAAAACTGGAAAGAAGCTTTCTGAGAAACTGCTCTGTGTTCTGTTAATTCATCTCACAGAGTTACATCTTTCCCTTCAACAAGCCTTTCGCTAAGGCTGTTCTTAAGGAATTGGCAAAGTGATATTTGGAAGCCCATAGTGGGCTATGGTGAAAAAGGAAATATCTTTCGTTCAAAACTGGAAAGAAGCTTTCTGAGAAACTGCTCTGTGTTCTCTTCATTCATCTCACAGAGTTACATCTTTCCCTTCAAGAAGCCTTTCGCTAAGGCTGTTCTTGTGGAATTGGCAAAGGGATATTTGGAATCCATGGAGGGCTACGGTGAAAAAGGAAATATCCTCCGTTCAAAACTGGAAAGAAGCTTTCTGAGAAACTGCTCTGTGTTCTCTTAATTCATCTCACAGAGTTACATCTTTCCCTTCAAGAAGCCTTTCGGTAAGGCTGTTCTTGTGGAATTGGCAAAGGGATATTTGGAAGCCCATAGAGGGCTATGGTGGAAAAGGAAATATCTTCCGTTCAAAACTGGAAAGAAGCTTTCTGAAAATCTGCTCTGTGTTCTGTTAATTCATCTCACAGAGTTACATCTTTCCCTTCAAAAAGCCTTTCGCTAAGGCTATTCTTGTGGAATTGGCAAAGGTATATTTGGAAGCCCATAGAGGGCTATGGTGAAAAAGGAAATATCTTCAGTTCAAAAGTGGAAAGAAGCTTTCGGAGAAACTGCTCGGTGTTCTCTTAATTCATCTCACAGAGTTACATCCTTCCCTTCAAGAAGCCTTTCGCTAAGGCTGTTCTTGTGGAATTGGCAAAGGGATATTTGGAAGCCCCTAGAGGGCTATGGTGAAAAAGGAAATATCTTCCGTTCAGATCTGGAAGGAAGCTTTCTGAGAAACTGCTCTGTGTTCTGTTAATTCATCTCACAGAGTTACATCTTTCCCTTCAAGAAGCCTTTCGCTAAGGCTGTCCTTGTGGAATTGGCAAAGGGATATTTGGAAGCCCCTAGAGGGCTATGGTGAAAAAGGAAATAACTTCCGTTCAAAACTGGAAAGAAGCTTTCTGAGAAACTGCTCTGTGTTCCCTTAATTCATCTCGCAGAGTTTCATCTTTCCCTTCAAGAAGCCTTTCGCTAAGGCTGTTCTTGTGGAATTGGCAAAGGGATATTTGGAAGCCCATAGAGGGCTATGGTGAAAAAGGAAATATCTTCCGTTCAAAACTGGAAAGAAGCTTTCTGAGAAACTGCTCTGTGTTCTGTTAATTCATCTCACAGAGTTACATCTTTCCCTTCAACAAGCCTTTCGCTAAGGCTGTTCTTAAGGAATTGGCAAAGTGATATTTGGAAGCCCTTAGAGGGCTATGGTGAAAAAGGAAATAACTTCCGTTCAAAACTGGAAAGAAGCTTTCTGTGAAACTGCTCTGTGTTCTCTTCATTCATCTCACAGAGTTACATCTTTCTCTTCAAGAAGCCTTTCGCTAAGGCTTTTCTTGTGGAATTGGCAAAGGGATATTTGGAAGCCCATAGAGGGCTACGGTGAAAAAGGAAATATCCTCCGTTCAAAACTGGAAAGAAGCTTTCTGAGAAACTGCTCTGTGTTCTGTTAATTCATCTCACAGAGTTACATCTTTCCCTTCCAGAATCCTTTCGCTAAGGCGGTTCTTGTGTAATTGGCAAAGGGATATTTGGAAGCCCATAGATGGCTATGGTGAAAAAGGAAATATCTTCCGTTCAAAACTGGAAAGAAGCTTTCTGAGAAACTGCTCTGTGTTCTCTTAATTCATCTCACAGAGTTACATCTTACCCTTCAAGAAGCCTTTCGCTAAGGCTGTTCTTGTGGAATTGGCAAAGGGATATTTGGAAGCCCATAGAGTGCTATGGTGAAAAAGGAAATATCCTCCGTTCACAACTGGTAAGAAGCTTTCTGAGAAACTGCTCTGTGTTCTCTTAATTCATCTCACAGAGTTACATCTTTCCCTTCAAGAAGCCTTTCGCTAAGGCTGTTCTTGTGGAATTGGCAAAGGGATATGTGGAAGCCCATAGAGGGCTATGGTGAAAAAGGAAATATCTTCCGTTCAAAACTGGAAAGAAGCTTTCTGAGAAACTGCTCTGTGTTCTGTTAATTCATCTCACAGATTTACATCCTTCCCTTCAAGAAGCCTTTCGCTAAGGCTGTTCTTGTGGAATTGGCAAAGGGATATTTGGAAGCCCATAGAGGGCTACGGTGAAAAAGGAAATATCCTCCGTTCAAAACTGGAAAGAAGCTTTCTGAGAAACTGATCTGTGTTCTCTTAATTCATCTCACAGAGTTACATCTTTCCCTTCAAGAAGCCTTTCGCTAAGGCTGTTCTTGTGGAATTGGAAAAGGGATATTTGGAAGCAAATAGAGGGCTATGGTGAAAAAGGAAATATCTTCCGTTCAAAACTGGAAAGAAGCGTTCTGAAAAACTGCTCTGTGTTCTGTTAATTCATCTCACAGAGTTACATCTTCCCTTCAAAAAGCCTTTCGCTAATGCTATTCTTGTGTAATTGGAAAAGGGATATTTGGAAGCCCATAGAGGGCTATGGTGAAAAAGGAAATATCTTCCGTTCAAAAGTGGAAAGAAGCTTTCGGAGAAACTGCTCTGTGTTCTGTTAATTCATCTCACAGAGTTACATCTTTCCCTTCAACAAGCCTTTCGATAAGGCTGTTCTTGTGGAATTGGCAAAGGGATATTTGGAAGCCCTTAGAGGCCTATGGTGAAAAAGGAAATATCTTCCGTTCAAAACTGGAAATAAGCCTTCTGAGAAACTGCTCTGTGTTCTGTTCATTCATCTCACAGAGTTACATCTTTCCCTTCAAGAAGCCTTTCGCTAAGGCTGTTCTTGTGGAATTTGCAAAGGCATATTTGGAAGCCCATAGAGTGCTATGGTGAAAAAGGAAATATCTTCCGTTCAAAACTGGAAAGAAGCTTGCTGAGAAACTGCTCTGTGTTCCGTTCATTCATCTCACAGAGTTTCATCTTTCCCTTCAAGAAGCCTTTCGCTAAGGCTGTTCTTGAGTATTTGGCAAAGTGATATTTGGAAGCCCATAGAGGGCTATGGTGAAAAAGGAAATATCTTCCGTTCAAAACTGGAAAGAAGCTTTCTGAGAAACTGCTCTGTGTTCTGTTAATTCATCTCACAGAGTTACATCTTTCCCTTCAAGAAGCCTTTCGCTAAGGCTGTTCTTGTGGAATTGGCAAAGGGATATTTGGAAGGCCATAGAGGGCTATGGTGAAAAAGGAAATATCTTTCGTTCAAAAGTGGAAAGAAGCTTTCTGAGAAACTGCTCTGTGTTCTGTTAATTCATCTCACAGAGTTACATCTTTCCCTTCAACAAGCCTTTCGCTAAGGCTGTTCTTGTGGAATTGGCAAAGGGATATTTGGAAGCCCATAGAGGGCTACGGTGAAAAAGGAAATATCTTCCGTTCAAAACTGGAAAGAAGCTTTCTGAGAAACTGCTCTGTGTTCTGTTAATTCATCTCACAGAGTTACATCTTTCCCTTCAAGAAGCCTTTCGCTAAGGCTGTTCTTGTGGAATGCGCAAAGGGATATTTGGAAGCCCATAGAGGGCTATGGTGAAAAAGGAAATATCTTCTGTTCAAAAGTGGAAAGAAGCTTTCTGAGAAACTGCTCTGTGTTCTGTTAATTCATCTCACAGAGTTACATCTTTCCCTTCAAGAAGCCTTTCGCTAAGGCTGTTCTTGAGGAATTGGCAAAGTGATATTTGGAAGCCCATAGAGGGCTATGGTGAAAAAGTAAATATCTTCCGTTCAAAACTGGAAAGAAGCTTTCTGAAAAACTGCTCTGTGTTCTGTAAATTCCTCTCACAGAGTTACATCTTTCCCTTCAAGAAGCATTTCGCTAACGCTGTTCTTGTGGAATTGGCAAAGGGATATTTGGAAGCCCATAGAGGGCTACGGTGAAAAAGGAAATATCTTCCGTTCAAAACTGGAAAGAAGCTTTCTGAGAACCTGCTCTGTGTTCTCTTCATTCATCTCACAGAGTTACATCTTTCCCTTCAAGAAGCCTTTCGCTAAGGCTGTTCTTGTGGAATTGTCAAAGGGATATTTGGAAGCCCATAGAGGGCTATGGTGAAAAAGGAAATATCCTCCGTTCAAAACTGGAAAGAAGCTTTCTGAGAAACTGCTCTGTGTTCTCTTAATTCATCTCACAGAGTTACATCTTTCCCTTCAAGAAGCCTTTCGCTAAGGCTGTTCTTGTGGAATTGGCAAAGGGATATGTGGAAGCCCATAGAGGGCTATGGTGAAAAAGGAAATATCTTCCGTTCAAAACTGGAAAGAAGCTTTCTGAGAAACTGCTCTGTGTTCTCTTAATTCATCTCACAGAGTTACATCTTTACCTTCAAAAAGCCTTTCGCTAAGGCTATTCTTGTGGAATTGGCAAAGCGATATTTGGAAGCCCATAGAGGGCTATGGTGAAAAAGGAAATATCTTCCGTTCAAAAGTGGAAAGAAGCTTTCTGAGAAACTGCTCTGTGTTCTGTTAATTGATCTCACAGAGTTACATCTTTCCCTTCAAGAAGCCTTTCGCTAAGGCGGTTCTTGTGGAATGGGCAAAGGGATATTTGGAAGCCCATATAGGGCTATGGTGAAAAAGGAAATATCTTCCGTTCAGAACTTGAAGGAAGCTTTCTGAGAAACTGCTCTGTGTTCTGTTAATTCATCTCACAGAGTTACATCTTTCCCTTCAAGAAGTCTTTCGCTAAGGCTGTTCTTGTGGAATTGGCAAAGGGCTATTTGGAAACCCGTAGAGGGCTACGGTGAAAAAGGAAATATCTTCCGTTCAAAACTGGAAAGAAGCTTTCTGAGAAACTGCCCTGTGTTCTGTTCATTCATCACACAGAGTTACATGTTTCCCTTCAAGAAGCCTTTCGCTAAGGCTGTTCTTGTGGAATTGGCAAAGGGATATTTGGAAGCCCTTAGAGGGCTATGGTGAAAAAGGAAATATCTTCCGTTCAAAACTGGAAAGAAGCTTTCTGAGAAACTGCTCTGTGTTCTCTTAATTCATCTTACAGAGTTACATCTTTCCCTTCAAGAAGCCTTTCGCTAAGGCTGTTCTTGTGGAATTGGCAAAGGGATATTTGGAAGCCCATAGAGGGCTATGGTGAAAAAGGAAATATCTTCCGTTCAAAACTGGAAAGAAGCTTTCAGAGAAACTGCTCTGTGTTCTGTTAATTCATCTAAAAGAGTTACATCTTTCCCTTCAACAAGCCTTTCGCTAAGGCTGTTCTTAAGGAATTGGCAAAGTGATATTTGGAAGCCCATAGAGGGCTATGGTGAAAAAGGAAATATCTTCTGTTCAAAACTGGAAAGAAGCTTTCTGAGAAACTGCTCTGTGTTCTGTTAATTCATCTCACAGAGTTACATCTTTCCCTTCAAGAAGCCTTTCGCTAAGGCTGTTCTTGTGGAATTGGCAAAGTGATATTTGGAAGCCCATAGAGGGCTATGGTGAAAAAGGAAATATCTTCCGTTCAAAAGTGGAAAGAAGCTTTCTGAGAAACTGCTCTGTGTTCTGTTAATTCATCTCACAGAGTTACATCTTTCCCTTCAAGAAGCCTTTCGCTAAGGCGGTTCTTGTGAAATTGGCAAAGGGATATTTGGAAGCCCATAGAGGGCTATGGTGAAATGGAAATATCTTCCGTTCAAAACTGGAAGGAACCTTTCTGAGAAACTGCGCTGTGTTCTGTTAATTCATCTCACAGAGTTACATCTTTCCCTTAAAGAAGCCTTTCGCTAGGGCTCTACTTGTGGAATTGGCAAAGGGATGTTTGGAAGCCCATAGAGGGCTATGGTGAAAAAGGAAATATCTTCCGTTCAAAACTGGAAAGAAGCTTTCTGAGAAACTGCTCTGTGTTCTCCTAATTCATCTCACAGAATTACATCTTTCCCTTCAAGAAGCCTTTCGCTAAGGCTGTTCTTGTGGAATTGGCAAAGGGATATTTGGAAGCCCATAGAGGGCTATGGTGAAAAAGGAAATATCTTCCGTTCAAAACTGGAAAGAAGCATTCTGAGAAACTGCTCTGTGTTCTGTTAATTCATCTCACCGAGTTACTTCTTTCCCTTCAAGAAGCCTTTCGCTAAGGCTGTTCTTGTGGAATTGGCAAAGGGATATTTGGAAACCCATAGAGGGCTATGGTGAAATAGGAAATATCTTCCGTTCAAAACTGGAAAGAAGCTTTCTGAGAAACTGCTCTGTGTTCTGTTAATTCATCTCACCGAGTTACTTCTTTCCCTTCAAGAAGCCTTTCGCTAAGGCTGTTCTTGTGGAATTGGCAAAGGGATACTTGGAAGCCCATAGAGGGCTATGGGGAAAAAGGAAATATCTTCCGTTCAAAACTGGAAAGAAGCATTCTTAGAAACTGCTCTGTGTTCTGTTAATTCATCTCACAGAGTTACATCTTTCCCCTCAAGAAGCCTTTCGCTAAGGCTGTTCTTGTGGAATTGCAAAGGGATACTTGGAAGCCCATAGAGGGTTATGGTGATAAAGGAAATATCTTCCGTTCAAAACTGGAAAGAAGCTTTCTGAGAAACTGCTCTGTGTTCTGTTAATTCATCTCACAGAGTTACATCTTTCCCTTCAAGAAGCCTTTCGCTAAGGCGGTTCTTGTGGAGTTGGCAAAGGGATATTTGGAAGCCCATAGAGGGCTATGGTGAAAAAGGAAATATCTTCCGTTCAGAACTGGAAGGAAGCTTTCTGAGAAACTGCTCTGTGTTCTGTTAATTCATCTCACAGAGTTACATCTTTCCCTTCAAGAAGCCTTTCGCTAAGGCTGTTCTTGTGGAATTGGCAAAGGGATATTTGGAAACCCATAGAGGGCTATGGTTAAAAAAGAAATATCTTCCGTTCAAAACTGGAAAGAAGCTCTCTGAGAAATTTCTCTGTGTTCTCTTAATTCATCTCACCGAGTTACATCTTTCCCTTCAAGAAGCCTTTCGCTAAGGCTGTTCTTGTGGAATTGGCAAAGGGATATTTGGAAGCCCATAGAGGGCTAAGGTGAAAAACGAAATATCTTCCGTTCAAAACTGGAAAGAAGCTTTCTGAGAAACTGCCCTGTGTTCTGTTCATTCATCTCACAGAGTTACATGTTTCCCTTCAAGAAGCCTTTCGCTAAGGCTGTTCTTGTGGAATTGGCAAAGGGATATTTGGAAGCCCTTAGAGGGCTATGGTGAAAAAGGAAATATCTTCCGTTCAAAACTGGAAAGAAGCTTTCTGAGAAACTACTCTGTGTTCTCTTAATTCATCTTACAGAGTTACATCTTTCCCTTCAAGAAGCCTTTCGCTAAGGCTGTTCTTGTGGAATTGGCAAAGGGATATTTGGAAGCCCATAGAGGGCTATGGTGAAAAAGGAAATATCTTCCGTTCAAAACTGGAAAGAAGCTTTCAGAGAAACTGCTCTGTGTTCTGTTAATTCATCTAAAAGAGTTACATCTTTCCCTTCAACAAGCCTTTCGCTAAGGCTGTTCTTAAGGAATTGGCAAAGTGATATTTGGAAGCCCATAGAGGGATATGGTGAAAAAGGAAATATCTTCCGTTCAGAACTTGAAGGAAGCTTTCTGAGAAACTGCTCTGTGTTCTGTTAATTCATCTCACAGAGTTACATCTTTCCCTTCAAGAAGCCTTTCGCTAAGGCTCTTCTTGTGGAATTGGCAAAGGGATATTTGGAAGCCCATAGAGGGCTATGGTGAAAAAGGAAGTATCTTCCGTTCAAAAGTGGAAAGAAACTTTCTGAGAAACTGCTCTGTGTTCTGTTAATTCATCTCACAGAGTTACATCTTTCCCTTCAAGAAGCCTTTCGCTAAGGCTGTTCTTGAGGAATTGGCAAAGTGATATTTGGAAGCCCATAGAGGGCTATGGTGAAAAAGGAAATATCTTCCGTTCAAAAGTGGAAAGAAGCTTTCTGAGAAACTGCTCTGTGTTCTGTTAATTCATCTCACACAGTTACATCTTTCCCTTGAAAAAGCCTTTCGCTAAGGCTATTCTTGTGGAAGTGGCAAAGGGATATTTGGAAGCCCATAGAGGGCTATGGTGAAAAAGGAAATATCTTCCGTTCAAAACTGGAAAGAAGCTTTCTGAGAAACTACTCTGTGTTCTGTTAATTCATCTCACAGAGTTACATCTTTCCCTTCAAGAAGCCTTACCTAAGGCGGTTCCTGTGGAATTGGCAAAGGGATATTTGGAAGCCCATAGAGGGCTATGGTGAAAAAGGAAATATCTCCCGTTCAAAACTGGAAAGAAGCTTTCTGAGAAACTACGCTGTGTTCTGTTAATTCATCTCACAGAGTTACATCTTTCCCTTCAAGAAGCCTTTCGCTAAGGCTGTTCTTCTAGAATTGGCAAAGGGATATTTGGAAGCCCATAGAGGGCTATGGTTAAAAAGGAAATATCTTCAGTTCAAAAGTGGAAAGAAGCTTTCGGAGAAACTGCTCGGTGTTCTGTTAGTTCATCTCACCGAGTTACATCTTTCCCTTCAAGAAGCCTTTCGCTAAGGCTGTTCTTGTGGAATTGGCCAAGGGATATTTGGAAGCCCTTAGAGGCCTATGGTAAAAAAGGAAATATCATCCGTTCAAAACTGGAAAGAAGCTTTCTGAGAAACTGCTCTGTGTTCTGTTCATTCATCTCACAGAGTTACATCTTTCCCTTCAAGAAGCCTTTCGCTAAGGCTGTTCTTGTGGAATTGTCAAAGGGATATTTGGAAGCCCATAGAGGGCTATGGTGAAAAAGGAAATATCTTCCGTTCAAAACTGGAAAGAAGCTTTCTGAGAATCTGCTCTGTGTTCTGTTAATTCCTCTCACAGAGTTACATCTTTCCCTTCAAGAAGCCTTTCGCTAAGGCTGTTCTTCTGGAATTGGCAAAGGGATATTTGGAAGCCCATAGAGGGCTACGGTGAAAAAGGAAATATCTTCCATTAAAAAATGGAAAGAAGCTTTCAGAGAAACTGCTCTGTGTTCTGTTAATTCATCTCACAGAGTTACATCTTTCCCTTCAAGAAGCCTTTCGCTAAGGCTGTTCTTGTGGAATTGGCAAAGGGATATTTGCCAGCCCTTAGAGGGCTATGGTGAAAAAGGAAATAACTTCCGTTCAAAACTGGAAAGAAGCTTTCTGAGAAACTGCTCTGTGTTCCCTTAATTCATCTCGCAGAGTTACATCTTTCCCTTCAAGAAGCCTTTCGCTAAGGCTGTTCTTGTGGAATTGGCAAAGGGATATTTGGAAGCCCATAGAGGGCTATGGTGAAAAAGGAAATATCTTCCGTTCAAAACTGGAAAGAAGCTTTCTGAGAAACTGCTCTGTGTTCTGTTAATTCATCTCACAGAGTTACATCTTTCCCTTCAACAAGCCTTTCGCTAAGGCTGTTCTTAAGGAATTGGCAAAGTGATATTTGGAAGCCCATAGAGGGCTATGGTGAAAAAGGAAATATCTTTCGTTCAAAACTGGAAAGAAACTTTCTGAGAAACTGCTCTGTGTTCTCTTCATTCATCTCACAGAGTTACATCTTTCCCTTCAAGAAGCCTTTCGCTAAGGCTGTTCTTCTGGAATTGGCAAAGGGATATTTGGAAGCCCATAGAGGGCTATGGTGAAAAAGGAAATATCTTCAGTTCAAAAGTGGAAAGAAGCTTTCGGAGAAACTGCTCGGTGTTCTGTTAATTCATCTCACAGAGTTACATCCTTCCCTTCAAGAAGCCTTTCGCTAAGGCTGTTCTTGTGGAATTGGCAAAGGGGTATTTGGAAGCCCCTAGAGGGCTATGGTGAAAAAGGAAATATCTTCCGTTCAGATCTGGAAGGAAGCTTTCTGAGAAACTGCTCTGTGTTCTGTTAATTCATCTCACAGAGTTACATCTTTCCCTTCAAGAAGCCTTTCGCTAAGGCTGTTCTTGTGGAATTGGCAAAGGGATATTTGGAAGCCCCTAGAGGGCTATGGTGAAAAAGGAAATAACTTCCGTTCAAAAGTGGAAAGAAGCTTTCTGAGAAACTGCTCTGTGTTCCCTTAATTCATCTCGCAGAGTTTCATCTTTCCCTTCAAGAAGCCTTTCGCTAAGTCTGTTCTTGTGGAATTGGCAAAGGGATATTTGGAAGCCCATAGAGGGCTATGGTGAAAAAGGAAATATCTTCCGTTCAAAACTGGAAAGAAGCTTTCTGAGAAACTGCTCTGTGTTCTGTTAATTCATCTCACAGAGTTACATCTTTCCCTTCAACAAGCCTTTCGCTAAGGCTGTTCTTAAGGAATTGGCAAAGTGATATTTGGAAGCCCATAGTGGGCTATGGTGAAAAAGGAAATATCTTTCGTTCAAAACTGGAAAGAAGCTTTCTGAGAAACTGCTCTGTGTTCTCTTCATTCATCTCACAGAGTTACATCTTTCCCTTCAAGAAGCCTTTCGCTAAGGCTGTTCTTGTGGAATTGGCAAAGGGATATTTGGAATCCATGGAGGGCTACGGTGAAAAAGGAAATATCCTCCGTTCAAAACTGGAAAGAAGCTTTCTGAGAAACTGCTCTGTGTTCTCTTAATTCATCTCACAGAGTTACATCTTTCCCTTCAAGAAGCCTTTCGGTAAGGCTGTTCTTGTGGAATTGGCAAAGGGATATTTGGAAGCCCATAGAGGGCTATGGTGGAAAAGGAAATATCTTCCGTTCAAAACTGGAAAGAAGCTTTCTGAAAATCTGCTCTGTGTTCTGTTAATTCATCTCACAGAGTTACATCTTTCCCTTCAAAAAGCCTTTCGCTAAGGCTATTCTTGTGGAATTGGCAAAGGTATATTTGGAAGCCCATAGAGGGCTATGGTGAAAAAGGAAATATCTTCAGTTCAAAAGTGGAAAGAAGCTTTCGGAGAAACTGCTCGGTGTTCTCTTAATTCATCTCACAGAGTTACATCCTTCCCTTCAAGAAGCCTTTCGCTAAGGCTGTTCTTGTGGAATTGGCAAAGGGATATTTGGAAGCCCCTAGAGGGCTATGGTGAAAAAGGAAATATCTTCCGTTCAGATCTGGAAGGAAGCTTTCTGAGAAACTGCTCTGTGTTCTGTTAATTCATCTCACAGAGTTACATCTTTCCCTTCAAGAAGCCTTTCGCTAAGGCTGTCCTTGTGGAATTGGCAAAGGGATATTTGGAAGCCCCTAGAGGGCTATGGTGAAAAAGGAAATAACTTCCGTTCAAAACTGGAAAGAAGCTTTCTGAGAAACTGCTCTGTGTTCCCTTAATTCATCTCGCAGAGTTTCATCTTTCCCTTCAAGAAGCCTTTCGCTAAGGCTGTTCTTGTGGAATTGGCAAAGGGATATTTGGAAGCCCATAGAGGGCTATGGTGAAAAAGGAAATATCTTCCGTTCAAAACTGGAAAGAAGCTTTCTGAGAAACTGCTCTGTGTTCTGTTAATTCATCTCACAGAGTTACATCTTTCCCTTCAACAAGCCTTTCGCTAAGGCTGTTCTTAAGGAATTGGCAAAGTGATATTTGGAAGCCCTTAGAGGGCTATGGTGAAAAAGGAAATAACTTCCGTTCAAAACTGGAAAGAAGCTTTCTGTGAAACTGCTCTGTGTTCTCTTCATTCATCTCACAGAGTTACATCTTTCTCTTCAAGAAGCCTTTCGCTAAGGCTTTTCTTGTGGAATTGGCAAAGGGATATTTGGAAGCCCATAGAGGGCTACGGTGAAAAAGGAAATATCCTCCGTTCAAAACTGGAAAGAAGCTTTCTGAGAAACTGCTCTGTGTTCTGTTAATTCATCTCACAGAGTTACATCTTTCCCTTCCAGAATCCTTTCGCTAAGGCGGTTCTTGTGTAATTGGCAAAGGGATATTTGGAAGCCCATAGATGGCTATGGTGAAAAAGGAAATATCTTCCGTTCAAAACTGGAAAGAAGCTTTCTGAGAAACTGCTCTGTGTTCTCTTAATTCATCTCACAGAGTTACATCTTACCCTTCAAGAAGCCTTTCGCTAAGGCTGTTCTTGTGGAATTGGCAAAGGGATATTTGGAAGCCCATAGAGTGCTATGGTGAAAAAGGAAATATCCTCCGTTCACAACTGGTAAGAAGCTTTCTGAGAAACTGCTCTGTGTTCTCTTAATTCATCTCACAGAGTTACATCTTTCCCTTCAAGAAGCCTTTCGCTAAGGCTGTTCTTGTGGAATTGGCAAAGGGATATGTGGAAGCCCATAGAGGGCTATGGTGAAAAAGGAAATATCTTCCGTTCAAAACTGGAAAGAAGCTTTCTGAGAAACTGCTCTGTGTTCTGTTAATTCATCTCACAGATTTACATCCTTCCCTTCAAGAAGCCTTTCGCTAAGGCTGTTCTTGTGGAATTGGCAAAGGGATATTTGGAAGCCCATAGAGGGCTACGGTGAAAAAGGAAATATCCTCCGTTCAAAACTGGAAAGAAGCTTTCTGAGAAACTGATCTGTGTTCTCTTAATTCATCTCACAGAGTTACATCTTTCCCTTCAAGAAGCCTTTCGCTAAGGCTGTTCTTGTGGAATTGGAAAAGGGATATTTGGAAGCAAATAGAGGGCTATGGTGAAAAAGGAAATATCTTCCGTTCAAAACTGGAAAGAAGCGTTCTGAAAAACTGCTCTGTGTTCTGTTAATTCATCTCACAGAGTTACATCTTCCCTTCAAAAAGCCTTTCGCTAATGCTATTCTTGTGTAATTGGAAAAGGGATATTTGGAAGCCCATAGAGGGCTATGGTGAAAAAGGAAATATCTTCCGTTCAAAAGTGGAAAGAAGCTTTCGGAGAAACTGCTCTGTGTTCTGTTAATTCATCTCACAGAGTTACATCTTTCCCTTCAACAAGCCTTTCGATAAGGCTGTTCTTGTGGAATTGGCAAAGGGATATTTGGAAGCCCTTAGAGGCCTATGGTGAAAAAGGAAATATCTTCCGTTCAAAACTGGAAATAAGCCTTCTGAGAAACTGCTCTGTGTTCTGTTCATTCATCTCACAGAGTTACATCTTTCCCTTCAAGAAGCCTTTCGCTAAGGCTGTTCTTGTGGAATTTGCAAAGGCATATTTGGAAGCCCATAGAGTGCTATGGTGAAAAAGGAAATATCTTCCGTTCAAAACTGGAAAGAAGCTTGCTGAGAAACTGCTCTGTGTTCCGTTCATTCATCTCACAGAGTTTCATCTTTCCCTTCAAGAAGCCTTTCGCTAAGGCTGTTCTTGAGTATTTGGCAAAGTGATATTTGGAAGCCCATAGAGGGCTATGGTGAAAAAGGAAATATCTTCCGTTCAAAACTGGAAAGAAGCTTTCTGAGAAACTGCTCTGTGTTCTGTTAATTCATCTCACAGAGTTACATCTTTCCCTTCAAGAAGCCTTTCGCTAAGGCTGTTCTTGTGGAATTGGCAAAGGGATATTTGGAAGGCCATAGAGGGCTATGGTGAAAAAGGAAATATCTTTCGTTCAAAAGTGGAAAGAAGCTTTCTGAGAAACTGCTCTGTGTTCTGTTAATTCATCTCACAGAGTTACATCTTTCCCTTCAACAAGCCTTTCGCTAAGGCTGTTCTTGTGGAATTGGCAAAGGGATATTTGGAAGCCCATAGAGGGCTACGGTGAAAAAGGAAATATCTTCCGTTCAAAACTGGAAAGAAGCTTTCTGAGAAACTGCTCTGTGTTCTGTTAATTCATCTCACAGAGTTACATCTTTCCCTTCAAGAAGCCTTTCGCTAAGGCTGTTCTTGTGGAATGCGCAAAGGGATATTTGGAAGCCCATAGAGGGCTATGGTGAAAAAGGAAATATCTTCTGTTCAAAAGTGGAAAGAAGCTTTCTGAGAAACTGCTCTGTGTTCTGTTAATTCATCTCACAGAGTTACATCTTTCCCTTCAAGAAGCCTTTCGCTAAGGCTGTTCTTGAGGAATTGGCAAAGTGATATTTGGAAGCCCATAGAGGGCTATGGTGAAAAAGTAAATATCTTCCGTTCAAAACTGGAAAGAAGCTTTCTGAAAAACTGCTCTGTGTTCTGTAAATTCCTCTCACAGAGTTACATCTTTCCCTTCAAGAAGCATTTCGCTAACGCTGTTCTTGTGGAATTGGCAAAGGGATATTTGGAAGCCCATAGAGGGCTACGGTGAAAAAGGAAATATCTTCCGTTCAAAACTGGAAAGAAGCTTTCTGAGAACCTGCTCTGTGTTCTCTTCATTCATCTCACAGAGTTACATCTTTCCCTTCAAGAAGCCTTTCGCTAAGGCTGTTCTTGTGGAATTGTCAAAGGGATATTTGGAAGCCCATAGAGGGCTATGGTGAAAAAGGAAATATCCTCCGTTCAAAACTGGAAAGAAGCTTTCTGAGAAACTGCTCTGTGTTCTCTTAATTCATCTCACAGAGTTACATCTTTCCCTTCAAGAAGCCTTTCGCTAAGGCTGTTCTTGTGGAATTGGCAAAGGGATATGTGGAAGCCCATAGAGGGCTATGGTGAAAAAGGAAATATCTTCCGTTCAAAACTGGAAAGAAGCTTTCTGAGAAACTGCTCTGTGTTCTCTTAATTCATCTCACAGAGTTACATCTTTACCTTCAAAAAGCCTTTCGCTAAGGCTATTCTTGTGGAATTGGCAAAGCGATATTTGGAAGCCCATAGAGGGCTATGGTGAAAAAGGAAATATCTTCCGTTCAAAAGTGGAAAGAAGCTTTCTGAGAAACTGCTCTGTGTTCTGTTAATTGATCTCACAGAGTTACATCTTTCCCTTCAAGAAGCCTTTCGCTAAGGCGGTTCTTGTGGAATGGGCAAAGGGATATTTGGAAGCCCATATAGGGCTATGGTGAAAAAGGAAATATCTTCCGTTCAGAACTTGAAGGAAGCTTTCTGAGAAACTGCTCTGTGTTCTGTTAATTCATCTCACAGAGTTACATCTTTCCCTTCAAGAAGTCTTTCGCTAAGGCTGTTCTTGTGGAATTGGCAAAGGGCTATTTGGAAACCCGTAGAGGGCTACGGTGAAAAAGGAAATATCTTCCGTTCAAAACTGGAAAGAAGCTTTCTGAGAAACTGCCCTGTGTTCTGTTCATTCATCACACAGAGTTACATGTTTCCCTTCAAGAAGCCTTTCGCTAAGGCTGTTCTTGTGGAATTGGCAAAGGGATATTTGGAAGCCCTTAGAGGGCTATGGTGAAAAAGGAAATATCTTCCGTTCAAAACTGGAAAGAAGCTTTCTGAGAAACTGCTCTGTGTTCTCTTAATTCATCTTACAGAGTTACATCTTTCCCTTCAAGAAGCCTTTCGCTAAGGCTGTTCTTGTGGAATTGGCAAAGGGATATTTGGAAGCCCATAGAGGGCTATGGTGAAAAAGGAAATATCTTCCGTTCAAAACTGGAAAGAAGCTTTCAGAGAAACTGCTCTGTGTTCTGTTAATTCATCTAAAAGAGTTACATCTTTCCCTTCAACAAGCCTTTCGCTAAGGCTGTTCTTAAGGAATTGGCAAAGTGATATTTGGAAGCCCATAGAGGGCTATGGTGAAAAAGGAAATATCTTCTGTTCAAAACTGGAAAGAAGCTTTCTGAGAAACTGCTCTGTGTTCTGTTAATTCATCTCACAGAGTTACATCTTTCCCTTCAAGAAGCCTTTCGCTAAGGCTGTTCTTGTGGAATTGGCAAAGTGATATTTGGAAGCCCATAGAGGGCTATGGTGAAAAAGGAAATATCTTCCGTTCAAAAGTGGAAAGAAGCTTTCTGAGAAACTGCTCTGTGTTCTGTTAATTCATCTCACAGAGTTACATCTTTCCCTTCAAGAAGCCTTTCGCTAAGGCGGTTCTTGTGAAATTGGCAAAGGGATATTTGGAAGCCCATAGAGGGCTATGGTGAAATGGAAATATCTTCCGTTCAAAACTGGAAGGAACCTTTCTGAGAAACTGCGCTGTGTTCTGTTAATTCATCTCACAGAGTTACATCTTTCCCTTAAAGAAGCCTTTCGCTAGGGCTCTACTTGTGGAATTGGCAAAGGGATGTTTGGAAGCCCATAGAGGGCTATGGTGAAAAAGGAAATATCTTCCGTTCAAAACTGGAAAGAAGCTTTCTGAGAAACTGCTCTGTGTTCTCCTAATTCATCTCACAGAATTACATCTTTCCCTTCAAGAAGCCTTTCGCTAAGGCTGTTCTTGTGGAATTGGCAAAGGGATATTTGGAAGCCCATAGAGGGCTATGGTGAAAAAGGAAATATCTTCCGTTCAAAACTGGAAAGAAGCATTCTGAGAAACTGCTCTGTGTTCTGTTAATTCATCTCACCGAGTTACTTCTTTCCCTTCAAGAAGCCTTTCGCTAAGGCTGTTCTTGTGGAATTGGCAAAGGGATATTTGGAAACCCATAGAGGGCTATGGTGAAATAGGAAATATCTTCCGTTCAAAACTGGAAAGAAGCTTTCTGAGAAACTGCTCTGTGTTCTGTTAATTCATCTCACCGAGTTACTTCTTTCCCTTCAAGAAGCCTTTCGCTAAGGCTGTTCTTGTGGAATTGGCAAAGGGATACTTGGAAGCCCATAGAGGGCTATGGGGAAAAAGGAAATATCTTCCGTTCAAAACTGGAAAGAAGCATTCTTAGAAACTGCTCTGTGTTCTGTTAATTCATCTCACAGAGTTACATCTTTCCCCTCAAGAAGCCTTTCGCTAAGGCTGTTCTTGTGGAATTGCAAAGGGATACTTGGAAGCCCATAGAGGGTTATGGTGATAAAGGAAATATCTTCCGTTCAAAACTGGAAAGAAGCTTTCTGAGAAACTGCTCTGTGTTCTGTTAATTCATCTCACAGAGTTACATCTTTCCCTTCAAGAAGCCTTTCGCTAAGGCGGTTCTTGTGGAGTTGGCAAAGGGATATTTGGAAGCCCATAGAGGGCTATGGTGAAAAAGGAAATATCTTCCGTTCAGAACTGGAAGGAAGCTTTCTGAGAAACTGCTCTGTGTTCTGTTAATTCATCTCACAGAGTTACATCTTTCCCTTCAAGAAGCCTTTCGCTAAGGCTGTTCTTGTGGAATTGGCAAAGGGATATTTGGAAACCCATAGAGGGCTATGGTTAAAAAAGAAATATCTTCCGTTCAAAACTGGAAAGAAGCTCTCTGAGAAATTTCTCTGTGTTCTCTTAATTCATCTCACCGAGTTACATCTTTCCCTTCAAGAAGCCTTTCGCTAAGGCTGTTCTTGTGGAATTGGCAAAGGGATATTTGGAAGCCCATAGAGGGCTAAGGTGAAAAACGAAATATCTTCCGTTCAAAACTGGAAAGAAGCTTTCTGAGAAACTGCCCTGTGTTCTGTTCATTCATCTCACAGAGTTACATGTTTCCCTTCAAGAAGCCTTTCGCTAAGGCTGTTCTTGTGGAATTGGCAAAGGGATATTTGGAAGCCCTTAGAGGGCTATGGTGAAAAAGGAAATATCTTCCGTTCAAAACTGGAAAGAAGCTTTCTGAGAAACTACTCTGTGTTCTCTTAATTCATCTTACAGAGTTACATCTTTCCCTTCAAGAAGCCTTTCGCTAAGGCTGTTCTTGTGGAATTGGCAAAGGGATATTTGGAAGCCCATAGAGGGCTATGGTGAAAAAGGAAATATCTTCCGTTCAAAACTGGAAAGAAGCTTTCAGAGAAACTGCTCTGTGTTCTGTTAATTCATCTAAAAGAGTTACATCTTTCCCTTCAACAAGCCTTTCGCTAAGGCTGTTCTTAAGGAATTGGCAAAGTGATATTTGGAAGCCCATAGAGGGCTCTGGTGAAAAAGGAAATATCTTCTGTTCAAAACTGGAAAGAAGCTTTCTGAGAAACTGCTCTGTGTTCTGTTAATTCATCTCACAGAGTTACATCTTTCCCTTCAAGAAGCCTTTCGCTAAGGCTGTTCTTGTGGAATTGGCAAAGTGATATTTGGAAGCCCATAGAGGGCTACGGTGAAAAAGGAAAAATCTTCCGTTCAAAAGTTGAAAGAAGCTTTCTGAGAAACTGCTCTGTGTTCTGTTAATTCATCTCACAGAGTTACATCTTTCCCTTCAAGAATCCTTTCGCTAAGGCGGTTCTTGTGAAATTGGCAAAGGGATATTTGGAAGCCCATAGAGGTCTATGGTGAAATGGAAATATCTTCCGTTCAAAACTGGAAGGAACCTTTCTGAGAAACTGCGCAGTGTTCTGTTAATTCATCTCACAGAGTTACATCTTTCCCTTCAAGAAGCCTTTCGCTAGGGCTCCTCTTGTGGAATTGGCAAAGGGATGTTTGGAAGCCCATAGAGGGCTATGGTGAAAAAGGAAATATCTTCCGTTCAAAACTGGAAAGAAGCTTTCTGAGAAACTGCTCTGTGTTCTCTTAATTCATCTCACAGAATTACATCTTTCCCTTCAAGAAGCCTTTCGCTAAGGCTGTTCTTGTGGAATTGGCAAAGGGATATTTGGAAGCCCATAGAGGGCTATGGTGAAAAAGGAAATATCTTCCGTTCAAAACTGGAAAGAAGCATTCTGAGAAACTGCTCTGTGTTCTGTTAATTCATCTCACCGAGTTACTTCTTTCCCTTCAAGAAGCCTTTCGCTAAGGCTGTTCTTGTGGAATTGGCAAAGGGATATTTGGAAGCCCATAGAGGGCTATGGTGAAAAAGGAAATATCTTCCGTTCAAAACTGGAAAGAAGCTTTCTGAGAAACTGCTCTGTGTTCTGTTAATTCATCTCACAGAGATACATCTTTCCCTTCAAGAAGCCTTTCGCTAAGTCTGTTCTTCTGGAATTGACAAAGGGATATTTGGAAGCCCAAAGGTCTATGGTGAAAAAGGAAATATCTTCCGTTCAGAACTGAAAGGAAGCTTTCTGAGAAACTGCTCGGTGTTCTGTTAATTCATCTCACAGAGTTACATCTTTCCCTTCAAGAAGCCTTTCGCTAAGGCTGTTCTTGTGGAATTGGCAAAGGGATATTTGGAAACCCATAGAGGGCTATGGTGAAAAAGGAAATATCTTCCGTTCAAAACTGGAAAGAAGCTTTCTGAGAAACTGCTCTGTGTTATGTTAATTCATCTCACAGAGTTACATCTTTCCCTTCAAGAAGCCGTTCGCTAAGGCTGTTCTTGTGGAATTGGCAAAGCGATATTTGGAAGCCCATAGAGGGCTATGGTGAAAAAGGAAATAACTTCCGTTGAAAAGTGGAAAGAAGCTTTCTGAGAAACTGCTCTGTGTTCTGTTAATTCATCTCACAGAGTTACATCTTTCCCTTCAAGAAGCCTTTCGCTAAGGCTGTTCTTGAGGAATTGGCAAAGGGATACTTGGAAGCCCATACAGGTCTAGGGTGAAAAAGGAAATATCTTCCGTTCAGAACTGGAAGGAAGCTTTCTGAGAAACTGCTCTGTGTTCTGTTAATTCATCTCACAGAGCTACATGTTTCCCTTCAAGAAGCCTTTCGCTAATTCTGTTCTTGTGGAATTGGCAAAGGGATATTTGGAAGCCCTTAGAGGGCTATGGTGAAAAAGGAAATATCTTCCGTTCAAAACTGGAAAGAAGCTTTCTGAGAAACTGCTCTGTGTTCTCTTAATTCATCTCACAGAGTTACATCTTTCCCTTCAAGAAGCCTTTCGCTAAGGCTGTTCTTGTGGAATTGGCAAAGGGATATTTGGAAGCCCATAGAGGGCTATAGTGAAAAAGGAAATATCTTCCTTTCAAAACTGGAAAGAAGCTTTCAGAGAAACTGCTCTGCGTTCTGTTAATTCTTCTCACAGAGTTAAATCTTTCCCTTCAACAAGCCTTTCGCTAAGGCTGTTCTTAAGGAATTGCCAAAGTGATATTTGGAACCCCATAGAGGGCTATGGTGAAAAAGGAAATATCTTCCGTTCAAAACTGGAAAGAAGCTTTCTGAGAAACTGCTCTGTGTTCTGTTAATTCATCTCACAGAGTTACATCTTTCCCTTCAAGAAGCCTTTCGCTAAGGCTGTTCTTGTGGAATTGGCAAAGTGATATTTGGAAGCCCATAGAGGGCTATGGTGAAAAAGGAAATATCTTCCGTTCAAAAGTGGAAAGAAGCTTTCTGAGAAACTGCTCTGTGTTCTGTTAATTCATCTCACAGAGTTACATCTTTCCCTTCAAGAAGCCTTTCGCTAAGGCGGTTCTTGTGGAATTGGCAAAGGGATATTTGGAACCCCATAGAGGGCTATGGTGAAAAAGGAAATATCTTCCGTTCAAAACTGGAAAGAAGCTTTCTGAGAAACTGCTCTGTGTTCTGTTAATTCATCTCACAGAGTTACATCTTTCCCTTCAAGAAGCCTTTCTCTAAGGCTGTTCTTGTGGAATTGGCAAGGGGATATTTGGAAGCCCATAGAGGGCTATGGTGAAAAAGGAAATATCTTCCTTTCAAAACTGGAAAGAAGCTTTCAGAGAAACTGCTCTGTGTTCTGTTAATTCTTCTCACAGAGTTAAATCTTTCCCTTCAACAAGCCGTTCGCTAAGGCTATTCTTAAGGAATTGGCAAAGTGATATTTGGAACCCCATAGAGGGCTATGGTGAAAAAGGAAATATCTTCCGTTAAAAACTGGAAAGAAGCTTTCTGAGAAACTGCTCTGTGTTCTGTTAATTCATCTCACAGAGTTACATCTTTCCCTTCAAGAAGCCTTTCGCTAAGGCTGTTCTTGTGGAATTGGCAAAGTGATATTTGGAAGCCCATAGAGGGCTATGGTGAAAAAGGAAATATCTTCCGTTCAAAAGTGGAAAGAAGCTTTCTGAGAAACTGCTCTGTGTTCTGTTAATTCATCTCACAGAGTTACATCTTTCCCTTCAAGAAGCCTTTCGCTAAGGCGGTTCTTGTGGAATTGGCAAAGGGATATTTGGAAGCCCATAGAGGGCTATGGTGAAATGGAAATATCTTCCGTTCAAAACTGGAAGGAAGCTTTCTGAGAAACTGCTCTGTGTTCTGTTAATTCATCTCACAGAGTTACATCTTTCCCTTCAAGAAGCGTTTCGCTAAGGCTGTTCTTGTGGAATTGGCAAAGGGATGTTTGGAAGCCCATAGAGGGCTATGGTGAAAAAGGAAATATCTTCCGTTCAAAACTGGAAAGAAGCTTTCTGAGAAACTGCTCTGTGTTCTGTTAATTCATCTCACCGAGTTACTTCTTTCCCTTCAAGAAGCCTTTCGCTAAGGCTGTTCTTGTGGAAATGGCAAAGGGATATTTGGAAGCCCTTAGAGGGCTATGGTGAAAAAGGAAATATCTTCCGTTCAAAACTGGAAAGAAGCTTTCTGAGAAACTGCTCTGTGTTCTGTTAATTCATCTCACAGAGTTACATCTTTCCCTTCAAGAAGCCTTTCGATTAGGCTGTTCTTGTGGAATTGGCAAAGTGATATTTGGAAGCCCATAGAGGGCTATGGTGAAAAAGGAAATATCTTCCGTTCAAAAGTGGAAAGAAGCTTTCTGAGAAACTGCTTTGTGTTCTGTTAATTCATCTCACAGAGTTACATCTTTCCCTTCAAGAAGCCTTTCGCTAAGGCTGTTCTTGTGGTATTGGCAAAGGGATATTTGGAATCCCTAGAGGCCTATGGTGAAAAAGGAAATATCTTCCGTTCTAAAGTGGAAAGAAGCTTTCTGAGAAACTGCTCTGTGTTCTCTGAATTCATCTCACAGAGTTACATGTTTCCCTTCAAGAAGCCTTTCGCTAAGGCTGTTCTTGTGGAATTGGCAAAGGTATATTTGGAAGCCCGTAGAGGGCTATGGTGAAAAAGGAAATATCTTCCGTTCAAAACTGGAAAGAAGCTTTCTGAGAAACTGCTCTGTGTTCTGTTAATTCATCTCACAGAGTTACATATTTCCCTTCAAGAAGCCTTTCGCTAAGGCTGTTCTTGTGGAATTGGCAAAGGGATATTTGGAAGCCCATAGAGGGCTATGGTGAAATGGAAATATCTTCCGTTCAAAACTGGAAGGAGGCTTTCTGAGAAACTGCTCTGTGTTCTCTTAATTCATCTCACAGAGTTACATCTTTCCCTTCAAGAAGCCTTTCGCTAAGGCTGTTCTTGTGGAATTGGCAACGAGATATTTGGAACCCCATAGAGGCCTATGGTGAAAAAGGAAATAACTTCCGTTCAAAACTGGAAAGAAGCTTTCTGAGAAACTGCTCTGTGTTCTGTTAATTCATCTCACCGAGTTACATCTTTCCCTTCAAGAAGCCTTTCGCTAACGCTGTTCTTGTGGGATTGGCAAAGGGATATTTGGAACCCCATAGAGGGCTACGGTGAAAAAGGAAATATCCTCCGTTCAAAACTGGAAAGAAGCTTTCTGAGAAACTGCTCTGTGTTCTCTTAATTCATCTCACAGAGTTACATCTTTCCCTTCAAGAAGCCTTTAGCTAAGGCTGTTCTCGGGGAATTGGCAAAGGGATATTTGGAAGCCCTTAGAGGGCTATGGTGAAAAAGGAAATATCTTCCGTTCAAAACTGGAAAGAAGCTTTCTGAGAAACTGCTCTGTGTTCTGTTAATTCATCTCACAGAGTTACATCTTTCCCTTCAACAAGCCTTTCGCTAAGACTATTCTTGTGGAATTGGCAAAGGGATATTTGGAAGCCCATAGAGGGCTATAGTGAAAAAGGAAATATCTTCCGTTCAAAACTGGAAAGAAGCTTTCTGAGAAACTGCTCTGTGTTCTGTTAATTCATCTCACAGAGTTACATATTTCCCTTCAAGAAGCCTTTCGCTAAGGCGGTTCTTGTGGAATTGGCAAAGGGATATTTGGAAGCCCATAGAGGGCTATGGTGAAAAAGGAAATATCTTCCGTTCAAAACTGGAAAGAAGCTTTCTGAGAAACTGCTCTGTGTACTCTTAATTCATCTCACAGAGTTACATCTTTCCCTTCAAGAAGCCTTTCGCTAAGGCTGTTCTTCTGGAATTGGCAAAGGGATATTTGGAAGCAAATAGAGGGCTATGGTGAAAAAGGAAATATCTTCCGTTCAAAACTGGAAAGAAGCTTTCTGAGAATCTGCTCTGTGTTCTCTTAATTCATCTCAGCGAGTTACATCTTTCCCTTCAAGAAGCCTTTCGCTAACGCTGTTCTTGTGGAATTGGCAATGGGGTATTTGGAAGCCCATAGAGGGCTACGGTGAAAAAGGAAATATCCTCCGTTCAAAACTGGAAAGAAGCTTTCTGGAAACTGCTCTGTGTTCTTTTAATTCATCTCACCGAGTTACATCTTTGCCTTCAAGAAGCCTTTCGCTAAGGCTGTTCTTGTGGAATTGGCAAAGGGATATTTGGAAGCCCATAGAGGGCTATGGTGAAAAAGGAAATATCTTCCGTTGAAAACTGGAAAGAATTTTCGGAGAAACTGCTCTGTGTTCTCTTAATTCATCTCACAGAGTTACATCTTTCCCTTCAAAAAGCCTTTCGCTAAGGCTATTCTTGTGGAATTGGCAAAGGGATATTTGGAAGCCCGTAGAGGGCTATGGTGAAAAAGGAAATATCTTCCGTTCAAAACTGGAAAGAAGCTTTCTGAGAAACTGCTCTGTGTTCTGTTAATTCATCTCACAGAGTTACATATTTCCCTTCAAGTAGCCTTTCGCTAAGGCGGTTCTTGTGGAATTGGCAAAGGGATATTTGGAAGCCCATAGAGGGCTATGGTGAAATGGAAATATCTTCCGTTCAAAACTGGAAGGAGGCTTTCTGAGAAACTGCTCTGTGTTCTGTTAATTCATCTCACAGAGTTATATCTTTCCCTTCAAGAAGCTTTTCGCTAAGGCTGTTCTTGTGGAATTGGCAAAGAGATATTTGGAACCCCATAGAGGCCTATGGTGAAAAAGGAAATAACTTCCGTTCAAATCTGGAAAGAAGCTTTCTGAGAAACTGCTCTGTGTTCTGTTAATTCATCTCACCGAGTTACATCTTTCCCTTCAAGAAGCCTTTCGCTAACGCTGTTCTTATGGAATTGGCAAAGGGATATTTGGAAGCCCATAGAGGGCTAAGGTGAAAAAGGAAATATCTTCCGTTCAAAACTGGAAAGAAGCTTTCTGAGAAACTGCTCTGTGTTCTGTTAATTCATCTCACAGAGTTACATCTTTCCCTTCAAGAAGCCTTTCGCTAAGGCTGTTCTTTTGGAATTGGCAAAGGGATATTTGGAACCCCATAGAGGGCTACGGTGAAAAAGGAAATATCCTCCGTTCAAAACTGGAAAGAAGCTTACTGAGAAACTGCTCTGTGTTCTTTTAATTCATCTCACCGAGTTACATCTTTGCCTTCAAGAAGCCTTTCGCTAAGGCTGTTCTTGTGGAATTGGCAAAGGGATATTTGGAAGCCCATAGAGGGCTATGGTGAAAAAGGAAATATCTTCCGTTGAAAACTGGAAAGAATTTTCGGAGAAACTGCTCTGTGTTCTCTTAATTCATCTCACAGAGTTACATCTTTCCCTTCAAAAAGCCTTTCGCTAAGGCTATTCTTGTGGAATTGGCAAAGGGATATTTGGAAGCCCATAGAGGGCTATGGTGAAAAAGTAAATATCTTCCGTTCAAAACTGGAAAGAAGCTTTCTGAGAAACTGCTCTGTGTTCTGTTAATTCATCTCACAGAGTTACATATTTCCCTTCAAGAAGCCTTTCGCTAAGGCTGTTCTTGTGGAATTGGCAAAGGGATATTTGGAAGCCCATAGAGGGATATGGTGAAAAAGGAAATATCTTCCGTTCAAAACTGGAAAGAAGTTTTCTGAGAAACTGCTCTGTGTTCTGTTAATTCATCTCACAGAGTTACATCTTTACCTTCAAGAAGCCTTTCGCTAAGCCTGTTGTTGTGGAATTGGCAAAGGGATATTTGGAAGCCCATAGAGGGCTACGGTGAAAAAGGAAATATCTTCCGTTCAAAAGTGGAAAGAAGCTTTCGGAGAAACTGCTCGGTGTTCTGTTAATTCATCTCACAGAGTTACATCTTTCCCTTCAACAAGCCTTTCGCTAATGCTGTTCTTGTGGAATTGGCAAAGGGATATTTGGAAGCCCATAGAGGGCTATGGTGAAATGGAAATATCTTCCGTTCAAAACTGGAAGGAAGCTTTCTGAGCAACTGTTCTGTGTTCTGTTAATTCATCTCACAGAGTCACATCTTTCCCTTCAAGAAGCCTTTCGCTAAGGCTGTTTTGTGGAATTGGCAAAGGGATATTTGGAAGCCCGTAGAGGGCTATGGTGAAAAAGGAAATATCTTCCGTTCAAAACTGGAAAGAAGCTTTCTGAGAAACTGCTCTGTGTTCTGTTAATTCATCTCACAGAGTTACATATTTCCCTTCAAGAAGCCTTTCGCTAAGGCGGTTCTTGTGGAATTGGCAAAGGGATATTTGGAAGCCCATAGAGGGCTATGGTGAAATGGAAATAACTTCCGTTCAAAACTGGAAGGAGGCTTTCTGAGAAACTGCTCTGTGTTCTGTTAATTCATCTCACAGAGTTACATGTTTCCCTTCAAGAAGCCTTTCGCTAAGGCTGTTCTTGTGGAATTGGCAAAGGGATATTTGGAAGCCCATAGAGGGCTATGGTAAAAAAGGAAATATCTTCCGTACAAAAGTGGAAAGAAGCTTTCTGAGAAACTGCTCTGTGTTCTCTTAATTCATCTCACAGAGTTACATCTTTCCCTTCAAGAAGCCTTTCGCTAAGGCTGTTCTTGTGGAATTGGCAAAGAGATATTTGGAACCCCATAGAGGCCTATGGTGAAAAAGGAAATAACTTCCGTTCAAATCTGGAAAGAAGCTTTCTGAGAAACTGCTCTGTGTTCTGTTAATTCATCTCACCGAGTTACATCTTTCCCTTCAATAAGCCTTTCGCTAACGCTGTTCTTGTGGAATTGGCAAAGGGATATTTGGAAGCCCATAGAGGGCTAAGGTGAAAAAGGAAATATCTTCCGTTCAAAACTGGAAAGAAGCTTTCTGAGAAACTGCTCTGTGTTCTGTTAATTCATCTCACAGAGTTACATCTTTCCCTTCAAGAAGCCTTTCGCTAAGGCTGTTCTTGTGGAATTGGCAAAGGGATATTTGGAACCCCATAGAGGGCTACGGTGAAAAAGGAAATATCCTCCGTTCAAAACTGGAAAGAAGCTTTCTGAGAAACTACTCTGTGTTCTCTTAATTCATCTCACAGAGTTACATATTTCCCTTCAAGAAGCCTTTCGCTAAGGCGGTTCTTGTGGAGTTGGCAAAGGGATATTTGGAAGCCCATAGAGGGCTATGGTGAAAAAGGAAATATCCTCCGTTCAAAACTGGAAAGAAGCTTTCTGAGAAACTGCTCTGTGTTCTCTTAATTCATCTCACAGAGTTACATCTTTCCCTTCAAGAAGCCTTTAACTAAGGCTGTTCTCGGGGAATTGGCAAAGGGATATTTGGAAGCCCTTAGAGGGCTATGGTGAAAAAGGAAATATCTTCCGTTCAAAACTGGAAAGAAGCTTTCTGAGAAACTGCTCTGTGTTCTGTTAATTCATCTCACAGAGTTACATCTTTCCCTTCAACAAGCCTTTCGCTAAGACTATTCTTGTGGAATTGGCAAAGGGATATTTGGAAGCCCATAGAGGGCTATAGTGAAAAAGGAAATATCTTCCGTTCAAAACTGGAAAGAAGCTTTCTGAGAAACTGCTCTGTGTTCTGTTAATTCATCTCACAGAGTTACATATTTCCCTTCAAGAAGCCTTTCGCTAAGGCGGTTCTTGTGGAATTGGCAAAGGGATATTTGGAAGCCCATAGAGGGCTATGGTGAAAAAGGAAATATCTTCCGTTCAAAACTGGAAAGAAGCTTTCTGAGAAACTGCTCTGTGTACTCTTAATTCATCTCACAGAGTTACATCTTTCCCTTCAAGAAGCCTTTCGCTAAGGCGGTTCCTGTGGAATTGGCAAAGGGATATTTGGAAGCCCATAGAGGGCTATGGTGAAAAAGGAAATATCTCCCGTACAAAACTGGAAAGAAGCTTTCTGAGAAACGGCTCTGTGTTCTGTTAATTCATCTCACAGAGTTACATCTTTCCCTTCAAGAAGCCTTTCGCTAAGGCTGTTCTTCTGGAATTGGCAAAGGGATATTTGGAAGCAAATAGAGGGCTATGGTGAAAAAGGAAATATCTTCCGTTCAAAACTGGAAAGAAGCTTTCTGAGAATCTGCTCTGTGTTCTCTTAATTCATCTCAGCGAGTTACATCTTTCCCTTCAAGAAGCCTTTCGCTAACGCTGTTCTTGTGGAATTGGCAATGGGGTATTTGGAAGCCCATAGAGGGCTACGGTGAAAAAGGAAATATCCTCCGTTCAAAACTGGAAAGAAGCTTTCTGAGAAACTGCTCTGTGTTCTTTTAATTCATCTCACCGAGTTACATCTTTCCCTTCAAGAAGCCTTTCGCTAAGGCTGTTCTTGTGGAATTGGCAAAGGGATATTTGGAAGCCCATAGAGGGCTATGGTGAAAAAGGAAATATCTTCCGTTGAAAACTGGAAAGAATTTTCGGAGAAACTGCTCTGTGTTCTCTTAATTCATCTCACAGAGTTACATCTTTCCCTTCAAAAAGCCTTTCGCTAAGGCTATTCTTGTGGAATTGGCAAAGGGATATTTGGAAGCCCGTAGAGGGCTATGGTGAAAAAGGAAATATCTTCCGTTCAAAACTGGAAAGAAGCTTTCTGAGAAACTGCTCTGTGTTCTGTTAATTCATCTCACAGAGTTACATATTTCCCTTCAAGTAGCCTTTCGCTAAGGCGGTTCTTGTGGAATTGGCAAAGGGATATTTGGAAGCCCATAGAGGGCTATGGTGAAATGGAAATATCTTCCGTTCAAAACTGGAAGGAGGCTTTCTGAGAAACTGCTCTGTGTTCTGTTAATTCATCTCACAGAGTTATATCTTTCCCTTCAAGAAGCTTTTCGCTAAGGCTGTTCTTGTGGAATTGGCAAAGAGATATTTGGAACCCCATAGAGGCCTATGGTGAAAAAGGAAATAACTTCCGTTCAAATCTGGAAAGAAGCTTTCTGAGAAACTGCTCTGTGTTCTGTTAATTCATCTCACCGAGTTACATCTTTCCCTTCAAGAAGCCTTTCGCTAAGGCTGTTCTTGTGGAATTGGCAAAGGGATATTTGGAAGCCCATAGAGGGCTACGGTGAAAAAGGAAATATCTTCCGTTCAAAACTGGAAGGAAGCTTTCTGAGAAACTGCTCTGTGTTCTCTTAATTCATCTCACAGAGTTACATCTTTCCTTTCAAGAAGCCTTTCGCTAATGCTGTTCTTGTGGAATTGGCAAAGGGATATTTGGAAGCCCATAGAGGGCTATGGTGAAATGGAAATATCTTCCGTTCAAAACTGGAAGGAAGCTTTCTGAGCAACTGTTCTGTGTTCTGTTAATTCATCTCACAGAGTCACATCTTTCCCTTCAAGAAGCCTTTCGCTAAGGCTGTTTTGTGGAATTGGCAAAGGGATATTTGGAAGCCCGTAGAGGGCTATGGTGAAAAAGGAAATATCTTCCGTTCAAAACTGGAAAGAAGCTTTCTGAGAAACTGCTCTGTGTTCTGTTAATTCATCTCACAGAGTTACATATTTCCCTTCAAGAAGCCTTTCGCTAAGGCGGTTCTTGTGGAATTGGCAAAGGGATATTTGGAAGCCCATAGAGGGCTATGGTGAAATGGAAATAACTTCCGTTCAAAACTGGAAGGAGGCTTTCTGAGAAACTGCTCTGTGTTCTGTTAATTCATCTCACAGAGTTACATGTTTCCCTTCAAGAAGCCTTTCGCTAAGGCTGTTCTTGTGGAATTGGCAAAGGGATATTTGGAAGCCCATAGAGGGCTATGGTAAAAAAGGAAATATCTTCCGTACAAAAGTGGAAAGAAGCTTTCTGAGAAACTGCTCTGTGTTCTCTTAATTCATCTCACAGAGTTACATCTTTCCCTTCAAGAAGCCTTTCGCTAAGGCTGTTCTTGTGGAATTGGCAAAGAGATATTTGGAACCCCATAGAGGCCTATGGTGAAAAAGGAAATAACTTCCGTTCAAATCTGGAAAGAAGCTTTCTGAGAAACTGCTCTGTGTTCTGTTAATTCATCTCACCGAGTTACATCTTTCCCTTCAAGAAGCCTTTCGCTAACGCTGTTCTTGTGGAATTGGAAAAGGGATATTTGGAAGCCCATAGAGGGCTAAGGTGAAAAAGGAAATATCTTCCGTTCAAAACTGGAAAGAAGCTTTCTGAGAAACTGCTCTGTGTTCTGTTAATTCATCTCACAGAGTTACATCTTTCCCTTCAAGAAGCCTTTCGCTAAGGCTGTTCTTGTGGAATTGGCAAAGGGATATTTGGAACCCCATAGAGGGCTACGGTGAAAAAGGAAATATCCTCCGTTCAAAACTGGAAAGAAGCTTTCTGAGAAACTACTCTGTGTTCTCTTAATTCATCTCACAGAGTTACATATTTCCCTTCAAGAAGCCTTTCGCTAAGGCGGTTCTTGTGGAGTTGGCAAAGGGATATTTGGAAGCCCATAGAGGGCTATGGTGAAAAAGGAAATATCTTCCGTTCAGAACTGGAAGGAAGCTTTCTGAGAAACTGCTCTGTGTTCTGTTAATTCATCTCACAGAGTTACATCTTTCCCTTCAAGAAGCCTTTCGCTAAGGCTGATCTTGTGGAATTGGCAAAGGGATATTTGGAACCCCATAGAGGGCTACGGTGAAAAAGGAAATATCCTTCATTCAAAACTGGAAGGAAGCTTTCTGAGAAACTGCTCTGTGTTCCGTTAATTCATCTCACAGAGTCACATCTTTCCCTTCAAGAAGCCTTTCGCTAAGGCTGTTCTTGTGGAATTGGCAAAGGGATATTTGGAAGCCCGTAGAGGGCTATGGTGAAAAAGGAAATATCTTCCGTTCAAAACTGGAAAGAAGCTTTCTGAGAAACTTCTCTGTGTTCTGTTAATTCATCTCACAGAGTTACATATTTCCCTTCAAGAAGCCTTTCGCTAAGGCGGTTCTTGTGGAATTGGCAAAGGGATATTTGGAAGCCCATAGAGGGCTATGGTGAAATGGAAATATCTTCCGTTCAAAACTGGAAGGAAGCTTTCTGAGAAACTGCTCTGTGTTCTGTTAATTCATCTCACAGAGTTACATCTTTCCCTTCAAGAAGCCTTTCGCTAAGGCTGTTCTTGTGGAATTGGCAAAGGGATATTTGGAAGCCCATAGAGGGCTATGGTGAAAAAGGAAATATCTTCCGTTCAAAACTGGAAAGAAGCTTTCTGAGAAACTGCTCTGTGTTCTGTTAATTCATCTCACAGAGTTACATCTTTCCCTTCAAGAAGCCTTTCGCTAAGGCTGTTCTTGTGGAATTGGCAAAGGGATATTTGGAACCCCATAGAGGGCTACGGTTAAAAAGGAAATATCCTCCGTTCAAAACTGGAAAGAAGCTTTCTGAGAAACTGCTCTGTGTTCTCTTAATTCATCTCACAGAGTTACACCTTTCCCTTCAAGAAGCCTTTCGCTAAGGCTGTTCTTGTGGAATTGCAAAGGGATATTTGGAAGCCCATAGAGGGCTATGGTGAAAAAGGAAATATCTTCCGTTCAAAACTGGAAAGAAGCTTTCTGAAAAACTGCTCTGTGTTCTGTTAATTCATCTCACAGAGTTACATCTTTCCCTTCAACAAGCCTTTCGCTAAGGCTGTTCTTGTGGAATTGGCAAAGGGATATTTGGAAGCCCATAGAGGGCTATGGTGAAAAAGGAAGTATCTTCCGTTCAAAACTGGAAAGAAGCTTTCTGAGAAACTGCTCTGTGTTCTGTTCATTCATCTCACAGAGTAACATCTTTCACTTCAAGAAGCCTTTCGCTAAGGCTGTTCTTGTGGAATTTGCAAAGGGATATTTGGAAGCCCATAGAGGGCTATGGTGAAAAAGGAAATATCTTCCGTTCAAAACTGGAAAGAAGCTTTCTGAGAAACTGCTCTGTGTTCTGTTAATTCATCTCACCGAGTTACTTCTTTCCCTTCAAGAAGCCTTTCGCTAAGGCTGTTCTTGTGGAATTGGCAAGGGGATATTTGGAAGCCCATAGAAGGCTAAGGTGAAAAAGGAAATATCTTCCGTTCAAAACTGGAAAGAAACTTTCTGAGAAACTGCTCTGTGTTCTGTAAATTCATCTCACAGAGTTACACCTTTCCCTTCAAGAAGCCTTTCGCTAAGGCTGTTCTTGTGGAATTGGCAAAGGGATACTTGGAAACCCATAGAGGGCTATGGTGAAAAAGGAAATATCTTCCGTTCAAAACTTGAAAGAAGCTTTCTGAGAAACGGCTCTGTGTTCTCTTAATTCATCTCACAGAGTTATATCTTTCCCTTCAAAAAGCCTTTCGCTAAGGCTATTCTTGTGGAATTGGCAAAGGGATATTTGGAAGCCCATAGAGGTCTATGGTGAAAAAGGAAATATCTTCCGTTCAGAACTGGAAGGAAGCTTTCTGAGAAACTGCTCTGTGTTCTGTTAATTCATCTCACAGAGTTACATCTTTCCCTTCAAGAAGCCTTTCGCTAAGGCTGTTCTTGTGGAATTGGCAAAGGGATATTTGGAAACCCATAGAGGGCTATGGTGAAAAAGGAAATATCTTCCGTTCAAAACTGGAAAGAAGCTTTCTGAGAAACTGCTCTGTGTTCTCTTAATTCATCTCACAGAGTTACATCTTTCCCTTCAAGAAGCCTTTCGCTAAGGCTGTTCTTGTGGAATTGGCAAAGGGATATTTGGAACCCCTTAGAGGCCTATGGTGAAAAAGGAAATAACTTCCGTTCAAAACTGGAAAGAAGCTTTCTGAGAAACTGCTCTGTGTTCTGTTAATTCATCTCACCGAGTTACATCTTTCCCTTCAAGAAGCCTTTTGCTAACGCTGTTCTTGTGGAATTGGCAAAGGGATACTTGGAAGCCCATAGAGGGCTATGGTGAAAAAGGAAATATCTTCCGTTCAAAACTGGAAAGAAGCTTTCTGAGAAACTGCTCTGTGTTCTCTTAATTCATCTCACAGAGTTACATCTTTCCCTTCAAAAAGCCTTTCGCTAAGGCTATTCTTGTGGAATTGGCAAAGCGATATTTGGAAGCCCATAGAGGGCTATGGTGAAAAAGGAAATATCTTCCGTTCAAAAGTGGAAAGAAGCTTTCTGAGAAACTGCTCTGTGTTCTGTTAATTCATCTCACAGAGTTACATCTTTCCCTTCAAGAAGCCTTTCGCTAAGGCTGTTCTTGTGGAATTGGCAAAGGGATATTTGGAACCCCTTAGAGGCCTATGGTGAAAAAGGAAATAACTTCCGTTCAAAACTGGAAAGAAGCTTTCTGAGAAACTGCTCTGTGTTCTGTTAATTCATCTCACCGAGTTACATCTTTCCCTTCAAGAAGCCTTTTGCTAACGCTGTTCTTGTGGAATTGGCAAAGGGATACTTGGAAGCCCATAGAGGGCTATGGTGAAAAAGGAAATATCTTCCGTTCAAAACTGGAAAGAAGCTTTCTGAGAAACTGCTCTGTGTTCTCTTAATTCATCTCACAGAGTTACATCTTTCCCTTCAAAAAGCCTTTCGCTAAGGCTATTCTTGTGGAATTGGCAAAGCGATATTTGGAAGCCCATAGAGGGCTATGGTGAAAAAGGAAATATCTTCCGTTCAAAACTGGAAAGAAGCTTTCTGAGAAACTGCTCTGTGTTCTGTTAATTCATCTCACAGAGTTACATCTTTCCCTTCAAGAAGCCTTTCGCTAAGGCGGTTCTTGTGGAATTGGCAAAGGGATATTTGGAAGCCCATAGAGGTCTAGGGTGAAAAAGGAAATATCTTCCGTTCAGAACTGGAAGGAAGCTTTCTGAGAAACTGCTCTGTGTTCTGTTAATTCATCTCACAGAGCTACATGTTTCCCTTCAAGAAGCCTTTCGCTAAGGCTGTTCTTGTGGAATTTGCAAAGGGATATTTGGAAGCCCTTAGAGGGCTATGGTGAAAAAGGAAATATCTTCCGTTCAAAACTGGAAAGAAGCTTTCTGAGAAACTGCTCTGTGTTCTCTTAATTCATCTCACAGAGTTACATCTTTCCCTTCAAGAAGCCTTTCGCTAAGGCTGTTTTTGTGGAATTGGCAAAGGGATATTTGGAAGCCCATAGAGGGCTATGGTGAAAAAGGAAATATCTTCCTTTCAAAACTGGAAAGAAGCTTTCAGAGAAACTGCTCTGTGTTCTGTTAATTCTTCTCACAGAGTTAAATCTTTCCCTTCAACAACCCGTTCGCTAAGGCTGTTCTTAAGGAATTGGCAAAGTGATATTTGGAACCCCATAGAGGGCTATGGTGAAAAAGGAAATATCTTTCGTTAAAAACTGGAAAGAAGCTTTCTGAGAAACTGCTCTGTGTTCTGTTAATTCATCTCACAGAGTTACATCTTTCCCTTCAAGAAGCCTTTCGCTAAGGCTGTTCTTGTGGAATTGGCAAAGGGATATTTGGAAGCCCATAGAGGGCTATGGTGAAAAAGGAAATATCTTCCGTTCAAAAGTGGAAAGAAGCTTTCTGAGAAACTGCTCTGTGTTCTATTAATTCATCTCACAGAGTTACATCTTTCCCTTCAAGAAGCCTTTCGCTAAGGCGGTTCTTGTGGAATTGGCAAAGGGATATTTGGAAGCCCATAGAGGGCTATGGTGAAATGGAAATATCTTCCGTTCAAAACTGGAAGGAAGCTTTCTGAGAAACTGCTCTGTGTTCTCTTAATTCATCTCACAGAGTTACATCTTTCCCTTCAAGAAGCCTTTCGCTAAGGCTGTTCTTGTGGAATTGGCAAAGGGATGTTTGGAAGCCCATAGAGGGCTATGGTGAAAAAGGAAATATCTTCCGTTCAAAACTGGAAAGAAGCTTTCTGAGAAACTGCTCTGTGTTCTGTTAATTCATCTCACCGAGTTACTTCTTTCCCTTCAAGAAGCCTTTCGCTAAGGCTGTTCTTGTGGAAATGGCAAAGGGATATTTGGAAGCCCTTAGAGGGCTATGGTGAAAAAGGAAATATCTTCCGTTCAAAATTGGAAAGAAGCTTTCTGAGAAACTGCTCTGTGTTCTGTTAATTTATCTCACAGAGTTACATCTTTCCCTTCAAGAAACCTTTCGCTAAGGCTGTTCTTGTGGAATTGGCAAAGGGATATTTGGAAGCCCATAGAGGGCTATGGTGAAAAAGGAAATATCTTCCGTTCAAAACTGGAAAGAAGCTTTCGGAGAAACTACTCTGTGTTCTGTTAAATCATCTCACAGAGTTACATCTATCCCTTCAAAAAGCCTTTCGCTAAGGCTGTTCTTAAGGAATTGGCAAAGTGATATTTGGAAGCCCTTAGAGGGCTATGGTTAAAAAGGAAATATCTTCCGTTCAAAACTGGAAAGAAGCTTTCTGAGAAACTGCTCTGTGTTCTCTTAATTCATCTCACCGAGTTACATATTTCCTTTCAAGAAGCCTTTCGCTAAGGCTGTTCTTGTGGACTTGGCAAAGGGATATTTGGAAGCCCATAGAGGGCTACGGTGAAAAAGGAAATATCCTCCGTTCAAAACTGGAAAGAAGCTTTCTGAGAAACTGCTCTGTGTTCTCTTAATTCATCTCACAGTGTTATATCTTTCACTTCAAGAAGCCTTTCGCTAAGGCTGTTCTTGTGGAATTGGCAAAGGGATATTTGGAAGCCCGTAGAGGGCTATGGTGAAAAAGGAAATATCTTCCGTTCAAAACTGGAAAGAAGCTTTCTGAGAAACTGCTCTGTGTTCTGTTAATTCATCTCACAGAGTTACATATTTCCCTTCAAGAAGCCTTTCGCTAAGGCGGTTCTTGTGGAATTGGCAAAGGGATATTTGGAAGCCCATAGAGGGCTATGGTGAAATGGAAATATCTTCCGTTCAAAACTGGAAGGAAGCTTTCTGAGAAACTGCTCTGTGTTCTGTTAATTCATCTCACAGAGTTACATCTTTCCCTTCAAGAAGCCTTTCGCTAAGGCTGTTCTTGTGGAATTGGCAAAGGGATATTTGGAAGCCCTTAGAGGGTTATGGTGAAAAAGGAAATATCTTCCGTTCAAAACTGGAAAGAAGCTTTCTGAGAAACTGATCTGTGTTCTCTTAATTCATCTCACAGAGTTACATCTTTCCTTTCAAGAAGCCTTTCGCTAAGGCTGTTCTTGTGGAATTGGCAAAGGGATATTTGGAAGCCCATAGAGGGCTATGGTGAAATGGAAATATCTTCCGTTCAAAACTGGAAGGAAGCTTTCTGAGAAACTGCTCTGTGTTCTGTTAATTCATCTCACAGAGTCACATCTTTCCCTTCAAGAAGCCTTTCGCTAAGGCTGTTCTTGTGCAATAGGCAAAGGGATATTTGGAAGCCCGTAGAGGGCTATGGTGAAAAAGGAAATATCTTCCGTTCAAACCTGGAAAGAAGCTTTCTGAGAAACTGCTCTGTGTTCTGTTAATTCATCTCACAGAGTTACATATTTCCCTTCAAGAAGCCTTTCGCTAAGGCGGTTCTTGTGGAATTGGCAAAGGGATATTTGGAAGCCCATAGAGGGCTATGGTGAAATGGAAATATCTTCCGTTCAAAACTGGAAGGAGGCTTTCTGAGAAACTGCTCTGTGTTCTCTTAATTCATCTCACAGAGTTACATCTTTCCCTTCAAGAAGCCTTTCGCTAAGGCTGTTCTTCTGGAATTGGCAAAGAGATATTTGGAACCCCATAGAGGCCTATGGTGAAAAAGGAAATAACTTCCGTTCAAAACTGGAAAGAAGCTTTCTGAGAAACTGCTCTGTGTTCTGTTAATTCATCTCACCGAGTTACATCTTTCCCTTCAAGAAGCCTTTCGCTAACGCTGTTCTTGTGGGATTGGCAAAGGGATATTTGGAACCCCATAGAGGGCTACGGTGAAAAAGGAAATATCCTCCGTTCAAAACTGGAAAGAAGCTTTCTGAGAAACTGCTCTGTGTTCTCTTAATTCATCACACAGAGTTACATCTTTCCCTTCAAGAAGCCTTTCGCTAAGGCTGTTCTCGGGGAATTGGCAAAGGGATATTTGGAAGCCCTTAGAGGGCTATGGTGAAAAAGGAAATATCTTCCGTTCAAAACTGGAAAGAAGCTTTCTGAGAAACTGCTCTGTGTTCTGTTAATTCATCTCACAGAGTTACATCTTTCCCTTCAACAAGCCTTTCGCTAAGACTATTCTTGTGGAATTGGCAAAGGGATATTTGGAAGCCCATAGAGGGCTATAGTGAAAAAGGAAATATCTTCCGTTCAAAACTGGAAAGAAGCTTTCTGAGAAACTGCTCTGTGTTCTGTTAATTCATCTCACAGAGTTACATCTTCCCCTTCAAGAAGCCTTTCGCTTAGTTTCTTCTTGTGGAATTGGCAAAGGGATATTTGGAAGCCCATAGAGGGCTACGGTGAAAAAGGAAATATCTTCCGTTCAAAACTGGAAAGAAGCATTGTGAGAAACTGCTCTGTGTTCTGTTAATTCATCTCACAGAGTTACATCTTTCCCTTCAAAAAGCCTTTCGTTAAGGCTATTCTTGTGGAATTGGCAAAGGTATATTTGGAAGCCCATAGAGGGCTATGGTGAAAAAGGAAATATCTTCCGTTCAAAACTGGAAAGAAGCTTTCTGAGAAACTGCTCTGTGTTCTGTTCATTCATCTCACAGAGTTACATCTTTCAGTTCAAGAAGCCTTTCTCTAAGGCTGTTCTTGTGGAATTGGCAAAGGGATATTGGGAAGCCCATAGAGGGATATGGTGAAAAATGAAATATCCTCCGTTCAAAACTGGTAAGAAGCTTTCTGAGAAACTGCTCTGTGTTCTCTTAATTCATCTCACAGAGTTACATCTTTCCCTTCAAGAAGCCTTTCGCTAAGGCTGTTCTTGTGGATTTGGCAAAGGGATATTTGGAAGCCCATAGAGGGCTATGGTGAAAAAGGAAATATCTTACGTTCAAAACTGGAAAGAAGCTTTCTAAGAAACTGCTCTGTGTTCTGTTAATTCATCTCACAGAGTTACATCTTTCCCTTCAAAAAGCCTTTCGCTAAGGCTATTCTTGTGGAATTGGCAAAGGGATATTTGGAAGCCCATAGAGGGCTATGGTGAAAAAGGAAATAACTTCCGTTCAAAACTGGAAAGAAGCTTTCTGAGAAACTGCTCCTTGTTCTCTTAATTCATCTCACAGAGTTACATATTTCCCTTCAAGAAGCCTTTCGCTAAGGCTGTTCTTGTGGAATTGGCAAAGGGATATTTGGAAGCCCATAGAGGCCTATGGTGAAATGGAAATATGTTCCGTTCAAAACTGGAAGGAGGCTTTCTGAGAAACTGCTCTGTGTTCTGTTAATTCATCTCACAGAGTTACATGTTTCCCTTCAAGAAGCCTTTCGGTAAGGCTGTTCTTGTGGAATTGGCAAAGGGATATTTGGAAGCCCATAGAGGGCTATGGTGAAAAAGGAATTATCTTCCGTTCAAAAGTGGAAAGAAGCTTTCTGAGAAACTGCTCTGTGTTCTCTTAATTCATCTCAGAGAGTTACATCTTTTCCTTCAAGAAGCTTTTCGCTAAGGCTGTTCTTGTGGAATTGGCAAAGAGATATTTGGAACCCCTTAGAGGCCTATGGTGAAAAAGGAAATAACTTCCGTTCAAATCTGGAAAGAAGCTTTCTGAGAAACTGCTCTGTGTTCTGTTAATTCATCTCACCGAGTTACATCTTTCCCTTCAAGAAGCCTTTCGCTAACGCTGTTCTTGTGGAATTGGCAAAGGGATATTTGGAAGCCCATGGAGGGCTAAGGTGAAAAAGGAAATATCTTCCGTTCAAAACTGGAAAGAAGCTTTCTGAGAAACTGCTCTGTGTTCTGTTAATTCATCTCACAGAGTTACATCTTTCCCTTCAAGAAGCCTTTCGCTATTCTGTTCTTGTGGAATTGGCAAAGGGATATTTGGAACCCCATAGAGGGCTACGGTGAAAAAGGAAATATCCTCCGTTTAAAACTGGAAAGAAGCTTTCTGAGATACTGCTCTGTGTTCTTTTAATTCATCTCACCGAGTTACATCTTTGCCTTCAAGAAGCCTTTCGCTAAGGCTGTTCTTGTGGAATTGGCAAAGGGATATTTGGAAGCCCATAGAGGGCTATGGTGAAAAAGGAAATATCTTCCGTTGAAAACTGGAAAGAATTTTCGGAGAAACTGCTCTGTGTTCTCTTAATTCATCTCACAGAGTTACATCTTTCCCTTCAAAAAGCCTTTCGCTAAGGCTATTCTTGTGGAATTGGCAAAGGGATATTTGGAAGCCCATAGAGGGCTATGGTGAAAAAGTAAATATCTTCCGTTCAAAACTGGAAAGAGCTTTCTGAGAAACTGCTCTGTGTTCTGTTAATTCATCTCACAGAGTTACATATTTCCCTTCAAGAAGCCTTTCGCTAAGGCTGTTCTTGTGGAATTGGCAAAGGGATATTTGGAAGCCCATAGAGGGATATGGTGAAAAAGGAAATATCTTCCGTTCAAAACTGGAAAGAAGCTTTCTGAGAAACTGCTCTGTGTTCTGTTAATTCATCCCACAGAGTTACATCTTTCCCTTCAAGAAGCCTTTCGCTAAGCCTGTTCTTGTGGAATTGGCAAAGGGATATTTGGAAGCCCATAGAGGGCTACGGTGAAAAAGGAAATATCTTCCGTTCAAAAGTGGAAAGAAGCTTTCGGAGAAACTGCTCGGTGTTCTGTTAATTCATCTCACAGAGTTACATCTTTCCCTTCAACAAGCCTTTCGCTAAGGCTGTTCTTGTGGAATTGGCAAAGGGATATTTGGAAGCCCATAGAGGGCTACGGTGAAAAAGGAAATATCTTCCGTTCAAAACTGGAAAGAAGCTTTCTGAGAAACTGCTCTGTGTTCTGTTAATTCATCTCACAGAGTTACATCTTTCCCTTCAAGAAGCCTTTCGCTAAGGCTGTTCTTGTGGAATTGGCAAAGGGATATTTGGAAGCCCTTAGAGGGCTATGGTGAAAAAGGAAATATCTTCCGTTCAAAACTGGAAGGAAGCTTTCTGAGAAACTGCTCTGTGTTCTCTTAATTCATCTCACAGAGTTACATCTTTCCTTTCAAGAAGCCTTTCGCTAAGGCTGTTCTTGTGGAATTGGCAAAGGGATATTTGGAAGCCCATAGAGGGCTATGGTGAAATGGAAATATCTTCCGTTCAAAACTGGAAGGAAGCTTTCTGAGAAACTGCTCTGTGTTCTGTTAATTCATCTCACAGAGTCACATCTTTCCCTTCAAGAAGCCTTTCGCTAAGGCTGTTTTGTGGAATTGGCAAAGGGATATTTGGAAGCCCGTAGAGGGCTATGGTGAAAAAGGAAATATCTTCCGTTCAAAACTGGAAAGAAGCTTTCTGAGAAACTGCTCTGTGTTCTGTTAATTCATCTCACAGAGTTACATATTTCCCTTCAAGAAGCCTTTCGCTAAGGCGGTTCTTGTGGAATTGGCAAAGGGATATTTGGAAGCCCATAGAGGGCTACGGTGAAATGGAAATATCTTCCGTTCAAAACTGGAAGGAAGCTTTCTGAGAAACTGCTCTGTGTTCTGTTAATTCATCTCACAGAGTTACATCTTTCCATTCAAGAAGCCTTTCGCTAAGGCTATTCTTGTGGAATTGGCAAAGGGATATTTGGAAGCCCATAGAGGTCTATGGTGAAAAAGGAAATATCTTCCGTTCAGAACTGGAAGGAAGCTTTCTGAGAAACTGCTCTGTGTTCTGTTAATTCATCTCACAGAGTTACATCTTTCCCTTCAAGAAGCCTTTCGCTAAGGCTGTTCTTGTGGAATTGGCAAAGGGATATTTGGAAACCCATAGAGGGCTATGGTGAAAAAGGAAATATCTTCCGTTCAAAACTGGAAAGAAGCTTTCTGAGAAACTGCTCTGTGTTCTCTTAATTCATCTCACAGAGTTACATCTTTCCCTTCAAGAAGCCTTTCGCTAAGGCTGTTCTTGTGGAATTGGCAAAGGGATATTTGGAAGCCCGTAGGGGGCTATGGTGAAAAAGGAAATATCTTCCGTTCAAAAGTGGAAAGAAGCTTTCTGAGAAACTGCTCTGTGTTCTGTTAATTCATCTCACAGAGTTACATCTTTCCCTTCAAGAAGCCTTTCGCTAAGGCGGTTCTTGTGGAATTGGCAAAGGGATATTTGGAAGCCCAAAGGTCTATGGTGAAAAAGGAAATATCTTCCGTTCAGAACTGGAAGGAAGCTTTCTGAGAAACTGCTCTGTGTTCTGTTAATTCATCTCACAGAGTTACATCTTTCCCTTCAAGAAGCCTTTCGCTAAGGCTGTTCTTGTGGAATTGGCAAAGGGATATTTGGAAACCCTTAGAGGGCTATGGTGAAAAAGGAAATATCTTCCGTTCAAAACTGGAAACAAGCTTTCTGAGAAACTGCTCTGTGTTCTCTTAATTCATCTCACAGAGTTACATCTTTCCCTTCAAGAAGCCTTTCGCTAAGGCTGTTCTTGTGGAATTGGCAAAGCGATATTTGGAAGCCCATAGATTGCTATGGTGAAAAAGGAAATATCTTCCGTTCAAAAGTAGAAAGAAGCTTTCTGAGAAACTGCTCTGTGTTCTGTTAATTCATCTCACAGAGTTACATCTTTCCCTTCAAGAAGCCTTTCGCTAAGGCTGTTCTTGAGGAATTGGCAAAGTGATATTTGGAAGCCCTTAGAGGGCTATGGTGAAAAAGGAAATATCTTCCGTTCAAAACTGGAAAGAAGCTTTCTGAGAAACTGCTCTGTGTTCTGTTAATTCATCTCACAGAGTTACATCTTTCCCTTCAAGAAGCCTTTCGCTAAGGCTGTTCTTGTGGAATTGGCAAAGGGATATTTGGAACCCCTTAGAGGACTATGGTGAAAAAGGAAATAACTTCCGTTCAAAACTGGAAAGAAGCTTTCTGAGAAACTGCTCTGTGTTCTGTTAATTCATCTCACAGAGTCACATCTTTCCCTTGAAGAAGCCTTTCGCTAAGGCTGTTCTTGTGGAATTGGCAAAGGAATATTTGGAAGCCCATAGAGGCCTATGGTGAAAAAGGAAATAACTTCCGTTCAAAACTGGAAAGAAGCTTTCTGAGAAACTGCTCTGTGTTCTGTTAATTCATCTCACAGAGTCACATCTTTCCCTTCAAGAAGCCTTTCGCTAAGGCTGTTCTTAAGGAATTGGCAAAGTGATATTTGGAAGCCCTTAGAGGGCTATGGTTAAAAAGGAAATATCTTCCGTTCAAAACTGGAAAGAAGCTTTCTGAGAAACTCCTCTGTGTTCTGTTAATTCATCTCACAGAGTTACATCTTTCCCTTCAAGAAGCCTTTCGCTAAGGCTGTTCTTGTGGAATTGGCAAAGGGATATTTGGAAGCCCATAGAGGGCTATTTTGAAAAAGGAAATATCTTCCGTTCAAAAGTGGAAAGAAGCTTTCGGAGAAACTGCTTTGTGTTCTGTTAATTCATTTCACAGAGTTACATTTCTCCCTTCAAGAAGCCTTTCGCTAAGGCTGTTCTTGTGGAATTGGCAAAGGGATATTTGGAATCCCTAGAGGCCTATGGTGAAAAAGGAAATATCTTCCGTTCTAAAGTGGAAAGAAGCTTTCTGAGAAACTGCTCTGTGTTCTCTGAATTCATCTCACAGTGTTACATGTTTCCCTTCAAGAAGCCTTTCGCTAAGGCTGTTCTTGTGGAATTGCCAAAGGAATATTTGGAAGCCCAAAGAGGCCTATGGTGAAAAAGGAAATATCTTCCGTTCAAAACTGGAAAGAAGCTTTCTGAGAAACTGCTCTGTGTTCTCTTAATTCATCTCACCGAGTTACATATTTCCTTTCAAGAAGCCTTTCGCTAAGGCTGTTCTTGTGGACTTGGCAAAGGGATATTTGGAAGCCCATAGAGGGCTACGGTGAAAAAGGAAATATCCTCCGTTCAAAACTGGAAAGAAGCTTTCTGAGAAACTGCTCTGTGTTCTCTTAATTCATCTCACAGTGTTATATCTTTCCCTTCAAGAAGCCTTTCGCTAAGGCTGTTCTTGTGGAATTGGCAAAGGGATATTTGGAAGCCCGTAGAGGGCTATGGTGAAAAAGGAAATATCTTCCGTTCAAAACTGGAAAGAAGCTTTCTGAGAAACTGCTCTGTGTTCTCTTAATTCATCTCACAGAGTTACATATTTCCCTTCAAGAAGCCTTTCGCTAAGGCTGTTCTTGTGGAATTGGCAAAGGGATATTTGGAAGCCCATAGAGGGCTATGGTGAAATGGAAATATCTTCCGTTCAAAACTGGAAGGAAGCTTTCTGAGAAACTGCTCTGTGTTCTGTTAATTCATCTCACAGAGTTACATCTTTCCCTTCAAGAAGCCTTTCGCTAAGGCTGTTCTTGTGGAATTGGCAAAGGGATATTTGGAAGCCCTTAGAGGGCTATGGTGAAAAAGGAAATATCTTCCGTTCAAAACTGGAAAGAAGCTTTCTGAGAAACTGATCTGTGTTCTCTTAATTCATCTCACAGAGTTACATCTTTCCTTTCAAGAAGCCTTTCGCTAAGGCTGTTCTTGTGGAATTGGCAAAGGGATATTTGGAAGCCCATAGAGGGCTATGGTGAAATGGAAATATCTTCCGTTCAAAACTGGAAGGAAGCTTTCTGAGAAACTGCTCTGTGTTCTGTTAATTCATCTCACAGAGTCACATCTTTCCCTTCAAGAAGCCTTTCGCTAAGGCTGTTCTTGTGGAATTGGCAAAGGGATATTTGGAAGCCCGTAGAGGGCTATGGTGAAAAAGGAAATATCTTCCGTTCAAAACTGGAAAGAAGCTTTCTGAGAAACTGCTCTGTGTTCTGTTAATTCATCTCACAGAGTTACATATTTCCCTTCAAGAAGCCTTTCGCTAAGGCGGTTCTTGTGGAATTGGCAAAGGGATATTTGGAAGCCCATAGAGGGCTATGGTGAAATGGAAATATCTTCCGTTCAAAACTGGAAGGAGGCTTTCTGAGAAACTGCTCTGTGTTCTCTTAATTCATCTCACAGAGTTACATCTTTCCCTTCAAGAAGCCTTTCGCTAAGGCTGTTCTTCTGGAATTGGCAAAGAGATATTTGGAACCCCATAGAGGCCTATGGTGAAAAAGGAAATAACTTCCGTTCAAAACTGGAAAGAAGCTTTCTGAGAAACTGCTCTGTGTTCTGTTAATTCATCTCACCGAGTTACATCTTTCCCTTCAAGAAGCCTTTCGCTAACGCTGTTCTTGTGGGATTGGCAAAGGGATATTTGGAAACCCATAGAGGGCTACGGTGAAAAAGGAAATATCTTCCGTTCAAAACTGGAAAGAAGCATTGTGAGAAACTGCTCTGTGTTCTGTTAATTCATCTCACAGAGTTACATCTTTCCCTTCAAAAAGACTTTCGTTAAGGCTATTCTTGTGGAATTGGCAAAGGTATATTTGGAAGCCCATAGAGGGCTATGGTGAAAAAGGAAATATCTTCCGTTCAAAACTGGAAAGAAGCTTTCTGAGAAACTGCTCTGTGTTCTGTTCATTCATCTCACAGAGTTACATCTTTCATTTCAAGAAGCCTTTCTCTAAGGCTGTTCTTGTGGAATTGGCAAAGGGATATTTGGAAGCCCATAGAGGGATATGGTGAAAAAGGAAATATCCTCCGTTCAAAACTGGTAAGAAGCTTTCTGAGAAACTGCTCTGTGTTCTCTTAATTCATCTCACAGAGTTACATCTTTCCCTTCAAGAAGCCTTTCGCTAAGGCTGTTCTTGTGGAATTGGCAAAGGGATATTTGGAAGCCCATAGAGGGCTATGGTGAAAAAGGAAATATCTTACGTTCACAACTGGAAAGAAGCTTTCTAAGAAACTGCTCTGTGTTCTGTTAATTCATCTCACAGAGTTACATCTTTCCCTTCAAAAAGCCTTTCGCTAAGGCTATTCTTGTGGAATTGGCAAAGGGATATTTGGAAGCCCATAGAGGGCTATGGTGAAAAAGGAAATATCTTCCGTTCAAAACTGGAAAGAAGCTTTCTGAGAAACTGCTCTGTGTACTCTTAATTCATCTCACAGAGTTACATCTTTCCCTTCAAGAAGCCTTTCGCTAAGGCGGTTCCTGTGGAATTGGCAAAGGGATATTTGGAAGCCCATAGAGGGCTATGGTGAAAAAGGAAATATCTTCCGTTCAAAACTGGAAATAAGCTTTCTGAGAAACTGCTCCTTGTTCTCTTAATTCATCTCACAGAGTTACATCTTTCCCTTCAAGAAGCCTTTCGCTAAGGCTGTTCTTCTGGAATTGGCAAAGGGATATTTGGAAGCAAATAGAGGGCTATGGTGAAAAAGGAAATATCTTCCGTTCAAAACTGGAAAGAAGCTTTCTGAGAATCTGCTCTGTGTTCTCTTAATTCATCTCAGCGAGTTACATCTTTCCCTTCAAGAAGCCTTTCGCTAAGGCTGTTCTTGTGGAATTGGCAATGGGGTATTTGGAAGCCCATAGAGGGCTACGGTGAAAAAGGAAATATCCTCCGTTCAAAACTGGAAAGAAGCTTTCTGAGAAACTGCTCTGTGTTCTTTTAATTCATCTCACCGAGTTACATCTTTGCCTTCAAGAAGCCTTTCGCTAAGGCTGTTCTTGTGTAATTGGCAAAGGGATATTTGGAAGCCCATAGAGGGCTATGGTGAAAAAGGAAATATCTTCCGTTGAAAACTGGAAAGAATTTTCGGAGAAACTGCTCTGTGTTCTCTTAATTCATCTCACAGTGTTACATCTTTCCCTTCAAAAAGCCTTTCGCTAAGGCTATTCTTGTGGAATTGGCAAAGGGATATTTGGAAGCCCATAGAGGGCTATGGTGAAAAAGTAAATATCTTCCGTTCCAAACTGGAAAGAAGCTTTCTGAGAAACTGCTCTGGTTCTTGTGGAATTGGCAAAGGAATATTGGGAAGCCCATAGAGGCCTATGGTGAAAAAGTAAATATCTTCCGTTCAAAACTGGAAAGAAGCTTTCTGAGAAACTGCTCTGTGTTCTCTTAATTCATCTCACCGAGTTACATATTTCCTTTCAAGAAGCCTTTCGCTAAGGCTGTTCTTGTGGACTTGGCAAAGGGATATTTGGAAGCCCATAGAGGGCTACGGTGAAAAAGGAAATATCCTCCGTTCAAAACTGGAAAGAAGCTTTCTGAGAAACTGCTCTGTGTTCTCTTAATTCATCTCACAGTGTTATATCTTTCCCTTCAAGAAGCCTTTCGCTAAGGCTGTTCTTGTGGAATTGGCAAAGGGATATTTGGAAGCCCGTAGAGGGCTATGGTGAAAAAGGAAATATCTTCCGTTCAAAACTGGAAAGAAGCTTTCTGAGAAACTGCTCTGTGTTCTCTTAATTCATCTCACAGAGTTACATATTTCCCTTCAAGAAGCCTTTCGCTAAGGCTGTTCTTGTGGAATTGGCAAAGGGATATTTGGAAGCCCATAGAGGGCTATGGTGAAATGGAAATATCTTCCGTTCAAAACTGGAAGGAAGCTTTCTGAGAAACTGCTCTGTGTTCTGTTAATTCATCTCACAGAGTTACATCTTTCCCTTCAAGAAGCCTTTCGCTAAGGCTGTTCTTGTGGAATTGGCAAAGGGATATTTGGAAGCCCTTAGAGGGCTATGGTGAAAAAGGAAATATCTTCCGTTCAAAACTGGAAAGAAGCTTTCTGAGAAACTGATCTGTGTTCTCTTAATTCATCTCACAGAGTTACATCTTTCCTTTCAAGAAGCCTTTCGCTAAGGCTGTTCTTGTGGAATTGGCAAAGGGATATTTGGAAGCCCATAGAGGGCTATGGTGAAATGGAAATATCTTCCGTTCAAAACTGGAAGGAAGCTTTCTGAGAAACTGCTCTGTGTTCTGTTAATTCATCTCACAGAGTCACATCTTTCCCTTCAAGAAGCCTTTCGCTAAGGCTGTTCTTGTGGAATTGGCAAAGGGATATTTGGAAGCCCGTAGAGGGCTATGGTGAAAAAGGAAATATCTTCCGTTCAAAACTGGAAAGAAGCTTTCTGAGAAACTGCTCTGTGTTCTGTTAATTCATCTCACAGAGTTACATATTTCCCTTCAAGAAGCCTTTCGCTAAGGCGGTTCTTGTGGAATTGGCAAAGGGATATTTGGAAGCCCATAGAGGGCTATGGTGAAATGGAAATATCTTCCGTTCAAAACTGGAAGGAGGCTTTCTGAGAAACTGCTCTGTGTTCTCTTAATTCATCTCACAGAGTTACATCTTTCCCTTCAAGAAGCCTTTCGCTAAGGCTGTTCTTCTGGAATTGGCAAAGAGATATTTGGAACCCCATAGAGGCCTATGGTGAAAAAGGAAATAACTTCCGTTCAAAACTGGAAAGAAGCTTTCTGAGAAACTGCTCTGTGTTCTGTTAATTCATCTCACCGAGTTACATCTTTCCCTTCAAGAAGCCTTTCGCTAACGCTGTTCTTGTGGGATTGGCAAAGGGATATTTGGAAACCCATAGAGGGCTACGGTGAAAAAGGAAATATCTTCCGTTCAAAACTGGAAAGAAGCATTGTGAGAAACTGCTCTGTGTTCTGTTAATTCATCTCACAGAGTTACATCTTTCCCTTCAAAAAGCCTTTCGTTAAGGCTATTCTTGTGGAATTGGCAAAGGTATATTTGGAAGCCCATAGAGGGCTATGGTGAAAAAGGAAATATCTTCCGTTCAAAACTGGAAAGAAGCTTTCTGAGAAACTGCTCTGTGTTCTGTTCATTCATCTCACAGAGTTACATCTTTCAGTTCAAGAAGCCTTTCTCTAAGGCTGTTCTTGTGGAATTGGCAAAGGGATATTTGGAAGCCCATAGAGGGATATGGTGAAAAAGGAAATATCCTCCGTTCAAAACTGGTAAGAAGCTTTCTGAGAAACTGCTCTGTGTTCTCTTAATTCATCTCACAGAGTTACATCTTTCCCTTCAAGAAGCCTTTCGCTAAGGCTGTTCTTGTGGAATTGGCAAAGGGATATTTGGAAGCCCATAGAGGGCTATGGTGAAAAAGGAAATATCTTACGTTCACAACTGGAAAGAAGCTTTCTAAGAAACTGCTCTGTGTTCTGTTAATTCATCTCACAGAGTTATATCTTTCCCTTCAAAAAGCCTTTCGCTAAGGCTATTCTTGTGGAATTGGCAAAGGGATATTTGGAAGCCCATAGAGGGCTATGGTGAAAAAGGAAATATCTTCCGTTCAAAACTGGAAAGAAGCTTTCTGAGAAACTGCTCTGTGTACTCTTAATTCATCTCACAGAGTTACATCTTTCCCTTCAAGAAGCCTTTCGCTAAGGCGGTTGCTGTGGAATTGGCAAAGGGATATTTGGAAGCCCATAGAGGGCTATGGTGAAAAAGGGAATATCTTCCGTTCAAAACTGGAAATAAGCTTTCTGAGAAACTGCTCCTTGTTCTCTTAATTCATCTCAGAGAGTTACATCTTTCCCTTCAAGAAGCCTTTCGCTAAGGCTGTTCTTCTGGAATTGGCAAAGGGATATTTGGAAGCAAATAGAGGGCTATGGTGAAAAAGGAAATATCTTCCGTTCAAAACTGGAAAGAAGCTTTCTGAGAATCTGCTCTGTGTTCTCTTAATTCATCTCAGCGAGTTACATCTTTCCCTTCAAGAAGCCTTTCGCTAAGGCTGTTCTTGTGGAGTTGGCAATGGGGTATTTGGAAGCCCATAGAGGGCTACGGTGAAAAAGGAAATATCCTCCGTTCAAAACTGGAAAGAAGCTTTCTGAGAAACTGCTCTGTGTTCTTTTAATTCATCTCACCGAGTTACATCTTTGCCTTCAAGAAGCCTTTCGCTAAGGCTGTTCTTGTGTAATTGGCAAAGGGATATTTGGAAGCCCATAGAGGGCTATGGTGAAAAAGGAAATATCTTCCGTTGAAAACTGGAAAGAATTTTCGGAGAAACTGCTCTGTGTTCTCTTAATTCATCTCACAGAGTTACATCTTTCCCTTCAAAAAGCCTTTCGCTAAGGCTATTCTTGTGGAATTGGCAAAGGGATATTTGGAAGCCCATAGAGGGCTATGGTGAAAAAGTAAATATCTTCCGTTCAAAACTGGAAAGAAGATTTCTGAGAAACTGCTCTGTGTTCTGTGAATTCATCTCACAGAGTTACATATTTCCCTTCAAGAAGCCTTTCGCTAAGGCGGTTCTTGTGGAATTGGCAAAGGGATATTTGGAAGCCCATAGAGGGCTATGGTGAAATGGAAATATCTTCCGTTCAAAACTGGAAGGAAGCTTTCTGAGAAACTGCTCTGTTTTCTGTTAATTCATCTCACAGAGTTACATCTTTCCCTTCAAGAAGCCTTTCGCTAAGGCTGTTCTTGTGCAATTGGCAAAGGGATATTTGGAAGCCCATAGAGGGATATGGTGAAAAAGGAAATATCTTCCGTTCAAAACTGGAAAGAAGCTTTCTGAGAAAATGCTCTGTGTTCTGTTAATTCATCTCACAGAGTTACATCTTTCCCTTCAAGAAGCCTTTCGCTAAGCCTGTTCTTGTGGAATTGGCAAAGGGATATTTGGAAGCCCATAGAGGGCTATGGTGAAAAAGGAAATATCTTCCGTTCAAAAGTGGAAAGAAGCTTTCGGAGAAACTGCTCGGTGTTCTGTTAATTCATCTCACAGAGTTACATCTTTCCCTTCAACAAGCCTTTTGCTAAGGCTGTTCTTGTGGAATTGGCAAAGGGATATTTGGAAGCCCATAGAGGGCTACGGTGAAAAAGGAAATATCTTCCGTTCAAAACTGGAAAGAAGCTTTCTGAGAAACTGCTCTGTGTTCTGTTCATTCATCTCACAGAGTTACATCTTTCCCTTCAAGAAGCCTTTCGCTAAGGCTGTTCTTGTGGAATTGGCAAAGGGATATTTGGAAGCCCTTAGAGGGCTATGGTGAAAAAGGAAATATCTTCCGTTCAAAACTGGAAGGAAGCTTTCTGAGAAACTGCTCTGTGTTCTCTTAATTCATCTCACAGAGTTACATCTTTCCTTTCAAGAAGCCTTTCGCTAAGGCTGTTCTTGTGGAATTGGCAAAGGGATATTTGGAAGCCCATAGAGGGCTATGGTGAAATGGAAATATCTTCCGTTCAAAACTGGAAGGAAGCTTTCTGAGAAACTGCTCTGTGTTCTGTTAATTCATCTCACAGAGTCACATCTTTCCCTTCAAGAAGCCTTTCGCTAAGGCTGTTCTTGTGGAATTGGCAAAGGGATATTTGGAAGCCCGTAGAGGGCTATGGTGAAAAAGGAAATATCTTCCGTTCAAAACTGGAAAGAAGCTTTCTGAGAAACTGCTCTGTGTTCTGTTAATTCATCTCACAGAGTTACATATTTCCCTTCAAGAAGCCTTTCGCTAAGGCGGTTCTTGTGGAATTGGCAAAGGGATATTTGGAAGCCCATAGAGGGCTATGGTGAAATGGAAATATCTTCCGTTCAAAACTGGAAGGAGGCTTTCTGAGAAACTGCTCTGTGTTCTCTTAATTCATCTCACAGAGTTACATCTTTCCCTTCAAGAAGCCTTTCGCTAAGGCTGTTCTTCTGGAATTGGCAAAGAGATATTTGGAACCCCATAGAGGCCTATGGTGAAAAAGGAAATAACTTCCGTTCAAAACTGGAAAGAAGCTTTCTGAGAAACTGCTCTGTGTTCGGTTAATTCATCTCACCGAGTTACATCTTTCCCTTCAAGAAGCCTTTCGCTAACGCTGTTCTTGTGGGATCGGCAAAGGGATATTTGGAAGCCCATAGAGGGCTATGGTGAAAAAGGAAATATCTCCCGTACAAAACTGGAAAGAAGCTTTCTGAGAATCTGCTCTGTGTTCTCTTAATTCATCTCAGCGAGTTACATCTTTCCCTTCAAGAAGCCTTTCGCTAAGGCTGTTCTTGTGGATTTGGCAATGGGGTATTTGGAAGCCCATAGAGGGCTACGGTGATAAAGGAAATATCCTCCGTTCAAAACTGGAAAGAAGCTTTCTGAGAAACTGCTCTGTGTTCTTTTAATTCATCTCACCGAGTTACATCTTTGCCTTCAAGAAGCCTTTCGCTAAGGCTGTTCTTGTGGAATTGGCAAAGGGATATTTGGAAGCCCATAGAGGGCTATGGTGAAAAAGGAAATATCTTCCGTTGAAAACTGGAAAGAATTTTCGGAGAAACTGCTCTGTGTTCTCTTAATTCATCTCACAGAGTTACATCTTTCCCTTCAAAAAGCCTTTCGCTAAGGCTATTCTTGTGGAATTGGCAAAGGGATATTTGGAAGCCCATAGATTGCTATGGTGAAAAAGTAAATATCTTCCGTTCAAAACTGGAAAGAAGCTTTCTGAGAAACTGCTCTGTGTTCTGTGAATTCATCTCACAGAGTTACATATTTCGCTTCAAGAAGCCTTTCGCTAAGGCGGTTCTTGTGGAATTGGCAAAGGGATATTTGGAAGTCCATAGAGGGCTATGGTGAAATGGAAATATCTTCCGTTCAAAACTGGAAGGAAGCTTTCTGAGAAACTGCTCTGTGTTCTGTTAATTCATCTCACAGAGTTACATCTTTCCCTTCAAGAAGCCTTTCGCTAAGGCTGTTCTTGAGGAATTGGCAAAGTGATATTTGGAAGCCCATAGAGGGCTATGGTGAAAAAGGAAATATCTTCCGTTCAAAACTGGAAAGAAGCTTTCTGAGAATCTGCTCTGTGTTCTCTTAATTCATCTCAGCGAGTTATATCTTTCCCTTCAAGAAGCCTTTCGCTAAGGCTGTTCTTGTGGAATTGGCAATGGGGTATTTGGAAGCCCATAGAGGGCTACGGTGAAAAAGGAAATATCTTCCGTTCAAAACTGGAAAGAAGCTTTCTGAGAAACTGCTCAGTGTTCTGTTAATTCATCTCACCGAGTTACATCTTTCCCTTCAAGAAGCCTTTCGCTAAGGCTGTTCTTGTGGAATTGGCAAAGGGATATTTGGAACCCCTTAGAGGACTATGGTGAAAAAGGAAATAACTTCCGTTCAAAACTGGAAAGAAGCTTTCTGAGAAACTGCTCAGTGTTCTGTTAATTCATCTCACCGAGTTACATCTTTCCCTTCAAGAAGCCTTTCGCTAAGGCTGTTCTTGTGGAATTGGCAAAGGGATATTTGGAACCCCTTAGAGGACTATGGTGAAAAAGGAAATAACTTCCGTTCAAAACTGGAAAGAAGCTTTCTGAGAAACTGCTCTGTGTTCTGTTAATTCATCTCACCGAGTTACATCTTTCCCTTCAAGAAGCCTTTTGCTAACGCTGTTCTTGTGGAATTGGCAAAGGGATACTTGGAAGCCCATAGAGGGCTATGGTGAAAAAGGAAATATCTTCCGTTCAGAACTGGAAGGAAGCTTTCTGAGAAACTGCTCTGTGTTCTCTTAATTCATCTCACAGAGTTACATCTTTCCCTTCAAGAACCCTTTCGCTAAGGCGGTTCTTGTGGAATTGGCAAAGGGATATTTGGAAGCCCATAGAGGTCTAGGGTGAAAAAGGAAATATCTTCCGTTCAGAACTGGAAGGAAGCTTTCTGAGAAACTGCTCTGTGTTCTGTTAATTCATCTAACAGAGCTACATGTTTCCCTTCAAGAAGCCTTTCGCTAAGGCTGTTCTTGTGGAATTGGCAAAGGGATATTTGGAAGCCCTTAGAGGGCTATGGTGAAAAAGGAAATATCTTCCGTTCAAAACTGGAAAGAAGCTTTCTGAGAAACTGCTCTGTGTTCTCTTATTCATCTCACAGAGTTACATCTTTCCCTTCAAGAAGCCTTTCGCTAAGGCTGTTCTTGTGGAATTGGCAAAGGGATATTTGGAAGCCCATAGAGGGCTATGGTGAAAAAGGAAATATCTTCCTTTCAAAACTGGAAAGAAGCTTTCAGAGAAACTGCTCTGTGTTCTGTTAATTCTTCTCACAGAGTTAAATCTTTCCCTTCAACAACCCGTTCGCTAAGGCTGTTCTTAAGGAATTGGCAAAGTGATATTTGGAACCCCATAGAGGGCTATGGTGAAAAAGGAAATATCTTCCGTTAAAAACTGGAAAGAAGCTTTCTGAGAAACTGCTCTGTGTTCTATTAATTCATCTCACAGAGTTACATCTTTCCCTTCAAGAAGCCTTTCGCTAAGGCTGTTCTTGTGGAATTGGCAAAGTGATATTTGGAAGCCCATAGAGGGCTATGGTGAAAAAGGAAATATCTTCCGTTCAAAAGTGGAAAGAAGCTTTCTGAGAAACTGTTCTGTGTTCTATTAATTCATCTCACAGAGTTACATCTTTCCCTTCAAGAAGCCTTTCGCTAAGGCGGTTCTTGTGGAATTGGCAAAGGGATATTTGGAAGCCCATAGAGGGCTATGGTGAAATGGAAATATCTTCCGTTCAAAACTGGAAGGAAGCTTTCTGAGAAACTGCTCTGTGTTCTCTTAATTCATCTCACAGAGTTACATCTTTCCCTTCAAGAAGCCTTTCGCTAAGGCTGTTCTTGTGGAATTGGCAAAGGGATGTTTGGAAGCCCATAGAGGGCTATGGTGAAAAAGGAAATATCTTCCGTTCAAAACTGGAAAGAAGCTTTCTGAGAAACTGCTCTGTGTTCTGTTAATTCATCTCACCGAGTTACTTCTTTCCCTTCAAGAAGCCTTTCGCTAAGGCTGTTCTTGTGGAAATGGCAAAGGGATATTTGGAAGCCCTTAGAGGGCTATGGTGAAAAAGGAAATATCTTCCGTTCAAAACTGGAAAGAAGCTTTCTGAGAAACTGCTCTGTGTTCTGTTAATTTATCTCACAGAGTTACATCTTTCCCTTCAAGAAGCCTTTCGCTAAGGCTGTTCTTGTGGAATTGGCAAAGGGATATTTGGAAGCCCATAGAGGGCTATGGTGAAAAAGGAAATATCTTCCGTTCAAAACTGGAAAGAAGCTTTCGGAGAAACTGCTCTGTGTTCTGTTAAATCATCTCACAGAGTTACATCTATCCCTTCAAAAAGCCTTTCGCTAAGGCTGTTCTTAAGGAATTGGCAAAGTGATATTTGGAAGCCCTTAGAGGGCTATGGTTAAAAAGGAAATATCTTCCGTTCAAAACTGGAAAGAAGCTTTCTGAGAAACTGCTCTGTGTTCTGTTAATTCATCTCACAGAGTTACATCTTTCCCTTCAAGAAGCCTTTCGCTAAGGCTGTTCTTGTGGAATTGGCAAAGGGATATTTGGAAGCCCATAGAGGGCTATGGTGAAAAAGGAAATATCTTCCGTTCAAAACTGGAAAGAAGCTTTCTGAGAAACTGCTTTGTGTTCTGTTAATTCATCTCACAGAGTTACATCTTTCCCTTCAAGAAGCCTTTCGCTAAGGCTGTTCTTGTGGAATTGGCAAAGGGATATTTGGAATCCCTAGAGGCCTATGGTGAAAAAGGAAATATCTTCCGTTCTAAAGTGGAAAGAAGCTTTCTGAGAAACTGCTCTGTGTTCTCTGAATTCATCTCACAGTGTTACATGTTTCCCTTCAAGAAGCCTTTCGCTAAGGCTGTTCTTGTGGAATTGCCAAAGGAATATTTGGAAGCCCATAGAGGCCTATGGTGAAAAAGGAAATATCTTCAGTTCAAAACTGGAAAGAAGCTTTCTGAGAAACTGCTCTGTGTTCTCTTAATTCATCTCACCGAGTTACATATTTCCTTTCAAGAAGCCTTTCGCTAAGGCTGTTCTTGTGGACTTGGCAAAGGGATATTTGGAAGCCCATAGAGGGCTACGGTGAAAAAGGAAATATCCTCCGTTCAAAACTGGAAAGAAGCTTTCTGAGAAACTGCTCTGTCTTCTCTTAATTCATCTCACAGTGTTATATCTTTCCCTTCAAGAAGCCTTTCGCTAAGGCTGTTCTTGTGGAATTGGCAAAGGGATATTTGGAAGCCTGTAGAGGGCTATGGTGAAAAAGGAAATATCTTCCGTTCAAAACTGGAAAGAAGCTTTCTGAGAAATTGATCTGTGTTCTGTTAATTCATCTCACAGAGTCACATCTTTCCCTTCAAGAAGCCTTTCGCTAAGGCTGTTCTTGTGGAATTGGCAAAGGGATATTTGGAAGCCCGTAGAGGGCTATGGTGAAAAAGGAAATATCTTCCGTTCAAAACTGGAAAGAAGCTTTCTGAGAAACTGCTCTGTGTTCTGTTAATTCATCTCACAGAGTTACATATTTCCCTTCAAGAAGCCTTTCGCTAAGGCGGTTCTTGTGGAATTGGCAAAGGGATATTTGGAAGCCCATAGAGGGCTATGGTGAAATGGAAATATCTTCCGTTCAAAACTGGAAGGAGGCTTTCTGAGAAACTGCTCTGTGTTCTCTTAATTCATCTCACAGAGTTACATCTTTCCCTTCAAGAAGCCTTTCGCTAAGGCTGTTCTTCTGGAATTGGCAAAGAGATATTTGGAACCCCATAGAGGCCTATGGTGAAAAAGGAAATAACTTCCGTTCAAAACTGGAAAGAAGCTTTCTGAGAAACTGCTCTGTGTTCTGTTAATTCATCTCACCGAGTTACATCTTTCCCTTCAAGAAGCCTTTCGCTAAGGCTGTTCTTGTGGGATTGGCAAAGGGATATTTGGAAGCCCATAGAGGGCTACGGTGAAAAAGGAAATATCTTCCGTTCAAAACTGGAAAGAAGCATTGTGAGAAACTGCTCTGTGTTCTGTTAATTCATCTCACAGAGTTACATCTTTCCCTTCAAAAAGCCTTTCGTTAAGGCTATTCTTGTGGAATTGGCAAAGGTATATTTGGAAGCCCATAGAGGGCTATGGTGAAAAAGGAAATATCTTCCGTTCAAAACTGGAAAGAAGCTTTCTGAGAAACTGCTCTGTGTTCTGTTCATTCATCTCACAGAGTTACATCTTTCAGTTCAAGAAGCCTTTCTCTAAGGCTGTTCTTGTGGAATTGGCAAAGGGATATTTGGAAGCCCATAGAGGGATAAGGTGAAAAAGGAAATATCCTCCGTTCAAAACTGGTAAGAAGCTTTCTGAGAAACTGCTCTGTGTTCTCTTAATTCATCTCACAGAGTTACATCTTTCCCTTCAAGAAGCCTTTCACTAAGGCTGTTCTTGTGGAATTGGCAAAGGGATATTTGGAAGCCCTTAGAGGGCTATGGTGAAAAAGGAAATATCTTACGTTCACAACTGGAAATAAGCTTTCTGAGAAACTGCTCCTTGTTCTCTTAATTCATCTCACAGAGTTACATCTTTCCCTTCAAGAAGCCTTTCGCTAAGGCTGTTCTTCTGGAATTGGCAAAGGGATATTTGGAAGCAAATAGAGGGCTATGGTGAAAAAGGAAATATCTTCCGTTCAAAACTGGAAAGAAGCTTTCTGAGAATCTGCTCTGTGTTCTCTTAATTCATCTCACCGAGTTACATCTTTCCCTTCAAGAAGCCTTTCGCTAAGGCTGTTCTTGTGGAATTGGCAATGGGGTATTTGGAAGCCCATAGAGGGCTACGGTGAAAAAGGAAATATCCTCCGTTCAAAACTGGAAAGAAGCTTTCTGAGAAACTGCTCTGTGTTCTCTTAATTCATCTCACAGAGTTACATCTTTCCCTTCAAAAAGCCTTTCGCTAAGGCTATTCTTGTGGAATTGGCAAAGGGATATTTGGAAGCCCATAGAGGGCTATGGTGAAAAAGTAAATATCTTCCGTTCAAAACTGGAAAGAAGCTTTCTGAGAAACTGCTCTTTGTTCTGTGAATTCATCTAACAGAGTTACATATTTCCCTTCAAGAAGCCTTTCGCTAAGGCGGTTCTTGTGGAATTGGCAAAGGGATATTTGGAAGCCCATAGAGGGCTATGGTGAAATGGAAATATCTTCCGTTCAAAACTGGAAGGAAGCTTTCTGAGAAACTGCTCTGTGTTCTGTTAATTCATCTCACAGAGTTACATCTTTCCCTTCAAGAAGCCTTTCGCTAAGGCTGTTCTTGTGGAATTGGCAAAGGGATATTTGGAAGCCCATAGAGGGATATGGTGAAAAAGGAAATATCTTCCGTTCAAAACAGGAAAGAAGCTTTCTGAGAAACTGCTCTGTGTTCTGTTAATTCATCTCACAGAGTTACATCTTTCCCTTCAAGAAGCCTTTCGCTAAGCCTGTTCTTGTGGAATTGGCAAAGGGATATTTGGAAGCCCATAGAGGGCTATGGTGAAAAAGGAAATATCTTCCGTTCAAAAGTGGAAAGAAGCTTTCGGAGAAACTGCTCGGTGTTCTGTTAATTCATCTCACAGAGTTACATCTTTCCCTTCAACAAGCCTTTCGCTAAGGCTGTTCTTGTGGAATTGGCAAAGGGATATTTGGAAGCCCATAGAGGGCTACGGTGAAAAAGGAAATATCTTCCGTTCAAAACTGGAAAGAAGCTTTCTGAGAAACTGCTCTGTGTTCTGTTCATTCATCTCACAGAGTTACATCTTTCCCTTCAAGAAGCCTTTCGCTAAGGCTGTTCTTGTGGAATTGGCAAAGGGATATTTGGAAGCCCTTAGAGGGCTATGGTGAAAAAGGAAATATCTTCCGTTCAAAACTGGAAGGAAGCTTTCTGAGAAACTGCTCTGTGTTCTCTTAATTCATCTCACAGAGTTACATCTTTCCCTTCAAGAAGCCTTTCGCTAAGGCTGTTCTTGTGGAATTGGCAAAGGGATATTTGGAAGACCATAGAGGGCTATGGTGAAATGGAAATATCTTCCGTTCAAAACTGGAAGGAAGCTTTATGAGAAACTGCTCTGTGTTCTGTTAATTCATCTCACAGAGTCACATCTTCCCCTGCAAGAAGCCTTTCGCTAAGGCTGTTTTGTGGAATTGGCAAAGGGATATTTGGAAGCCCGTAGAGGGCTATGGTGAAAAAGGAAATATCTTCCGTTCAAAACTGGAAAGAAGCTTTCTGAGAAACTGATCAGTGTTCTCTTAATTCATCTCACAGAGTTACATCTTTCCTTTCAAGAAGCCTTTCGCTAAGGCTGTTCTTGTGGAATTGGCAAAGGGATATTTGGAAGCCCATAGAGGGCTATGGTGAAATGGAAATATCTTCCGTTCAAAACTGGAAGGAAGCTTTCTGAGAAACTGCTCTGTGTTCTGTTAATTCATCTCACAGAGTCACATCTTTCCCTTCAAGAAGCCTTTCGCTAAGGCTGTTCTTGTGGAATTGGCAAAGGGATATTTGGAAGCCCGTAGAGGGCTATGGTGAAAAAGGAAATATCTTCCGTTCAAAACTGGAAAGAAGCTTTCTGAGAAACTGCTCTGTGTTCTGTTAATTCATCTCACAGAGTTACATATTTCCCTTCAAGAAGCCTTTCGCTAAGGCGGTTCTTGTGGAATTGGCAAAGGGATATTTGGAAGCCCATAGAGGGCTATGGTGAAATGGAAATATCTTCCGTTCAAAACTGGAAGGAGGCTTTCTGAGAAACTGCTCTGTGTTCTCTTAATTCATCTCACAGAGTTACATCTTTCCCTTCAAGAAGCCTTTCGCTAAGGCTGTTCTTCTGGAATTGGCAAAGAGATATTTGGAACCCCATAGAGGCCTATGGTGAAAAAGGAAATAACTTCCGTTCAAAACTGGAAAGAAGCTTTCTGAGAAACTGCTCTGTGTTCTGTTAATTCATCTCACCGAGTTACATCTTTCCCTTCAAGAAGCCTTTCGCTAACGCTGTTCTTGTGGGATTGGCAAAGGGATATTTGGAAGCCCATAGAGGGCTACGGTGAAAAAGGAAATATCTTCCGTTCAAAACTGGAAAGAAGCATTGTGAGAAACTGCTCTGTGTTCTGTTAATTCATCTCACAGAGTTACATCTTTCCCTTCAAAAAGCCTTTCGTTAAGGCTATTCTTGTGGAATTGGCAAAGGTATATTTGGAAGCCCATAGAGGGCTATGGTGAAAAAGGAAATATCTTCCGTTCAAAACTGGAAAGAAGCTTTCTGAGAAACTGCTCTGTGTTTTGTTCATTCATCTCACAGAGTTACATCTTTCAGTTCAAGAAGCCTTTCTCTAAGGCTGTTCTTGTGGAATTGGCAAAGGGATATTTGGAAGCCCATAGAGGGATATGGTGAAAAAGGAAATATCCTCCGTTCAAAACTGGTAAGAAGCTTTCTGAGAAACTGCTCTGTGTTCTCTTAATTCATCTCACAGAGTTACATCTTTCCCTTCAAGAAGCCTTTCGCTAAGGCTGTTCTTGTGGAATTGGCAAAGGGATATTTGGAAGCCCATAGAGGGCTATGGTGAAAAAGGAAATATCTTACGTTCACAACTGGAAAGAAGCTTTCTAAGAAACTGCTCTGTGTTCTGTTAATTCATCTCACAGAGTTACATCTTTCCCTTCAAAAAGCCTTTCGCTAAGGCTATTCTTGTGGAATTGGCAAAGGGATATTTGGAAGCCCATAGAGGGCTATGGTGAAAAAGGAAATATCTTCCGTTCAAAACTGGAAAGAAGCTTTCTGAGAAACTGCTCTGTGTACTCTTAATTCATCTCACAGAGTTACATCTTTCCCTTCAAGAAGCCTTTCGCTAAGGCGGTTCCTGTGGAATTGGCAAAGGGATATTTGGAAGCCCATAGAGGGCTATGGTGAAAAAGGAAATATCTCCCGTACAAAACTGGAAAGAAGCTTTCTGAGAAACTGCTCTGTGTTCTGTTAATTCATCTCACAGAGTTACATCTTTCCCTGCAACAAGCCTTTCGCTAAGACTATTCTTGTGGAATTGGCAAAGGGATATTTGGAAGCCCATAGAGGGCTATGGTGAAAAAGGAAATATCTTCCGTTCAAAACTGGAAATAAGCTTTCTGAGAAACTGCTCCTTGTTCTCTTAATTCATCTCACAGAGTTACATCTTTCCCTTCAAGAAGCCTTTCGCTAAGGCTGTTCTTCTGGAATTGGCAAAGGGATATTTGGAAGCAAATAGAGGGCTATAGTGAAAAAGGAAATATCTTCCGTTGAAAACTGGAAAGAAGCTTTCTGAGAATCTGCTCTGTGTTCTCTTAATTCATCTCAGCGAGTTACATCTTTCCCTTCAAGAAGCCTTTCGCTAAGGCTGTTCTTGTGGAATTGGCAAAGGGGTATTTGGAAGCCCATAGAGGGCTACGGTGAAAAAGGAAATATCCTCCGTTCAAAACTGGAAAGAAGCTTTCTGAGAAACTGCTCTGTGTTCTTTTAATTCATCTCACCGAGTTACATCTTTGCCTTCAAGAAGCCTTTCGCTAAGGCTGTTCTTGTGGAATTGGCAAAGGGATATTTGGAAGCCCATAGAGGTCTATGGTGAAAAAGGAAATATCTTCCGTTGAAAACTGGAAAGAATTTTCGGAGAAACTGCTCTGTGTTCTCTTAATTCATCTCACAGAGTTACATCTTTCCCTTCAAAAAGCCTTTCGCTAAGGCTATTCTTGTGGAATTGGCAAAGGGATATTTGGAAGCCCATAGAGGGCTATGGTGAAAAAGTAAATATCTTCCGTTCAAAACTGGAAAGAAGCTTTCTGAGAAACTGCTCTGTGTTCTGTGAATTCATCTCACAGAGTTACATATTTCCCTTCAAGAAGCCTTTCGCTAAGGCGGTTCTTGTGGAATTGGCAAAGGGATATTTGGAAGCCCATAGAGGGCTATGGTGAAATGGAAATATCTTCCGTTCAAAACTGGAAGGAAGCTTTCTGAGAAACTGCTCTGTGTTCTGTTAATTCATCTCACAGAGTTACATCTTTCCTTTCAAGAAGCCTTTCGCTAAGGCTGTTCTTGTGGAATTGGCAAAGGGATATTTGGAAGCCCATAGAGGGCTATGGTGAAATGGAAATATCTTCCGTTCAAAACTGGAAGGAAGCTTTATGAGAAACTGCTCTGTGTTCTGTTAATTCATCTCACAGAGTCACATCTTTCCCTGCAAGAAGCCTTTCGCTAAGGCTGTTTTGTGGAATTGGCAAAGGGATATTTGGAAGCCCGTAGAGGGCTATGGTGAAAAAATAAATATCTTCCGTTCAAAACTGGAAAGAAGCTTTCTGAGAAACTGCTCTGTGTTCTGTTAATTCATCTCACAGAGTTACATATTTCCCTTCAAGAAGCCTTTCGCTAAGGCGGTTCTTGTGGAATTGGCAAAGGGATATTTGGAACCCCTAGAGACCTCTGGTGAAAAAGGAAATATCTTTCGTTCAAAACTGGAAAGAAGCTTTCTGAGAAACTGCTCTGTGTTCTGTTAATTCATCTCACCGAGTTATATCTTTCCCTTCAAGAAGCCTTTCTCTAAGGCTGTTCTTGTGGAATTGGCAAAGGGATATTTGGAAGCCCATAGAGGGCTATGGTGAAAAAGGAAATATCTTCCGTTCAAAACTGGAAAGAAGCTTTCTGAGAAACTGCTCTGTGTTCTGTTCATTCATCTCACAGAGTTACATCTTTCCCTTCAAGAAGCCTTTCTCTAAGGCTGTTCTTGTGGAATTGGCAAGGGGATATTTGGAAGCCCATAGAGGGCTATGGTGAAAAAGGAAATATCTTCCGTTCAAAACTGGAAAGAAGATTTCTGAGAAACTGCTCTGTGTTCTCTTAATTCATCTCACAGAGTTACATCTTTCCCTTCAAGAAGCCTTTCGCTAAGGCGGTTCCTGTGGAATTGGCAAAGGGATATTTGGAAGCCCATGGAGGGCTATGGTGAAAAAGGAAATATCTCCCGTTCAAAACTGGAAAGAAGCTTTCTGAGAAACTGTTCTGTGTTCTGTTAATTCATCTCACAGAGTTACATCTTTCCCTGCAACAAGCCTTTCGCTAACACTATTCTTGTGGAATTGGCAAAGGGATATTTGGAAGCCCATAGAGGGCTATGGTGAAAAAGGAAATATCTTCCGTTCAAAACTGGAAATAAGCTTTCTGAGAAACTGCTCCTTGTTCTCTTCATTCATCTCACAGAGTTACATCTTTCCCTTCAAGAAGCCTTTCTCTAAGGCTGTTCTTCTGGACTTGGCAAAGGGATATTTGGAAGCCCATAGAGGGCTATGGTGAAAAAGGAAATATCTTCCGTTCAAAACTGGAAGGAAGCTTTCTGAGAAACTGCTCTGTGTTCTGTGAATTCATCTTACAGAGTTACATCTTTCCCTTCAAGAAGCCTTTCGCTAAGGCTGTTCTTCTGGAATTGGCAAAGGGATATTTGGAAGCCCATAGAGGGCTATGGTGAAAAGAAATATCCTCCGTTCAAAAGTGGAAAGAAGCTTTCTGAGAAACTGCTCTGTGTTCTGTTAATTCATCTCACAGAGTTACATCTTTCCCTTCAAGAAGCCTTTCGCTAAGGCTGTTCTTGTGGAATTGGCAAAGGGATATTTGGAAGCCCTTAGAGGGCTATGGTGAAAAAGGAAATATATTCCGTTCCAAACTGGAAAGAAGCTTTCTGAGAAACTGCTCTGGTTCTTGTGGAATTGGCAAAGGAATATTGGGAAGCCCATAGAGGCCTATGGTGAAAAAGTAAATATCTTCCGTTCAAAACTGGAAAGAAGCTTTCTGAGAAACTGCTCTGTGTTCTCTTAATTCATCTCACCTAGTTACATCTTTCCCTTCAAGAAGCCTTTCGCTAAGGCTGTTCTTGTGGAATTGGCAATGGGATATTTGGAAGAACATAGAGGGCTACGGTGAAAAAGGAAATATCCTCCGTTCAAAACTGGAAAGAAGCTTTCTGAGAAACTGCTCTGTGTTCTCTTAATTCATCTCACGGAGTTACATCTTTGCCTTCAAGAAGCCTTTCGCTAAGGCTGTTCTTGTGGAATTGGCAAAGGGATATTTGGAAGCCCATAGAGGGCTATGGTGAAAAAGGAAATATCTTCCGTTGAAAACTGGAAAGAAGCTTTCGGAGAAACTGCTCTGTGTTCTCTTAATTCATCTCACAGAGTTACATCTTTCCCTTCAAAAAGCCTTTCGCTAAGGCTCTTCTTGTGGAATTGGCAAGTGGATATTTGGAAGCCCATAGAGGGCTATGGTGAAAAAGGAAATATCTTCCGTTCAAAACTGGAAAGAAGCTTTCTGAGAAACTGCTCTGTGTTCTGTAAATTCATCTCACAGAGTTACATCTTTCCCTTCAGGAAGCCTTTCGCTAAGCCTGTTCTTGTGGAATTGGCAAAGGGATATTTGGAAGCCCATAGAGGGCTATGGTGAAAAAGGAAATATCTTCCGTTCAAAACTGGAAAGAAGCTTTCTGAAAACTGCTCTGTGTTCTGTGAATTCATCTCACAGGTTACATCGTTCCCTTCAAGAAGCCTTTCGCTAAGGCTGTTCTTCTGGAATTGGCAAATGGATATTTGGAAGCCCATAGAGGGCTATGGTGAAAAAGGAAATATCCTCCGTTCAAAAGTGGAAAGAAGCTTTCTGAGAAACTGCTCTGTGTTCTGTTAATTCATCTCACAGAGTTACATCTTTCCCTTCAAGAAGCATTTCGCTAAGGCTGTTCTTGTGGAATTGGCAAAGGGATATTTGGAAGCCCTTAGAGGGCTATGATGAAAAAGGAAATATCTTCCGTTCCAAACTGGAAAGAAGCTTTCTGAGAAACTGCTCTGTGTTCTGTTAATTCATCTCACCGAGTTACATCTTTCCCTTCAAGAAGCCTTTCGCTAAGGCTGTTCTTATGGAATAGGCAAAGGGATATTTGGAAGCCCATAGAGGGCTACGGTGAAACAGGAAATATCCTCCGTTCAAAACTGGAAAGAAGCTTTCTGAGAAACTGCTCTGTGTTCTCTTAATTCATCTCACCGAGTTACATCTTTGCCTTCAAAAAGCCTTTCGCTAAGGCTATTCTTGTGGAATTGGCAAAGGGATATTTGGAAGCCCATAGAGGGCTATGGTGAAAAAGGAAATATCTTCCGTTCAAAACTGGAAAGAAGCTTTCTGAGAAACTGCTCTGTGTTCTGCTAATTCATTTCACAGAGTTACATCTTTCCCTTCAAGAAGCCTTTCGCTAAGGTTGTTCTTGTGGAATTGGCAAAGGGATATTTGGAAGCCCATAGAGGGCTACGGTGAAAAAGGAAATATCTTCCGTTCAAACCTGGAAAGAAGCTTTCTGAGAAACTGCTCTGTGTTCTGTTAATTCATCTCACAGTGTTACATCTTTCCCTTCAAAAAGCCTTTCGCTAAGGCTATTCTTGTGGAATTGGCAAAGGGATATTTGGAAGCCCATAGAGGGCTATGGTGAAAAAGGAAATATCTTCCGTTCAAAACTGGAAAGAAGCTTTCTGAGAAACTGCTCTGTGTTCTGTTAATTCATCTCACAGAGTTACATCTTTCCCTTCAAAAGCCTTTCGCTAAGGCTATTCTTGTGGAATTGGCAAAGGGATATTTGGAACCCCTAGAGGCCTCTGGTGAAAAAGGAAATATCTTCCGTTCAAAACTGGAAAGAAGCTTTCTGAGAAACTGCTCTGTGTTGTGTTCATTCATCTCACAGAGTTACATCTTTCCCTTCAAGAAGCCTTTCTCTAAGGCTGTTCTTGTGGAATTGGCAAAGGGATATTTGGAAGCCCATAGAGGGCTATGGTGAAAAAGGAAATATCCTCCGTTCAAAACTGGTAAGAAGCTTTCTGAGAAACTGCTCTCTGTTCTCTTAATTCATCTCACAGAGTTACATCTTTCCAATCAAGAAGCCTTTCGCTAAGGCGGTTCCTGTGGAATTGGCAAAGGGATATTTGGAAGCCCATAGAGGGCTATGGTGAAAAAGGAAATATCTTCCGTTCAAAACTGGAAAGAAGCTTTCTAAGAAACTGCTCTGTGTTCTGTTAATTCATCTCACAGAGTTACATCTTTCCCTTCAAAAAGTCTTTCGCTAAGGCTATTCTTGTGGAATTGGCAAAGGGATATTTGGAAGCCCATAGAGGGCTATGGTGAAAAAGGAAATATCTTCCGTTCAAAACTGGAAAGAAGCTTTCTGAGAAACTGCTCCTTGTTCTCTTCATTCATCTCACAGAGTTACATCTTTCCCTTCAAGAAGCCTTTCGCTAAGGCTGTTCTTCTGGAATTGGCAAAGGGATATTTGGAAGCCCATAGAGGGCTATGGTGAAAAAGGAAATATCTTCCGTTCAAAACTGGAAAGAAGCTTTCTGAGAAACTGCTCCTTGTTCTCTTCATTCATCTCACAGAGTTACATCTTTCCCTTCAAGAAGCCTTTCGCTAAGGCTGTTCTTGTGGAATTGGCAAAGGGATATTTGGAAGCCAGTAGAGGGCTATGGTGAAAAAGGAAATATCTTCCGTTCAAAACTGGAAAGAAGCTTTCTGAGAAACTGGTCTGTGTTCTCTTAATTCATCTCACAGAGTTGCATCTTTCCCTTCAAGAAGCCTTTCGCTAAGGCGGTTCTTGTGGAATGGGCAAAGGGATATTTGGAAGCCCATAGAGGGCTATGGTGAAAAAGGAAATATCTTCCGTTGAGAACTTGAAGGAAGCTTTCTGAGATACTGCTCTGTGTTCTGTTAATTCATCTCACAGAGTTACATCTTTCCCTTCAAGAAGCCTTTCGCTAAGGCTGTTCTTGTGGAATTGGCAATGGGCTATTTGGTAGCCCATAGAGGGCTACGGTGAAAAAGGAAATATCCTCCGTTCAAAACTGGAAAGAAGCTTTCTGAGAAACTGATCTGTGTTCTCCTAATTCATCTCACAGAGTTACATCTTTCCCTTCAAGAAGCCTTTCGCTAAGGATGTTCTTGTGGAATTGGCAAAGGGATATTTGGAAGCCCATAGAGGTCTATGGTGAAAAAGGTAATATCTTCCGTTCAAAAGTGGAAAGAAGCTTTCGGAGAAACTGCTCTGTGTTCTGTTAATTCATCTCACAGAGTTACATCTTTCCCTTCAACAAGCCTTTCGCTAAGGCTGTTCTTGTGGAATTGGCAAAGGGATATTTGGAAGCCCTTAGAGGCCTATGGTGAAAAAGGAAATATCTTCCGTTAAAAACTGGAAATAAGCTTTCTGAGAAACTGCTCTGTGTTCTGTTCATTCATCTCACAGAGTTACATCTTTCCCTTCAAGAAGCCTTTCGCTAAGGCTGTTCTTGTGGAATTTGCAAAGGGATATTTGGAAGCCCATAGAGGGCTATGGTGAAAAAGGAAATATCTTCCGTTCAAAACTGGAAAGAAGCTTTCTGAGAAACTGCTCTGTGTTCTGTTAATTCATCTCACAGAGTTACATGTTTCCCTTCAAGAAGCCTTTCGCTAAGGCTGTTCTTGTGGAATTGGCAAAGGGATATTTGGAAGCCCTTAGAGGGCTATGGTGAAAAAGGAAATATCTTCCGTTCAAAACTGGAAAGAAGCTTTCTGAGAAACTGCTCTGTGTTCTCTTAATTCATCTCACAGAGTTACATCTTTCCCTTCAAGAAGCCTTTCGCTAAGGCTGTTCTTGTGGAATTGGCAAAGGGTATCTGGAAGCCCATAGAGGGCTATGGTGAAAAAGGAAATATCTTCCGTTCAAAACTGGAAAGAAGCTTTCAGAGAAACTGCTCTGTGTTCTGTTAATTCATCTAAAAGAGTTACATCTTTACCTTCAACAAGCCTTTCGCTAAGGCTGTTCTTAAGGAATTGGCAAAGTGATATTTGGAAGCCCATAGAGGGCTATGGTGAAAAAGGAAATATCTTCCGTTCAAAACTGGAAAGAAGCTTTCTGAGAAACTGCTCTGTGTTCTGTTAATTCATCTCACAGAGTTACATCTTTCCCTTCAAGAAGCCTTTCACTAAGGCTGTTCTTTTGGAATTGGCAAAGGGATATTTGGAAGCCCATAGAGGGCTATGGTGAAATGGAAATATCTTCCGTTCAAAACTGGAAGGAGGCTTTCTGAGAAACTGCTCTGTGTTCTCTTAATTCATCTCACAGAGTTACATCTTTCCCTTCAAGAAGCCTTTCGCTAAGGCTGTTCTTCTGGAATTGGCAAAGAGATATTTGGAACCCCATAGAGGCCTATGGTGAAAAAGGAAATAACTTCCGTTCAAAACAGGAAAGAAGCTTTCTGAGAAACTGCTCTGTGTTCTGTTAATTCATCTCACCGAGTTACATCTTTCCCTTCAAGAAGCCTTTCGCTAACGCTGTTCTTGTGGGATTGGCAAAGGGATATTTGGAAGCCCATAGAGGGCTACGGTGAAAAAGGAAATATCTTCCGTTCAAAACTGGAAAGAAGCATTGTGAGAAACTGCTCTGTGTTCTGTTAATTCATCTCACAGAGTTACATCTTTCCCTTCAAAAAGCCTTTCGTTAAGGCTATTCTTGTGGAATTGGCAAAGGTATATTTGGAAGCCCATAGAGGGCTATGGTGAAAAAGGAAATATCTTCCGTTCAAAACTGGAAAGAAGCTTTCTGAGAAACTGCTCTGTGTTCTGTTCATTCCTCTCACAGAGTTACATCTTTCAGTTCAAGAAGCCTTTCTCTAAGGCTGTTCTTGTGGAATTGGCAAAGGAATATTTGGAAGCCCATAGAGGGATATGGTGAAAAAGGAAATATCCTCCGTTCAAAACTGGTAAGAAGCTTTCTGAGAAACTGCTCTGTGTTCTCTTAATTCATCTCACAGAGTTACTTCTTTCCCTTCAAGAAGCCTTTCGCTAAGGCTGTTCTTGTGGAATTGGCAAAGGGATATTTGGAAGCCCATAGAGGGCTATGGTGAAAAAGGAAATATCTTACGTTCACAACTGGAAAGAAGCTTTCTAAGAAACTGCTCTGTGTTCTGTTAATTCATCTCACAGAGTTACATCTTTCCCTTCAAAAAGCCTTTCGCTAAGGCTATTCTTGTGGAATTGGCAAAGGGATATTTGGAAGCCCATAGAGGGCTATGGTGAAAAAGGAAATATCTTCCGTTCAAAACTGGAAAGAAGCTTTCTGAGAAACTGCTCTGTGTACTCTTAATTCATCTCACAGAGTTACATCTTTCCCTTCAAGAAGCCTTTCGCTAAGGCGGTTCCTGTGGAATTGGCAAAGGGATATTTGGAAGCCCATAGAGGGCTATGGTGAAAAAGGAAATATCTTCCGTTCAAAACTGGAAATAAGCTTTCTGAGAAACTGCTCCTTGTTCTCTTAATTCATCTCACAGAGTTATATCTTTCCCTTCAAGAAGCCTTTCGCTAAGGCTGTTCTTCTGGAATTGGCAAAGGGATATTTGGAAGCAAATAGAGGGCTATGGTGAAAAAGGAAATATCTTCCGTTCAAAGCTGGAAAGAAGCTTTCTGAGAATCTGCTCTGTGTTCTCTTAATTCATCTCAGCGAGTTACATCTTTCCCTTCAAGAAGCCTTTCGCTAAGGCTGTTCTTGTGGAATTGGCAATGGGGTATTTGGAAGCCCATAGAGGGCTACGGTGAAAAAGGAAATATCCTCCGTTCAAAACTGGAAAGAAGCTTTCTGAGAAACTGCTCTGTGTTCTTTTAATTCATCTCACCGAGTTACATCTTTGCCTTCAAGAAGCCTTTCGCTAAGGCTGTTCTTGTGGAATTGGCAAAGGGATATTTGGAAGCCCATAGAGGGCTATGGTGAAAAAGGAAATATCTTCCGTTGAAAACTGGAAAGAATTTTCGGAGAAACTGCTCTGTGTTCTCTTAATTCATCTCACAGAGTTACATCTTTCCCTTCAAAAAGCCTTTCGCTAAGGCTATTCTTGTGGAATTGGCAAAGGGATATTTGGAAGCCCATAGAGGGCTATGGTGAAAAAGTAAATATCTTCCGTTCAAAACTGGAAAGAAGCTTTCTGAGAAACTGCTCTGTGTTCTGTGAATTCATCTCACAGAGTTACATATTTCCCTTCAAGAAGCCTTTCGCTAAGGCGGTTCTTGTGGAATTGGCAAAGGGATATTTGGAAGCCCATAGAGGGCTATGGTGAAATGGAAATATCTTCCGTTCAAAACTGGAAGGAAGCTTTCTGAGAAACTGCTCTGTGTTCTGTTAATTCATCTCACAGAGTTACATCTTTCCCTTCAAGAAGCCTTTCGCTAAGGCTGTTCTTGTGGAATTGGCAAAGGGATATTTGGAAGCCCATAGAGGGATATGGTGAAAAAGGAAATATCTTCCGTTCAAAACTGGAAAGAAGCTTTCTGAGAAACTGCTCTGTGTTCTGTTAATTCATCTCACAGAGTTACATCTTTCCCTTCAAGAAGCCTTTCGCTAAGCCTGTTCTTGTGGAATTGGCAAAGGGATATTTGGAAGCCCATAGAGGGCTACGGTGAAAAAGGAAATATCTTCCGTTCAAAAGTGGAAAGAAGCTTTCGGAGAAACTGCTCGGTGTTCTGTTAATTCATCTCACAGAGTTACATCTTTCCCTTCAACAAGCCTTTCGCTAAGGCTGTTCTTGTGGAATTGGCAAAGGGATATTTGGAAGCCCATAGAGGGCTACGGTGAAAAAGGAAATATCTTCCGTTCAAAACTGGAAAGAAGCTTTCTGAGAAACTGCTCTGTGTTCTGTTCATTCATCTCACAGAGTTACATCTTTCCCTTCAAGAAGCCTTTCGCTAAGGCTGTTCTTGTGGAATTGGCAAAGGGATATTTGGAAGCCCTTAGAGGGCTATGGTGAAAAAGGAAATATCTTCCGTTCAAAACTGGAAGGAAGCTTTCTGAGAAACTGCTCTGTGTTCTCTTAATTCATCTCACAGAGTTACATCTTTCCTTTCAAGAAGCCTTTCGCTAAGGCTGTTCTTGTGGAATTGGCAAAGGGATATTTGGAAGCCCATAGAGGGCTATGGTGAAATGGAAATATCTTCCGTTCAAAACTGGAAGGAAGCTTTATGAGAAACTGCTCTGTGTTCTGTTAATTCATCTCACAGAGTCACATCTTTCCCTGCAAGAAGCCTTTCGCTAAGGCTGTTTTGTGGAATTGGCAAAGGGATATTTGGAAGCCCGTAGAGGGCTATGGTGAAAAAGGAAATATCTTCCGTTCAAAACTGGAAAGAAGCTTTATGAGAAACTGATCTGTGTTCTGTTAATTCATCTCACAGAGTTACATATTTCCCTTCAAGAAGCCTTTCGCTAAGGCGGTTCTTGTGGAATTGGCAAAGGGATATTTGGAAGCCCATAGAGGGCTATGGTGAAATGGAAATATCTTCCGTTCAAAACTGGAAGGAAGCTTTATGAGAAACTGCTCTGTGTTCTGTTAATTCATCTCACAGAGTCACATCTTTCCCTGCAAGAAGCCTTTCGCTAAGGCTGTTCTTGTGGAATTGGCAAAGGGATATTTGGAAGCCCGTAGAGGGCTATGGTGAAAAAGGAAATATCTTCCGTTCAAAACTGGAAAGAAGCTTTCTGAGAAACTGCTCTGTGTTCTGTTAATTCATCTCACAGAGTTACATATTTCCCTTCAAGAAGCCTTTCGCTAAGGCGGTTCTTGTGGAATTGGCAAAGGGATATTTGGAAGCCCATAGAGGGCTATGGTGAAATGGAAATATCTTCCGTTCAAAACTGGAAGGAGGCTTTCTGAGAAACTGCTCTGTGTTCTCTTAATTCATCTCACAGAGTTACATCTTTCCCTTCAAGAAGCCTTTCGCTAAGGCTGTTCTTCTGGAATTGGCAAAGAGATATTTGGAACCCCATAGAGGCCTATGGTGAAAAAGGAAATAACTTCCGTTCAAAACTGGAAAGAAGCTTTCTGAGAAACTGCTCTGTGTTCAGTTAATTCATCTCACCGAGTTACATCTTTCCCTTCAAAAAGCCTTTCGTTAAGGCTATTCTTGTGGAATTGGCAAAGGTATATTTGGAAGCCCATAGAGGGCTATGGTGAAAAAGGAAATATCTTCCGTTCAAAACTGGAAAGAAGCTTTCTGAGAAACTGCTCTGTGTTCTGTTAATTCATCTCACCGAGTTACATCTTTCCCTTCAAGAAGCCTTTCGCTAAGGCTGTTCTTGTGGAATTGGCAATGGGATATTTGGAAGCCCATAGAGGGCTACGGTGAAAAAGGAAATATCCTCCGTTCAAAACTGGAAAGAAGCTTTCTGAGAAACTGCTCTGTGTTCTCTTAATTCATCTCACGGAGTTACATCTTTGCCTTCAAGAAGCCTTTCGCTAAGGCTGTTCTTGTGGAATTGGCAAAGGGATATTTGGAAGCCCATAGAGGGCTATGGTGAAAAAGGAAATATCTTCCGTTGAAAACTGGAAAGAAGCTTTCGGAGAAACTGCTCTGTGTTCTCTTAATTCATCTCACAGAGTTCCATCTTTCCTTCAAAAAGCCTTTCGCTAAGGCTATTCTTGTGGAATTGGCAAGTGGATATTTGGAAGCCCATAGAGGGCTATGGTGAAAAAGGAAATATCTTCCGTTCAAAACTGGAAAGAAGCTTTCTGAGAAACTGCTCTGTGTTCTGTAAATTCATCTCACAGAGTTACATCTTTCCCTTCAGGAAGCCTTTCGCTAAGCCTGTTCTTGTGGAATTGGCAAAGGGATATTTGGAAGCCCATAGAGGGCTATGGTGAAAAAGGAAATATCTTCCGTTCAAAACTGGAAAGAAGCTTTCTGAAAACTGCTCTGTGTTCTGTGAATTCATCTCACAGGTTACATCGTTCCCTTCAAGAAGCCTTTCGCTAAGGCTGTTCTTCTGGAATTGGCAAAGGGATATTTGGAAGCCCATAGAGGGCTACGGTGAAAAAGGAAATATCTTCCGTTCATAACTGGAAAGAAGCTTTCTGAGAAACTGCTCTGTGTTCTGTTAATTCATCTCACAGTGTTACATCTTTCCCTTCAAAAAGCCTTTCGCTAAGGCTATTCTTGTGGAATTGGCAAAGGGATATTTGGAAGCCCATAGAGGGCTATGGTGAAAAAGGAAATATCTTCCGTTCAAAACTGGAAAGAAGCTTTCTGAGAAACTGCTCTGTGTTCTGTTAATTCATCTCACAGAGTTACATCTTTCCCTTCAAAAGTCTTTCGCTAAGGCGATTCTTGTGGAATTGGCAAAGGGATATTTGGAACCCCTAGAGGCCTCTGGTGAAAAAGGAAATATCTTCCGTTCAAAACTGGAAAGAAGCTTTCTGAGAAACTGCTCTGTGTTGTGTTCATTCATCTCACAGAGTTACATCTTTCCCTTCAAGAAGCCTTTCGCTAAGGCTGTTCTTCTGGAATTGGCAAAGGGATATTTGGAAGCCCATAGAGGGCTATGGTGAAAAAGGAAATATCTTCCGTTCAAAACTGGAAAGAAGCTTTCTGAGAAACTGCTCTGGTTCTTGTGGAATTGGCAAAGGAATATTTGGAAGCCCATAGAGGCCTATGGTGAAAAAGTAATATCTTCCGTTCAAAACTGGAAAGAAGCTTTCTGAGAAACTGCTCTCTGTTCTGTTAATTCATCTCACAGAGTTACATCTTTCCCTTCAAGAAGCCTTTCGCTAAGGCTGTTCTTGTGGAATTGGCAAAGGGATATTTGGAACCCCATAGAGGGCTACGGTTAAAAAGGAAATATCCTCCGTTCAAAACTGGAAAGAAGCTTTCTGAGAAACTGCTCTGTGTTCTCTTAATTCATCTCACAGAGTTACATCTTTCCCTTCAAGAAGCCTTTCGCTAAGGCTGTTCTTGTGGAATTGGCAAAGGGATATTTGGAAGCCCATAGAGGGCTATGGTGAAAAAGGAAAAATCTTCCGTTCAAAACTGGAAAGAAGCTTTCTGAGAAACTGCTCTGTGTTCTGTTAATTCATCTCACAGAGTTACATCTTTCCCTTCAAGAAGCCTTTCGCTAAGGCTGTTCTTGTGGAATTGGCAAAGGGATATTTGGAAGCCCGTGGAGGGCTATGGTGAAAAAGGAAATATCTTCCGTTCAAAACTGGAAAGAAGCTTTCTGAGAAACTTCTCTGTGTTCTCTTAATTCATCTCACAGAGTTACATCTTTCCCTTCAAGAAGCCTTTCGCTAAGGCGGTTCTTGTGGAATGGGCAAAGGGATATTTGGAAGCCCATAGAGGGCTATGGTGAAAAAGGAAATATCTTCCGTTCAGAACTTGAAGGAAGCTTTCTGAGATACTGCTCTGTGTTCTGTTAATTCATCTCACAGAGTTACATCTTTCCCTTCAAGAAGCCTTTCGCTAAGGCTGTTCTTGTGGAATTGGCAATGGGCTATTTGGTAGCCCATAGAGGGCTGCGGTGAAAAAGGAAATATCCTCCGTTCAAAACTGGAAAGAAGCTTTCTGAGAAACTGATCTGTGTTCTCCTAATTCATCTCACAGAGTTATATCTTTCCCTTCAAGAAACCTTTCGCTAAGGATGTTCTTGTGGAATTGGCAAAGGGATATTTGGAAGCCCATAGAGGGCTATGGTGAAAAAGGAAATATCTTCCGTTCAAAAGTGGAAAGAAGCTTTCGGAGAAACTGCTCTGTGTTCTGTTAATTCATCTCACAGAGTTACATCTTTCCCTTCAACAAGCCTTTCGCTAAGGCTGTTCTTGTGGAATTGGCAAAGGGATATTTGGAAGCCCTTAGAGGCCTATGGTGAAAAAGGAAATATCTTCCGTTCAAAACTGGAAATAAGCTTTCTGAGAAACTGCTCTGTGTTCTGTTCATTCATCTCACAGAGTTACATCTTTCCCTTCAAGAAGCCTTTCGCTAAGGCTGCTCTTCTGGAATTTGCAAAGGGATATTTGGAAGCCCATAGAGGGCTATGGTGAAAAAGGAAATATCTTCCGTTCAAAACTGGAAAGAAGCTTTCTGAGAAACTGCTCTGTGTTCTGTTAATTCATCTCACAGAGTTACATGTTTCCCTTCAAGAAGCCTTTCGCTAAGGCTGTTCTTGTGGAATTGGCAAAGGGATATTTGGAAGCCCTTAGAGGGCTATGGTGAAAAAGGAAATATCTTCCGTTCAAAACTGGAAAGAAGCTTTCTGAGAAACTGCTTTGTGTTCTCTTAATTCATCTCACAGAGTTACATCTTTCCCTTCAAGAAGCCTTTCGCTAAGGCTGTTCTTGTGGAATTGGCAAAGGGATATCTGGAAGCCCATAGAGGGCTATGGTGAAAAAGGAAATATCTTCCGTTCAAAACTGGAAAGAAGCTTTCAGAGAAACTGCTCTGTGTTCTGTTAATTCATCTAAAAGAGTTACATCTTTCCCTTCAACAAGCCTTTCGCTAAGGCTGTTCTTAAGGAATTGGCAAAGTGATATTTGGAAGCCCATAGAGGGCTATGGTGAAAAAGGAAATATCTTCCGTTCAAAACTGGAAAGAAGCTTTCTGAGAAACTGCTCTGTGTTCTGTTAATTCATCTCACAGAGTTACATCTTTCCCTTCAAGAAGCCTTTCGCTAAGGCTGTTCTTTTGGAATTGGCAAAGTGATATTTGGAAGCCCATAGAGGGCTATGGTGAAAAAGGAAATATCTTCCGTTCAAAACTGGAAAGAAGCTTTCTGAGAAACTGCTCTGTGTTCTGTTAATTCATCTCACAGAGTTACATCTTTCCCTTCAAGAAGCCTTTCGCTAAGGCGGTTCTTGTGAAATTGGCAAAGGGATATTTGGAAGCCCATAGAGGGCTATGGTGAAATGGAAATATCTTCCGTTCAAAACTGGAAGGAAGCTTTCTGAGAAACTGCGCTCTGTTCTGTTAATTCATCTCACAGAGTTACATCTTTCCCTTCAAGAAGCCTTTCGCTAAGGCTCTTCTTGTGGAATTGGCAAAGGGATGTTTGGAAGCCCATAGAGGGCTATGGTGAAAAAGGAAATATCTTCCGTTCAAAACTGGAAAGAAGCTTTCTGAGAAACTGCTCTGTGTTCTCTTAATTCATCTCACAGAGTTACATCTTTCCCTTCAAGAAGCCTTTCGCTAAGGCTGTTCTTGTGGAATTGGCAAAGGGATATTTGGAAGCCCATAGAGGGCTATGGTGAAAAAGGAAATATCTTCCGTTCAAAACTGGAAAGAAGCTTTCTGAGAAACTACTCTGTGTTCTGTTAATTCATCTCACAGAGTTACATCTTTCCCTTCAACAAGCCTTTCGCTAAGGCTGTTCTTGTGGAATTGGCAAAGGGATATTTGGAACCCCATAGAGGCCTATGGTGAAAAAAGAAATAACTTCCGTTCAAAACTGGAAAGAAGCTTTCTGAGAAACTGCTCTGTGTTCTGTTAATTCATCTCACAGAGTTACATCTTTCCCTTCAAGAAGCCTTTTGCTAACGCTGTTCTTGTGGAATTGGCAAAGGGATATTTGGAACCCCAAAGAGGGCTACGGTGAAAAAGGAAATATCCTCCGTTCAAAACTGGAAAGAAGCTTTCTGAGAAACTGCTCTGTGTTCTCTTAATTCATCTCACAGAGTTACATCTTTCCCTTAAAGAAGCCTTTCGCTAAGGCTATTCTTGGGGAACTGGCAACGGGATATTTGGAAGCCCTTAAAGGGTTATGTTGAAAAAGGAAATATCTTCCGTTCAAAACTGGAAAGAAGCTTTCTGAGAAACTGCTCTGTGTTCTGTTTATTCATCTCACCGAGTTACATCTTTCCCTTCAAGAAGCCTTTCACTAAGGCTGTTCTTGTGGAATTGGCAAAGGAATATTTGGAAGCCCATAGAGGGCTATGGTGAAAAAGGAAATATCCTCCGTTCAAAACTGGTAAGAAGCTTTCTGAGAAACTGCTCTGTGTTCTGTTAATTCATCTCACAGAGTTACATCTTTCCCTTCAAGAAGCCTTTCGCTAAGGCTGTTCTTGTGGAATTGGCAAAGGGATATTTGGAAGCCCATAGAGGGCTATGGTGAAAAAGGAAATATCTTCCGTTCAAAACTGGAAAGAAGCTTTCTGAGAAACTGCTCTGTGTTCTGTTAATTCATCTCACAGAGTTACATCTTTCCCTTCAAAAAGCCTTTCGCTAAGGCTATTCTTGTGAAATTGGCAAAGGGATATTTGGAAGCCCATAGAGGGCTATGGTAAAAAAGTAAATATCTCCCGTTCAAAACTGGAAAGAAGCTTTCTGAGAAACTGCCCTGTGTTCTGTTAATTCATCTCACAGAGTTACATCTTTCCCTTCAAGAAGCCTTTCGCTAAGGCTGTTCTTGTGGAATTGGCAAAGGGATATTTGGAAGCCCAAAGTGGGCTATGATGAAAAAGGAAATATCTTCCGTTCAAAACTGGAAAGAAGCATTCTGAGAAACTGCTCTGTGTTCTCTTAATTCATCTCACAGAGTTACATCTTTCCCTTCAAGTAGCCTTTCGCTAAGTCTGTTCTTCTGGAATTGGCAAAGGGATATTTGGAAGCCCAAAGAGGGCTATGGTGAAAAAGGAAATATCTTCCGTTCAAAACTGGAAAGAAGCTTTCTGAGAAACTGCTCTGTGTTCTCTTAATTCATCTCACAGAGTTACATCTTTCCCTTCAAGTAGCCTTTCGCTAAGGCTGTTCTTCTGGAATTGGCAAAGGGATATTTGGAAGCCCATAGAGGGCTATGGTGAAAAAGGAAATATCTTCCGTTCAAAACTGGAAAGAAGCTTTCGGAGAACTGCTCTGTGTTCTGTTAATTCATCTCACGGAGTTACATCTTTCCCTTCAAGAAGCCTTTCGCTAAGGCTGTTCTTGTGGAATTGGCAAAGGGATATTTGGAACCCCATAGAGGCCTATGGTGAAAAAGGAAATAACTTCCGTTCAAAACTGGAAAGAAGTTTTCTGAGAAACTGCTCTGTGTTCTGTTAATTCATCTCACAGAGTTACATATTTCCCTTCAAGAAGCCTTTCGCTAAGGCGGTTCTTGTGGAATTGGCAAAGGGATATTTGGAAGCCCATAGAGGGCTATGGTGAAATGGAAATATCTTCCGTTCAAAACTGGAAGGAAGCTTTCTGAGAAACTGCTCTGTGTTCTGTTAATTCATCTCACAGAGTTACATCTTTCCCTTCAAGAAGCCTTTCGCTAATTCTGTTCTTGTGTAATTGGCAAACGGATATTTGGAAGACCATAGAGGGTTATGGTGAAAAAGGAAATATCTTCCGTTCAAAACTGGAAAGAAGCTTTCTGAGAAACTGCTCTGTGTTCTCTTAATTCATCTCACAGAGTTACATCTTTCCCTTCAAGAAGCCTTTCGCTAAGGCTGTTCTTGTGGAATTGGCAAAGGGATATTTGGAACCCCATAGAGGCCTATGGTGAAAAAAGAAATAACTTCCGTTCAAAACTGGAAAGAAGCTTTCTGAGAAACTGCTCTGTGTTCTGTTAATTCATCTCACAGAGTTACATTTTTCCCTTCAAGAAGCCTTTCGCTAACGCTGTTCTTGTGGAATTGGCAAAGGGATATTTGGAAGCCCATAGAGGGCTACGATGAAAAAGGAAATATCTTCCGTTCAAAACTGGAAAGAAGCTTTCTGAGAAACTCCTCTGTGTTCTGTTAATTCATCTCACAGAGTTACATCTTTCCCTTCAAGAAGCCTTTCGCTAAGGCTGTTCTTGTGGAATTGGCAAAGGGATATTTGGAAACCCATAGAGGGCTATGGTGAAAAAGGAAATATCTTCCGTTCAAAACTGGAAAGAAGCTTTCTGAGAAACTGCTCTGTGTTCTGTTAATTCATCTCACAGAGTTACATCTTTCCCTTCAAAAAGCCTTTCGCTAAGGTTATTCTTGTGGAATTGGCAAAGGGATATTTGGAAGCCCATAGAGGACTATGGTGAAAAAGTAAATATCTCCCGTTCAAAACTGGATAGAAGCTTTCTGAGAAACTGCCCTGTGTTCTGTTAATTCATCTCACAGAGTTACATCTTTCCCTTCAAGAAGCCTTTCGCTAAGGCTGTTCTTGTGGAATTGGCAAAGGGATATTTGGAAGCCCAAAGAGGGCTATGGTGAAAAAGGAAATATCTTCCGTTCAAAACTGGAAAGAAGCTTTCTGAGAAACTGCTCTGTGTTCTCTTAATTCATCTCACCGAGTTACATATTTCCTTTCAAGAAGCCTTTCGCTAAGGCTGTTCTTGTGGACTTGGCAAAGGGATATTTGGAAGCCCATAGAGGGCTACGGGAAAAAGGAAATATCCTCCGTTCAAAACTGGAAAGAAGCTTTCTGAGAAACTGCTCTGTGTTCTCTTAATTCATCTCACAGTGTTATATCTTTCCCTTCAAGAAGCCTTTCGCTAAGGCTGTTCTTGTGGAATTGGCAAAGGGATATTTGGAAGCCCGTAGAGGGCTATGGTGAAAAAGGAAATATCTTCCGTTCAAAACTGGAAAGAAGCTTTCTGAGAAACTGCTCTGTGTTCTGTTAATTCATCTCACAGAGTTACATATTTCCCTTCAAGAAGCCTTTCGCTAAGGCGGTTCTTGTGGAATTGGCAAAGGGATATTTGGAAGCCCATAGAGGGCTATGGTGAAATGGAAATATCTTCCGTTCAAAACTGGAAGGAAGCTTTCTGAGAAACTGCTCTGTGTTCTGTTAATTCATCTCACAGAGTTACATCTTTCCCTTCAAGAAGCCTTTCGCTAAGGCTGTTCTTGTGGAATTGGCAAAGGGATATTTGGAAGCCCTTAGAGGGCTATGGTGAAAAGGGAAATATCTTCCGTTCAAAACTGGAAAGAAGCTTTCTGAGAAACTGATCTGTGTTCTCTTAATTCATCTCACAGAGTTACATCTTTCCTTTCAAGAAGCCTTTCGCTAAGGCTGTTCTTGTGGAATTGGCAAAGGGATATTTGGAAGCCCATAGAGGGCTATGGTGAAATGGAAATATCTTCCGTTCAAAACTGGAAGGAAGCTTTCTGAGAAACTGCTCTGTGTTTTGTTAATTCATCTCACAGAGTCACATCTTTCCCTTCAAGAAGCCTTTCGCTAAGGCTGTTCTTGTGCAATAGGCAAAGGGATATTTGGAAGCCCGTAGAGGGCTATGGTGAAAAAGGAAATATCTTCCGTTCAAAACTGGAAGGAGGCTTTCTGAGAAACTGCTCTGTGTTCTGTTAATTCATCTAAAAGAGTTACATCTTTCCCTTCAACAAGCCTTTCGCTAAGGCTGTTCTTAAGGAATTGGCAAAGTGATATTTGGAAGCCCATAGGTGGCTATGGTGAAAAAGGAAATATCTTCCGTTCAAAACTGGAAAGAAGCTTTCTGAGAAACTGCTCTGTGTTCTGTTAATTCATCTCACAGAGTTACATCTTTCCCTTCAAGAAGCCTTTCGCTAAGGCTGTTCTTTTGGAATTGGCAAAGTGATATTTGGAAGCCCATAGAGGGCTATGGTGAAAAAGGAAATATCTTCCGTTCAAAACTGGAAAGAAGCTTTCTGAGAAACTGCTCTGTGTTCTGTTAATTCATCTTCCAGAGTTACATCTTTCCCTTCAAGAAGCCTTTCGCTAAGGCGGTTCTTGTGAAATTGGCAAAGGGATATTTGGAAGCCCATAGAGGGCTATGGTGAAATGGAAATATCTTCCGTTCAAAACTGGAAGGAAGCTTTTGAGAAACTGCGCTCTGTTCTGTTAATTCATCTCACAGAGTTACATCTTTCCCTTGAAGAAGCCTTTCGCTAAGGCTCTTCTTGTGGAATTGGCAAAGGGATGTTTGGAAGCCCATAGAGGGCTATGGTGAAAAAGGAAATATCTTCCGTTCAAAACTGGAAAGAAGCTTTCTGAGAAACTGCTCTGTGTTCTCTTAATTCATCTCACAGAGTTACATCTTTCCCTTCAAGAAGCCTTTCGCTAAGGCTGTTCTTGTGGAATTGGCAAAGGGATATTTGGAAGCCCATAGAATGCTATGGTGAAAAAGGAAATATCTTCCGTTTAAAACTGGAAAGAAGCATTCTGAGAAACTGCTCTGTGTTCTGTTAATTCATCTCACCGAGTTACCTCTTTCCCTTCAAGAAGCCTTTCGCTAAGGCTGTTCTTGTGGAATTGGCAAAGGGATATTTGGAAGCCCATAGAGGGCTATGGTGAAAAAGGAAATATCTTCCGTTCAAAACTGGAAAGAAGCTTTCTGAGAAACTACTCTGTGTTCTGTTAATTCATCTCACAGAGTTACATCTTTCCCTTCAACAAGCCTTTCGCTAAGGCTGTTCTTGTGGAATTGGCAAAGGGATATTTGGAAGCCCTTAGAGGCCCATGGTGAAAAAGGAAATATCTTCCGTTCAAAACTGGAAATAAGATTTCTGAGAAACTGCTCTGTGTTCTGTTCATTCATCTCACAGAGTTACATCTTTCCCTTCAAGAAGCCTTTCGCTAAGGCTGTTCTTGTGGAATTTGCAAAGGGATATTTGGAAGCCCATAGAGGGCTATGGTGAAATGGAAATATCTTCCGTTCAAAACTGGAAGGAAGCTTTCTGAGAAACTGCTCTGTGTTCTGTTAATTCATCTCACAGAGTTACATCTTTCCCTTCAAGAAGCCTTTCGCTAAGGCTGTTCTTGTGTAATTGGCAAAGGGATATTTGGAAGCCCATAGAGGGCTATGGTGAAAAAGGAAATATCTTCCGTTCAAAACTGGAAAGAAGCTTTCTGAGAAACTGCTCTGTGTTCTCTTAATTCATCTCACAGAGTTACATCTTTCCCTTCAAGAAGCCTTTCGCTAAGGCTGTTCTTGTGGAATTGGCAAAGGGATATTTGGAACCCCATAGAGGCCTATGGTGAAAAAAGAAATAACTTCCGTTCAAAACTGGAAAGAAGCTTTCTGAGAAACTGCTCTGTGTTCTGTTAATTCATCTCACAGAGTTACATCTTTCCCTTCAAGAAGCCTTTCGCTAACGCTGTTCTTGTGGAATTGGCAAAGGGATATTTGGAACCCCAAAGAGGGCTACGGTGAAAAAGGAAATATCCTCCGTTCAAAATTGGAAAGAAGCTTTCTGAGAAACTGCTCTGTGTTCTCTTAATTCATCTCACAGAGTTACATCTTTCCCTTCAAGAAGCCTTTCGCTAAGGCTATTCTTGGGGAACTGGCAACGGGATATTTGGAAGCCCTTAAAGGGTTATGGTGAAAAAGGAAATATCTTCCGTTCAAAACTGGAAAGAAGCTTTCTGAGAAACTGCTCTGTGTTCTGTTTATTCATCTCACCGAGTTACATCTTTCCCTTCAAGAAGCCTTTCGCTAAGGCTGTTCTTGTGGAATTGGCAAAGGGATATTTGGAAGCCCATAGAGGGCTATGGTGAAAAAGGAAATATCCTCCGTTCAAAACTGGTAAGAAGCTTTCTGAGAAACTGCTCTGTGTTCTCTTAATTCATCTCACAGAGTTAAATCTTTCCCTTCAAGAAGCCTTTCGCTAAGGCTGTTCTTGTGGAATTGGCAAAGGGATATTTGGAAGCCCATAGAGGGCTATGGTGAAAAAGGAAATATCTTCCGTTCAAAACTGGAAAGAAGCTTTCTGAGAAACTGCTCTGTGTTCTATTAATTCATCTCACAGAGTTACATCTTTCCCTTCAAAAAGCCTTTCGCTAAGGCTATTCTTGTGAAATTGGCAAAGGGATATTTGGAAGCCCATAGAGGGCTATGGTAAAAAAGTAAATATCTCCCGTTCAAAACTGGAAAGAAGCTTTCTGAGAAACTGCCCTGTGTTCTGTTAATTCATCTCACAGAGTTACATCTTTCCCTTCAAGAAGCCTTTCGCTAAGGCTGTTCTTGTGGAATTGGCAAAGGGATATTTGGAAGCCCAAAGAGGGCTATGGTGAAAAAGGAAATATCTTCCGTTCAAAACTGGAAAGAAGCATTCTGAGAAACTGCTCTGTGTTCTCTTAATTCATCTCACAGAGTTACATCTTTCCCTTCAAGTAGCCTTTCGCTAAGTCTGTTCTTCTGGAATTGGCAAAGGGATATTTGGAAGCCCAAAGAGGGCTATGGTGAAAAAGGAAATATCTTCCGTTCAAAACTGGAAAGAAGCTTTCTGAGAAACTGCTCTGTGTTCTCTTAATTCATCTCACAGAGTTACATCTTTCCCTTCAAGTAGCCTTTCGCTAAGGCTGTTCTTCTGGAATTGGCAAAGGGATATTTGGAAGCCCATAGAGGGCTATGGTGAAAAAGGAAATATCTTCCGTTCAAAACTGGAAAGAAGCTTTCGGAGAACTGCTCTGTGTTCTGTTAATTCATCTCACGGAGTTACATCTTTCCCTTCAAGAAGCCTTTCGCTAAGGCTGTTCTTGTGGAATTGGCAAAGGGATATTTGGAACCCCATAGAGGCCTATGGTGAAAAAGGAAATAACTTCCGTTCAAAACTGGAAAGAAGTTTTCTGAGAAACTGCTCTGTGTTCTGTTAATTCATCTCACAGAGTTACATATTTCCCTTCAAGAAGCCTTTCGCTAAGGCGGTTCTTGTGGAATTGGCAAAGGGATATTTGGAAGCCCATAGAGGGCTATGGTGAAATGGAAATATCTTCCGTTCAAAACTGGAAGGAAGCTTTCTGAGAAACTGCTCTGTGTTCTGTTAATTCATCTCACAGAGTTACATCTTTCCCTTCAAGAAGCCTTTCGCTAATTCTGTTCTTGTGTAATTGGCAAACGGATATTTGGAAGACCATAGAGGGTTATGGTGAAAAAGGAAATATCTTCCGTTCAAAACTGGAAAGAAGCTTTCTGAGAAACTGCTCTGTGTTCTCTTAATTCATCTCACAGAGTTACATCTTTCCCTTCAAGAAGCCTTTCGCTAAGGCTGTTCTTGTGGAATTGGCAAAGGGATATTTGGAACCCCATAGAGGCCTATGGTGAAAAAAGAAATAACTTCCGTTCAAAACTGGAAAGAAGCTTTCTGAGAAACTGCTCTGTGTTCTGTTAATTCATCTCACAGAGTTACATTTTTCCCTTCAAGAAGCCTTTCGCTAACGCTGTTCTTGTGGAATTGGCAAAGGGATATTTGGAAGCCCATAGAGGGCTACGATGAAAAAGGAAATATCTTCCGTTCAAAACTGGAAAGAAGCTTTCTGAGAAACTCCTCTGTGTTCTGTTAATTCATCTCACAGAGTTACATCTTTCCCTTCAAGAAGCCTTTCGCTAAGGCTGTTCTTGTGGAATTGGCAAAGGGATATTTGGAAACCCATAGAGGGCTATGGTGAAAAAGGAAATATCTTCCGTTCAAAACTGGAAAGAAGCTTTCTGAGAAACTGCTCTGTGTTCTGTTAATTCATCTCACAGAGTTACATCTTTCCCTTCAAAAAGCCTTTCGCTAAGGTTATTCTTGTGGAATTGGCAAAGGGATATTTGGAAGCCCATAGAGGGCTATGGTGAAAAAGTAAATATCTCCCGTTCAAAACTGGATAGAAGCTTTCTGAGAAACTGCTCTGTGTTCTTTTAATTCATCTCACCGAGTTACATCTTTGCCTTCAAGAAGCCTTTCGCTAAGGCTGTTCTTGTGGAATTGGCAAAGGGATATTTGGAAGCCCATAGAGGGCTATGGTGAAAAAGGAAGTATCTTCCGTTGAAAACTGGAAAGAATTTTCGGAGAAACTGCTCTGTGTTCTCTTAATTCATCTCACAGAGTTACATCTTTCCCTTCAAAAAGCCTTTCGCTAAGGCTATTCTTGTGGAATTGGCAAAGGGATATTTGGAAGCCCATAGAGGGCTATGGTGAAAAAGTCAATATCTTCCGTTCAAAACTGGAAAGAGCTTTCTGAGAAACTGCTCTGTGTTCTGTTAATTCATCTCACAGAGTTACATATTTCCCTTCAAGAAGCCTTTCGCTAAGGCTGTTCTTGTGGAATTGGCAACGGGATATTTGGAAGCCCATAGAGGGATATGGTGAAAAAGGAAATATCTTCCGTTCAAAACTGGAAAGAAGCTTTCTGAGAAACTACTCTGTGTTCTGTTCATTCATCTCACAGAGTTACATCTTTCCCTTCAACAAGCCTTTCGCTAAGGCTGTTCTTGTGGAATTGGCAAAGGGATATTTGGAAGCCCATAGAGGGCTACGGTGAAAAAGGAAATATCTTCCGTTCAAAACTGGAAAGAAGCTTTCTGAGAAACTGCTCTGTGTTCTGCTCATTCATCTCACAGAGTTACATCTTTCCCTTCAAGAAGCCTTTCGCTAAGGCTGTTCTTGTGGAATTGGCAAAGGGATATTTGGAAGCCCTTAGAGGTCTATGGTGAAAAAGGAAATATCTTCCGTTCAAAACTGGAAGGAAGCTTTCTGAGAAACTGCTCTGTGTTCTCTTAATTCAACTCACAGAGTTACATCTTTCCTTTCAAGAAGCCTTTCGCTAAGGCTGTTCTTGTGGAATTGGCAAAGGGATATTTGGAAGCCCATAGAGGGCTATGGTGAAATTGAAATATCTTCCGTTCCAAACTGGAAGGAAGCTTTCTGAGAAACTGCTCTGTGTTCTGTTAATTCATCTCACAGAGTCACATCTTTCCCTTCAAGAAGCCTTTCGCTAAGGCTGTTTTGTGGAATTGGCAAAGGGATATTTGGAAGCCCGTAGAGGGCTATGGTGAAAAAGGAAATATCTTCCGTTCAAAACTGGAAAGAAGCTTTCTGAGAAACTGCTCTGTGTTCTGTTAATTCATCTCACAGAGTTACATATTTCCCTTCAAGAAGCCTTTCGATAAGGCGGTTCTTGTGGAATTATCAAAGGGATATTTGGAAGCCCATAGAGGGCTATGGTGAAATGGAAATAACTTCCGTTCAAAACTGGAAGGAGGCTTTCTGAGAAACTGCTCTGTGTTCTGTTAATTCATCTCACAGAGTTACATGTTTCCCTTCAAGAAGCCTTTCGCTAAGGCTGTTCTTGTGGAATTGGCAAAGGGATATTTGGAAGCCCATAGAGGGCTATGGTGAAAAAGGAAATATCTTCCGTTCAAAAGTGGAAAGAAGCTTTCTGAGAAACTGCTCTGTGTTCTCTTAATACATCTCACAGAGTTACATCTTTCCCTTCAAGAAGCCTTTCGCTAAGGCTGTTCTTGTGGAATTGGCAAAGAGATATTTGGAACCCCATAGAGGCCTATGGTGAAAAAGGAAATAACTTCCGTTCAAATCTGGAAAGAAGCTTTCTGAGAAACTGCTCTGTGTTCTGTTAATTCATCTCACCGAGTTACATCTTTCCCTTCAAGAAGCCTTTCGCTAACGCTGTTCTTGTGGAATTGGCAAAGGGATATTTGGAAGCCCATAGAGGGCTAAGGTGAAAAAGGAAATATCTTCCGTTCAAAACTGGAAAGAAGCTTTCTGAGAAACTGCTCTGTGTTCTGTTAATTCATCTCACAGAGTTACATCTTTCCCTTCAAGAAGCCTTTCGCTAAGGCTGATCTTGTGGAATTGGCAAAGGGATATTTGGAAACCCATAGAGGGCTACGGTGAAAAAGGAAATATCCTTCATTCAAAACTGGAAAGAAGCTTTCTGAGAAACTGCTCTGTGTTCTCTTAATTCATCTCACAGAGTTACATCTTTCCCTTCAAGAAGCCTTTCGCTAAGGCTGTTATTGGGGAACTGGCAAAGGGATATTTGGAAGCCCTTATAGGGCTATGGTGAAAAAGGAAATATCTTCCGTTCAAAACTGGAAAGAAGCTTTCTGAGAAACTGCTCTGTGTTATGTTAATTCATCTCACCGAGTTACATCCTTCCCTTCAAGAAGCCTTTCGCTAAGGCTGTTTTTGTGGAATTGGCAAAGGGATATTTGGAAGCCCATAGAGGGCTATGGTGATAAAGGAAATATCTCCCGTTCAAAACTGGAAAGAAGCTTTCTGAGAAACTGCTCTGTGTTCTGTTAATTCATCTCACAGAGTTACATCTTTCCCTTCAAGAAGCCTTTCGCTAAGGCTGTTCTTGTGGAATTGGCAAAGGGATATTTGGAAGCCCTTAGAGGGCTATGGTGAAAAAGGAAATATCTTCCGTTCAAAACTGGAAAGAAGCTTTCTGAGAAACTGCTCTGTGTTCTCTTAATTCATCTCACAGAGTTACATCTTTCCTTTCAAGAAGCCTTTCGCTAAGGCTGTTCTTATGGAATTGGCAAAGGGATATTTGGAAGCCCATAGAGGGCTATGGTGAAATGGAAATATCTTCCGTTCAAAACTGGAAGGAAGCTTTCTGAGAAACTGCTCTGTGTTCCGTTAATTCATCTCACAGAGTCACATCTTTCCCTTCAAGAAGCCTTTCGCTAAGGCTGTTCTTGTGGAATTGGCAAAGGGATATTTGGAAGCCCGTAGAGGGCTATGGTGAAAAAGGAAATATCTTCCGTTCAAAACTGGAAAGAAGCTTTCTGAGAAACTGCTCTGTGTTCTGTTAATTCATCTCACAGAGTTACATATTTCCCTTCAAGAAGCCTTTCGCTAAGGCGGTTCTTGTGGAATTGGCAAAGGGATATTTGGAAGCCCATAGAGGGCTACGGTGAAATGGAAATATCTTCCGTTCAAAACTGGAAGGAAGCTTTCTGAGAAACTGCTCTGTGTTCTGTTAATTCATCTCACAGAGTTACATCTTTCCCTTCAAGAAGCCTTTCGCTAAGGCTGTTCTTGTGGAATTGGCAAAGGGATATTTGGAACCCCATAGAGGGCTACGGTTAAAAAGGAAATATCCTCCGTTCAAAACTGGAAAGAAGCTTTCTGAGAAACTTCTCTGTGTTCTCTTAATTCATCTCACAGAGTTACATCTTTCCCTTCAAGAAGCCTTTCGCTAAGGCTGTTCTTGTGGAATTGGCAAAGGGATATTTGGAAGCCCATAGAGGGCTATGGTGAAATGGAAATATCTTCCGTTCAAAACTGGAAAGAAGCTTTCTGAGAAACTGCTCTGTGTTCTGTTAATTCATCTCACCGAGTTACATCTTTCCCTTCAAGAAGCCTTTCGCTAACGCTGTTCTTGTGGAATTGGCAAAGGGATATTTGGAAGCCCATAGAGGGCTAAGGTGAAAAAGGAAATATCTTCCGTTCAAAACTGGAAAGAAGCTTTCTGAGAAACTGCTCTGTGTTCTGTTAATTCATCTCACAGAGTTACATCTTTCCCTTCAAGAAGCCTTTCGCTATTCTGTTCTTGTGGAATTGGCAAAGGGATATTTGGAACCCCATAGAGGGCTACGGTGAAAAAGGAAATATCCTCCGTTTAAAACTGGAAAGAAGCTTTCTGAGATACTGCTCTGTGTTCTTTTAATTCATCTCACCGAGTTACATCTTTGCCTTCAAGAAGCCTTTCGCTAAGGCTGTTCTTGTGGAATTGGCAAAGGGATATTTGGAAGCCCATAGAGGGCTATGGTGAAAAAGGAAATATCTTCCGTTGAAAACTGGAAAGAATTTTCGGAGAAACTGCTCTGTGTTCTCTTAATTCATCTCACAGAGTTACATCTTTCCCTTCAAAAAGCCTTTCGCTAAGGCTATTCTTGTGGAATTGGCAAAGGAATATTTGGAAGCCCATAGAGGGCTATGGTGAAAAAGTCAATATCTTCCGTTCAAAACTGGAAAGAGCTTTCTGAGAAACTGCTCTGTGTTCTGTTAATTCATCTCACAGAGTTACATATTTCCCTTCAAGAAGCCTTTCGCTAAGGCTGTTCTTGTGGAATTGGCAACGGGATATTTGGAAGCCCATAGAGGGATATGGTGAAAAAGGAAATATCTTCCGTTCAAAACTGGAAAGAAGCTTTCTGAGAAACTGCTCTGTGTTCTGTTAATTCATCCCACAGAGTTACATCTTTCCCTTCAAGAAGCCTTTCGCTAAGCCTGTTCTTGTGGAATTGGCAAAGGGATATTTGGAAGCCCATAGAGGGCTACGGTGAAAAAGGAAATATCTTCCGTTCAAAAGTGGAAAGAAGCTTTCGGAGAAACTGCTCGGTGTTCTGTTAATTCATCTCACAGAGTTACATCTTTCCCTTCAACAAGCCTTTCGCTAAGGCTGTTCTTGTGGAATTGGCAAAGGGATATTTGGAAGCCCATAGAGGGCTACGGTGAAAAAGGAAATATCTTCCGTTCAAAACTGGAAAGAAGCTTTCTGAGAAACTGCTCTGTGTTCTGTTCATTCATCTCACAGAGTTACATCTTTCCCTTCAAGAAGCCTTTCGCTAAGGCTGTTCTTGTGGAATTGGCAAAGGGATATTTGGAAGCCCTTAGAGGGCTATGGTGAAAAAGGAAATATCTTCCGTTCAAAACTGGAAGGAAGCTTTCTGAGAAACTGCTCTGTGTTCTCTTAATTCATCTCACAGAGTTACATCTTTCCTTTCAAGAAGCCTTTCGCTAAGGCTGTTCTTGTGGAATTGGCAAAGGGATATTTGGAAGCCCATAGAGGGCTATGGTGAAATTGAAATATCTTCCGTTCCAAACTGGAAGGAAGCTTTCTGAGAAACTGCTCTGTGTTCTGTTAATTCATCTCACAGAGTCACATCTTTCCCTTCAAGAAGCCTTTCGCTAAGGCTGTTTTGTGGAATTGGCAAAGGGATATTTGGAAGCCCGTAGAGGGCTATGGTGAAAAAGGAAATATCTTCCGTTCAAAACTGGAAAGAAGCTTTCTGAGAAACTGCTCTGTGTTCTGTTAATTCATCTCACAGAGTTACATATTTCCCTTCAAGAAGCCTTTCGCTAAGGCGGTTCTTGTGGAATTATCAAAGGGATATTTGGAAGCCCATAGAGGGCTATGGTGAAATGGAAATAACTTCCGTTCAAAACTGGAAGGAGGCTTTCTGAGAAACTGCTCTGTGTTCTGTTAATTCATCTCACAGAGTTACATGTTTCCCTTCAAGAAGCCTTTCGCTAAGGCTGTTCTTGTGGAATTGGCAAAGGGATATTTGGAAGCCCATAGAGGGCTATGGTGAAAAAGGAAATATCTTCCGTTCAAAAGTGGAAAGAAGCTTTCTGAGAAACTGCTCTGTGTTCTCTTAATACATCTCACAGAGTTACATCTTTCCCTTCAAGAAGCCTTTCGCTAAGGCTGTTCTTGTGGAATTGGCAAAGAGATATTTGGAACCCCATAGAGGCCTATGGTGAAAAAGGAAATAACTTCCGTTCAAATCTGGAAAGAAGCTTTCTGAGAAACTGCTCTGTGTTCTGTTAATTCATCTCACCGAGTTACATCTTTCCCTTCAAGAAGCCTTTCGCTAACGCTGTTCTTGTGGAATTGGCAAAGGGATATTTGGAAGCCCATAGAGGGCTAAGGTGAAAAAGGAAATATCTTCCGTTCAAAACTGGAAAGAAGCTTTCTGAGAAACTGCTCTGTGTTCTGTTAATTCATCTCACAGAGTTACATCTTTCCCTTCAAGAAGCCTTTCGCTAAGGCTGATCTTGTGGAATTGGCAAAGGGATATTTGGAAACCCATAGAGGGCTACGGTGAAAAAGGAAATATCCTTCATTCAAAACTGGAAAGAAGCTTTCTGAGAAACTGCTCTGTGTTCTCTTAATTCATCTCACAGAGTTACATCTTTCCCTTCAAGAAGCCTTTCGCTAAGGCTGTTATTGGGGAACTGGCAAAGGGATATTTGGAAGCCCTTATAGGGCTATGGTGAAAAAGGAAATATCTTCCGTTCAAAACTGGAAAGAAGCTTTCTGAGAAACTGCTCTGTGTTATGTTAATTCATCTCACCGAGTTACATCCTTCCCTTCAAGAAGCCTTTCGCTAAGGCTGTTTTTGTGGAATTGGCAAAGGGATATTTGGAAGCCCATAGAGGGCTATGGTGAAAAAGGAAATATCTCCCGTTCAAAACTGGAAAGAAGCTTTCTGAGAAACTGCTCTGTGTTCTGTTAATTCATCTCACAGAGTTACATCTTTCCCTTCAAGAAGCCTTTCGCTAAGGCTGTTCTTGTGGAATTGGCAAAGGGATATTTGGAAGCCCTTAGAGGGCTATGGTGAAAAAGGAAATATCTTCCGTTCAAAACTGGAAAGAAGCTTTCTGAGAAACTGCTCTGTGTTCTCTTAATTCATCTCACAGAGTTACATCTTTCCTTTCAAGAAGCCTTTCGCTAAGGCTGTTCTTATGGAATTGGCAAAGGGATATTTGGAAGCCCATAGAGGGCTATGGTGAAATGGAAATATCTTCCGTTCAAAACTGGAAGGAAGCTTTCTGAGAAACTGCTCTGTGTTCCGTTAATTCATCTCACAGAGTCACATCTTTCCCTTCAAGAAGCCTTTCGCTAAGGCTGTTCTTGTGGAATTGGCAAAGGGATATTTGGAAGCCCGTAGAGGGCTATGGTGAAAAAGGAAATATCTTCCGTTCAAAACTGGAAAGAAGCTTTCTGAGAAACTGCTCTGTGTTCTGTTAATTCATCTCACAGAGTTACATATTTCCCTTCAAGAAGCCTTTCGCTAAGGCGGTTCTTGTGGAATTGGCAAAGGGATATTTGGAAGCCCATAGAGGGCTACGGTGAAATGGAAATATCTTCCGTTCAAAACTGGAAGGAAGCTTTCTGAGAAACTGCTCTGTGTTCTGTTAATTCATCTCACAGAGTTACATCTTTCCCTTCAAGAAGCCTTTCGCTAAGGCTGTTCTTGTGGAATTGGCAAAGGGATATTTGGAAGCCCATAGAGGGCTATGGTGAAAAAGGAAATATCTTCCGTTCAAAACTGGAAAGAAGCTTTCTGAGAAACTGCTCTGTGTTCTGTTAATTCATCTCACAGAGTTACATCTTTCCCTTCAAGAAGCCTTTCGCTAAGGCTGTTCTTGTGGAATTGGCAAAGGGATATTTGGAACCCCATAGAGGGCTACGGTTAAAAAGGAAATATCCTCCGTTCAAAACTGGAAAGAAGCTTTCTGAGAAACTGCTCTGTGTTCTCTTAATTCATCTCACAGAGTTACATCTTTCCCTTCAAGAAGCCTTTCGCTAAGGCTGTTCTTGTGGAATTGGCAAAGGGATATTTGGAAGCCCATAGAGGGCTATGGTGAAATGGAAATATCTTCCGTTCAAAACTGGAAGGAAGCTTTCTGAGAAACTGTTCTGTGTTCTGTTAATTCATCTCACAGAGTCACTTCTTTCCCTTCAAGAAGCCTTTCGCTAAGGCTGTTTTGTGGAATTGGCAAAGGGATATTTGGAAGCCCGTAGAGGGCTATGGTGAAAAAGGAAATATCTTCCGTTCAAAACTGGAAAGAAGCTTTCTGAGAAACTGCTCTGTGTTCTGTTAATTCATCTCACAGAGTTACATATTTCCCTTCAAGAAGCCTTTCGCTAAGGCGGTTCTTGTGGAATTGGCAAAGGGATATTTGGAAGCCCGTAGAGGGCTATGGTGAAATGGAAATAACTTCCGTTCAAAACTGGAAGGAGGCTTTCTGAGAAACTGCTCTGTGTTCTGTTAATTCATCTCACAGAGTTACATGTTTCCCTTCAAGAAGCCTTTCGCTAAGGCTGTTCTTGTGGAATTGGCAAAGGGATATTTGGAAGCCCATAGAGGGCTATGGTGAAAAAGGAAATATCTTCCGTTCAAAAGTGGAAAGAAGCTTTCTGAGAAACTGCTCTGTGTTCTGTTAATTCATCTCACAGAGTTACATCTTTCCCTTCAAGAAGCCTTTCGCTAAGGCTGTTCTTGTGGAATTGGCAAAGAGATATTTGGAACCCCATAGAGGCCTATGGTGAAAAAGGAAATAACTTCCGTTCAAATCTGGAAAGAAGCTTTCTGAGAAACTGCTCTGTGTTCTGTTAATTCATCTCACCGAGTTACATCTTTCCCTTCAAGAAGCCTTTCGCTAACGCTGTTTTTGTGGAATTGGCAAAGGGATATTTGGAAGCCCATAGAGGGCTAAGGTGAAAAAGGAAATATCTTCCGTTCAAAACTGGAAAGAAGCTTTCTGAGAAACTGCTCTGTGTTCTGTTAATTCATCTCACAGAGTTACATCTTTCCCTTCAAGAAGCCTTTCGCTAAGGCTGATCTTGTGGAATTGGCAAAGGGATATTTGGAAACCCATAGAGGGCTACGGTGAAAAAGGAAATATCCTTCATTCAAAACTGGAAAGAAGCTTTCTGAGAAACTGCTCTGTGTTCTCTTAATTCATCTCACAGAGTTACATCTTTCCCTTCAAGAAGCCTTTCGCTAAGGCCGTTATTGGGGAACTGGCAAAGGGATATTTGGAAGCCCTTATAGGGCTATGGTGAAAAAGGAAATATCTTCCGTTCAAAACTGGAAAGAAGCTTTCTGAGAAACTGCTCTGTGTTCTGTTAATTCATCTCACCGAGTTACATCCTTCCCTTCAAGAAGCCTTTCGCTAAGGCTGTTTTTGTGGAATTGGCAAAGGGATATTTGGAAGCCCATAGAGGGCTATGGTGAAAAAGGAAATATCTCCCGTTCAAAACTGGAAAGAAGCTTTCTGAGAAACTGCTCTGTGTTCTGTTAATTCATCTCACAGAGTTACATCTTTCCCTTCAAGAAGCCTTTCGCTAAGGCTGTTCTTGTGGAATTGGCAAAAGGATATTTGGAAGCCCTTAGAGGGCTATGGTGAAAAAGGAAATATCTTCCGTTCAAAACTGGAAAGAAGCTTTCTGAGAAACTGCTCTGTGTTCTGTTAATTCATCTCACAGAGTTACATCTTTCCTTTCAAGAAGCCTTTCGCTAAGGCTGTTCTTATGGAATTGGCAAAGGGATATTTGGAAGCCCATAGAGGGCTATGGTGAAATGGAAATATCTTCCGTTCAAAACTTAAAGGAAGCTTTCTGAGAAACTGCTCTGTGTTCCGTTAATTCATCTCACAGAGTCACATCTTTCCCTTCAAGAAGCCTTTCGCTAAGGCTGTTCTTGTGGAATTGGCAAAGGGATATTTGGAAGCCCGTAGAGGGCTATGGTGAAAAAGGAAATATCTTCCGTTCAAAACTGGAAAGAAGCTTTCTGAGAAACTGCTCTGTGTTCTGTTAATTCATCTCACAGAGTTACATATTTCCCTTCAAGAAGCCTTTCGCTAAGGCGGTTCTTGTGGAATTGGCAAAGGGATATTTGGAAGCCCATAGAGGGCTACGGTGAAATGGAAATATCTTCCGTTCAAAACTGGAAGGAAGCTTTCTGAGAAACTGCTCTGTGTTCTGTTAATTCATCTCACAGAGTTACATCTTTCCCTTCAAGAAGCCTTTCGCTAAGGCTGTTCTTGTGGAATTGGCAAAGGGATATTTGGAAGCCCATAGAGGGGTATGGTGAAAAAGGAAATATCTTCCGTTCAAAACTGGAAAGAAGCTTTCTGAGAAACTGCTCTGTGTTCTGTTAATTCATCTCACAGAGTTACATCTTTCCCTTCAAGAAGCCTTTCGCTAAGACTGTTCTTGTGGATTGGCAAAGGGATATTTGGAACCCCATAGAGGGCACCGGTTAAAAAGGAAATATCCTCCATTCAAAACTGGAAAGAAGCTTTCTGAGAAACTGCTCTGTGTTCTCTTAATTCATCTCACAGAGTTACATCTTTCCCTTCAACAAGCCTTTCGCTAAGGCTGTTCTTGTGGAATTGGCAAAGGGATATTTGGAAGCCCATAGAGGGCTATGGTGAAAAAGGAAATATCTTCCGTTCAAAACTGGAAAGAAGCTTTCTGAAAAACTGCTCTGTGTTCTGTTAATTCATCTCACAGAGTTACATCTTTCCCTTCAACAAGCCTTTCGCTAAGGCTGTTCTTGTGGAATTGGCAAAGGGATACTTGGAAGCCCATAGAGGGCTATGGTGAAAAAGGAAATATCTTCCGTTCAAAACTGGAAAGAAGCTTTCTGAGAAACGGCTCTGTGTTCTCTTAATTCATCTCACAGAGTTATATCTTTCCCTTCAAAAAGCCTTTCGCTAAGGCTATTCTTGTGGAATTGGCAAAGGGATATTTGGAAGCCCATAGAGGTCTATGGTGAAAAAGGAAATATCTTCCGTTCAGAACTGGAAGGAAGCTTTCTGAGAAACTGCTCTGTGTTCTGTTAATTCATCTCACAGAGTTACATCTTTCCCTTCAAGAAGCCTTTCGCTAAGGCTGTTCTTGTGGAATTGGCAAAGGGATATTTGGAAGCCCGTAGGGGGCTATGGCGAAAAAGGAAAAATCTTCCGTTCAAAAGTGGAAAGAAGCTTTCTGAGAAACTGCTCTGTGTTCTGTTAATTCATCTCACAGAGTTACATCTTTCCCTTCAAGAAGCCTTTCGCTAAGGCGGTTCTTGTGGAATTGGCAAAGGGATATTTGGAAGCCCAAAGTTCTATGGTGAAAAAGGAAATATCTTCCGTTCAGAACTGGAAGGAAGCTTTCTGAGAAACTGCTCTGTGTTCTGTTAATTCATCTCACAGAGTTACATCTTTCCCTTCAAGAAGCCTTTCGCTAAGGCTGTTCTTGTGGAATTGGCAAAGGGATATTTGGAAACCCTTAGAGGGCTATGGTGAAAAAGGAAATATCTTCCGTTCAAAACTGGAAACAAGCTTTCTGAGAAACTGCTCTGTGTTCTCTTAATTCATCTCACAGAGTTACATCTTTCCCTTCAAGAAGCCTTTCGCTAAGGCTGTTCTTGTGGAATTGGCAAAGCGATATTTGGAAGCCCATAGATTGCTATGGTGAAAAAGGAAATATCTTCCGTTCAAAAGTAGAAAGAAGCTTTCTGAGAAACTGCTCTGTGTTCTGTTAATTCATCTCACAGAGTTACATCTTTCCCTTCAAGAAGCCTTTCGCTAAGGCTGTTCTTGAGGAATTGGCAAAGTGATATTTGGAAGCCCTTAGAGGGCTATGGTGAAAAAGGAAATATCTTCCGTTCAAAACTGGAAAGAAGCTTTCTGAGAAACTGCTCTGTGTTCTGTTAATTCATCTCACAGAGTTACATCTTTCCCTTCAAGAAGCCTTTCGCTAAGGCTGTTCTTGTGGAATTGGCAAAGGGATATTTGGAACCCCTTAGAGGACTATGGTGAAAAAGGAAATAACTTCCGTTCAAAACTGGAAAGAAGCTTTCTGAGAAACTGCTCTGTGTTCTGTTAATTCATCTCACCGAGTTACATCTTTCCCTTCAAGAAGCCTTTTGCTAACGCTGTTCTTGTGGAATTGGCAAAGGGATACTTGGAAGCCCATAGAGAGCTATGGTGAAAAAGGAAATATCTTCCGTTCAAAACTGGAAAGAAGCTTTCTGAGAAACTGCTCTGTGTTCTATTAATTCATCTCACAGAGTTACATCTTTCCCTTCAAAAAGCCTTTCGCTAAGGCTATTCTTGTGGAATTGGCAAAGCGATATTTGGAAGCCCATAGAGGGCTATGGTGAAAAAGGAAATATCTTCCGTTCAAAACTGGAAAGAAGCTTTCTGAGAAACTGCTCTGTGTTCTGTTAATTCATCTCACAGAGTTACATATTTCCCTTCAAGAACCCTTTCGCTAAGGCGGTTCTTGTGGAATTGGCAAAGGGATATTTGGAAGCCCATAGAGGGCTATGGGGAAATGGAAATATCTTCCGTTCAAAACTGGAAGGAAGCTTTCTGAGAAACTGCTCTGTGTTCTGTTAATTCATCTCACAGAGTTACATCTTTCCCTTCAAGAAGCCTTTCGCTAAGGCTGTTCTTGTGGAATTGGCAAAGGGATATTTGGAAGCCCATAGAGGGCTATGGTGAAAAAGGAAATATCTTCCGTTCAAAACTGGAAAGAAGCTTTCTGAGAAACTGCTCTGTGTTCTGTTAATTCATCTCACAGAGTTACATCTTTCCCTTCAAGAAGCCTTTCGCTAAGGCTGTTCTTGTGGAATTGGCAAAGGGATATTTGGAACCCCATAGAGGGCTACGGTTAAAAAGGAAATATCCTCCGTTCAAAACTGGAAAGAAACTTTCTGAGAAACTGCTCTGTGTTCTCTTAATTCATCTCACAGAGTTACATCTTTCCCTTCAAGAAGCCTTTCGCTAAGGCTGTTCTTGTGGAATTGGCAAAGGGATATTTGGAAGCCCATAGAGGGCTATGGTGAAAAAGGAAATATCTTCCGTTCAAAACTGGAAAGAAGCTTTCTGAAAAACTGCTCTGTGTTCTGTTAATTCATCTCACAGAGTTACATCTTTCCCTTCAACAAGCCTTTCGCTAAGGCTGTTCTTGTGGAATTGGCAAAGGGATATTTGGAAGCCCATAGAGGGCTATGGTGAAAAAGGAAATATCTTCCGTTCAAAACTGGAAAGAAGCTTTCTGAGAAACTGCTCTGTGTTCTGTTCATTCATCTCACAGAGTAACATCTTTCCCTTCAAGAAGCCTTTCGCTAAGGCTGTTCTTGTGGAATTTGCAAAGGGATATTTGGAAGCCCATAGAGGGCTATGGTGAAAAAGGAAATATCTTCCGTTCAAAACTGGAAAGAAGCTTTCTGAGAAACTGCTCTGTGTTCTGTTAATTCATCTCACCGAGTTACTTCTTTCCCTTCAAGAAGCCTTTCGCTAAGGCTGTTCTTGTGGAATTGGCAAAGGGATATTTGGAAGCCCATAGAGGGCTAAGGTGAAAAAGGAAATATCTTCCGTTCAAAACTGGAAAGAAGCTTTCTGAGAAACTGCTCTGTGTTCTGTTAATTCATCTCACAGAGTTACATCTTTCCCTTCAAGAAGCCTTTCGCTAAGGCTGTTCTTGTGGAATTGGCAAAGGGATACTTGGAAGCCCATAGAGGGCTATGGTGAAAAAGGAAATATCTTCCGTTCAAAACTGGAAAGAAGCTTTCTGAGAAACTGCTCTGTGTTCTGTTAATTCATCTCACAGAGCTACATGTTTCCCTTCAAGAAGCCTTTCGCTAAGGCTATTCTTGTGGAATTGGCAAAGGGATATTTGGAAGCCCATAGAGGGCTATGGTGAAAAAGGAAATATCTTCCGTTCAAAACTGGAAAGAAGCTTTCTGAGAAACTGCTCTGTGTTCTCTTATTCATCTCACAGAGTTACATCTTTCCCTTCAAGAAGCCTTTCGCTAAGGCTGTTCTTGTGGAATTGGCAAAGGGATATTTGGAAGCCCATAGAGGGCTATGGTGAAAAAGGAAATATCTTCCTTTCAAAACTGGAAAGAAGCTTTCAGAGAAACTGCTCTGTGTTCTGTTAATTCTTCTCACAGAGTTAAATCTTTCCCTTCAACAACCCGTTCGCTAAGGCTGTTCTTAAGGAATTGGCAAAGTGATATTTGGAACCCCCTAGAGGGCTATGGTGAAAAAGGAAATATCTTCCGTTAAAAACTGGAAAGAAGCTTTCTGAGAAACTGCTCTGTGTTCTGTTAATTCATCTCACAGGGTTACATCTTTCCCTTCAAGAAGCCTTTCGCTAAGGCTGTTCTTGTGGAATTGGCAAAGTGATATTTGGAAGCCCATAGAGGGCTATGGTGAAAAAGGAAATATCTTCCGTTCAAAAGTGGAAAGAAGCTTTCTGAGAAACTGCTCTGTGTTCTATTAATTCATCTCACAGAGTTACATCTTTCCCTTCAAGAAGACTTTCGCTAAGGCTGTTCTTGTGGAATTGCCAAAGGGATATTTGGAAGCCCATAGAGGGCTATGGTGAAATGGAAATATCTTCCGTTCAAAACTGGAAGGAAGCTTTCTGAGAAACTGCTCTGTGTTCTCTTAATTCATCTCACAGAGTTACATCTTTCCCTTCAAGAAGCCTTTCGCTAAGGCTGTTCTTGTGGAATTGGCAAAGGGATGTTTGGAAGCCCATAGAGGGCTATGGTGAAAAAGGAAATATCTTCCGTTCAAAACTGGAAAGAAGCTTTCTGAGAAACTGCTCTGTGTTCTGTTAATTCATCTCACCGAGTTACTTCTATCCCTTCAAGAAGCCTTTCGCTAAGGCTGTTCTTGTGGAAATGGCAAAGGGATATTTGGAAGCCCTTAGAGGGCTATGGTGAAAAAGGAAATATCTTCCGTTCAAAACTGGAAAGAAGCTTTCTGAGAAACTGCTCTGTGTTCTGTTAATTTATCTCACAGAGTTACATCTTTCCCTTCAAGAAGCCTTTCGCTAAGGCTGTTCTTGTGGAATTGGCAAAGGGATATTTGGAAGCCCATAGAGGGCTATGGTGAAAAAGGAAATATCTTCCGTTCAAAACTGGAAAGAAGCTTTCGGAGAAACTGCTCTGTGTTCTGTTAAATCATCTCACAGAGTTACATCTATCCCTTCAAAAAGCCTTTCGCTAAGGCTGTTCTTAAGGAATTGGCAAAGTGATATTTGGAAGCCCTTAGAGGGCTATGGTTAAAAAGGAAATATCTTCCGTTCAAAACTGGAAAGAAGCTTTCTGAGAAACTGCTCTGTGTTCTGTTAATTCATCTCACAGAGTTACATCTTTCCCTTCAAGAAGCCTTTCGCTAAGGCTGTTCTTGTGGAATTGGCAAAGGGATATTTGGAAGCCCATAGAGGGCTATTTTGAAATAGGAAATATCTTCCGTTCAAAAGTGGAAAGAAGCTTTCGGAGAAACTGCTTTGTGTTCTGTTAATTCATTTCACAGAGTTACATCTTTCCCTTCAAGAAGCCTTTCGCTAAGGCTGTTCTTGTGGAATTGGCAAAGGGATATTTGGAATCCCTAGAGGCCTATGGTGAAAAAGGAAATATCTTCCGTTCTAAAGTGGAAAGAAGCTTTCTGAGAAACTGCTCTGTGTTCTCTGAATTCATCTCACCGAGTTACATATTTCCTTTCAAGAAGCCTTTCGCTAAGGCTGTTCTTGTGGACTTGGCAAAGGGATATTTGGAAGCCCATAGAGGGCTACGGTGAAAAAGGAAATATCCTCCGTTCAAAACTGGAAAGAAGCTTTCTGAGAAACTGCTCTGTGTTCTCTTAATTCATCTCACAGTGTTATATCTTTCCCTTCAAGAAGCCTTTCGCTAAGGCTGTTCTTGTGGAATTGGCAAAGGGATATTTGGAAGCCCGTAGAGGGCTATGGTGAAAAAGGAAATATCTTCCGTTCAAAACTGGAAAGAAGCTTTCTGAGAAACTGCTCTGTGTTCTCTTAATTCATCTCACAGAGTTACATATTTCCCTTCAAGAAGCCTTTCGCTAAGGCTGTTCTTGTGGAATTGGCAAAGGGATATTTGGAAGCCCATAGAGGGCTATGGTGAAATGGAAATATCTTCCGTTCAAAACTGGAAGGAAGCTTTCTGAGAAACTGCTCTGTGTTCTGTTAATTCATCTCACAGAGTTACATCTTTCCCTTCAAGAAGCCTTTCGCTAAGGCTGTTCTTGTGGAATTGGCAAAGGGATATTTGGAAGCCCTTAGAGGGCTATGGTGAAAAAGGAAATATCTTCCGTTCAAAACTGGAAAGAAGCTTTCTGAGAAACTGATCTGTGTTCTCTTAATTCATCTCACAGAGTTACATCTTTCCTTTCAAGAAGCCTTTCGCTAAGGCTGTTCTTGTGGAATTGGCAAAGGGATATTTGGAACCCCATAGAGGGCTATGGTGAAATGGAAATATCTTCCGTTCAAAACTGGAAGGAAGCTTTCTGAGAAACTGCTCTGTGTTCTGTTAATTCATCTCACAGAGTCACATCTTTCCCTTCAAGAAGCCTTTCGCTAAGGCTGTTCTTGTGGAATTGGCAAAGGGATATTTGGAAGCCCGTAGAGGGCTATGGTGAAAAAGGAAGTATCTTCCGTTCAAAACTGGAAAGAAGCTTTCTGAGAAACTGCTCTGTGTTCTGTTAATTCATCTCACAGAGTTACATATTTCCCTTCAAGAAGCCTTTCGCTAAGGCGGTTCTTGTGGAATTGGCAAAGGGATATTTGGAAGCCCATAGAGGGCTATGTTGAAATGGAAATATCTTCCGTTCAAAACTGGAAGGAGGCTTTCTGAGAAACTGCTCTGTGTTCTCTTAATTCATCTCACAGAGTTACATCTTTCCCTTCAAGAAGCCTTTCGCTAAGGCTGTTATTGGGGAACTGGCAAAGGGATATTTGGAAGCCCTTATAGGGCTATGGTGAAAAAGGAAATATCTTCCGTTCAAAACTGGAAAGAAGCTTTCTGAGAAACTGCTCTGTGTTCTGTTAATTCATCTCACCGAGTTACATCTTTCCCTTCAAGAAGCCTTTCGCTAACGCTGTTCTTGTGGGATTGGCAAAGGGATATTTGGAAGCCCATAGAGGGCTACGGTGAAAAAGGAAATATCTTCCGTTCAAAACTGGAAAGAAGCATTGTGAGAAACTGCTCTGTGTTCTGTTAATTCATCTCACAGAGTTACATCTTTCCCTTCAAAAAGCCTTTCGTTAAGGCTATTGTTATGGAATTGGCAAAGGTATATTTGGAAGCCCATAGAGGGCTATGGTGAAAAAGGAAATATCTTCCGTTCAAAACTGGAAAGAAGCTTTCTGAGAAACTGCTCTGTGTACTCTTAATTCATCTCACAGAGTTACATCTTTCCCTTCAAGAAGCCTTTCGCTAAGGCGGTTCCTGTGGAATTGGCAAAGGGATATTTGGAAGCCCATAGAGGGCTATGGTGAAAAAGGAAATATCTTCCGTTCAAAACTGGAAATAAGCTTTCTGAGAAACTGCTCCTTGTTCTCTTAATTCATCTCACAGAGTTACATCTTTCCCTTCAAGAAGCCTTTCGCTAAGGCTGTTCTTCTGGAATTGGCAAAGGGATATTTGGAAGCAAATAGAGGGCTATGGTGAAAAAGGAAATGTCTTCCGTTCAAAACTGGAAAGAAGCTTTCTGAGAATCTGCTCTGTGTTCTCTTAATTCATCTCAGCGAGTTACATCTTTCCCTTCAAGAAGCCTTTCGCTAAGGCTGTTCTTGTGGAATTGGCAATGGGGTATTTGGAAGCCCATAGAGGGCTACGGTGAAAAAGGAAATATCCTCCGTTCAAAACTGGAAAGTAGCTTTCTGAGAAACTGCTCTGTGTTCTTTTAATTCATCTCACCGAGTTACATCTTTGCCTTCAAGAAGCCTTTCGCTAAGGCTGTTCTTGTGTAATTGGCAAAGGGATATTTGGAAGCCCATAGAGGGCTATGGTGAAAAAGGAAATATCTTCCGTTGAAAACTGGAAAGAATTTTCGGAGAAACTGCTCTGTGTTCTCTTAATTCATCTCACAGAGTTACATCTTTCCCTTCAAAAAGCCTTTCGCTAAGGCTATTCTTGTGGAATTGGCAAAGGGATATTTGGAAGCCCATAGAGGGCTATGGTGAAAAAGTAAATATCTTCCGTTCAAAACTGGAAAGAAGCTTTCTGAGAAACTGCTCTGTGTTCTGTGAATTCATCTCACAGAGTTACATATTTCCCTTCAAGAAGCCTTTCGCTAAGGCGGTTCTTGTGGAATTGGCAAAGGGATATTTGGAAGCCCATAGAGGGCTATGGTGAAATGGAAATATCTTCCGTTCAAAACTGGAAGGAAGCTTTCTGAGAAACTGCTCTGTGTTCTGTTAATTCATCTCACAGAGTTACATCTTTCCCTTCAAGAAGCCTTTCGCTAAGGCTGTTCTTGTGGAATTGGCAAAGGGATATTTGGAAGCCCTTAGAGGGCTATGGTGAAAAAGGAAATATCTTCCGTTCAAAACTGGAAGGAAGCTTTCTGAGAAACTGCTCTGTGTTCTCTTAATTCATCTCACAGAGTTACATCTTTCCTTTCAAGAAGCCTTTCGCTAAGGCTGTTCTTGTGGAATTGGCAAAGGGATATTTGGAAGCCCATAGAGGGCTATGGTGAAATGGAAATATCGTCCGTTCAAAACTGGAAAGAAGCTTTCTGAGAAACTGCTCTGTGTTCTGTTAATTCATCTCACAGAGTCACATCTTTCCCTTCAAGAAGCCTTTCGCTAAGGCTGTTCTTGTGGAATTGGCAAAGGGATATTTGGAAGCCCGTAGAGGGCTATGGTGAAAAAGGAAATATCTTCCGTTCAAAACTGGAAAGAAGCTTTCTGAGAAACTGCTCTGTGTTCTGTTAATTCATCTCACAGAGTTACATATTTCCCTTCAAGAAGCCTTTCGCTAAGGCGGTTCTTGTGGAATTGGCAAAGGGATATTTGGAAGCCCATAGAGGGCTATGGTGAAATGGAAATATCTTCCGTTCAAAACTGGAAGGAGGCTTTCTGAGAAACTGCTCTGTGTTCTCTTAATTCATCTCACAGAGTTACATCTTTCCCTTCAAGAAGCCTTTCGCTAAGGCTGTTCTTCTGGAATTGGCAAAGAGATATTTGGAACCCCATAGAGGCCTATGGTGAAAAAGGAAATAACTTCCGTTCAAAACTGGAAAGAAGCTTTCTGAGAAACTGCTCTGTGTTCTGTTAATTCATCTCACCGAGTTACATCTTTCCCTTCAAGAAGCCTTTCGCTAACGCTGTTCTTGTGGGATTGGCAAAGGGATATTTGGAAGCCCATAGAGGGCTACGGTGAAAAAGGAAATATCTTCCGTTCAAAACTGGAAAGAAGCATTGTGAGAAACTGCTCTGTGTTCTGTTAATTCATCTCACAGAGTTACATCTTTCCCTTCAAAAAGCCTTTCGTTAAGTCTATTCTTGTGGAATTGGCAAAGGTATATTTGGAAGCCCATAGAGGGCTATGGTGAAAAAGGAAATATCTTCCGTTCAAAACTGGAAAGAAGCTTTCTGAGAAACTGCTCTGTGTTCTGTTCATTCATCTCACAGAGTTACATCTTGCAGTTCAGGAAGCCTTTCTCTAAGGCTGTTCTTGTGGAATTGGCAAAGGGATATTTGGAAGCCCATAGAGGGATATGGTGAAAAAGGAAATATCCTCCGTTCAAAACTGGTAAGAAGCTTTCTGAGAAACTGCTCTGTGTTCTCTTAATTCATCTCACAGTGTTACATCTTTCCCTTCAAGAAGCCTTTCGCTAAGGCTGTTCTTGTGGAATTGGCAAAGGGATATTTGGAAGCCCATAGAGGGCTATGGTGAAAAAGGAAATATCTTACGTTCACAACTGGAAAGAAGCTTTCTAAGAAACTGCTCTGTGTTCTGTTAATTCATCTCACAGTGTTACATCTTTCCCTTCAAAAAGCCTTTCGCTAAGGCTATTCTTGTGGAATTAGCAAAGGGATATTTGGAAGCCCATAGAGGGCTATGGTGAAAAAGGAAATATCTTCCGTTCAAAACTGGAAAGAAGCTTTCTGAGAAACTGCTCTGTGTACTCTTAATTCATCTCACAGAGTTACATCTTTCCCTTCAAGAAGCCTTTCGCTAAGGCGGTTCCTGTGGAATTGGCAAAGGGATATTTGGAAGCCCACAGAGGGCTATGGTGAAAAAGGAAATATCTCCCGTACAAAACTGGAAAGAAGCTTTCTGAGAAACTGCTCTGTGTTCTGTTAATTCATCTCACAGAGTTACATCTTTCCCTGCAACAAGCCTTTCGCTAAGACTATTCTTGTGGAATTGGCAAAGGGATATTTGGAAGCCCATAGAGGGCTATGGTGAAAAAGGAAATATCTTCCGTTCAAAACTGGAAATAAGCTTTCTGAGAAACTGCTCCTTGTTCTCTTAATTCATCTCACAGAGTTACATCTTTCCCTTCAAGAAGCCTTTCGCTAAGGCTGTTCTTCTGGAATTGGCAAAGGGATATTTGGAAGCAAATAGAGGGCTATGGGGAAAAAGGAAATATCTTCCGTTCAAAACTGGAAAGAAGCTTTCTGAGAATCTGCTCTGTGTTCTCTTAATTCATCTCAGCGAGTTACATCTTTCCCTTCAAGAAGCCTTTCGCTTAGGCTGTTCTTGTGGATTTGGCAATGGGGTATTTGGAAGCCCATAGAGGGCTACGGTGAAAAAGGAAATATCCTCCGTTCAAAACTGGAAAGAAGCTTTCTGAGAAACTGCTCTGTGTTCTTTTAATTCATCTCACCGAGTTACATCTTTGCCTTCAAGAAGCCTTTCGCTAAGGCTGTTCTTGTGGAATTGGCAAAGGGATATTTGGAAGCCCATAGAGGGCTATGGTGAAAAAGGAAATATCTTCCGTTGAAAACTGGAAAGAATTTTCGGAGAAACTGCTCTGTGTTCTCTTAATTCATCTCACAGAGTTACATCTTTCCCTTCAAAAAGCCTTTCGCTAAGGCTATTCTTGTGGAATTGGCAAAGGGATATTTGGAAGCCCATAGAGGGCTATGGTGAAAAAGTAAATATCTTCCGTTCAAAACTGGAAAGAAGCTTTCTGAGAAACTGCTCTGTGTTCTGTGAATTCATCTCACAGAGTTACATATTTCCCTTCAAGAAGCCTTTCGCTAAGGCGGTTCTTGTGGAATTGGCAAAGGGATATTTGGAAGCCCATAGAGGGCTATGGTAAAATGGAAATATCTTCCGTTCAAAACTGGAAGGAAGCTTTCTGAGAAACTGCTCTGTGTTCTGTTAATTCATCTCACAGAGTTACATCTTTCCCTTCAAGAAGCCTTTCGCTCAGGCTGTTCTTGAGGAATTGGCAAAGTGATATTTGGAAGCCCATAGAGGGCTATGGTGAAAAAGGAAATATCTTCCGTTCAAAACTGGAAAGAAGCTTTCTGAGAAACTGCTCTGTGTTCTGTTAATTCATCTCACAGAGTTACATCTTTCCCTTCAAGAAGCCTTTCGCTAAGGCTGTTCTTGTGGAATTGGCAAAGGGATATTTGGAAGCCCATAGAGGGCTACGGTGAAAAAGGAAATATCTTCCGTTCAAAACTGGAAAGAAGCTTTCTGAGAAACTGCTCAGTGTTCTGTTAATTCATCTCACCGAGTTACATCTTTCCCTTCAAGAAGCCTTTCGCTAAGGCTGTTCTTGTGGAATTGGCAAAGGGATATTTGGAACCCCTTAGAGGACTATGGTGAAAAAGGAAATAACTTCCGTTCAAAACTGGAAAGAAGCTTTCTGAGAAACTGCTCAGTGTTCTGTTAATTCATCTCACCGAGTTACATCTTTCCCTTCAAGAAGCCTTTCGCTAAGGCTGTTCTTGTGGAATTGGCAAAGGGATATTTGGAACCCCTTAGAGGACTATGGTGAAAAAGGAAATAACTTCCGTTCAAAACTGGAAAGAAGCTTTCTGAGAAACTGCTCTGTGTTCTGTTAATTCATCTCACCGAGTTACATCTTTCCCTTCAAGAAGCCTTTTGCTAACGCTGTTCTTGTGGAATTGGCAAAGGGATACTTGGAAGCCCATAGTGGGCTATGGTGAAAAAGGAAATATCTTCCGTTCAGAACTGGAAGGAAGCTTTCTGAGAAACTGCTCTGTGTTCTCTTAATTCATCTCACAGAGTTACATCTTTCCCTTCAAGAAGCCTTTCGCTAAGGCGGTTCTTGTGGAATTGGCAAAGGGATATTTGGAAGCCCATAGAGGTCTAGGGTGAAAAAGGAAATATCTTCCGTTCAGAACTGGAAGGAAGCTTTCTGAGAAACTGCTCTGTGTTCTGTTAATTCATCTCACAGAGCTACATGTTTCCCTTCAAGAAGCCTTTCGCTAAGGCTGTTCTTGTGGAATTGGCAAAGGGATATTTGGAAGCCCTTAGAGGGCTATGGTGAAAAAGGAAATATCTTCCGTTCAAAACTGGAAAGAAGCTTTCTGAGAAACTGCTCTGTGTTCTCTTATTCATCTCACAGAGTTACATCTTTCCCTTCAAGAAGCCTTTCGCTAAGGCTGTTCTTGTGGAATTGGCAAAGGGATATTTGGAAGCCCATAGAGGGCTATGGTGAAAAAGGAAATATCTTCCTTTCAAAACTGGAAAGAAGCTTTCAGAGAAACTGCTCTGTGTTCTGTTAATTCTTCTCACAGAGTTAAATCTTTCCCTTCAACAACCCGTTCGCTAAGGCTGTTCTTAAGAAATTGGCAAAGTGATATTTGGAACCCCATAGAGGGCTATGGTGAAAAAGGAAATATCTTCCGTTAAAAACTGGAAAGAAGCTTTCTGAGAAACTGCTCTGTGTTCTGTTAATTCATCTCACAGAGTTACATCTTTCCCTTCAAGAAGCCTTTCGCTAAGGCTGTTCTTGTGGAATTGGCAAAGTGATATTTGGAAGCCCATAGAGGGCTATGGTGAAAAAGGAAATATCTTCCGTTCAAAAGTGGAAAGAAGCTTTCTGAGAAACTGCTCTGTGTTCTGTTAATTCATCTCACAGAGTTACATCTTTCCCTTCAAGAAGCCTTTCGCTAAGGCGGTTCTTGTGGAATTGGCAAAGGGATATTTGGAAGCCCATAGAGGGCTATGGTGAAATGGAAATATCTTCCGTTCAAAACTGGAAGGAAGCTTTCTGAGAAACTGCTCTGTGTTCTCTTAATTCATCTCACAGAGTTACATCTTTCCCTTCAAGAAGCCTTTCGCTAAGGCTGTTCTTGTGGAATTGGCAAAGGGATGTTTGGAAGCCCATAGAGGGCTATGGTGAAAAAGGAAATATCTTCCGTTCAAAACTGGAAAGAAGCTTTCTGAGAAACTGCTCTGTGTTCTGTTAATTCATCTCACCGAGTTACTTCTTTCCCTTCAAGAAGCCTTTCGCTAAGGCTGTTCTTGTGGAAATGGCAAAGGGATATTTGGAAGCCCTTAGAGGGCTATGGTGAAAAAGGAAATATCTTCCGTTCAAAACTGGAAAGAAGCTTTCTGAGAAACTGCTCTGTGTTCTGTTAATTTATCTCACAGAGTTACATCTTTCCCTTCAAGAAGCCTTTCGCTAAGGCTGTTCTTGTGGAATTGGCAAAGGGATATTTGGAAGCCCATAGAGGGCTATGGTGAAAAAGGAAATATCTTCCGTTCAAAACTGGAAAGAAGCTTTCGGAGAAACTGCTTTGTGTTCTGTTAATTCATCTCACAGAGTTACATCTTTCCCTTCAAGAAGCCTTTCGCTAAGGCTGTTGTTGTGGAATTGGCAAAGGGATATTTGGAATCCCTAGAGGCCTATGGTGAAAAAGGAAATATCTTCCGTTCTAAAGTGGAAAGAAGCTTTCTGAGAAACTGCTCTGTGTTCTCTGAATTCATCTCACAGTGTTACATGTTTCCCTTCAAGAAGCCTTTCGCTAAGGCTGTTCTTGTGGAATTGCCAAAGGAATATTTGGAAGCCCATAGAGGCCTATGGTGAAAAAGGAAATATCTTCCGTTCAAAACTGGAAAGAAGCTTTCTGAGAAACTGCTCTGTGTTCTCTTAATTCATCTCACCGAGTTACATATTTCCTTTCAAGAAGCCTTTCGCTAAGGCTGTTCTTGTGGAGTTGGCAAAGAGATATTTGGAAGCCCATAGAGGGCTACGGTGAAAAAGGAAATATCCTCCGTTCAAAACTGGAAAGAAGCTTTCTGAGAAACTGCTCTGTGTTCTCTTAATTCATCTCACAGTGTTATATCTTTCCCTTCAAGAAGCCTTTCGCTAAGGCTGTTCTTGTGGAATTGGCAAAGGGATATTTGGAAGCCTGTAGAGGGCTATGGTGAAAAAGGAAATATCTTCCGTTCAAAACTGGAAAGAAGCTTTCTGAGAAACTGATCTGTGTTCTGTTAATTCATCTCACAGAGTCACATCTTTCCCTTCAAGAAGCCTTTCGCTAAGGCTGTTCTTGTGGAATTGGCAAAGGGATATTTGGAAGCCCGTAGAGGGCTATGGTGAAAAAGGAAATATCTTCCGTTCAAAACTGGAAAGAAGCTTTCTGAGAAACTGCTCTGTGTTCTGTTAATTCATCTCACAGAGTTACATATTTCCCTTCAAGAAGCCTTTCGCTAAGGCGGTTCTTGTGGAATTGGCAAAGGGATATTTGGAAGCCCATAGAGGGCTATGGTGAAATGGAAATATCTTCCGTTCAAAACTGGAAGGAGGCTTTCTGAGAAACTGCTCTGTGTTCTCTTAATTCATCTCACAGAGTTACATCTTTCCCTTCAAGAAGCCTTTCGCTAAGGCTGTTCTTCTGGAATTGGCAAAGAGATATTTGGAACCCCATAGAGGCCTATGGTGAAAAAGGAAATAACTTCCGTTCAAAACTGGAAAGAAGCTTTCTGAGAAACTGCTCTGTGTTCTGTTAATTCATCACACCGAGTTACATCTTTCCCTTCAAGAAGCCTTTCGCTAACGCTGTTCTTGTGGGATTGGCAAAGGGATATTTGGAAGCCCATAGAGGGCCACGGTGAAAAAGGAAATATCTTCCGTTCAAAACTGGAAAGAAGCATTGTGAGAAACTGCTCTGTGTTCTGTTAATTCATCTCACAGAGTTACATCTTTCCCTTCAAAAAGCCTTTCGTTAAGGCTATTCTTGTGGAATTGGCAAAGGTATATTTGGAAGCCCATAGAGGGCTATGGTGAAAAAGGAAATATCTTCCGTTCAAAACTGGAAAGAAGCTTTCTGAGAAACTGCTCTGTGTTCTGTTCATTCATCTCACAGAGTTACATCTTTCAGTTCAAGAAGCCTTTCTCTAAGGCTGTTCTTGTGGAATTGGCAAAGGGATATTTGGAAGCCCATAGAGGGATAAGGTGAAAAAGGAAATATCCTCCGTTCAAAACTGGTAAGAAGCTTTCTGAGAAACTGCTCTGTGTTCTCTTAATTCATCTCACAGAGTTACATCTTTCCCTTCAAGAAGCCTTTCGCTAAGGCTGTTCTTGTGGAATTGGCAAAGGGATATTTGGAAGCCCATAGAGGGCTATGGTGAAAAAGGAAATATCTTACGTTCACAACTGGAAAGAAGCTTTCTAAGAAACTGCTCTGTGTTCTGTTAATTCATCTCACAGAGTTACATCTTTCCCTTCAAAAAGCCTTTCGCTAAGGCTGTTCTTGTGGAATTGGCAAAGGGATATTTGGAAGCCCATAGAGGGCTATGGTGAGAAAGGAAATATCTTCCGTTCAAAACTGGAAAGAAGCTTTCTGAGAAACTGCTCTGTGTACTCTTAATTCATCTCACAGAGTTACATCTTTCCCTTCAAGAAGCCTTTCGCTAAGGCGGTTCCTGTGGAATTGGCAAAGGGATATTTGGAAGCCCATAGAGGGCTATGGTGAAAAAGGAAATATCTTCCGTTCAAAACTGGAAATAAGCTTTCTGAGAAACTGCTCCTTGTTCTCTTAATTCATCTCACAGAGTTACATCTTTCCCTTCAAGAAGCCTTTCGCTAAGGCTGTTCTTCTGGAATTGGCAAAGGGATATTTGGAAGCAAATAGAGGGCTATGGTGAAAAAGGAAATATCTTCCGTTGAAAACTGGAAAGAAGCTTTCTGAGAATCTGCTCTGTGTTCTCTTAATTCATCTCAGCGAGTTACATCTTTCCCTTCAAGAAGCCTTTCGCTAAGGCTGTTCTTGTGGAATTGGCAATGGGGTTTTTGGAAGCCCATAGAGGGCTACGGTGAAAAAGGAAATATCCTCCGTTCAAAACTGGAAAGAAGCTTTCTGAGAAACTGCTCTGTGTTCTTTTAATTCATCTCACCGAGTTACATCTTTGCCTTCAAGAAGCCTTTCGCTAAGGCTGTTCTTGTGGAATTGGCAAAGGGATATTTGGAAGCCCATAGAGGGCTATGGTGAAAAAGGAAATATCTTCCGTTGAAAACTGGAAAGAATATTCGGAGAAACTGCTCTGTGTTCTCTTAATTCATCTCACAGAATTACATCTTTCCCTTCAAAAAGCCTTTCGCTAAGGCTATTCTTGTGGAATTGGCAAAGGGATATTTGGAAGCCCATAGAGGGCTATGGTGAAAAAGTAAATATCTTCCGTTCAAAACTGGAAAGAAGCTTTCTGAGAAACTGCTCTGTGTTCTGTGAATTCATCTCACAGAGTTACATATTTCCCTTCAAGAAGCCTTTCGCTAAGGCGGTTCTTGTGGAATTGGCAAAGGGATATTTGGAAGCCCATAGAGGGCTATGGTGAAATGGAAATATCTTCCGTTCAAAACTGGAAGGAAGCTTTCTGAGAAACTGCTCTGTGTTCTGTTAATTCATCTCACAGAGTTACATCTTTCCCTTCAAGAAGCCTTTCGCTAAGGCTGTTCTTGTGGAATTGGCAAAGGGATATTTGGAAGCCCATAGAGGGTTATGGTGAAAAAGGAAATATCTTCCGTTCAAAACTGGAAAGAAGCTTTCTGAGAAACTGCTCTGTGTTCTGTTAATTCATCTCACAGAGTTACATCTTTCCCTTCAAGAAGCCTTTCGCTAAGCCTGTTCTTGTGGAATTGGCAAAGGGATATTTTTAAGCCCTTAGAGGGCTATGGTGAAAAAGGAAATATCTTCCGTTCAAAAGTGGAAAGAAGCTTTCGGAGAAACTGCTCGGTGTTCTGTTAATTCATCTCACAGAGTTACATCTTTCCCTTCAACAAGCCTTTCGCTAAGGCTGTTCTTGTGGAATTGGCAAAGGGATATTTGGAAGCCCATAGAGGGCTACGGTGAAAAAGGAAATATCTTCCGTTCAAAACTGGAAAGAAGCTTTCTGAGAAACTGCTCTGTGTTCTGTTCATTCATCTCACAGAGTTACATCTTTCCCTTCAAGAAGCCTTTCGCTAAGGCTGTTCTTGTGGAATTGGCAAAGGGATATTTGGAAGCCCTTAGAGGGCTATGGTGAAAAAGGAAATATCTTCCGTTCAAAACTCTAAGGAAGCTTTCTGAGAAACTGCTCTGTGTTCTCTTAATTCATCTCACAGAGTTACATCTTTCCTTTCAAGAAGCCTTTCGCTAAGGCTGTTCTTGTGGAATTGGCAAAGGGATATTTGGAAGCCCATAGAGGGCTATGGTGAAATGGAAATATCTTCCGTTCAAAACTGGAAGGAAGCTTTATGAGAAACTGCTGTGTGTTCTGTTAATTCATCTCACAGAGTCACATCTTTCCCTGCAAGAAGCCTTTCGCTAAGGCTGTTTTGTGGAATTGGCAAAGGGATATTTGGAAGCCCTTAGAGGGCTATGGTGAAAAAATAAATATCTTCCGTTCAAAACTGGAAAGAAGCTTTCTGAGAAACTGCTCTGTGTTCTGTTAATTCATCTCACAGAGTTACATATTTCCCTTCAAGAAGCCTTTCGCTAAGGCGGTTCTTGTGGAATTGGCAAAGGGATATTTGGAAGCCCATAGAGGGCTATAGTGAAAAAGGAAATATCTTCCGTTCAAAACTGGAAAGAAGCTTTCTGAGAAACTGCTCTGTGTTCTGTTAATTCATCTCACAGAGTTACATCTTTCCCTTCAAAAGCCTTTCGCTAAGGCTGTTCTTGTGGAATTGGCAAAGGGATATTTGGAACCCCTAGAGGCCTCTGGTGAAAAAGGAAATATCTTTCGTTCAAAACTGGAAAGAAGCTTTCTGAGAAACTGCTCTGTGTTCTGCTAATTCATCTCACCGAGTTATATCTTTCCCTTCAAGAAGCCTTTCTCTAAGGCTGTTCTTGTGGAATTGGCAAAGGGATATTTGGAAGCCCATAGAGGGCTATGGTGAAAAAGGAAATATCTTCCGTTCAAAACTGGAAAGAAGCTTTCTGAGAAACTGCTCTGTGTTCTGTTCATTCATCTCACAGAGTTACATCTTTCCCTTCAAGAAACCTTTCTCTAAGGCTGTTCTTGTGGAATTGGCAAAGGGATATTTGGAAGCCCATAGAGGGCTATGGTGAAAAAGGAAATATCCTCCGTTGAAAACTGGAAAGAATTTTCGGAGAAACTGCTCTGTGTTATCTTAATTCATCTCACAGAGTTACATCTTTCCAATCAAGAAGCCTTTCGCTAAGGCTGTTCTTGTGGAATTGGCAAAGGGATATTTGGAAGCCCATAGACGGCTATGGTGAGAAAGGAAATATCTTCCGTTCAAAACTGGAAAGAAGCTTTCTAAGAAACTCCTCTGTGTTCTGTTAATTCGTCTCACAGAGTTACATCTTTCCCTTCAAAAAGCCTTTCGCTAAGGCTATTCTTGTGGAATTCGCAAAGGGATATTTGGAAGCCCATAGATGGCTATGGTGAAAAAGGAAATATCTTCCGTTCAAAACTGGAAAGAAGATTTCTGAGAAACTGCTCTGTGTTCTCTTAATTCATCTCACAGAGTTACATCTTTCCCTTCAAGAAGCCTTTCGCTAAGGCGGTTCCTGTGGAATTGGCAAAGGGATATTTGGAAGCCCATGGAGGGCTATGGTGAAAAAGGAAATATCTCCCGTTCAAAACTGGAAAGAAGCTTTCTGAGAAACTGTTCTGTGTTCTGTTAATTCATCTCACAGAGTTACATCTTTCCCTCCAACAAGCCTTTCGCTAACACTATTCTTGTGGAATTGGCAAAGGGATATTTGGAAGCCCATAGAGGGCTATGGTGAAAAAGGAAATATCTTCCGTTCAAAACTGGAAAGAAGCTTTCTGAGAAACTGCTCCTTGTTCTCTTCATTCATCTCACAGAGTTACATCTTTCCCTTCAAGAAGCCTTTCTCTAAGGCTGTTCTTCTGGACTTGGCAAAGGGATATTTGGAAGCCCATAGAGGGCTATGGTGAAAAAGGAAATATCTTCCGTTCAAAACTGGAAGGAAGCTTTCTGAGAAACTGCTCTGTGTTCTGTGAATTCATCTTACAGAGTTACATCTTTCCCTTCAAGAAGCCTTTCGCTAAGGCTGTTCTTCTGGAATTGGCAAAGGGATATTTGGAAGCCCATAGAGGGCTACGGTGAAAAGAAATATCCTCCGTTCAAAAGTGGAAAGAAGCTTTCTGAGAAACTGCTCTGTGTTCTGTTAATTCATCTCACAGAGTTACATCTTTCCCTTCAAGAAGCCTTTCGCTAAGGCTGTTCTTGTGGAATTGGCAAAGGGATATTTGGAAGCCCTTAGAGGGCTATGGTGAAAAAGGAAATATATTCCGTTCCAAACTGGAAAGAAGCTTTCTGAGAAACTGCTCTGGTTCTTGTGGAATTGGCAAAGGAATATTGGGAAGCCCATAGAGGCCTATGGTGAAAAAGTAAATATCTTCCGTTCAAAACTGGAAAGAAGCTTTCTGAGAAACTGCTCTGTGTTCTCTTAATTCATCTCACCGAGTTACATCTTTCCCTTCAAGAAGCCTTTCGCTAAGGCTGTTCTTGTGGAATTGGCCATGGGATATTTGGAAGCCCATAGAGGGCTACGGTGAAAAAGGAAATATCCTCCGTTCAAAACTGGAAAGAAGCTTTCTGAGAAACTGCTCTGTGTTCTCTTAATTCATCTCACGGAGTTACATCTTTGCCTTCAAGAAGCCTTTCGCTAAGGCTGTTCTTGTGGAATTGGCAAAGGGATATTTGGAAGCCCATAGAGGGCTATGGTGAAAAAGGAAATATCTTCCGTTGAAAACTGGAAAGAAGCTTTCGGAGAAACTGCTCTGTGTTCTCTTAATTCATCTCACAGAGTTACATCTTTCCCTTCAAAAAGCCTTTCGCTAAGGCTCTTCTTGTGGAATTGGCAAGTGGATATTTGGAAGCCCATAGAGGGCTATGGTGAAAAAGGAAATATCTTCCGTTCAAAACTGGAAAGAAGCTTTCTGAGAAACTGCTCTGTGTTCTGTTAATTCATCTCACAGAGTTACATCTTTCCCTTCAGGAAGCCTTTCGCTAAGCCTGTTCTTGTGGAATTGGCAAAGGGATATTTGGAAGCCCATAGAGGGCTATGGTGAAAAAGGAAATATCTTCCGTTCAAAACTGGAAAGAAGCTTTCTGAAAACTGCTCTGTGTTCTGTGAATTCATCTCACAGGTTACATCGTTCCCTTCAAGAAGCCTTTCGCTAAGGCTGTTCTTCTGGAATTGGCAAAGGGATATTTGGAAGCCCATAGAGGGCTATGGTGAAAAAGGAAATATCCTCCGTTCAAAAGTGGAAAGAAGCTTTCTGAGAAACTGCTCTGTGTTCTGTTAATTCATCTCACAGAGTTACATCTTTCCCTTCAAGAAGCATTTCGCTAAGGCTGTTCTTGTGGAATGGGCAAAGGGATATTTGGAAGCCCTTAGAGGGCTATGATGAAAAAGGAAATATCTTCCTTTCCAAACTGGAAAGAAGCTTTCTGAGAAACTGCTCTGTGTTCTCTTAATTCATCTCACCGAGTTACATCTTTCCCTTCAAGAAGCCTTTCGCTAAGGCTGTTCTTATGGAATAGGCAAAGGGATATTTGGAAGCCCATAGAGGGCTACGGTGGAACAGGAAATATCCTCCGTTCAAAACTGGAAAGAAGCTTTCTGAGAAACTGCTCTGTGTTCTCTTAATTCATCTCACCGAGTTACATCTTTGCCTTCAAAAAGCCTTTCGCTAAGGCTATTCTTGTGGAATTGGCAAAGGGATATTTGGAAGCCCATAGAGGGCTATGGTGAAAAAGGAAATATCTTCCGTTCAAAACTGGAAAGAAGCTTTCTGAGAAACTGCTCTGTGTTGTGCTAATTCATTTCACAGAGTTACATCTTTCCCTTCAAGAAGCCTTTCGCTAAGGTTGTTCTTGTGGAATTGGCAAAGGGATATTTGGAAGCCCATAGAGGGCTACGGTGAAAAAGGAAATATCTTCCGTTCAAACCTGGAAAGAAGCTTTCTGAGAAACTGCTCTGTGTTCTGTTAATTCATCTCACAGTGTTACATCTTTCCCTTCAAAAAGCCTTTCGCTAAGGCTATTCTTGTGGAATTGGCAAAGGGATATTTGGAAGCCCATAGAGGGCTATGGTGAAAAAGGAAATATCTTCCGTTCAAAACTGGAAAGAAGCTTTCTGAGAAACTGCTCTGTGTTCTGTTAATTCATCTCACAGAGTTACATCTTTCCCTTCAAAAGCCTTTCGCTAAGGCTATTCTTGTGGAATTGGCAAAGGGATATTTGGAACCCCTAGAGGCCTCTGGTGAAAAAGGAAATATCTTCCGTTCAAAACTGGAAAGAAGCTTTCTGAGAAACTGCTCTGTGTTGTGTTCATTCATCTCACAGAGTTACATCTTTCCCTTCAAGAAGCCTTTCTCTAAGGCTGTTCTTGTGGAATTGGCAAAGGGATATTTGGAAGCCCATAGAGGGCTATGGTGAAAAAGGAAATATCCTCCGTTCAAAACTGGTAAGAAGCTTTCTGAGAAACTGCTCTCTGTTCTCTTAATTCATCTCACAGAGTTACATCTTTCCAATCAAGAAGCCTTTCGCTAAGGCTATTCTTGTGGAATTGGCAAAGGGATATTTGGAAGCCCATAGAGGGCTATGGTGAAAAAGGAAATATCTTCCGTTCAAAACTGGAAAGAAGCTTTCTGAGAAACTGCTCTGTGTTCTGTTAATTCATCTCACAGAGTTACATCTTTCCCTTCAAGAAGCCTTTCGCTAAGGCGGTTCCTGTGGAATTGGCAAAGGGATATTTGGAAGCCCATGGAGGGCTATGGTGAAAAAGGAAATATCTCCCGTTCAAAACTGGAAAGAAGCTTTCTGAGAAACTGTTCTGTGTTCTGTTAATTCATTTCACAGAGTTACATCTTTCCCTACAACAAGCCTTTCGCTAAGACTATTCTTGTGGAATTGGCAAAGGGATATTTGGAAGCCCATAGAGGGCTATGGTGAAAAAGGAAATATCTTCCGTTCAAAACTGGAAAGAAGCTTTCTGAGAAACTGCTCCTTGTTCTCTTCATTCATCTCACAGAGTTACATCTTTCCCTTCAAGAAGCCTTTCGCTAAGGCTGTTCTTCTGGAATTGGCAAAGGGATATTTGGAAGCCCATAGAGGGCTATGGTGAAAAAGGAAATATCTTCCGTTCAAAACTGGAAAGAAGCTTTCTGAGAAACTGCTCCTTGTTCTCTTCATTCATCTCACAGAGTTACATCTTTCCCTTCAAGAAGCCTTTCGCTAAGGCTGTTCTTGTGGAATTGGCAAAGGGATATTTGGAAGCCCGTACAGGGCTATGGTGAAAAAGGAAATATCTTCCGTTCAAAACTGGAAAGAAGTTTTCTGAGAAACTTCTCTGTGTTCTCTTAATTCATCTCACAGAGTTACATCTTTCCCTTCAAGAAGCCTTTTGCTAAGGCGGTTCTTGTGGAATGGGCAAAGGGATATTTGGAAGCCCATAGAGGGCTATGGTGAAAAAGGAAATATCTTCCGTTCAGAACTTGAAGGAAGCTTTCTGAGATACTGCTCTGTGTTCTGTTAATTCATCTCACAGAGTTACATCTTTCCCTTCAAGAAGCCTTTCGCTAAGGCTGTTCTTGTGGAATTGGCAATGGGCTATTTGGTAGCCCATAGAGGGCTACGGTGAAAAAGGAAATATCCTCCGTTCAAAACTGGAAAGAAGCTTTCTGAGAAACTGATCTGTGTTCTCCTAATTCATCTCACAGAGTTACATCTTTCCCTTCAAGAAGCCTTTCGCTAAGGATGTTCTTGTGGAATTGGCAAAGGGATATTTGGAAGCCCATAGAGGTCTATGGTGAAAAAGGTAATATCTTCCGTTCAAAAGTGGAAAGAAGCTTTCGGAGAAACTGCTCTGTGTTCCGTTAATTCATCTCACAGAGTTACATCTTTCCCTTCAACAAGCCTTTCGCTAAGGCTGTTCTTGTGGAATTGGCAAAGGGATATTTGGAAGCCCTTAGAGGCCTATGGTGAAAAAGGAAATATATTCCGTTCAAAACTGGAAATAAGCTTTATGAGAAACTGCTCTGTGTTCTGTTCATTCATCTCACAGAGTTACATCTTTCCCTTCAAGAAGCCTTTCGCTAAGGCTGTTCTTGTGGAATTTGCAAAGGGATATTTGGAAGCCCATAGAGGGCTATGGTGAAAAAGGAAATATCTTCCGTTCAAAACTGGAAAGAAGCTTTCTGAGAAACTGCTCTGTGTTCTGTTAATTCATCTCACAGAGTTACATGTTTCCCTTCAAGAAGCCTTTCGCTAAGGCTGTTCTTGTGGAATTGGCAAAGGGATATTTGGAAGCCCTTAGAGGGCTATGGTGAAAAAGGAAATATCTTCCGTTCAAAACTGGAAAGAAGCTTTCTGAGAAACTGCTCTGTGTTCTCTTAATTCATCTCACAGAGTTACATCTTTCCCTTCAAGAAGCCTTTCGCTAAGGCTGTTCTTGTGGAATTGGCAAAGGGATATCTGGAAGCCCATAGAGGGCTATGGTGAAAAAGGAAATATCTTCCGTTCAAAACTGGAAAGAAGCTTTCAGAGAAACTGCTCTGTGTTCTGTTAATTCATCTAAAAGAGTTACATCTTTACCTTCAACAAGCCTTTCGCTAAGGCTGTTCTTAAGGAATTGGCAAAGTGATATTTGGAAGCCCATAGAGGGCTATGGTGAAAAAGGAAATATCTTCCGTTCAAAACTGGAAAGAAGCTTTCTGAGAAACTGCTCTGTGTTCTGTTAATTCATCTCACAGAGTTACATCTTTCCCTTCAAGAAGCCTTTCGCTAAGGCTGTTCTTTTGGAATTGGCAAAGGGATATTTGGAAGCCCATAGAGGGCTATGGTGAAATGGAAATATCTTCCGTTCAAAACTGGAAGGAGGCTTTCTGAGAAACTGCTCTGTGTTCTCTTAATTCATCTCACAGAGTTACATCTTTCCCTTCAAGAAGCCTTTCGCTAAGGCTGTTCTTCTGGAATTGGCAAAGAGATATTTGGAACCCCTAGAGGCCTATGGTGAAAAAGGAAATAACTTCCGTTCAAAACAGGAAAGAAGCTTTCTGAGAAACTGCTCTGTGTTCTGTTAATTCATCTCACCGAGTTACATCTTTCCCTTCAAGAAGCCTTTCGCTAACGCTGTTCTTGTGGGATTGGCAAAGGGATATTTGGAAGCCCATAGAGGGCTACGGTGAAAAACGAAATATCTTCCGTTCAAAACTGGAAAGAAGCATTGTGAGAAACTGCTCTGTGTTCTGTTAATTCATCTCACAGAGTTACATCTTTCCCTTCAAAAAGCCTTTCGTTAAGGCTATTCTTGTGGAATTGGCAAAGGTATATTTGGAAGCCCTTAGAGGGCTATGGTGAAAAAGGAAATATCTTCCGTTCAAAACTGGAAAGAAGCTTTCTGAGAAACTGCTCTGTGTTCTGTTCATTCATCTCACAGAGTTACATCTTTCAGTTCAAGAAGCCTTTCTGTAAGGCTGTTCTTGTGGAATTGGCAAAGGAATATTTGGAAGCCCATAGAGGGATATGGTGAAAAAGGAAATATCCTCCGTTCAAAACTGGTAAGAAGCTTTCTGAGAAACTGCTCTGTGTTCTCTTAATTCATCTCACAGAGTTACTTCTTTCCCTTCAAGAAGCCTTTCGCTAAGGCTGTTCTTGTGGAATTGGCAAAGGGATATTTGGAAGCCCATAGAGGGCTATGGTGAAAAAGGAAATATCTTCCGTTCACAACTGGAAAGAAGCTTTCTAAGAAACTGCTCTGTGTTCTGTTAATTCATCTCACAGAGTTACATCTTTCCCTTCAAAAAGCCTTTCGCTAAGGCTATTCTTGTGGAATTGGCAAAGGGATATTTGGAAGCCCATAGAGGGCTATGGTGAAAAAGGAAATATCTTCCGTTCAAAACTGGAAAGAAGCTTTCTGAGAAACTGCTCTGTGTACTCTTAATTCATCTCACAGAGTTACATCTTTCCCTTCAAGAAGCCTTTCGCTAAGGCGGTTCCTGTGGAATTGGCAAAGGGATATTTGGAAGCCCATAGAGGGCTATGGTGAAAAAGGAAATATCTTCCGTTCAAAACTGGAAATAAGCTTTCTGAGAAACTGCTCCTTGTTCTCTTAATTCATCTCACAGAGTTACATCTTTCCCTTCAAGAAGCCTTTCGCTAAGGCTGTTCTTCTGGAATTGGCAAAGGGATATTTGGAAGCAAATAGAGGGCTATGGTGAAAAAGGAAATATCTTCCGTTCAAAGCTGGAAAGAAGCTTTCTGAGAATCTGCTCTGTGTTCTCTTAATTCATCTCAGCGAGTTACATCTTTCCCTTCAAGAAGCCTTTCGCTAAGGCTGTTCTTGTGGAATTGGCAATGGGGTATTTGGAAGCCCATAGAGGGCTACGGTGAAAAAGGAAATATCCTCCGTTCAAAACTGGAAAGAAGCTTTCTGAGAAACTGCTCTGTGTTCTTTTAATTCATCTCACCGAGTTACATCTTTGCCTTCAAGAAGCCTTTCGCTAAGGCTGTTCTTGTGGAATTGGCAAAGGGATATTTGGAAGCCCATAGAGGGCTATGGTGAAAAAGGAAATATCTTCCGTTGAAAACTGGAAAGAATTTTCGGAGAAACTGCTCTGTGTTCTCTTAATTCATCTCACAGAGTTACATCTTTCCCTTCAAAAAGCCTTTCGTTAAGGCTATTCTTGTGGAATTGGCAAAGGGATATTTGGAAGCCCATAGAGGGCTATGGTGAAAAAGTAAATATCTTCCGTTCAAAACTGGAAAGAAGCTTTCTGAGAAACTGCTGTGTTCTGTGAATTCATCTCACAGAGTTACATATTTCCCTTCAAGAAGCCTTTCGCTAAGGCGGTTCTTGTGGAATTGGCAAAGGGATATTTGGAAGCCCATAGAGGGCTATGGTGAAATGGAAATATCTTCCGTTCAAAACTGGAAGGAAGCTTTCTGAGAAACTGCTCTGTGTTCTGTTAATTCATCTCACAGAGTTACATCTTTCCCTTCAAGAAGCCTTTCGCTAAGGCTGTTCTTGTGGAATTGGCAAAGGGATATTTGGAAGCCCATAGAGGGATATGGTGAAAAAGGAAATATCTTCCGTTCAAAACTGGAAAGAAGCTTTCTGAGAAACTGCTCTGTGTTCTGTTAATTCATCTCACAGAGTTACATCTTTCCCTTCAAGAAGCCTTTCGCTAAGCCTGTTCTTGTGGAATTGGCAAAGGGATATTTGGAAGCCCATAGAGGGCTATGGTGAAAAAGGAAATATCTTCCGTTCAAAAGTGGAAAGAAGCTTTCGGAGAAACTGCTCGGTGTTCTGTTAATTCATCTCACAGAGTTACATCTTTCCCTTCAACAAGCCTTTCGCTAAGGCTGTTCTTGTGGAATTGGCAAAGGGATATTTGGAAGCCCATAGAGGGCTACGGTGAAAAAGGAAATATCTTCCGTTCAAAACTGGAAAGAAGCTTTCTGAGAAACTGCTCTGTGTTCTGTTCATTCATCTCACAGAGTTACATCTTTCCCTTCAAGAAGCCTTTCGCTAAGGCTGTTCTTGTGGAATTGGCAAAGGGATATTTGGAAGCCCTTAGAGGGCTATGGTGAAAAAGGAAATATCTTCCGTTCAAAACTGGAAGGAAGCTTTCTGAGAAACTGCTCTGTGTTCTCTTAATTCATCTCACAGAGTTACATCTTTCCTTTCAAGAAGCCTTTCGCTAAGGCTGCTCTTGTGGAATTGGCAAAGGGATATTTGGAAGCCCATAGAGGGCTATGGTGAAATGGAAATATCTTCCGTTCAAAACTGGAAGGAAGCTTTATGAGAAACTGCTCTGTGTTCTGTTAATTCATCTCACAGAGTCACATCTTTCCCTGCAAGAAGCCTTTCGCTAAGGCTGTTTTGTGGAATTGGCAAAGGGATATTTGGAAGCCCGTAGAGGGCTATGGTGAAAAAGGAAATATCTTCCGTTCAAAACTGGAAAGAAGCTTTCTGAGAAACTGCTCTGTGTTCTGTTAATTCATCTCACAGAGTTACATATTTCCCTTCAAGAAGCCTTTCGCTAAGGCGGTTCTTGTGGAATTGGCAAAGGGATATTTAGAAGCCCATAGAGGGCTATGGTGAAATGGAAATATCTTCCGTTCAAAACTGGAAGGAGGCTTTCTGAGAAACTGCTCTGTGTTCTCTTAATTCATCTCACAGAGTTACATCTTTCCCTTCAAGAAGCCTTTCGCTAAGGCTGTTCTTCTGGAATTGGCAAAGAGATATTTGGAACCCCATAGAGGCCTATGGTGAAAAAGGAAATAACTTCCGTTCAAAACTGGAAAGAAGCTTTCTGAGAAACTGCTCTGTGTTCTGTTAATTCATCTCACGGAGTTACATCTTTCCCTTCAAGAAGCCTTTCGCTAACGCTGTTCTTGTGGGATTGGCAAAAGGATATTTGGAAGCCCATAGAGGGCTACGGTGAAAAAGGAAATATCTTCCGTTCAAAACTGGAAAGAAGCATTGTGAGAAACTGCTCTGTGTTCTGTTAATTCATCTCACAGAGTTACATCTTTCCCTTCAAAAAGCCTTTCGTTAAGGCTATTCTTGTGGAATTGGCAAAGGTATATTTGGAAGCCCATAGAGGGCTATGGTGAAAAAGGAAATATCTTCCGTTCAAAACTGGAAAGAAGCTTTCTGAGAAACTGCTCTGTGTTCTGTTCATTCATCTCACAGAGTTACATCTTTCAGTTCAAGAAGCCTTTCTCTAAGGCTGTTCTTGTGGAATTGGCAAAGGGATATTTGGAAGCCCATAGAGGGATATGGTGAAAAAGGAAATATCCTCCGTTGAAAACTGGTAAGAAGCTTTCTGAGAAACTGCTCTGTGTTCCCTTAATTCATCTCACAGAGTTACATCTTTCCCTTCAAGAAGCCTTTCGCTAAGGCTGTTCTTGTGGAATTGGCAAAGGGATATTTGGAAGCCCATAGAGGGCTATAGTGAAAAAGGAAATATCTTCCGTTCAAAACTGGAAAGAAGCTTTCTGAGAAACTGCTCTGTGTTCTGTTAATTCATCTCACAGAGTTACATCTTTCCCTTCAAAAGCCTTTCGCTAAGGCTGTTCTTGTGGAATTGGCAAAGGGATATTTGGAACCCCTAGAGGCCTCTGGTGAAAAAGGAAATATCTTTCGTTCAAAACTGGAAAGAAGCTTTCTGAGAAACTGCTCTGTGTTCTGTTAATTCATCTCACCGAGTTATATCTTTCCCTTCAAGAAGCCTTTCTCTAAAGCTGTTCTTGTGGAATTGGCAAAGGGATATTTGGAAGCCCATAGAGGGCTATGGTGAAAAAGGAAATATCTTCCGTTCAAAACTGGAAAGAAGCTTTCTGAGAAACTGCTCTGTGTTGTGTTCATTCATCTCACAGAGTTACATCTTTCCCTTCAAGAAGCCTTTCTCTAAGGCTGTTCTTGTGGAATTGGCAAAGGGATATTTGGAAGCCCATAGAGGGCTATGGTGAAAAAGGAAATATCCTCCGTTCAAAACTGGTAAGAAGCTTTCTGAGAAACTGCTCTGTGTTCTCTTAATTCATCTCACAGAGTTACATCTTTCCAATCAAGAAGCCTTTCGCTAAGGCTGTTCTTGTGGAATTGGCAAAGGGATATTTGGAAGCCCATAGAGGGCTATGGTGAAAAAGGAAATATCTTCCGTTCAAAACTGGAAAGAGGCTTTCTAAGAAACTGCTCTGTGTTCTGTTAATTCATCTCACAGAGTTACATCTTTCCCTTCAAAAAGCCTTTCGCTAAGGCTATTCTTGTGGAATTGGCAAAGGGATATTTGGAAGCCCATAGATGGCTATGGTGAAAAAGGAAATATCTTCCGTTCAAAACTGGAAAGAAGATTTCTGAGAAACTGCTCTGTGTTCTCTTAATTCATCTCACAGAGTTACATCTTTCCCTTCAAGAAGCCTTTCGCTAAGGCGGTTCCTGTGGAATTGGCAAAGGGATATTTGGAAGCCCATGGAGGGCTATGGTGAAAAAGGAAATATCTCCCGTTCAAAACTGGAAAGAAGCTTTCCGAGAAACTGTTCTGTGTTCTGTTAATTCATCTCACAGAGTTACATCTTTCCCTGCAACAAGCCTTTCGCTAAGACTATTCTTGTGGAATTGGCAAAGGGATATTTGGAAGCCCATAGAGGGCTATGGTGAAAAAGGAAATATCTTCCGTTCAAAACTGGAAATAAGCTTTCTGAGAAACGGCTCCTTGTTCTCTTCATTCATCTCACAGAGTTACATCTTTCCCTTCAAGAAGCCTTTCGCTAAGGCTGTTCTTCTGGAATTGGCAAAGGGATATTTGGAAGCCCATAGAGGGCTATGGTGAAAAAGGAAATATCTTCCGTTCACAACTGGAAAGAAGCTTTCTAAGAAACTGCTCTGTGTTCTGTTAATTCATCTCACAGAGTTACATCTTTCCCTTCAAAAAGCCTTTCGCTAAGGCTATTCTTGTGGAATTGGCAAAGGGATATTTGGAAGCCCATAGAGGGCTATGGTGAAAAAGGAAATATCTTCCGTTCAAAACTGGAAAGAAGCTTTCTGAGAAACTGCTCTGTGTACTCTTAATTCATCTCACAGAGTTACATCTTTCCCTTCAAGAAGCCTTTCGCTAAGGCGGTTCCTGTGGAATTGGCAAAGGGATATTTGGAAGCCCATAGAGGGCTATGGTGAAAAAGGAAATATCTTCCGTTCAAAACTGGAAATAAGCTTTCTGAGAAACTGCTCCTTGTTCTCTTAATTCATCTCACAGAGTTACATCTTTCCCTTCAAGAAGCCTTTCGCTAAGGCTGTTCTTCTGGAATTGGCAAAGGGATATTTGGAAGCAAATAGAGGGCTATGGTGAAAAAGGAAATATCTTCCGTTCAAAGCTGGAAAGAAGCTTTCTGAGAATCTGCTCTGTGTTCTCTTAATTCATCTCAGCGAGTTACATCTTTCCCTTCAAGAAGCCTTTCGCTAAGGCTGTTCTTGTGGAATTGGCAATGGGGTATTTGGAAGCCCATAGAGGGCTACGGTGAAAAAGGAAATATCCTCCGTTCAAAACTGGAAAGAAGCTTTCTGAGAAACTGCTCTGTGTTCTTTTAATTCATCTCACCGAGTTACATCTTTGCCTTCAAGAAGCCTTTCGCTAAGGCTGTTCTTGTGGAATTGGCAAAGGGATATTTGGAAGCCCATAGAGGGCTATGGTGAAAAAGGAAATATCTTCCGTTGAAAACTGGAAAGAATTTTCGGAGAAACTGCTCTGTGTTCTCTTAATTCATCTCACAGAGTTACATCTTTCCCTTCAAAAAGCCTTTCGTTAAGGCTATTCTTGTGGAATTGGCAAAGGGATATTTGGAAGCCCATAGAGGGCTATGGTGAAAAAGTAAATATCTTCCGTTCAAAACTGGAAAGAAGCTTTCTGAGAAACTGCTGTGTTCTGTGAATTCATCTCACAGAGTTACATATTTCCCTTCAAGAAGCCTTTCGCTAAGGCGGTTCTTGTGGAATTGGCAAAGGTATATTTGGAAGCCCATAGAGGGCTATGGTGAAATGGAAATATCTTCCGTTCAAAACTGGAAGGAAGCTTTCTGAGAAACTGCTCTGTGTTCTGTTAATTCATCTCACAGAGTTACATCTTTCCCTTCAAGAAGCCTTTCGCTAAGGCTGTTCTTGTGGAATTGGCAAAGGGATATTTGGAAGCCCATAGAGGGATATGGTGAAAAAGGAAATATCTTCCGTTCAAAACTGGAAAGAAGCTTTCTGAGAAACTGCTCTGTGTTCTGTTAATTCATCTCACAGAGTTACATCTTTCCCTTCAAGAAGCCTTTCGCTAAGCCTGTTCTTGTGGAATTGGCAAAGGGATATTTGGAAGCCCATAGAGGGCTATGGTGAAAAAGGAAATATCTTCCGTTCAAAAGTGGAAAGAAGCTTTCGGAGAAACTGCTCGGTGTTCTGTTAATTCATCTCACAGAGTTACATCTTTCCCTTCAACAAGCCTTTCGCTAAGGCTGTTCTTGTGGAATTGGCAAAGGGATATTTGGAAGCCCATAGAGGGCTACGGTGAAAAAGGAAATATCTTCCGTTCAAAACTGGAAAGAAGCTTTCTGAGAAACTGCTCTGTGTTCTGTTCATTCATCTCACAGAGTTACATCTTTCCCTTCAAGAAGCCTTTCGCTAAGGCTGTTCTTGTGGAATTGGCAAAGGGATATTTGGAAGCCCTTAGAGGGCTATGGTGAAAAAGGAAATATCTTCCGTTCAAAACTGGAAGGAAGCTTTCTGAGAAACTGCTCTGTGTTCTCTTAATTCATCTCACAGAGTTACATCTTTCCTTTCAAGAAGCCTTTCGCTAAGGCTGCTCTTGTGGAATTGGCAAAGGGATATTTGGAAGCCCATAGAGGGCTATGGTGAAATGGAAATATCTTCCGTTCAAAACTGGAAGGAAGCTTTATGAGAAACTGCTCTGTGTTCTGTTAATTCATCTCACAGAGTCACATCTTTCCCTGCAAGAAGCCTTTCGCTAAGGCTGTTTTGTGGAATTGGCAAAGGGATATTTGGAAGCCCGTAGAGGGCTATGGTGAAAAAGGAAATATCTTCCGTTCAAAACTGGAAAGAAGCTTTCTGAGAAACTGCTCTGTGTTCTGTTAATTCATCTCACAGAGTTACATATTTCCCTTCAAGAAGCCTTTCGCTAAGGCGGTTCTTGTGGAATTGGCAAAGGGATATTTAGAAGCCCATAGAGGGCTATGGTGAAATGGAAATATCTTCCGTTCAAAACTGGAAGGAGGCTTTCTGAGAAACTGCTCTGTGTTCTCTTAATTCATCTCACAGAGTTACATCTTTCCCTTCAAGAAGCCTTTCGCTAAGGCTGTTCTTCTGGAATTGGCAAAGAGATATTTGGAACCCCATAGAGGCCTATGGTGAAAAAGGAAATAACTTCCGTTCAAAACTGGAAAGAAGCTTTCTGAGAAACTGCTCTGTGTTCTGTTAATTCATCTCACGGAGTTACATCTTTCCCTTCAAGAAGCCTTTCGCTAACGCTGTTCTTGTGGGATTGGCAAAAGGATATTTGGAAGCCCATAGAGGGCTACGGTGAAAAAGGAAATATCTTCCGTTCAAAACTGGAAAGAAGCATTGTGAGAAACTGCTCTGTGTTCTGTTAATTCATCTCACAGAGTTACATCTTTCCCTTCAAAAAGCCTTTCGTTAAGGCTATTCTTGTGGAATTGGCAAAGGTATATTTGGAAGCCCATAGAGGGCTATGGTGAAAAAGGAAATATCTTCCGTTCAAAACTGGAAAGAAGCTTTCTGAGAAACTGCTCTGTGTTCTGTTCATTCATCTCACAGAGTTACATCTTTCAGTTCAAGAAGCCTTTCTCTAAGGCTGTTCTTGTGGAATTGGCAAAGGGATATTTGGAAGCCCATAGAGGGATATGGTGAAAAAGGAAATATCCTCCGTTGAAAACTGGTAAGAAGCTTTCTGAGAAACTGCTCTGTGTTCCCTTAATTCATCTCACAGAGTTACATCTTTCCCTTCAAGAAGCCTTTCGCTAAGGCTGTTCTTGTGGAATTGGCAAAGGGATATTTGGAAGCCCATAGAGGGCTATAGTGAAAAAGGAAATATCTTCCGTTCAAAACTGGAAAGAAGCTTTCTGAGAAACTGCTCTGTGTTCTGTTAATTCATCTCACAGAGTTACATCTTTCCCTTCAAAAGCCTTTCGCTAAGGCTGTTCTTGTGGAATTGGCAAAGGGATATTTGGAACCCCTAGAGGCCTCTGGTGAAAAAGGAAATATCTTTCGTTCAAAACTGGAAAGAAGCTTTCTGAGAAACTGCTCTGTGTTCTGTTAATTCATCTCACCGAGTTATATCTTTCCCTTCAAGAAGCCTTTCTCTAAAGCTGTTCTTGTGGAATTGGCAAAGGGATATTTGGAAGCCCATAGAGGGCTATGGTGAAAAAGGAAATATCTTCCGTTCAAAACTGGAAAGAAGCTTTCTGAGAAACTGCTCTGTGTTGTGTTCATTCATCTCACAGAGTTACATCTTTCCCTTCAAGAAGCCTTTCTCTAAGGCTGTTCTTGTGGAATTGGCAAAGGGATATTTGGAAGCCCATAGAGGGCTATGGTGAAAAAGGAAATATCCTCCGTTCAAAACTGGTAAGAAGCTTTCTGAGAAACTGCTCTGTGTTCTCTTAATTCATCTCACAGAGTTACATCTTTCCAATCAAGAAGCCTTTCGCTAAGGCTGTTCTTGTGGAATTGGCAAAGGGATATTTGGAAGCCCATAGAGGGCTATGGTGAAAAAGGAAATATCTTCCGTTCAAAACTGGAAAGAGGCTTTCTAAGAAACTGCTCTGTGTTCTGTTAATTCATCTCACAGAGTTACATCTTTCCCTTCAAAAAGCCTTTCGCTAAGGCTATTCTTGTGGAATTGGCAAAGGGATATTTGGAAGCCCATAGATGGCTATGGTGAAAAAGGAAATATCTTCCGTTCAAAACTGGAAAGAAGATTTCTGAGAAACTGCTCTGTGTTCTCTTAATTCATCTCACAGAGTTACATCTTTCCCTTCAAGAAGCCTTTCGCTAAGGCGGTTCCTGTGGAATTGGCAAAGGGATATTTGGAAGCCCATGGAGGGCTATGGTGAAAAAGGAAATATCTCCCGTTCAAAACTGGAAAGAAGCTTTCCGAGAAACTGTTCTGTGTTCTGTTAATTCATCTCACAGAGTTACATCTTTCCCTGCAACAAGCCTTTCGCTAAGACTATTCTTGTGGAATTGGCAAAGGGATATTTGGAAGCCCATAGAGGGCTATGGTGAAAAAGGAAATATCTTCCGTTCAAAACTGGAAATAAGCTTTCTGAGAAACGGCTCCTTGTTCTCTTCATTCATCTCACAGAGTTACATCTTTCCCTTCAAGAAGCCTTTCGCTAAGGCTGTTCTTCTGGAATTGGCAAAGGGATATTTGGAAGCCCATAGAGGGCTATGGTGAAAAAGGAAATATCTTCCGTTCAAAACTGGAAAGAAGCTTTCTGAGAAACTGCTCTGTGTTCTGTGAATTCATCTTACAGAGTTACATCTTTCCCTTCAAGAAGCCTTTCGCTAAGGCTGTTCTTCTGGAATTGGCAAAGGGATATTTGGAAGCCCATAGAGGGCTATGGTGAAAAGAAATATCCTCCGTTCAAAACTGGAAAGAAGCTTTCTGAGAAACTGCTCTGTGTTCTGTTAATTCATCTCACAGAGTTACATCTTTCCCTTCAAGAAGCCTTTCGCTAAGGCTGTTCTTGTGGAATTGGCAAAGGGATATTTGGAAGCCCTTAGAGGGCTATGGTGAAAAAGGAAATATCTTCCGTTCCAAACTGGAAAGAAGCTTTCTGAGAAACTGCTCTGGTTCTTGTGGAATTGGCAAAGGAATATTGGGAAGCCCATAGAGGCCTATGGTGAAAAAGTAAATATCTTCCGTTCAAAACTGGAAAGAAGCTTTCTGAGAAACTGCTCTGTGTTCTCTTAATTCATCTCACCGAGTTACATCTTTCCCTTCAAGAAGCCTTTCGCTAAGGCTGTTCTTGTGGAATTGGCAATGGGATATTTGGAAGCCCATAGAGGGCTACGGTGAAAAAGGAAATATCCTCCGTTCAAAACTGGAAAGAAGCTTTCTGAGAAACTGCTCTGTGTTCTCTTAATTCATCTCACGGAGTTACATCTTTGCCTTCAAGAAGCCTTTCGCTAAGGCTGTTCTTGTGGAATTGGCAAAGGGATATTTGGAAGCCCATAGAGGGCTATGGTGAAAAAGGAAATATCTTCCGTTGAAAACTGGAGAGAAGCTTTCGGAGAAACTGCTCTGTGTTCTCTTAATTCATCTCACAGAGTTACATCTTTCCCTTCAAAAAGCCTTTCGCTAAGGCTATTCTTGTGGAATTGGCAAGTGGATATTTGGAAGCCCATAGAGGGCTATGGTGAAAAAGGAAATATCTTCCGTTCAAAACTGGAAAGAAGCTTTCTGAGAAACTGCTCTGTGTTCTGTAAATTCATCTCACAGAGTTACATCTTTCCCTTCAGGAAGCCTTTCGCTAAGCCTGTTCTTGTGGAATTGGCAAAGGGATATTTGGAAGCCCATAGAGGGCTATGGTGAAAAAGGAAATATCTTCCGTTCAAAACTGGAAAGAAGCTTTCTGAAAACTGCTCTGTGTTCTGTGAATTCATCTCACAGGTTACATCGTTCCCTTCAAGAAGCCTTTCGCTAAGGCTGTTCTTCTGGAATTGGCAAAGGGATATTTGGAAGCCCATAGAGGGCTACGGTGAAAAAGGAAATATCTTCCGTTCAAACCTGGAAAGAAGCTTTCTGAGAAACTGCTCTGTGTTCTGTTAATTCATCTCACAGTGTTACATCTTTCCCTTCAAAAAGCCTTTCGCTAAGGCTATTCTTGTGGAATTGGCAAAGGGATATTTGGAAGCCCATAGAGGGCTATGGTGAAAAAGGAAATATCTTCCGTTCAAAACTGGAAAGAAGCTTTCTGAGAAACTGCTCTGTGTTCTGTTAATTCATCTCACAGAGTTACATCTTTCCCTTCAAAAGTCTTTCGCTAAGGCTATTCTTGTGGAATTGGCAAAGGGATATTTGGAACCCCTAGAGGCCTCTGGTGAAAAAGGAAATATCTTCCGTTCAAAACTGGAAAGAAGCTTTCTGAGAAACTGCTCTGTGTTGTGTTCATTCATCTCACAGAGTTACATCTTTCCCTTCAAGAAGCCTTTCGCTAAGGCGGTTCTTCTGGAATTGGCAAAGGGATATTTGGAAGCCCATAGAGGGCTATGGTGAAAAAGGAAATATCTTCCGTTCAAAACTGGAAAGAAGCTTTCTGAGAAACTGCTCTGGTTCTTGTGGAATTGGCAAAGGAATATTTGGAAGCCCATAGAGGCCTATGGTGAAAAAGTAATATCTTCCGTTCAAAACTGGAAAGAAGCTTTCTGAGAAACTGCTCTCTGTTCTGTTAATTCATCTCACAGAGTTACATCTTTCCCTTCAAGAAGCCTTTCGCTAAGGCTGTTCTTGTGGAATTGGCAAAGGGATATTTGGAACCCCATAGAGGGCTACGGTTAAAAAGGAAATATCCTCCGTTCAAAACTGGAAAGAAGCTTTCTGAGAAACTGCTCTGTGTTCTCTTAATTCATCTCACAGAGTTACATCTTTCCCTTCAAGAAGCCTTTCGCTAAGGCTGTTCTTGTGGAATTGGCAAAGGGATATTTGGAAGCCCATAGAGGGCTATGGTGAAAAAGGAAAAATCTTCCGTTCAAAACTGGAAAGAAGCTTTCTGAGAAACTGCTCTGTGTTCTGTTAATTCATCTCACAGAGTTACATCTTTCCCTTCAAGAAGCCTTTCGCTAAGGCTGTTCTTGTGGAATTGGCAAAGGGATATTTGGAAGCCCGTGGAGGGCTATGGTGAAAAAGGAAATATCTTCCGTTCAAAACTGGAAAGAAGCTTTCTGAGAAACTTCTCTGTGTTCTCTTAATTCATCTCACAGAGTTACATCTTTCCCTTCAAGAAGCCTTTCGCTAAGGCGGTTCTTGTGGAATGGGCAAAGGGATATTTGGAAGCCCATAGAGGGCTATGGTGAAAAAGGAAATATCTTCCGTTCAGAACTTGAAGGAAGCTTTCTGAGATACTGCTCTGTGTTCTGTTATTTCATCTCACAGAGTTACATCTTTCCCTTCAAGAAGCCTTTCGCTAAGGCTGTTCTTGTGGAATTGGCAATGGGCTATTTGGTAGCCCATAGAGGGCTACGGTGAAAAAGGAAATATCCTCCGTTCAAAACTGGAAAGAAGCTTTCTGAGAAACTGATCTGTGTTCTCCTAATTCATCTCACAGAGTTACATCTTTCCCTTCAAGAAGCCTTTCGCTAAGGATGTTCTTGTGGAATTGGCAAAGGGATATTTGGAAGCCCATAGAGGGCTATGGTGAAAAAGGAAATATCTTCCGTTCCAAAGTGGAAAGAAGCTTTCGGAGAAACTGCTCTGTGTTCTGTTAATTCATCTCACAGAGTTACATCTTTCCCTTCAACAAGCCTTTCGCTAAGGCTGTTCTTGTGGAATTGGCAAAGGGATATTTGGAAGCCCTTAGAGGCCTATGGTGAAAAAGGAAATATCTTCCGTTCAAAACTGGAAATAAGCTTTCTGAGAAACTGCTCTGTGTTCTGTTCATTCATCTCACAGAGTTACATCTTTCCCTTCAAGAAGCCTTTCGCTAAGGCTGTTCTTGTGGAATTTGCAAAGGGATATTTGGAAGCCCATAGAGGGCTATGTTGAAAAAGGAAATATCTTCCGTTCAAAACTGGAAAGAAGCTTTCTGAGAAACTGCTCTGTGTTCTGTTAATTCATCTCACAGAGTTACATGTTTCCCTTCAAGAAGCCTTTCGCTAAGGCTGTTCTTGTGGAATTGGCAAAGGGATATTTGGAAGCCCTTAGAGGGCTATGGTGAAAAAGGAAATATCTTCCCTTCAAAACTGGAAAGAAGCTTTCTGAGAAACTGCTTTGTGTTCTCTTAATTCATCTCACAGAGTTACATCTTTCCCTTCAAGAAGCCTTTCGCTAAGGCTGTTCTTGTGGAATTGGCAAAGGGATATCTGGAAGCCCATAGAGGGCTATGGTGAAAAAGGAAATATCTTCCGTTCAAAACTGGAAAGAAGCTTTCAGAGAAACTGCTCTGTGTTCTGTTAATTCATCTAAAAGAGTTACATCTTTCCCTTCAAGAAGCCTTTCGCTAAGGCTGTTCTTTTGGAATTGGCAAAGTGATATTTGGAAGCCCATAGAGGGCTATGGTGAAAAAGGAAATATCTTCCGTTCAAAACTGGAAAGAAGCTTTCTGAGAAACTGCTCTGTGTTCTGTTAATTCATCTCACAGAGTTACATCTTTCCCTTCAAGAAGCCTTTCGCTAAGGCGGTTCTTGTGAAATTGGCAAAGGGATATTTGGAAGCCCATAGAGGGCTATGGTGAAATGGAAATATCTTCCGTTCAAAACTGGAAGGAAGCTTTCTGAGAAACTGCGCTCTGTTCTGTTAATTCATCTCACAGAGTTACATCTTTCCCTTCAAGAAGCCTTTCGCTAAGGCTCTTCTTGTGGAATTGGCAAAGGGATGTTTGGAAGCCCATAGAGGGCTATGGTGAAAAAGGAAATATCTTCCGTTCAAAACTGGAAAGAAGCTTTCTGAGAAACTGCTCTGTGTTCTCTCAATTCATCTCACAGAGTTACATCTTTCCCTTCAAGAAGCCTTTCGCTAAGGCTGTTCTTGTGGAATTGGCAAAGGGATATTTGGAAGCCCATAGAGGGCTATGGTGAAAAAGGAAATATCTTCCGTTTAAAACTGGAAAGAAGCATTCTGAGAAACTGCTCTGTGTTCTGTTAATTCATCTCACCGAGTTACCTCTTTCCCTTCAAGAAGCCTTTCGCTAAGGCTGTTCTTGTGGAATTGGCAAAGGGATATTTGGAAGCCCATAGAGGGCTATGGTGAAAAAGGAAATATCTTCCGTTCAAAACTGGAAAGAAGCTTTCTGAGAAACTACTCTGTGTTCTGTTAATTCATCTCACAGAGTTACATCTTTCCCTTCAACAAGCCTTTCGCTAAGGCTGTTCTTGTGGAATTGGCAAAGGGATATTTGGAAGCCCTTAGAGGCCCATGGTGAAAATGGAAATATCTTCCGTTCAAAACTGGAAATAAGATTTCTGAGAAACTGCTCTGTGTTCTGTTCATTCATCTCACAGAGTTACATCTTTCCCTTCAAGAAGCCTTTCGCTAAGGCTGTTCTTGTGGAATTTGCAAAGGGATATTTGGAAGCCCATAGAGGGCTATGGTGAAATGGAAATATCTTCCGTTCAAAACTGGAAGGAAGCTTTCTGAGAAACTGCTCTGTGTTCTGTTAATTCATCTCACAGAGTTACATCTTTCCCTTCAAGAAGCCTTTCGCTAAGGCTGTTCTTGTGTAATTGGCAAAGGGATATTTGGAAGCCCATAGAGGGCTATGGTGAAAAAGGAAATATCTTCCGTTCAAAACTGGAAAGAAGCTTTCTGAGAGACTGCTCTGTGTTCTCTTAATTCATCTCACAGAGTTACATCTTTCCCTTCAAGAAGCCTTTCGCTAAGGCTGTTCTTGTGGAATTGGCAAAGGGATATTTGGAACCCCATAGAGGCCTATGGTGAAAAAAGAAATAACTTCCGTTCAAAACTGGAAAGAAGCTTTCTGAGAAACTGCTCTGTGTTCTGTTAATTCATCTCACAGAGTTACATCTTTCCCTTCAAGAAGCCTTTCGCTAACGCTGTTCTTGTGGAATTGGCAAAGGGATATTTGGAACCCCAAAGAGGGCTACGGTGAAAAAGGAAATATCCTCCGTTCAAAACTGGAAAGAAGCTTTCTGAGAAACTGCTCTGTGTTCTGTTAATTCATCTCACAGAGTTACATCTTTCCCTTCAAGTAGCCTTTCGCTAAGGCTGTTCTTCTGGAATTGGCAAAGGGATATTTGGAAGCCCATAGAGGGCTATGGTGAAAAAGGAAATATCTTCCGTTCAAAACTGGAAAGAAGCTTTCGGAGAACTGCTCTGTGTTCTGTTAATTCATCTCACGGAGTTACATCTTTCCCTTCAAGAAGCCTTTCGCTAAGGCTGTTCTTGTGGAATTGGCAAAGGGATATTTGGAACCCCATAGAGGCCTATGGTGAAAAAGGAAATAACTTCCGTTCAAAACTGGAAAGAAGTTTTCTGAGAAACTGCTCTGTGTTCTGTTAATTCATCTCACAGAGTTACATATTTCCCTTCAAGAAGCCTTTCGCTAAGGCGGTTCTTGTGGAATTGGCAAAGGGATATTTGGAAGCCCATAGAGGGCTATGGTGAAATGGAAATATCTTCCGTTCAAAACTGGAAGGAAGCTTTCTGAGAAACTGCTCTGTGTTCTGTTAATTCATCTCACAGAGTTACATCTTTCCCTTCAAGAAGCCTTTCGCTAATTCTGTTCTTGTGTAATTGGCAAACGGATATTTGGAAGACCATAGAGGGTTATGGTGAAAAAGGAAATATCTTCCGTTCAAAACTGGAAAGAAGCTTTCTGAGAAACTGCTCTGTGTTCTCTTAATTCATCTCACAGAGTTACATCTTTCCCTTCAAGAAGCCTTTCGCTAAGGCTGTTCTTGTGGAATTGGCAAAGGGATATTTGGAACCCCATAGAGGCCTATGGTGAAAAAAGAAATAACTTCCGTTCAAAACTGGAAAGAAGCTTTCTGAGAAACTGCTCTGTGTTCTGTTAATTCATCTCACAGAGTTACATTTTTCCCTTCAAGAAGCCTTTCGCTAACGCTGTTCTTGTGGAATTGGCAAAGGGATATTTGGAAGCCCATAGAGGGCTACGATGAAAAAGGAAATATCTTCCGTTCAAAACTGGAAAGAAGCTTTCTGAGAAACTCCTCTGTGTTCTGTTAATTCATCTCACAGAGTTACATCTTTCCCTTCAAGAAGCCTTTCGCTAAGGCTGTTCTTGTGGAATTGGCAAAGGGATATTTGGAACCCCATAGAGGGCTATGGTGAAAAAGGAAATATCTTCCGTTCAAAACTGGAAAGAAGCTTTCTGAGAAACTGCTCTGTGTTCTGTTAATTCATCTCACAGAGTTACATCTTTCCCTTCAAAAAGCCTTTCGCTAAGGTTATTCTTGTGGAATTGGCAAAGGGATATTTGGAAGCCCATAAAGGGCTATGGTGAAAAAGTAAATATCTCCCGTTCAAAACTGGATAGAAGCTTTCTGAGAAACTGCCCTGTGTTCTGTTAATTCATCTCACAGAGTTACATCTTTCCCTTCAAGAAGCCTTTCGCTAAGGCTGTTCTTGTGGAATTGGCAAAGGGATATTGGGAAGCCCAAAGAGGGCTATGGTGAAAAAGGAAATATCTTCCGTTCAAAACTGGAAAGAAGGTTTCTGAGAAACTGCTCTGTGTTCTCTTAATTCATCTCACAGAGTTACATCTTTCCCTTCAAGTAGCCTTTCGCTAAGGCTGTTCTTCTGGAATTGGCAAAGGGATATTTGGAAGCCCTTAGAGGCCTATGGTGAAAAAGGAAATATCTTCCGTTCAAAACTGGAAATAAGCTTTCTGAGAAACTGCTCTTTGTTCTGTTAATTCATCTCACAGAGTAACATCTTTCCCTTCAAGAAGCCTTTCGCTAAGGCTGTTCTTGTGGAATTTGCAAAGGGATATTTGGAAACCCATAGAGGGCTATGGTGAAAAAGGAAATATCTTCCGTTCAAAACTGGAAAGAAGCTCTCTGAGAAACTGCTCTGTGTTCTGTTAATTCATCTCACCGAGTTACTTCTTTCCCTTCAAGAAGCCTTTCGCTAAGGCTGTTTTTGTGGAATTGGCAAAGGGATATTTGGAAGCCCATAGAGGGCTATGGTGAAAAAGGAAATATCTTCCGTTCAAAACTGGAAAGAAGCTTTCTGAGAAACTGCTCTGTGTTCTGTAAATTCATCTCACAGAGTTACATCTTTCCCTTCAAGAAGCCTTTCGCTAAGGCTGTTCTTGTGGAATTGGCAAAGGGATACTTGGAAGCCCATAGAGGGCTATGGTGATAAAGGAAATATCTTCCGTTCAAAACTGGAAAGAAGCTTTCTGAGAAACTGCTCTGTGTTCTCTAAATTCATCTCACAGAGTTATATCTTTCCCTTCAAAAAGCCTTTCGCTAATGCTATTCTTGTGGAATTGGCAAAGCGATATTTGGAAGCCCATTGAGGGCTATGGTGAAAAAGGAAATATCTTCCGTTCAAAACTGGAAAGAAGCTTTCTGAGAAACTGCTCTGTGTTCTGTTAATTCATCTCACAGAGTTACATCTTTCCCTTCAAGAAGCCTTTCGCTAAGGCGGTTCTTGTGGAATTGGCAAAGGGATATTTGGAAGCCCATAGAGGGCTATGGTGAAAAAGGAAATATCTTCCGTTCAGAACTGGAAGGAAGCTTTCTGAGAAACTGCTCTGTGTTCTGTTAATTCATCTCACAGAGTTACATCTTTCCCTTCAAGAAGCCTTTCGCTAAGGCTGTTCTTGTGGAATTGGCAAAGGGATATTTGGAAACCCATAGAGGGCTATGGTGAAAAAGGAAATATCTTCCGTTCAAAACTGGAAAGAAGCTTTCTGAGAAACTGCTCTGTGTTCTCTTAATTCATCTCACAGAGTTACATCTTTCCCTTCAAGAAGCCTTTCGCTAAGGCTGTTCTTGTGGAATTGGCAAAGGGATATTTGGAAGCCCTTAGAGGGCTATGGTGAAATGGAAATATCTTCCGTTCAAAACTGGAAGGAGGCTTTCTGAGAAACTGCTCTGTGTTCTCTTAATTCATCTCACAGAGTTACATCTTTCCCTTCAAGAAGCCTTTAGCTAAGGCTGTTCTTGTGGAATTGGCAAAGAGATATTTGGAACCCCATAGAGGCCTAAGGTGAAAAAGGAAATAACTTCCGTTCAAAACTGGAAAGAAGCTTTCTGAGAAACTGCTCTGTGTTCTGTTAATTCATCTCACCGAGTTACATCTTTCCCTTCAAGAAGCCTTTCGCTAACGCTGTTCTTGTGGGATTGGAAAAGGGATATTTGGAACCCCATGGAGGGCTACGGTGAAAAAGGAAATATCCTCCGTTCAAAACTGAAAAGAAGCTTTCTGAGAGACTGCTCTGTGTTCTCTTAATTCATCTCACAGAGTTACATCTTTCCTTTCAAGAAGCCTTTCGCTAAGGCTGTTCTTATGGAATTGGCAAAGGGATATTTGGAAGCCCATAGAGGGCTATGGTGAAATGGAAATATCTTCCGTTCAAAACTGGAAGGAAGCTTTCTGAGAAACTGCTCTGTGTTCCGATAATTCATCTCACAGAGTCACATCTTTCCCTTCAAGAAGCCTTTCGCTAAGGCTCTTCTTGTGGAATTGGCAAAGGGATATTTGGAAGCCCGTAGAGGGCTATGGTGAAAAAGGAAATATCTTCCGTTCAAAACTGGAAAGAAGCTTTCTGAGAAACTGCTCTGTGTTCTGTTAATTCATCTCACAGAGTTACATATTTCCCTTCAAGAAGCCTTTCGCTAAGGCGGTTCTTGAGGAATTGGCAAAGGGATATTTGGAAGCCCATAGAGGGCTATGGTGAAATGGAAATATCTTCCGTTCAAAACTGGAAGGAAGCTTTCTGAGAAACTGCTCTGTGTTCTGTTAATTCATCTCACAGAGTTACATCTTTCCCTTCAAGAAGCCTTTCGCTAAGGCTGTTCTTGTGTAATTGGCAAAGGGATATTTGGAAGCCCATAGAGGGCTATGGTGAAAAAGGAAATATCTTCCGTTCAAAACTGGAAAGAAGCTTTCTGAGAAACTGCTCTGTGTTCTCTTAATTCATCTCACAGAGTTACATCTTTCCCTTCAAGAAGCCTTTCGCTAAGGCTGTTCTTGTGGAATTGGCAAAGGGATATTTGGAACCCCATAGAGGCCTATGGTGAAAAAAGAAATAACTTCCGTTCAAAACTGGAAAGAAGCTTTCTGAGAAACTGCTCTGTGTTCTGTTAATTCATCTCACAGAGTTACATCTTTCCCTTCAAGAAGCCTTTCGCTAACGCTGTTCTTGTGGAATTGGCAAAGGGATATTTGGAACCCCATAGAGGGCTACGGTGAAAAAGGAAATATCCTCCGTTCAAAACTGGAAAGAAGCTTTCTGAGAAACTGCTCTGTGTTCTCTTAATTCATCTCACAGAGTTACATCTTTCCCTTCAAGAAGCCTTTCGCTAAGGCTATTCTTGGGGAACTGGCAACGGGATATTTGGAAGCCCTTAAAGGTTTATGGTGAAAAAGGAAATATCTTCCGTTCAAAACTGGAAAGAAGCTTTCTGAGAAACTGCTCTGTGTTCTGTTTATTCATCTCACCGAGTTACATCTTTCCCTTCAAGAAGCCTTTCGCTAAGGCTGTTCTTGTGGAATTGGCAAAGGGATATTTGGAAGCCCATAGAGGGCTATGGTGAAAAAGGAAATATCCTCCGTTCAAAACTGGTAAGAAGCTTTCTGAGAAACTGCTCTGTGTTCTCTTAATTCATCTCACAGAGTTACATCTTTCCCTTCAAGAAGCCTTTCGCTAAGGCTGTTCTTGTGGAATTGGCAAAGGGATATTTGGAAGCCCATAGAGGGCTATGGTGAAAAAGGAAATATCTTCCGTTCAAAACTGGAAAGAAGCTTTCTGAGAAACTGCTCTGTGTTCTGTTAATTCATCTCACAGAGTTACATCTTTCCCTTCAAAAAGCCTTTCGCTAAGGCTATTCTTGTGGAATTGGCAAAGGGATATTTGGAAGCCCATAGAGGGCTATGGTGAAAAAGTAAATATCTCCCGTTGAAAACTGGAAAGAAGCTTTCTGAGAAACTGCCCTGTGTTCTGTTAATTCATCTCACAGAGATACATCTTTCCCTTCAAGTAGCCTTTCGCTAAGGCTGTTCTTGTGGAATTGGCAAAGGGATATTTGGAAGCCCAAAGAGGGCTATGGTGAAAAAGGAAATATCTTCCGTTCAAAACTGGAAAGAAGCTTTCTGAGAAACTTCTCTGTGTTCTCTTAATTCATCTCACAGAGTTACATCTTTCCCTTCAAGTAGCCTTTCGCTAAGGCTGTTCTTCTGGAATTGGCAAAGGGATATTTGGAAGCCCATAGAGGGCTATGGTGAAAAAGGAAATATCTTCCGTTCAAAACTGGAAAGAAGCTTTCGGAGAAACTGCTCTGTGTTCTGTTAATTCATCTCACCGAGTTACCTCTTTCCCTTCAAGAAGCCTTTCGCTAAGGCTGTTCTTGTGGAATTGGCAAAGGGATATTTGGAAGCCCAAAGAGGGCTATGGTGAAAAAGGAAATATCTTCCGTTCAAAACTGGAAAGAAGCTTTCTGAGAAACTGCTCTGTGTTCTCTTAATTCATCTCACAGAGTTACATCTTTCCCTTCAAGTAGCCTTTCGCTAAGGCTGTTCTTCTGGAATTGGCAAAGGGATATTTGGAAGCCCATAGAGGGCTATGGTGAAAAAGGAAATATCTTCCGTTCAAAACTGGAAAGAAGCTTTCGGAGAAACTGCTCTGTGTTCTGTTAATTCATCTCACGGAGTTACATCTTTCCCTTCAAGAAGCCTTTCGCTAAGGCTGTTCTTGTGGAATTGGCAAAGGGATATTTGGAACCCCATAGAGGCCTATGGTGAAAAAGGAAATAACTTCCGTTCAAAACTGGAAAGAAGCTTTCTGAGAAACTGCTCTGTGTTCTGTTAATTCATCTCACCGAGTTACATCTTTCCCTTCAAGAAGCCTTTCGCTAACGCTGTTCTTGTGGAATTGGCAAAGGGATATTTGGAAGCCCATAGAAGGCTACGGTGAAAAAGGAAATATCTTCCGTTCAAAACTGGAAAGAAGCTTTCTGAGAAACTGCTCTGTGTTCTGTTAATTCATCTCACAGAGTTACATCTTTCCCTTCAAGAAGCCTTTCGCTAACGCTGTTCTTGTGGAATTGGCAAAGGGATATTTGGAACCCCATAGAGGGCTACGGTTGAAAAGGAAATATCCTCCGTTCAAAACTGGAAAGAAGCTTTCTGAGAAACTGCTCTGTGTTCTCTTAATTCATCTCACAGAGTTACATCTTTCCCTTCAAGAAGCCTTTCGCTAAGGCTGTTCTTGTGGAATTGGCAAAGGGATATTTGGAAGCCCATAGAGGGCTATGGTGAAAAAGGAAATATCTTCCGTTCAAAACTGGAAAGAAGCGTTCTGAAAAACTGCTCTGTGTTCTGTTAATTCATCTCACAGAGTTACATCTTTCCCTTCAACAAGCCTTTCGCTAAGGCTGTTCTTGTGGAATTGGCAAAGGGATATTTGGAAGCCCTTAGAGGCCTATGGTGAAAAAGGAAATATCTTCCGTTCAAAACTGGAAATAAGCTTTCTGAGAAACTGCTCTGTGTTCTGTTCATTCATCTCACAGAGTAACATCTTTCCCTTCAAGAAGCCTTTCGCTAAGGCTGTTCTTGTGGAATTTGCAAAGGGATATTTGGAAACCCGTAGAGGGCTATGGTGAAAAAGGAAATATCTTCCGTTCAAAACTGGAAAGAAGCTCTCTGAGAAACTGCTCTGTGTTCTGTTAATTCATCTCACCGAGTTACTTCTTTCCCTTCAAGAAGCCTTTCGCTAAGGCTGTTCTTGTGGAATTGGCAAAGGGATATTTGGAAGCCCATAGAGGGCTATGGTGAAAAAGGAAATATCTTCCGTTCAAAACTGGAAAGAAGCTTTCTGAGAAACTGCTCTGTGTTCTGTTAATTCATCTCACAGAGTTACATCTTTCCCTTCAAGAAGCCTTTCGCTAAGGCTGTTCTTGTGGAATTGGCAAAGGGATACTTGGAAGCCCATAGAGGGCTATGGTGAAAAAGGAAATATCTTCCGTTCAAAACTGGAAAGAAGCTTTCTGAGAAACTGCTCTGTGTTCTCTTAATTCATCTCACAAAGTTATATCTTTCCCTTCAAAAAGCCTTTCGCTAATGCTATTCTTGTGGAATTGGCAAAGCGATATTTGGAAGCCCATAGAGGGCTATGGTGAAAAAGGAAATATCTTCCGTTCAAAACTGGAAAGAAGCTTTCTGAGAAACTGCTCTGTGTTCTGTTAATTCATCTCACAGAGTTACATCTTTCCCTTCAAGAAGCCTTTCGCTAAGGCGGTTCTTGTGGAATTGGCAAAGGGATATTTGGAAGCCCATAGAGGTCTATGGTGAAAAAGGAAATATCTTCCGTTCAGAACTGGAAGGAAGCTTTCTGAGAAACTGCTCTGTGTTCTGTTAATTCATCTCACAGAGTTACATCTTTCCCTTCAAGAAGCCTTTCGCTAAGGCTGTTCTTGTGGAATTGGCAAAGGGATATTTGGAAACCCATAGAGGGCTATGGTGAAAAAGGAAATATCTTCCGTTCAAAACTGGAAAGAAGCTTTCTGAGAAACTGCTCTGTGTTCTCTTAATTCATCTCACAGAGTTACATCTTTCCCTTCAAGAAGCCTTTCGCTAAGGCTGTTCTTGTGGAATTGGCAAAGGGATATTTGGAAGCCCTTAGAGGGCTATGGTGAAATGGAAATATCTTCCGTTCAAAACTGGAAGGAGGCTTTCTGAGAAACTGCTCTGTGTTCTCTTAATTCATCTCACAGAGTTACATCTTTCCCTTCAAGAAGCTTTTCGCTAAGGCTGTTCTTGTGGAATTGGCAAAGGGATATTTGGAACCCCATAGAGGCCTATGGTGAAAAAAGAAATAACTTCCGTTCAAAACTGGAAAGAAGCTTTCTGAGAAACTGCTCTGTGTTCTGTTAATTCATCTCACAGAGTTACATCTTTCCCTTCAAGAAGCCTTTCGCTAACGCTGTTCTTGTGGAATTGGCAAAGGGATATTTGGAACCCCATAGAGGGCTACGGTGAAAAAGGAAATATCCTCCGTTCAAAACTGGAAAGAAGCTTTCTGAGAAACTGCTCTGTGTTCTCTTAATTCATCTCACAGAGTTACATCTTTCCCTTCAAAAAGCCTTTCGCTAAGGCTATTCTTGTGGAATTGGCAAAGGGATATTTGGAAGCCCATAGAGGGCTATGGTGAAAAAGTAAATATCTCCCGTTCAAAACTGGAAAGAAGCTTTCTGAGAAACTGCCCTGTGTTCTGTTAATTCATCTCACAGAGTTACATCTTTCCCTTCAAGAAGCCTTTCGCTAAGGCTGTTCTTGTGGAATTGGCAAAGGGATATTTGGAAGCCCAAAGAGGGCTATGGTGAAAAAGGAAATATCTTCCGTTCAAAACTGGAAAGAAGCATTCTGAGAAACTGCTCTGTGTTATCTTAATTCATCTCACAGAGTTACATCTTTCCCTTCAAGTAGCCTTTCGCTAAGTCTGTTCTTCTGGAATTGGCAAAGGGATATTTGGAAGCCCAAAGAGGGCTATGGTGAAAAAGGAAATATCTTCCGTTCAAAACTGGAAAGAAGCTTTCTGAGAAACTGCTCTGTGTTCTCTTAATTCATCTCACAGAGTTACATCTTTCCCTTCAAGTAGCCTTTCGCTAAGGGTGTTCTTCTGGAATTGGCAAAGGGATATTTGGAAGCCCATAGAGGGCTATGGTGAAAAAGGAAATATCTTCCGTTCAAAACTGGAAAGAAGCTTTCGGAGAACTGCTCTGTGTTCTGTTAATTCATCTCACGGAGTTACATCTTTCCCTTCAAGAAGCCTTTCGCTAAGGCTGTTCTTGTGGAATTGGCAAAGGGATATTTGGAACCCCATAGAGGCCTATGGTGAAAAAGGAAATAACTTCCGTTCAAAACTGGAAAGAAGTTTTCTGAGAAACTGCTCTGTGTTCTGTTAATTCATCTCACAGAGTTACATATTTCCCTTCAAGAAGCCTTTCGCTAAGGCGGTTCTTGTGGAATTGGCAAACGGATATTTGGAAGCCCATAGAGGGCTATGGTGAAATGGAAATATCTTCCGTTCAAAACTGGAAGGAAGCTTTCTGAGAAACTGCTCTGTGTTCTGTTAATTCATCTCACAGAGTTACATCTTTCCATTCAAGAAGCCTTTCGCTAAGGCTGTTCTTGTGTAATTGGCAAACGGATATTTGGAAGCCCATAGAGGGTTATGGTGAAAAAGGAAATATCTTCCGTTCAAAACTGGAAAGAAGCTTTCTGAGAAACTGCTCTGTGTTCTCTTAATTCATCTCACAGAGTTACATCTTTCCCTTCAAGAAGCCTTTCGCTAAGGCTGTTCTTATGGAATTGGCAAAGGGATATTTGGAACCCGATAGAGGCCTATGGTGAAAAAAGAAATAACTTCCGTTCAAAACTGGAAAGAAGCTTTCTGAGAAACTGCTCTGTGTTCTGTTAATTCATCTCACAGAGTTACATTTTTCCCTTCAAGAAGCCTTTCGCTAACGCTGTTCTTGTGGAATTGGCAAAGGGATATTTGGAAGCCCATAGAGGGCTACGATGAAAAAGGAAATATCTTCCGTTCAAAACTGGAAAGAAGCTTTCTGAGAAACTCCTCTGTGTTCTGTTAATTCATCTCACAGAGTTACATCTTTCCCTTCAAGAAGCCTTTCGCTAAGGCTGTTCTTGTGGAATTGGCAAAGGGATATTTGGAACCTCATAGAGGGCTATGGTGAAAAAGGAAATATCTTCCGTTCAAAACTGGAAAGAAGCTTTCTGAGAAATGCTCTGTGTTCTGTTTATTCATCTCACCGAGTTACATCTTTCCCTTCAAGAAGCCTTTCGCTAAGGCTGTTCTTTTGGAATTGGCAAAGGGATATTTGGAACCCCATAGAGGCCTATGGTGAAAAAGGAAATATCCTCCGTTCAAAACTGGTAAGAAGCTTTCTGAGAAACTGCTCTGTGTTCTCTTAATTCATCTCACAGAGTTACATCTTTCCCTTCAAGAAGCCTTTCGCTAAGGCTGTTCTTGTGGAATTGGCAAAGGGATATTTGGAAGCCCATAGAGGGCTATGGTGAAAAAGGAAATATCTTCCGTTCAAAACTGGAAAGAAGCTTTCTGAGAAACTGCTCTGTGTTCTGTTAATTCATCTCACAGAGTTACATCTTTCCCTTCAAAAAGCCTTTCGCTAAGGTTATTCTTGTGGAATTGGCAAAGGGATATTTGGAAGCCCATAGAGGGCTATGGTGAAAAAGTAAATATCTCCCGTTCAAAACTGGAAAGAAGCTTTCTGAGAAACTGCCCTGTGTTCTGTTAATTCATCTCACAGAGCTACATCTTTCCCTTCAAGAAGCCTTTCGCTAAGGCTGTTCTTGTGGAATTGGCAAAGGGATATTTGGAAGCCCAAAGAGGGCAATGGTGAAAAAGGAAATATCTTCCGTTCAAAACTGGAAAGAAGCTTTCTGAGAAACTGCTCTGTGTTCTCTTAATTCATCTCACAGAGTTACATCTTTCCCTTCAAGTAGCCTTTCGCTAAGGCTGTTTTTCTGGAATTGGCAAAGGGATATTTGGAAGCCCATAGAGGGCTATGGTGAAAAAGGAAATATCTTCCGTTCAAAACTGGAAAGAAGCTTTCGGAGAAACTGCTCTGTGTTCTGTTAATTCATCTCACGGAGTTACATCTTTCCCTTCAAGAAGCCTTTCGCTAAGGCTGTTCTTGTGGAATTGGCAAAGGGATATTTGGAACCCCATAGAGGCCTATGGTGAAAAAGGAAATATCTTCCGTTCAAAACTGGAAAGAAGCTTTCTGAGAAACTGCTCTGTGTTCTGTTAATTCATCTCACAGAGTTACATCTTTCGCTTCAAGAAGCCTTTCGCTAAGGCGGTTCTTGTGGAATTGGCAAAGGGATATTTGGAAGCCCATAGAGGTCTATGGTGAAAAAGGAAATATCTTCCGTTCAGAACTGGAAGGAAGCTTTCTGAGAAACTGCTCTGTGTTCTGTTAATTCATCTCACAGAGTTACATCTTTCCCTTCAAGAAGCCTTTCGCTAAGGCTGTTCTTGTGGAATTGGCAAAGGGATATTTGGAAACCCATAGAGGGCTATGGTGAAAAAGGAAATATCTTCCGTTCAAAACTGGAAAGAAGCTTTCTGAGAAACTGCTCTGTGTTCTCTTAATTCATCTCACAGAGTTACATCTTTCCCTTCAAGAAGCCTTTCGCTAAGGCTGTTCTTGTGGAATTGGCAAAGGGATATTTGGAAGCCCTTAGAGGGCTATGGTGAAATGGAAATATCTTCCGTTCAAAACTGGAAGGAGGCTTTCTGAGAAACTGCTCTGTGTTCTCTTAATTCATCTCACAGAGTTACATCTTTCCCTTCAAGAAGCCTTTAGCTAAGGCTGTTCTTGTGGAATTGGCAAAGAGATATTTGGAACCCCATAGAGGCCTAAGGTGAAAAAGGAAATAACTTCCGTTCAAAACTGGAAAGAAGCTTTCTGAGAAACTGCTCTGTGTTCTGTTAATTCATCTCACCGAGTTACATCTTTCCCTTCAAGAAGCCTTTCGCTAAGGCTGTTCTTGTGGAATTGGCAAAGGGATATTTGGAACCCCATAGAGGCCTATGGTGAAAAAAGAAATAACTTCCGTTCAAAACTGGAAAGAAGCTTTCTGAGAAACTGCTCTGTGTTCTGTTAATTCATCTCACAGAGTTACATCTTTCCCTTCAAGAAGCCTTTCGCTAACGCTGTTCTTGTGGAATTGACAAAGGGATATTTGGAACCCCATAGAGGGCTACGGTGAAAAAGGAAATATCCTCCGTTCAAAACTGGAAAGAAGCTTTCTGAGAAACTGCTCTGTGTTCTCTTAATTCATCTCACAGAGTTACATCTTTCCCTTCAAGAAGCCTTTCGCTAAGGCTATTCTTGGGGAACTGGCAACGGGATATTTGGAAGCCCTTAAAGGTTTATGGTGAAAAAGGAAATATCTTCCCTTCAAAACTGGAAAGAAGCTTTCTGAGAAACTGCTCTGTGTTCTGTTTATTCATCTCACCGAGTTACATCTTTCCCTTCAAGAAGCCTTTCGCTAAGGCTGTTCTTGTGGAATTGGCAAAGGGATATTTGGAAGCCCATAGAGGGCTATGGTGAAAAAGGAAATATCCTCCGTTCAAAACTGGTAAGAAGCTTTCTGAGAAACTGCTCTGTGTTCTCTTAATTCAACTCACAGAGTTACATCTTTCCCTTCAAGAAGCCTTTCGCTAAGGCTGTTCTTGTGGAATTGGCAAAGGGATATTTGGAAGCCCATAGAGGGCTATGGTGAAAAAGGAAATATCTTCCGTTCAAAACTGGAAAGAAGCTTTCTGAGAAACTGCTCTGTGTTCTGTTAATTCATCTCACAGAGTTACATCTTTCCCTTCAAAAAGCCTTTCGCTAAGGCTATTCTTGTGGAATTGGCAAAGGGATATTTGGAAGCCCATAGAGGGCTATGGTGAAAAAGTAAATATCTCCCGTTCAAAACTGGAAAGAAGCTTTCTGAGAAACTGCCCTGTGTTCTGTTAATTCATCTCACAGAGTTACATCTTTCCCTTCAAGTAGCCTTTCGCTAAGGCTGTTCTTGTGGAATTGGCAAAGGGATATTTGGAAGCCCAAAGAGGGCTATGGTGAAAAAGGAAATATCTTCCGTTCAAAACTGGAAAGAAGCTTTCTGAGAAACTTCTCTGTGTTCTCTTAATTCATCTCACAGAGTTACATCTTTCCCTTCAAGTAGCCTTTCGCTAAGGCTGTTCTTCTGGAATTGGCAAAGGGATATTTGGAAGCCCATAGAGGGCTATGGTGAAAAAGGAAATATCTTCCATTCAAAACTGGAAAGAAGCTTTCTGAGAAACTGCTCTGTGTTCTCTTAATTCATCTCACAGAGTTACATCTTTCCCTTCAAGAAGCCTTTCGCTAAGGCTGTTCTTGTGGAATTGGCAAAGGGATATTTGGAAGCCCATAGAGGGCTATGGTGAAAAAGTAAATATCTCCCGTTCAAAACTGGAAAGAAGCTTTCTGAGAAACTGCCCTGTGTTCTGTTAATTCATCTCACAGAGTTACATCTTTCCCTTCAAGAAGCCTTTCGCTAAGGCTGTTCTTGTGGAATTGGCAAAGGGATATTTGGAAGCCCAAAGAGGGCTATGGTGAAAAAGGAAATATCTTCCGTTCAAAACTGGAAAGAAGCATTCTGAGAAACTGCTCTGTGTTCTCTTAATTCATCTCACAGAGTTACATCTTTCCCTTCAAGTAGCCTTTCGCTAAGGCTTTTCTTCTGGAATTGGCAAAGGGATATTTGGAAGCCCAAAGAGGGCTATGGTGAAAAAGGAAATATCTTCCGTTCAAAACTGGAAAGAAGCTTTCTGAGAAACTGCTCTGTGTTCTCTTAATTCATCTCACACAGTTACATCTTTCCCTTCAAGTAGCCTTTCGCTAAGGCTGTTCTTCTGGAATTGGCAAAGGGATATTTGGAAGCCCATAGAGGGCTATGGTGAAAAAGGAAATATCTTCCGTTCAAAACTGGAAAGAAGCTTTCGGAGAACTGCTCTTTGTTCTGTTAATTCATCTCACGGAGTTACATCTTTCCCTTCAAGAAGCCTTTCGCTAAGGCTGTTCTTGTGGAATTGGCAAAGGGATATTTGGAACCCCATAGAGGCCTATGGTGAAAAAGGAAATAACTTCCGTTGAAAACTGGAAAGAAGTTTTCTGAGAAACTGCTCTGTGTTCTGTTAATTCATCTCACAGAGTTACATATTTCCCTTCAAGAAGCCTTTCGCTAAGGCGGTTCTTGTGGAATTGGCAAAGGGATATTTGGAAGCCCATAGAGGGCTATGGTGAAATGGAAATATCTTCCGTTCAAAACTGGAAGGAAGCTTTCTGAGAAACTGCTCTGTGTTCTGTTAATTCATCTCACAGAGTTACATCTTTCCCTTCAAGAAGCCTTTCGCTAAGGCTGTTCTTGTGTAATTGGCAAACGGATATTTGGAAGCCCATAGAGGGTTATGGTGAAAAAGGAAATATCTTCCGTTCAAAACTGGAAAGAAGCTTTCTGAGAAACTGCTCTGTGTTCTCTTAATTCATCTCACAGAGTTACATCTTTCCCTTCAAGAAGCCTTTCGCTAAGGCTGTTCTTGTGGAATTGGCAAAGGGATATTTGGAACCCCATAGAGGCCTATGGTGAAAAAAGAAATAACTTCCGTTCAAAACTGGAAAGAAGCTTTCTGAGAAACTGCTCTGTGTTCTGTTAATTCATCTCACAGAGTTACATTTTTCCCTTCAAGAAGCCTTTCGCTAACGCTGTTCTTGTGGAATTGGCAAAGGGATATTTGGAAGCCCATAGAGGGCTACGATGAAAAAGGAAATATCTTCCGTTCAAAACTGGAAAGAAGCTTTCTGAGAAACTCCTCTGTGTTCTGTTAATTCATCTCACAGAGTTACATCTTTCCCTTCAAGAAGCCTTTCGCTAAGGCTGTTCTTGTGGAATTGGCAAAGGGATATTTGGAACCCCATAGAGGGCTATGGTGAAAAAGGAAATATCTTCCGTTCAAAACTGGAAAGAAGCTTTCTGAGAAATGCTCTGTGTTCTGTTTATTCATCTCACCGAGTTACATCTTTCCCTTCAAGAAGCCTTTCGCGAAGGCTGTTCTTGTGGAATTGGCAAAGGGATATTTGGAAGCCCATAGAGGGCTATGGTGAAAAAGGAAATATCTTCCGTTCAAAACTGGAAAGAAGCTTTCTGAGAAACTGCTCTGTGTTCTGTTAATTCATCTCACAGAGTTACATCTTTCCCTTCAAAAAGCCTTTCGCTAAGGCTATTATTGTGGAATTGGCAAAGGGATATTTGGAAGCCCATAGAGGGCTATGGTGAAAAAGTAAATATCTCCCGGTCCAAACTGGAAAGAAGCTTTCTGAGAAACTGCCCTGTGTTCTGTTAATTCATCTCACAGAGTTACATCTTTCCCTTCAAGAAGCCTTTCGCTAAGGCTGTTCTTGTGGAATTGGCAAAGGGATATTTGGAAGCCCAAAGAGGGCTATGGTGAAAAAGGAAATATCTTCCGTTCAAAACTGGAAAGAAGCATTCTGAGAAACTGCTCTGTGTTCTCTTAATTCATCTCACAGAGTTACATCTTTCCCTTCAAGTAGCCTTTCGCTAAGGCTGTTCTTCTGGAATTGGCAAAGGGATATTTGGAAGCCCAAAGAGGGCTATGGTGAAAAAGGAAATATCTTCCGTTCAAAACTGGAAAGAAGCTTTCTGAGAAACTGCTCTGTGTTCTCTTAATTCATCTCACAGAGTTACATCTTTCCCTTCAAGTAGCCTTTCGCTAAGGCTGTTCTTCTGGAATTGGCAAAGGGATATTTGGAAGCCCATAGAGGGCTATGGTGAAAAAGGAAATATCTTCCGTTCAAAACTGGAAAGAAGCTTTCGGAGAACTGCTCTGTGTTCTGTTAATTCATCTCACGGAGTTACATCTTTCCCTTCAAGAAGCCTTTCGCTAAGGCTGTTCTTGTGGAATTGGCAAAGGGATATTTGGAACCCCATAGAGGCCTATGGTGAAAAAGGAAATAACTTCCGTTCAAAACTGGAAAGAAGTTTTCTGAGAAACTGCTCTGTGTTCTGTTAATTCATCTCACAGAGTTACATATTTCCCTTCAAGAAGCCTTTCGCTAAGGCGGTTCTTGTGGAATTGGCAAAGGGATATTTGGAAGCCCATAGAGGGCTATGGTGAAATGGAAATATCTTCCGTTCAAAACTGGAAGGAAGCTTTCTGAGAAACTGCTCTGTGTTCTGTTAATTCATCTCACAGAGTTACATCTTTCCCTTCAAGAAGCCTTTCGCTAAGGCTGTTCTTGTGTAATTGGCAAACGGATATTTGGAACCCCATAGAGGGTTATGGTGAAAAAGGAAATATCTTCCGTTCAAAACTGGAAAGAAGCTTTCTGAGAAACTGCTCTGTGTTCTCTTAATTCATCTCACAGAGTTACATCTTTCCCTTCAAGAAGCCTTTCGCTAAGGCTGTTCTTGTGGAATTGGCAAAGGGATATTTGGAACCCCATAGAGGCCTATGGTGAAAAAAGAAATAACTTCCGTTCAAAACTGGAAAGAAGCTTTCTGAGAAACTGCTCTGTGTTCTGTTAATTCATCTCACAGAGTTACATTTTTCCCTTCAAGAAGCCTTTCGCTAACGCTGTTCTTGTGGAATTGGCAAAGGGATATTTGGAAGCCCATAGAGGGCTATGATGAAAAAGGAAATATCTTCCGTTCAAAACTGGAAAGAAGCTTTCTGAGAAACTCCTCTGTGTTCTGTTAATTCATCTCACAGAGTTACATCTTTCCCTTCAAGAAGCCTTTCGCTAAGGCTGTTCTTGTGGAATTGGCAAAGGGATATTTGGAACCCCATAGAGGGCTACGGTGAAAAAGGAAATATCTTCCGTTCAAAACTGGAAAGAAGCTTTCTGAGAAATGCTCTGTGTTCTGTTTATTCATCTCACCGAGTTACATCTTTCCCTTCAAGAAGCCTTTCGCGAAGGCTGTTCTTGTGGAATTGGCAAAGGGATATTTGGAAGCCCATAGAGGGCTATGGTGAAAAAGGAAATATCCTCCGTTCAAAACTGGTAAGAAGCTTTCTGAGAAACTGCTCTGTGTTCTCTTAATTCATCTCACAGAGTTACATCTTTCCCTTCAAGAAGCCTTTCGCTAAGGCTGTTCTTGTGGAATTGGCAAAGGGATATTTGGAAGCCCATAGAGGGCTATGGTGAAAAAGGAAATATCTTCCGTTCAAAACTGGAAAGAAGCTTTCTGAGAAACTGCTCTGTGTTCTGTTAATTCATCTCACAGAGTTACATCTTTCCCTTCAAAAAGCCTTTCGCTAAGGTTATTCTTGTGGAATTGGCAAAGGGATATTTGGAAGCCCATAGAGGGCTATGGTGAAAAAGTAAATATCTCCCGTTCAAAACTGGAAAGAAGCTTTCTGAGAAACTGCCCTGTGTTCTGTTAATTCATCTCACAGAGTTACATCTTTCCCTTCAAGAAGCCTTTCGCTAAGGCTGTTCTTGTGGAATTGGCAAAGGGATATTTGGAAGCCCAAAGAGGGCTATGGTGAAAAAGGAAATATCTTCCGTTCAAAACTGGAAAGAAGCTTTCTGAGAAACTGCTCTGTGTTCTCTTAATTCATCTCACAGAGTTACATCTTTCCCTTCAAGTAGCCTTTCGCTAAGGCTGTTCTTCTGGAATTGGCAAAGGGATATTTGGAAGCCCATAGAGGGCTATGGTGAAAAAGAAAATATCTTCCGTTCAAAACTGGAAAGAAGCTTTCGGAAAAACTGCTCTGTGTTCTGTTAATTCATCTCACGGAGTTACATCTTTCCCTTCAAGAAGCCTTTCGCTAAGGCTGTTCTTGTGGAATTGGCAAAGGGATATTTGGAACCCCATAGAGGCCTATGGTGAAAAAGGAAATAACTTCCGTTCAAAACTGGAAAGAAGCTTTCTGAGAAACTGCTCTGTGTTCTGTTAATTCATCTCACCGAGTTACATCTTTCCCTTCAAGAAGCCTTTCGCTAACGCTGTTCTTGTGGAATTGGCAAAGGGATATTTGGAAGCCCATAGAAGGCTACGGTGAAAAAGGAAATATCTTCCGTTCAAAACTGGAAAGAAGCTTTCTGAGAAACTGCTCTGTGTTCTGTTAATTCATCTCACAGAGTTACATCTTTCCCTTCAAGAAGCCTTTCGCTAACGCTGTTCTTGTGGAATTGGCAATGGGATATTTGGAACCCCATAGAGGGCTACGGTTAAAAAAGAAATATCCTCCGTTCAAAACTGGAAAGAAGCTTTCTGAGAAACTGCTCTGTGTTCTCTTAATTCATCTCACAGAGTTACATCTTTCCCTTCAAGAAGCCTTTCGCTAAGGCTGTTCTTGTGGAATTGGCAAAGGGATATTTGGAAGCCCATAGAGGGCTATGGTGAAAAAGGAAATATCTTCCGTTCAAAACTGGAAAGAAGCGTTCTGAAAAACTGCTCTGTGTTCTGTTAATTCATCTCACAGAGTTACATCTTTCCCTTCAACAAGCCTTTCGCTAAGGCTGTTCTTGTGGAATTGGCAAAGGGATATTTGGAAGCCCTTAGAGGCCTATGGTGAAAAAGGAAATATCTTCCGTTCAAAACTGGAAATAAGCTTTCTGAGAAACTGCTCTGTGTTCTGTTCATTCATCTCACAGAGTAACATCTTTCCCTTCAAGAAGCCTTTCGCTAAGGCTGTTCTTGGGGAATTTGCAAAGGGATATTTGGAAACCCATAGAGGGCTATGGTGAAAAAGGAAATATCTTCCGTTCAAAACTGGAAAGAAGCTCTCTGAGAAACTGCTCTGTGTTCTGTTAATTCATCTCACCGAGTTACTTCTTTCCCTTCAAGAAGCCTTTCGCTAAGGCTGTTCTTGTGGAATTGGCAAAGGGATATTTGGAAGCCCATAGAGGGCTATGGTGAAAAAGGAAATATCTTCCGTTCAAAACTGGAAAGAAGCTTTCTGAGAAACTGCTCTGTGTTCTGTTAATTCATCTCACAGAGTTACATCTTTCCCTTGAAGAAGCCTTTCGCTAAGGCTGTTCTTGTGGAATTGGCAAAGGGATACTTGGAAGCCCATAGAATGCTATGGTGAAAAAGGAAATATCTTCCGTTCAAAACTGGAAAGAAGCTTTCTGAGAAACTGCTCTGTGTTCTCTTAATTCATCTCACAGAGTTATATCTTTCCCTTCAAAAAGCCTTTCGCTAATGCTATTCTTGTGGAATTGGCAAAGCGATATTTGGAAGCCCATAGAGGGCTATGGTGAAAAAGGAAATATCTTCCGTTCAAAACTGGAAAGAAGCTTTCTGAGAAACTGCTCTGTGTTCTGTTAATTCATCTCACAGAGTTACATCTTTCCCTTCAAGAAGCCTTTCGCTAAGGCGGTTCTTGTGGAATTGGCAAAGGGATATTTGGAAGCCCATAGAGGTCTATGGTGAAAAAGGAAATATCTTCCGTTCAGAACTGGAAGGAAGCTTTCTGAGAAACTGCTCTGTGTTCTGTTAATTCATCTCACAGAGTTACATCTTTCCCTTCAAGAAGCCTTTAGCTAAGGCTGTTCTTGTGGAATTGGCAAAGAGATATTTGGAACCCCATAGAGGCCTAAGGTGAAAAAGGAAATAACTTCCGTTCAAAACTGGAAAGAAGCTTTCTGAGAAACTGCTCTGTGTTCTGTTAATTCATCTCACCGAGTTACATCTTTCCCTTCAAGAAGCCTTTCGCTAACGCTGTTCTTGTGGGATTGGAAAAGGGATATTTGGAACCCCATGGAGGGCTACGGTGAAAAAGGAAATATCCTCCGTTCAAAACTGGAAAGAAGCTTTCTGAGAGACTGCTCTGTGTTCTCTTAATTCATCTCACAGAGTTACATCTTTCCTTTCAAGAAGCCTTTCGCTAAGGCTGTTCTTATGGAATTGGCAAAGGGATATTTGGAAGCCCATAGAGGGCTATGGTGAAATGGAAATATCTTCCGTTCAAAACTGGAAGGAAGCTTTCTGAGAAACTGCTCTGTGTTCCGATAATTCATCTCACAGAGTCACATCTTTCCCTTCAAGAAGCCTTTCGCTAAGGCTCTTCTTGTGGAATTGGCAAAGGGATATATGGAAGCCCGTAGAGGGCTATGGTGAAAAAGGAAATATCTTCCGTTCAAAACTGGAAAGAAGCTTTCTGAGAAACTGCTCTGTGTTCTGTTAATTCATCTCACAGAGTTACATATTTCCCTTCAAGAAGCCTTTCGCTAAGGCGATTCTTGAGGAATTGGCAAAGGGATATTTGGAAGCCCATAGAGGGCTATGGTGAAATGGAAATATCTTCGGTTCAAAACTGGAAGGAAGCTTTCTGAGAAACTGCTCTGTGTTCTGTTAATTCATCTCACAGAGTTACATCTTTCCCTTCAAGAAGCCTTTCGCTAAGGCTGTTCTTGTGTAATTGGCAAAGGGATATTTGGAAGCCCATAGAGGGCTATGGTGAAAAAGGAAATATCTTCCGTTCAAAACTGGAAAGAAGCTTTCTGAGAAACTGCTTTGTGTTCTCTTAATTCATCTCACAGAGTTACATCTTTCCCTTCAAGAAGCCTTTCGCTAAGGCTGTTCTTGTGGAATTGGCAAAGGGATATTTGGAACCCCATAGAGGCCTATGGTGAAAAAAGAAATAACTTCCGTTCAAAACTGGAAAGAAGCTTTCTGAGAAACTGCTCTGTGTTCTGTTAATTCATCTCACAGAGTTACATCTTTCCCTTCAAGAAGCCTTTCGCTAACGCTGTTCTTGTGGAATTGGCAAAGGGATATTTGGAACCCCATAGAGGGCTACGGTGAAAAAGGAAATATCCTCCGTTCAAAACTGGAAAGAAGCTTTCTGAGAAACTGCTCTGTGTTCTCTTAATTCATCTCACAGAGTTACATCTTTCCCTTCAAGAAGCCTTTCACTAAGGCTATTCTTGGGGAACTGGCAACGGGATATTTGGAAGCCCTTAAAGGTTTATGGTGAAAAAGGAAATATCTTCCGTTCAAAACTGGAAAGAAGCTTTCTGAGAAACTGCTCTGTGTTCTGTTTATTCATCTAACCGAGTTACATCTTTCCCTTCAAGAAGCCTTTCGCTAAGGCTGTTCTTGTGGAATTGGCAAAGGGATATTTGGAAGCCCATAGAGGGCTATGGTGAAAAAGGAAATATCCTCCGTTCAAAACTGGTAAGAATCTTTCTGAGAAACTGCTCTGTGTTCTCTTAATTCATCTCACAGAGTTACATCTTTCCCTTCAAGAAGCCTTTCGCTAAGGCTGTTCTTGTGGAATTGGCAAAGGGATATTTGGAAGCCCATAGAGGGCAATGGTGAAAAAGGAAATATCTTCCGTTCAAAACTGGAAAGAAGCTTTCTGAGAAACTGCTCTGTGTTCTGTTAATTCATCTCACAGAGTTACATCTTTCCCTTCAAAAAGCCTTTCGCTAAGGCTATTCTTGTGGAATTGGCAAAGGGATATTTGGAAGCCCATAGAGGGCTATGGTGAAAAAGTAAATATCTCCCGTTCAAAACTGGAAAGAAGCTTTCTGAGAAACTGCCCTGTGTTCTGTTAATTCATCTCACAGAGTTACATCTTTCCCTTCAAGTAGCCTTTCGCTAAGGCTGTTCTTGTGGAATTGGCAAAGGGATATTTGGAAGCCCAAAGAGGGCTATGGTGAAAAAGGAAATATCTTCCGTTCAAAACTGGAAAGAAGCTTTCTGAGAAACTTCTCTGTGTTCTCTTAATTCATCTCACAGAGTTACATCTTTCCCTTCAAGTAGCCTTTCGCTAAGGCTGTTCTTCTGGAATTGGCAAAGGGATATTTGGAAGCCCATAGAGGGCTATGGTGAAAAAGGAAATATCTTCCGTTCAAAACTGGAAAGAAGCTTTCGGAGAAACTGCTCTGTGTTCTGTTAATTCATCTCACGGAGTTACATCTTTCCCTTCAAGAAGCCTTTCGCTAAGGCTGTTCTTGTGGAATTGGAAAAGGGATATTTGGAACCCCATAGAGGCCTATGGTGAAAAAGGGAATAACTTCCGTTCAAAACTGGAAAGAAGTTTCTTGAGAAACTGCTCTGTGTTCTGTTAATTCATCTCACAGAGTTACATATTTCCCTTCTAGAAGCCTTTCGCTAAGGCGGTTCTTGTGGAATTGGCAAAGGGATATTTGGAAGCCCATAGAGGGCTATGGTGAAATGGAAATATCTTCCGTTCAAAACTGGAAGGAAGCTTTCTGAGAAACTGCTCTGTGTTCTGTTAATTCATCTCACAGAGTTACATCTTTCCCTTCAAGAAGCCTTTCGCTAAGGCTGTTCTTGTGTAATTGGCAAACGGATATTTGGAAGCCCATAGAGGGTTATGGTGAAAAAGGAAATATCTTCCGTTCAAAACTGGAAAGAAGCTTTCTGAGAAACTGCTCTGTGTTCCCTTAATTTATCTCACAGAGTTACATCTTTCCCTTCAAGAAGCCTTTCGCTAAGGCTGTTGTTGTGGAATTGGCAGAGGGATATTTGGAACCCCATAGAGGCCTATGGTGAAAAAAGAAATAACTTCCGTTCAGAACTGGAAAGAAGCTTTCTGAGAAACTGCTCTGTGTTCTGTTAATTCATCTCACAGAGTTACAACTTTCCCTTCAAGAAGCCTTTCGCTAACGCTGTTCTTGTGGAATTGGCAAAGGGATATTTGGAAGCCCATAGAGGGCTGCGATGAAAAAGGAAATATCTTCCGTTCAAAACTGGAAAGAAGCTTTCTGAGAGACTGCTCTGTGTTCTCTTAATTCATCTCACAGAGTTACATCTTTCCTTTCAAGAAGCCTTTCGCTAAGGCTGTTCTTATGGAATTGGCAAAGGGATATTTGGAAACCCATAGAGGGCTATGGTGAAATGGAAATATCTTCCGTTCAAAACTGGAAGGAAGCTTTCTGAGAAACTGCTCTGTGTTCCGATAATTCATCTCACAGAGTCACATCTTTCCCTTCAAGAAGCCTTTCGCTAAGGCTCTTCTTGTGGAATTGGCAAAGGGATATTTGGAAGCCCGTAGAGGGCTATGGTGAAAAAGGAAATATCTTCCGTTCAAAACTGGAAAGAAGCTTTCTGAGAAACTGCTCTGTTTTCTGTTAATTCATCTCACAGAGATACATATTTCCCTTCAAGAAGCCTTTCGCTAAGGCGGTTCTTGAGGAATTGGCAAAGGGATATTTGGAAGCCCATAGAGGGCTATGGTGAAATGGAAATATCTTCCGTTCAAAACTGGAAGGAAGCTTTCTGAGAAACTGCTCTGTGTTCTGTTAATTCATCTCACAGAGTTACATCTTTCCCTTCAAGAAGCCTTTCGCTAAGTCTGTTCTTGTGTAATTGGCAAAGGGATATTTGGAAGCCCATAGAGGGCTATGGTGAAAAAGGAAATATCTTCCGTTCAAAACTGGAAAGAAGCTTTCTGAGAAACTGCTCTGTGTTCTCTTAATTCATCTCACAGAGTTACATCTTTCCCTTCAAGAAGCCTTTCACTAAGGCTATTCTTGGGGAACTGGCAACGGGATATTTGGAAGCCCTTAAAGGTTTATGGTGAAAAAGGAAATATCTTCCGTTCAAAACTGGAAAGAAGCTTTCTGAGAAACTGCTCTGTGTTCTGTTTATTCATCTAACCGAGTTACATCTTTCCCTTCAAGAAGCCTTTCGCTAAGGCTGTTCTTGTGGAATTGGCAAAGGGATATTTGGAAGCCCATAGAGGGCTATGGTGAAAAAGGAAATATCCTCCGTTCAAAACTGGTAAGAAGCTTTCTGAGAAACTGCTCTGTGTTCTCTTAATTCATCTCACAGAGTTACATCTTTCCCTTCAAGAAGCCTTTCGCTAAGGCTGTTCTTGTGGAATTGGCAAAGGGATATTTGGAAGCCCATAGAGGGCAATGGTGAAAAAGGAAATATCTTCCGTTCAAAACTGGAAAGAAGCTTTCTGAGAAACTGCTCTGTGTTCTGTTAATTCATCTCACAGAGTTACATCTTTCCCTTCAAAAAGCCTTTCGCTAAGGCTATTCTTGTGGAATTGGCAAAGGGATATTTGGAAGCCCATAGAGGGCTATGGTGAAAAAGTAAATATCTCCCGTTCAAAACTGGAAAGAAGCTTTCTGAGAAACTGCCCTGTGTTCTGTTAATTCATCTCACAGAGTTACATCTTTCCCTTCAAGTAGCCTTTCGCTAAGGCTGTTCTTGTGGAATTGGCAAAGGGATATTTGGAAGCCCAAAGAGGGCTATGGTGAAAAAGGAAATATCTTCCGTTCAAAACTGGAAAGAAGCTTTCTGAGAAACTTCTCTGTGTTCTCTTAATTCATCTCACAGAGTTACATCTTTCCCTTCAAGTAGCCTTTCGCTAAGGCTGTTCTTCTGGAATTGGCAAAGGGATATTTGGAAGCCCATAGAGGGCTATGGTGAAAAAGGAAATATCTTCCGTTCAAAACTGGAAAGAAGCTTTCGGAGAAACTGCTCTGTGTTCTGTTAATTCATCTCACGGAGTTACATCTTTCCCTTCAAGAAGCCTTTCGCTAAGGCTGTTCTTGTGGAATTGGAAAAGGGATATTTGGAACCCCATAGAGGCCTATGGTGAAAAAGGGAATAACTTCCGTTCAAAACTGGAAAGAAGTTTTCTGAGAAACTGCTCTGTGTTCTGTTAATTCATCTCACAGAGTTACATATTTCCCTTCTAGAAGCCTTTCGCTAAGGCGGTTCTTGTGGAATTGGCAAAGGGATATTTGGAAGCCCATAGAGGGCTATGGTGAAATGGAAATATCTTCCGTTCAAAACTGGAAGGAAGCTTTCTGAGAAACTGCTCTGTGTTCTGTTAATTCATCTCACAGAGTTACATCTTTCCCTTCAAGAAGCCTTTCGCTAAGGCTGTTCTTGTGTAATTGGCAAACGGATATTTGGAAGCCCATAGAGGGTTATGGTGAAAAAGGAAATATCTTCCGTTCAAAACTGGAAAGAAGCTTTCTGAGAAACTGCTCTGTGTTCCCTTAATTTATCTCACAGAGTTACATCTTTCCCTTCAAGAAGCCTTTCGCTAAGGCTGTTGTTGTGGAATTGGCAGAGGGATATTTGGAACCCCATAGAGGCCTATGGTGAAAAAAGAAATAACTTCCGTTCAGAACTGGAAAGAAGCTTTCTGAGAAACTGCTCTGTGTTCTGTTAATTCATCTCACAGAGTTACAACTTTCCCTTCAAGAAGCCTTTCGCTAACGCTGTTCTTGTGGAATTGGCAAAGGGATATTTGGAAGCCCATAGAGGGCTGCGATGAAAAAGGAAATATCTTCCGTTCAAAACTGGAAAGAAGCTTTCTGAGAGACTGCTCTGTGTTCTCTTAATTCATCTCACAGAGTTACATCTTTCCTTTCAAGAAGCCTTTCGCTAAGGCTGTTCTTATGGAATTGGCAAAGGGATATTTGGAAACCCATAGAGGGCTATGGTGAAATGGAAATATCTTCCGTTCAAAACTGGAAGGAAGCTTTCTGAGAAACTGCTCTGTGTTCCGATAATTCATCTCACAGAGTCACATCTTTCCCTTCAAGAAGCCTTTCGCTAAGGCTCTTCTTGTGGAATTGGCAAAGGGATATTTGGAAGCCCGTAGAGGGCTATGGTGAAAAAGGAAATATCTTCCGTTCAAAACTGGAAAGAAGCTTTCTGAGAAACTGCTCTGTTTTCTGTTAATTCATCTCACAGAGATACATATTTCCCTTCAAGAAGCCTTTCGCTAAGGCGGTTCTTGAGGAATTGGCAAAGGGATATTTGGAAGCCCATAGAGGGCTATGGTGAAATGGAAATATCTTCCGTTCAAAACTGGAAGGAAGCTTTCTGAGAAACTGCTCTGTGTTCTGTTAATTCATCTCACAGAGTTACATCTTTCCCTTCAAGAAGCCTTTCGCTAAGTCTGTTCTTGTGTAATTGGCAAAGGGATATTTGGAAGCCCATAGAGGGCTATGGTGAAAAAGGAAATATCTTCCGTTCAAAACTGGAAAGAAGCTTTCTGAGAAACTGCTCTGTGTTCTCTTAATTCATCTCACAGAGTTACATCTTTCCCTTCAAGAAGCCTTTCACTAAGGCTATTCTTGGGGAACTGGCAACGGGATATTTGGAAGCCCTTAAAGGTTTATGGTGAAAAAGGAAATATCTTCCGTTCAAAACTGGAAAGAAGCTTTCTGAGAAACTGCTCTGTGTTCTGTTTATTCATCTAACCGAGTTACATCTTTCCCTTCAAGAAGCCTTTCGCTAAGGCTGTTCTTGTGGAATTGGCAAAGGGATATTTGGAAGCCCATAGAGGGCTATGGTGAAAAAGTAAATATCTCCCGTTCAAAACTGGAAAGAAGCTTTCTGAGAAACTGCCCTGTGTTCTGTTAATTCATCTCACAGAGTTACATCTTTCCCTTCAAGTAGCCTTTCGCTAAGGCTGTTCTTGTGGAATTGGCAAAGGGATATTTGGAAGCCCAAAGAGGGCTATGGTGAAAAAGGAAATATCTTCCGTTCAAAACTGGAAAGAAGCTTTCTGAGAAACTTCTCTGTGTTCTCTTAATTCATCTCACAGAGTTACATCTTTCCCTTCAAGTAGCCTTTCGCTAAGGCTGTTCTTCTGGAATTGGCAAAGGGATATTTGGAAGCCCATAGAGGGCTATGGTGAAAAAGGAAATATCTTCCGTTCAAAACTGGAAAGAAGCTTTCGGAGAAACTGCTCTGTGTTCTGTTAATTCATCTCACGGAGTTACATCTTTCCCTTCAAGAAGCCTTTCGCTAAGGCTGTTCTTGTGGAATTGGAAAAGGGATATTTGGAACCCCATAGAGGCCTATGGTGAAAAAGGGAATAACTTCCGTTCAAAACTGGAAAGAAGTTTTCTGAGAAACTGCTCTGTGTTCTGTTAATTCATCTCACAGAGTTACATATTTCCCTTCTAGAAGCCTTTCGCTAAGGCGGTTCTTGTGGAATTGGCAAAGGGATATTTGGAAGCCCATAGAGGGCTATGGTGAAATGGAAATATCTTCCGTTCAAAACTGGAAGGAAGCTTTCTGAGAAACTGCTCTGTGTTCTGTTAATTCATCTCACAGAGTTACATCTTTCCCTTCAAGAAGCCTTTCGCTAAGGCTGTTCTTGTGTAATTGGCAAACGGATATTTGGAAGCCCATAGAGGGTTATGGTGAAAAAGGAAATATCTTCCGTTCAAAACTGGAAAGAAGCTTTCTGAGAAACTGCTCTGTGTTCCCTTAATTTATCTCACAGAGTTACATCTTTCCCTTCAAGAAGCCTTTCGCTAAGGCTGTTGTTGTGGAATTGGCAGAGGGATATTTGGAACCCCATAGAGGCCTATGGTGAAAAAAGAAATAACTTCCGTTCAGAACTGGAAAGAAGCTTTCTGAGAAACTGCTCTGTGTTCTGTTAATTCATCTCACAGAGTTACAACTTTCCCTTCAAGAAGCCTTTCGCTAACGCTGTTCTTGTGGAATTGGCAAAGGGATATTTGGAAGCCCATAGAGGGCTGCGATGAAAAAGGAAATATCTTCCGTTCAAAACTGGAAAGAAGCTTTCTGAGAGACTGCTCTGTGTTCTCTTAATTCATCTCACAGAGTTACATCTTTCCTTTCAAGAAGCCTTTCGCTAAGGCTGTTCTTATGGAATTGGCAAAGGGATATTTGGAAACCCATAGAGGGCTATGGTGAAATGGAAATATCTTCTGTTCAAAACTGGAAGGAAGCTTTCTGAGAAACTGCTCTGTGTTCCGATAATTCATCTCACAGAGTCACATCTTTCCCTTCAAGAAGCCTTTCGCTAAGGCTCTTCTTGTGGAATTGGCAAAGGGATATTTGGAAGCCCGTAGAGGGCTATGGTGAAAAAGGAAATATCTTCCGTTCAAAACTGGAAAGAAGCTTTCTGAGAAACTGCTCTGTGTTCTGTTAATTCATCTCACAGAGATACATATTTCCCTTCAAGAAGCCTTTCGCTAAGGCGGTTCTTGAGGAATTGGCAAAGGGATATTTGGAAGCCCATAGAGGGCTATGGTGAAATGGAAATATCTTCCGTTCAAAACTGGAAGGAAGCTTTCTGAGAAACTGCTCTGTGTTCTGTTAATTCATCTCACAGAGTTACATCTTTCCCTTCAAGAAGCCTTTCGCTAAGTCTGTTCTTGTGTAATTGGCAAAGGGATATTTGGAAGCCCATAGAGGGCTATGGTGAAAAAGGAAATATCTTCCGTTCAAAACTGGAAAGAAGCTTTCTGAGAAACTGCTCTGTGTTCTCTTAATTCATCTCACAGAGTTACATCTTTCCCTTCAAGAAGCCTTTCGCTAAGGCTGTTCTTGTGGAATTGGCAAAGGGATATTTGGAACCCCATAGAGGCCTAGGGTGAAAAAAGAAATAACTTCCGTTCAAAACTGGAAAGAAGCTTTCTGAGAAACTGCTCTGTGTTCTGTTAATTCATCTCACAGAGTTACATCTTTCCCTTCAAGAAGCCTTTCGCTAACGCTGTTCTTGTGGAATTGGCAAAGGGATATTTGGAACCCCATAGAGGGCTACGGTGAAAAAGGAAATATCCTCCGTTCAAAACTGGAAAGAAGCTTTCTGAGAAACTGCTCTGTGTTCTCTTAATTCATCTCACAGAGTTACATCTTTCCCTTCAAGAAGCCTTTCGCTAAGGCTATTCTTGGGGAACTGGCAACGGGATATTTGGAAGCCCTTAAAGGTTTATGGTGAAAAAGGAAATATCTTCCGTTCAAAACTGGAAAGAAGCTTTCTGAGAAACTGCTCTGTGTTCTGTTTATTCATCTCACCGAGTTACATCTTTCCCTTCAAGAAGCCTTTCGCTAAGGCTGTTCTTGTGGAATTGGCAAAGGGATATTTGGAAGCCCATAGAGGGCTATGGTGAAAAAGGAAATATCCTCCGTTCAAAACTGGTAAGAAGCTTTCTGAGAAACTGCTCTGTGTTCTCTTAATTCATCTCACAGAGTTACATCTTTCCCTTCAAGAAGCCTTTCGCTAAGGCTGTTCTTGTGGAATTGGCAAAGGGATATTTGGAAGCCCATAGAGGGCTATGGTGATAAAGGAAATATCTTCCGTTCAAAACTGGAAAGAAGCTTTCTGAGAAACTGCTCTGTGTTCTGTTAATTCATCTCACAGAGTTACATCTTTCCCTTCGAAAAGCCTTTCGCTAAGGCTATTCTTGTGGAATTGGCAAAGGGATATTTGGAAGCCCATAGAGGGCTATGGTGAAAAAGTAAATATCTCCCGTTCAAAACTGGAAACAAGCTTTCTGAGAAACTGCCCTGTGTTCTGTTAATTCATCTCACAGAGTTACATCTTTCCCTTCAAGTAGCCTTTCGCTAAGGCTGTTCTTGTGGAATTGGCAAAGGGATATTTGGAAGCCCAAAGAGGGCTATGGTGAAAAAGGAAATATCTTCCGTTCAAAACTGGAAAGAAGCATTCTGAGAAACTGCTCTGTGTTCTCTTAATTCATCTCACAGAGTTACATCTTTCCCTTCAAGTAGCCTTTCGCTAAGGCTGTTCTTCTGGAATTGGCAAAGGGATATTTGGAAGCCCAAAGAGGGCTATGGTGAAAAAGGAAATATCTTCCGTTCAAAACTGGAAAGAAGCTTTCTGAGAAACTGCTCTGTGTTCTCTTAATTCATCTCACAGAGTTACATCTTTCCCTTCAAGTAGCCTTTCGCTAAGGCTGTTCTTCTGGAATTGGCAAAGGGATATTTGGAAGCCCATAGAGGGCTATGGTGAAAAAGGAAATATCTTCCGTTCAAAACTGGAAAGAAGCTTTCGGAGAACTGCTCTTTGTTCTGTTAATTCATCTCACGGAGTTACATCTTTCCCTTCAAGAAGCCTTTCGCTAAGGCTGTTCTTGTGGAATTGGCAAAGGGATATTTGGAACCCCATAGAGGCCTATGGTGAAAAAGGAAATAACTTCCGTTGAAAACTGGAAAGAAGTTTTCTGAGAAACTGCTCTGTGTTCTGTTAATTCATCTCACAGAGTTACATATTTCCCTTCAAGAAGCCTTTCGCTAAGGCGGTTCTTGTGGAATTGGCAAAGGGATATTTGGAAGCCCATAGAGGGCTATGGTGAAATGGAAATATCTTCCGTTCAAAACTGGAAGGAAGCTTTCTGAGAAACTGCTCTGTGTTCTGTTAATTCATCTCACAGAGTTACATCTTTCCCTTCAAGAAGCCTTTCGCTAAGGCTGTTCTTGTGTAATTGGCAAACGGATATTTGGAAGCCCATAGAGGGTTATGGTGAAAAAGGAAATATCTTCCGTTCAAAACTGGAAAGAAGCTTTCAGAGAAACTGCTCTGTGTTCTCTTAATTCATCTCACAGAGTTACATCTTTCCCTTCAAGAAGCCTTTCGCTAAGGCTGTTCTTGTGGAATTGGCAAAGGGATATTTGGAACCCCATAGAGGCCTATGGTGAAAAAAGAAATAACTTCCGTTCAAAACTGGAAAGAAGCTTTCTGAGAAACTGCTCTGTGTTCTGTTAATTCATCTCACAGAGTTACATTTTTCCCTTCAAGAAGCCTTTCGCTAACGCTGTTCTTGTGGAATTGGCAAAGGGATATTTGGAAGCCCATAGAGGGCTACGATGAAAAAGGAAATATCTTCCGTTCAAAACTGGAAAGAAGCTTTCTGAGAAACTCCTCTGTGTTCTGTTAATTCATCTCACAGAGTTACATCTTTCCCTTCAAGAAGCCTTTCGCTAAGGCTGTTCTTGTGGAATTGGCAAAGGGATATTTGGAACCCCATAGAGGGCTATGGTGAAAAAGGAAATATCTTCCGTTCAAAACTGGAAAGAAGCTTTCTGAGAAATGCTCTGTGTTCTGTTTATTCATCTCACCGAGTTACATCTTTCCCTTCAAGAAGCCTTTCGCGAAGGCTGTTCTTGTGGAATTGGCAAAGGGATATTTGGAAGCCCATAGAGGGCTATGGTGAAAAAGGAAATATCTTCCGTTCAAAACTGGAAAGAAGCTTTCTGAGAAACTGCTCTGTGTTCTGTTAATTCATCTCACAGAGTTACATCTTTCCCTTCAAAAAGCCTTTCGCTAAGGCTATTCTTGTGGAATTGGCAAAGGGATATTTGGAAGCCCATAGAGGGCTATGGTGAAAAAGTAAATATCTCCCGGTCCAAACTGGAAAGAAGCTTTCTGAGAAACTGCCCTGTGTTCTGTTAATTCATCTCACAGAGTTACATCTTTCCCTTCAAGAAGCCTTTCGCTAAGGCTGTTCTTGTGGAATTGGCAAAGGGATATTTGGAAGCCCAAAGAGGGCTATGGTGAAAAAGGAAATATCTTCCGTTCAAAACTGGAAAGAAGCATTCTGAGAAACTGCTCTGTGTTCTCTTAATTCATCTCACAGAGTTACATCTTTCCCTTCAAGTAGCCTTTCGCTAAGGCTGTTCTTCTGGAATTGGCAAAGGGATATTTGGAAGCCCAAAGAGGGCTATGGTGAAAAAGGAAATATCTTCCGTTCAAAACTGGAAAGAAGCTTTCTGAGAAACTGCTCTGTGTTCTCTTAATTCATCTCACAGAGTTACATCTTTCCCTTCAAGTAGCCTTTCGCTAAGGCTGTTCTTCTGGAATTGGCAAAGGGATATTTGGAAGCCCATAGAGGGCTATGGTGAAAAAGGAAATATCTTCCGTTCAAAACTGGAAAGAAGCTTTCGGAGAACTGCTCTGTGTTCTGTTAATTCATCTCACGGAGTTACATCTTTCCCTTCAAGAAGCCTTTCGCTAAGGCTGTTCTTGTGGAATTGGCAAAGGGATATTTGGAACCCCATAGAGGCCTATGGTGAAAAAGGAAATAACTTCCGTTCAAAACTGGAAAGAAGTTTTCTGAGAAACTGCTCTGTGTTCTGTTAATTCATCTCACAGAGTTACATATTTCCCTTCAAGAAGCCTTTCGCTAAGGCGGTTCTTGTGGAATTGGCAAAGGGATATTTGGAAGCCCATAGAGGGCTATGGTGAAATGGAAATATCTTCCGTTCAAAACTGGAAGGAAGCTTTCTGAGAAACTGCTCTGTGTTCTGTTAATTCATCTCACAGAGTTACATCTTTCCCTTCAAGAAGCCTTTCGCTAAGGCTGTTCTTGTGTAATTGGCAAACGGATATTTGGAACCCCATAGAGGGTTATGGTGAAAAAGGAAATATCTTCCGTTCAAAACTGGAAAGAAGCTTTCTGAGAAACTGCTCTGTGTTCTCTTAATTCATCTCACAGAGTTACATCTTTCCCTTCAAGAAGCCTTTCGCTAAGGCTGTTCTTGTGGAATTGGCAAAGGGATATTTGGAACCCCATAGAGGCCTATGGTGAAAAAAGAAATAACTTCCGTTCAAAACTGGAAAGAAGCTTTCTGAGAAACTGCTCTGTGTTCTGTTAATTCATCTCACAGAGTTACATTTTTCCCTTCAAGAAGCCTTTCGCTAACGCTGTTCTTGTGGAATTGGCAAAGGGATATTTGGAAGCCCATAGAGGGCTACGATGAAAAAGGAAATATCTTCCGTTCAAAACTGGAAAGAAGCTTTCTGAGAAACTCCTCTGTGTTCTGTTAATTCATCTCACAGAGTTACATCTTTCCCTTCAAGAAGCCTTTCGCTAAGGCTGTTCTTGTGGAATTGGCAAAGGGATATTTGGAACCCCATAGAGGGCTACGGTGAAAAAGGAAATATCTTCCGTTCAAAACTGGAAAGAAGCTTTCTGAGAAATGCTCTGTGTTCTGTTTATTCATCTCACCGAGTTACATCTTTCCCTTCAAGAAGCCTTTCGCGAAGGCTGTTCTTGTGGAATTGGCAAAGGGATATTTGGAAGCCCATAGAGGGCTATGGTGAAAAAGGAAATATCCTCCGTTCAAAACTGGTAAGAAGCTTTCTGAGAAACTGCTCTGTGTTCTCTTAATTCATCTCACAGAGTTACATCTTTCCCTTCAAGAAGCCTTTCGCTAAGGCTGTTCTTGTGGAATTGGCAAAGGGATATTTGGAAGCCCATAGAGGGCTATGGTGAAAAAGGAAATATCTTCCGTTCAAAACTGGAAAGAAGCTTTCTGAGAAACTGCTCTGTGTTCTGTTAATTCATCTCACAGAGTTACATCTTTCCCTTCAAAAAGCCTTTCGCTAAGGTTATTCTTGTGGAATTGGCAAAGGGATATTTGGAAGCCCATAGAGGGCTATGGTGAAAAAGTAAATATCTCCCGTTCAAAACTGGAAAGAAGCTTTCTGAGAAACTGCCCTGTGTTCTGTTAATTCATCTCACAGAGTTACATCTTTCCCTTCAAGAAGCCTTTCGCTAAGGCTGTTCTTGTGGAATTGGCAAAGGGATATTTGGAAGCCCAAAGAGGGCTATGGTGAAAAAGGAAATATCTTCCGTTCAAAACTGGAAAGAAGCTTTCTGAGAAACTGCTCTGTGTTCTCTTAATTCATCTCACAGAGTTACATCTTTCCCTTCAAGTAGCCTTTCGCTAAGGCTGTTCTTCTGGAATTGGCAAAGGGATATTTGGAAGCCCATAGAGGGCTATGGTGAAAAAGAAAATATCTTCCGTTCAAAACTGGAAAGAAGCTTTCGGAGAAACTGCTCTGTGTTCTGTTAATTCATCTCACGGAGTTACATCTTTCCCTTCAAGAAGCCTTTCGCTAAGGCTGTTCTTGTGGAATTGGCAAAGGGATATTTGGAACCCCATAGAGGCCTATGGTGAAAAAGGAAATAACTTCCGTTCAAAACTGGAAAGAAGCTTTCTGAGAAACTGCTCTGTGTTCTGTTAATTCATCTCACCGAGTTACATCTTTCCCTTCAAGAAGCCTTTCGCTAACGCTGTTCTTGTGGAATTGGCAAAGGGATATTTGGAAGCCCATAGAAGGCTACGGTGAAAAAGGAAATATCTTCCGTTCAAAACTGGAAAGAAGCTTTCTGAGAAACTGCTCTGTGTTCTGTTAATTCATCTCACAGAGTTACATCTTTCCCTTCAAGAAGCCTTTCGCTAACGCTGTTCTTGTGGAATTGGCAAAGGGATATTTGGAACCCCATAGAGGGCTACGGTTAAAAAAGAAATATCCTCCGTTCAAAACTGGAAAGAAGCTTTCTGAGAAACTGCTCTGTGTTCTCTTAATTCATCTCACAGAGTTACATCTTTCCCTTCAAGAAGCCTTTCGCTAAGGCTGTTCTTGTGGAATTGGCAAAGGGATATTTGGAAGCCCATAGAGGGCTATGGTGAAAAAGGAAATATCTTCCGTTCAAAACTGGAAAGAAGCGTTCTGAAAAACTGCTCTGTGTTCTGTTAATTCATCTCACAGAGTTACATCTTTCCCTTCAACAAGCCTTTCGCTAAGGCTGTTCTTGTGGAATTGGCAAAGGGATATTTGGAAGCCCTTAGAGGCCTATGGTGAAAAAGGAAATATCTTCCGTTCAAAACTGGAAATAAGCTTTCTGAGAAACTGCTCTGTGTTCTGTTCATTCATCTCACAGAGTAACATCTTTCCCTTCAAGAAGCCTTTCGCTAAGGCTGTTCTTGGGGAATTTGCAAAGGGATATTTGGAAACCCATAGAGGGCTATGGTGAAAAAGGAAATATCTTCCGTTCAAAACTGGAAAGAAGCTCTCTGAGAAACTGCTCTGTGTTCTGTTAATTCATCTCACCGAGTTACTTCTTTCCCTTCAAGAAGCCTTTCGCTAAGGCTGTTCTTGTGGAATTGGCAAAGGGATATTTGGAAGCCCATAGAGGGCTATGGTGAAAAAGGAAATATCTTCCGTTCAAAACTGGAAAGAAGCTTTCTGAGAAACTGCTCTGTGTTCTGTTAATTCATCTCACAGAGTTACATCTTTCCCTTGAAGAAGCCTTTCGCTAAGGCTGTTCTTGTGGAATTGGCAAAGGGATACTTGGAAGCCCATAGAATGCTATGGTGAAAAAGGAAATATCTTCCGTTCAAAACTGGAAAGAAGCTTTCTGAGAAACTGCTCTGTGTTCTCTTAATTCATCTCACAGAGTTATATCTTTCCCTTCAAAAAGCCTTTCGCTAATGCTATTCTTGTGGAATTGGCAAAGCGATATTTGGAAGCCCATAGAGGGCTATGGTGAAAAAGGAAATATCTTCCGTTCAAAACTGGAAAGAAGCTTTCTGAGAAACTGCTCTGTGTTCTGTTAATTCATCTCACAGAGTTACATCTTTCCCTTCAAGAAGCCTTTCGCTAAGGCGGTTCTTGTGGAATTGGCAAAGGGATATTTGGAAGCCCATAGAGGTCTATGGTGAAAAAGGAAATATCTTCCGTTCAGAACTGGAAGGAAGCTTTCTGAGAAACTGCTCTGTGTTCTGTTAATTCATCTCACAGAGTTACATCTTTCCCTTCAAGAAGCCTTTAGCTAAGGCTGTTCTTGTGGAATTGGCAAAGAGATATTTGGAACCCCATAGAGGCCTAAGGTGAAAAAGGAAATAACTTCCGTTCAAAACTGGAAAGAAGCTTTCTGAGAAACTGCTCTGTGTTCTGTTAATTCATCTCACCGAGTTACATCTTTCCCTTCAAGAAGCCTTTCGCTAACGCTGTTCTTGTGGGATTGGAAAAGGGATATTTGGAACCCCATGGAGGGCTACGGTGAAAAAGGAAATATCCTCCGTTCAAAACTGGAAAGAAGCTTTCTGAGAGACTGCTCTGTGTTCTCTTAATTCATCTCACAGAGTTACATCTTTCCTTTCAAGAAGCCTTTCGCTAAGGCTGTTCTTATGGAATTGGCAAAGGGATATTTGGAAGCCCATAGAGGGCTATGGTGAAATGGAAATATCTTCCGTTCAAAACTGGAAGGAAGCTTTCTGAGAAACTGCTCTGTGTTCCGATAATTCATCTCACAGAGTCACATCTTTCCCTTCAAGAAGCCTTTCGCTAAGGCTCTTCTTGTGGAATTGGCAAAGGGATATATGGAAGCCCGTAGAGGGCTATGGTGAAAAAGGAAATATCTTCCGTTCAAAACTGGAAAGAAGCTTTCTGAGAAACTGCTCTGTGTTCTGTTAATTCATCTCACAGAGTTACATATTTCCCTTCAAGAAGCCTTTCGCTAAGGCGGTTCTTGAGGAATTGGCAAAGGGATATTTGGAAGCCCATAGAGGGCTATGGTGAAATGGAAATATCTTCGGTTCAAAACTGGAAGGAAGCTTTCTGAGAAACTGCTCTGTGTTCTGTTAATTCATCTCACAGAGTTACATCTTTCCCTTCAAGAAGCCTTTCGCTAAGGCTGTTCTTGTGTAATTGGCAAAGGGATATTTGGAAGCCCATAGAGGGCTATGGTGAAAAAGGAAATATCTTCCGTTCAAAACTGGAAAGAAGCTCTCTGAGAAACTGCTCTGTGTTCTGTTTATTCATCTAACCGAGTTACATCTTTCCCTTCAAGAAGCCTTTCGCTAAGGCTGTTCTTGTGGAATTGGCAAAGGGATATTTGGAAGCCCATAGAGGGCTATGGTGAAAAAGGAAATATCCTCCGTTCAAAACTGGTAAGAAGCTTTCTGAGAAACTGCTCTGTGTTCTCTTAATTCATCTCACAGAGTTACATCTTTCCCTTCAAGAAGCCTTTCGCTAAGGCTGTTCTTGTGGAATTGGCAAAGGGATATTTGGAAGCCCATAGAGGGCAATGGTGAAAAAGGAAATATCTTCCGTTCAAAACTGGAAAGAAGCTTTCTGAGAAACTGCTCTGTGTTCTGTTAATTCATCTCACAGAGTTACATCTTTCCCTTCAAAAAGCCTTTCGCTAAGGCTATTCTTGTGGAATTGGCAAAGGGATATTTGGAAGCCCATAGAGGGCTATGGTGAAAAAGTAAATATCTCCCGTTCAAAACTGGAAAGAAGCTTTCTGAGAAACTGCCCTGTGTTCTGTTAATTCATCTCACAGAGTTACATCTTTCCCTTCAAGTAGCCTTTCGCTAAGGCTGTTCTTGTGGAATTGGCAAAGGGATATTTGGAAGCCCAAAGAGGGCTATGGTGAAAAAGGAAATATCTTCCGTTCAAAACTGGAAAGAAGCTTTCTGAGAAACTTCTCTGTGTTCTCTTAATTCATCTCACAGAGTTACATCTTTCCCTTCAAGTAGCCTTTCGCTAAGGCTGTTCTTCTGGAATTGGCAAAGGGATATTTGGAAGCCCATAGAGGGCTATGGTGAAAAAGGAAATATCTTCCGTTCAAAACTGGAAAGAAGCTTTCGGAGAAACTGCTCTGTGTTCTGTTAATTCATCTCACGGAGTTACATCTTTCCCTTCAAGAAGCCTTTCGCTAAGGCTGTTCTTGTGGAATTGGAAAAGGGATATTTGGAACCCCATAGAGGCCTATGGTGAAAAAGGGAATAACTTCCGTTCAAAACTGGAAAGAAGTTTTCTGAGAAACTGCTCTGTGTTCTGTTAATTCATCTCACAGAGTTACATATTTCCCTTCTAGAAGCCTTTCGCTAAGGCGGTTCTTGTGGAATTGGCAAAGGGATATTTGGAAGCCCATAGAGGGCTATGGTGAAATGGAAATATCTTCCGTTCAAAACTGGAAGGAAGCTTTCTGAGAAACTGCTCTGTGTTCTGTTAATTCATCTCACAGAGTTACATCTTTCCCTTCAAGAAGCCTTTCGCTAAGGCTGTTCTTGTGTAATTGGCAAACGGATATTTGGAAGCCCATAGAGGGTTATGGTGAAAAAGGAAATATCTTCCGTTCAAAACTGGAAAGAAGCTTTCTGAGAAACTGCTCTGTGTTCCCTTAATTTATCTCACAGAGTTACATCTTTCCCTTCAAGAAGCCTTTCGCTAAGGCTGTTGTTGTGGAATTGGCAGAGGGATATTTGGAACCCCATAGAGGCCTATGGTGAAAAAAGAAATAACTTCCGTTCAGAACTGGAAAGAAGCTTTCTGAGAAACTGCTCTGTGTTCTGTTAATTCATCTCACAGTGTTACAACTTTCCCTTCAAGAAGCCTTTCGCTAACGCTGTTCTTGTGGAATTGGCAAAGGGATATTTGGAAGCCCATAGAGGGCTGCGATGAAAAAGGAAATATCTTCCGTTCAAAACTGGAAAGAAGCTTTCTGAGAGACTGCTCTGTGTTCTCTTAATTCATCTCACAGAGTTACATCTTTCCTTTCAAGAAGCCTTTCGCTAAGGCTGTTCTTATGGAATTGGCAAAGGGATATTTGGAAACCCATAGAGGGCTATGGTGAAATGGAAATATCTTCCGTTCAAAACTGGAAGGAAGCTTTCTGAGAAACTGCTCTGTGTTCCGATAATTCATCTCACAGAGTCACATCTTTCCCTTCAAGAAGCCTTTCGCTAAGGCTCTTCTTGTGGAATTGGCAAAGGGATATTTGGAAGCCCGTAGAGGGCTATGGTGAAAAAGGAAATATCTTCCGTTCAAAACTGGAAAGAAGCTTTCTGAGAAACTGCTCTGTTTTCTGTTAATTCATCTCACAGAGATACATATTTCCCTTCAAGAAGCCTTTCGCTAAGGCGGTTCTTGAGGAATTGGCAAAGGGATATTTGGAAGCCCATAGAGGGCTATGGTGAAATGGAAATATCTTCCGTTCAAAACTGGAAGGAAGCTTTCTGAGAAACTGCTCTGTGTTCTGTTAATTCATCTCACAGAGTTACATCTTTCCCTTCAAGAAGCCTTTCGCTAAGTCTGTTCTTGTGTAATTGGCAAAGGGATATTTGGAAGCCCATAGAGGGCTATGGTGAAAAAGGAAATATCTTCCGTTCAAAACTGGAAAGAAGCTTTCTGAGAAACTGCTCTGTGTTCTCTTAATTCATCTCACAGAGTTACATCTTTCCCTTCAAGAAGCCTTTCGCTAAGGCTGTTCTTGTGGAATTGGCAAAGGGATATTTGGAACCCCATAGAGGCCTATGGTGAAAAAAGAAATAACTTCCGTTCAAAACTGGAAAGAAGCTTTCTGAGAAACTGCTCTGTGTTCTGTTAATTCATCTCACAGAGTTACATCTTTCCCTTCAAGAAGCCTTTCGCTAACGCTGTTCTTGTGGAATTGGCAAAGGGATATTTGGAACCCCATAGAGGGCTACGGTGAAAAAGGAAATATCCTCCGTTCAAAACTGGAAAGAAGCTTTCTGAGAAACTGCTCTGTGTTCTCTTAATTCATCTCACAGAGTTACATCTTTCCCTTCAAGAAGCCTTTCGCTAAGGCTATTCTTGGGGAACTGGCAACGGGATATTTGGGAGCCCTTAAAGGTTTATGGTGAAAAAGGAAATATCTTCCGTTCAAAACTGGAAAGAAGCTTTCTGAGAAACTGCTCTGTGTTCTGTTTATTCATCTCACCGAGTTACATCTTTCCCTTCAAGAAGCCTTTCGCTAAGGCTGTTCTTGTGGAATTGGCAAAGGGATATTTGGAAGCCCATAGAGGGCTATGGTGAAAAAGGAAATATCCTCCGTTCAAAACTGGTAAGAAGCTTTCTGAGAAACTGCTCTGTGTTCTCTTAATTCATCTCACAGAGTTACATCTTTCCCTTCAAGAAGCCTTTCGCTAAGGCTGTTCTTGTGTAATTGGCAAACGGATATTTGGAAGCCCATAGAGGGTTATGGTGAAAAAGGAAATATCTTCCGTTCAAAACTGGAAAGAAGCTTTCTGAGAAACTGCTCTGTGTTCCCTTAATTTATCTCACAGAGTTACATCTTTCCCTTCAAGAAGCCTTTCGCTAAGGCTGTTGTTGTGGAATTGGCAGAGGGATATTTGGAACCCCATAGAGGCCTATGGTGAAAAAAGAAATAACTTCCGTTCAGAACTGGAAAGAAGCTTTCTGAGAAACTGCTCTGTGTTCTGTTAATTCATCTCACAGAGTTACAACTTTCCCTTCAAGAAGCCTTTCGCTAACGCTGTTCTTGTGGAATTGGCAAAGGGATATTTGGAAGCCCATAGAGGGCTGCGATGAAAAAGGAAATATCTTCCGTTCAAAACTGGAAAGAAGCTTTCTGAGAGACTGCTCTGTGTTCTCTTAATTCATCTCACAGAGTTACATCTTTCCTTTCAAGAAGCCTTTCGCTAAGGCTGTTCTTATGGAATTGGCAAAGGGATATTTGGAAACCCATAGAGGGCTATGGTGAAATGGAAATATCTTCCGTTCAAAACTGGAAGGAAGCTTTCTGAGAAACTGCTCTGTGTTCCGATAATTCATCTCACAGAGTCACATCTTTCCCTTCAAGAAGCCTTTCGCTAAGGCTCTTCTTGTGGAATTGGCAAAGGGATATTTGGAAGCCCGTAGAGGGCTATGGTGAAAAAGGAAATATCTTCCGTTCAAAACTGGAAAGAAGCTTTCTGAGAAACTGCTCTGTTTTCTGTTAATTCATCTCACAGAGATACATATTTCCCTTCAAGAAGCCTTTCGCTAAGGCGGTTCTTGAGGAATTGGCAAAGGGATATTTGGAAGCCCATAGAGGGCTATGGTGAAATGGAAATATCTTCCGTTCAAAACTGGAAGGAAGCTTTCTGAGAAACTGCTCTGTGTTCTGTTAATTCATCTCACAGAGTTACATCTTTCCCTTCAAGAAGCCTTTCGCTAAGTCTGTTCTTGTGTAATTGGCAAAGGGATATTTGGAAGCCCATAGAGGGCTATGGTGAAAAAGGAAATATCTTCCGTTCAAAACTGGAAAGAAGCTTTCTGAGAAACTGCTCTGTGTTCTCTTAATTCATCTCACAGAGTTACATCTTTCCCTTCAAGAAGCCTTTCACTAAGGCTATTCTTGGGGAACTGGCAACGGGATATTTGGAAGCCCTTAAAGGTTTATGGTGAAAAAGGAAATATCTTCCGTTCAAAACTGGAAAGAAGCTTTCTGAGAAACTGCTCTGTGTTCTGTTTATTCATCTAACCGAGTTACATCTTTCCCTTCAAGAAGCCTTTCGCTAAGGCTGTTCTTGTGGAATTGGCAAAGGGATATTTGGAAGCCCATAGAGGGCTATGGTGAAAAAGGAAATATCCTCCGTTCAAAACTGGTAAGAAGCTTTCTGAGAAACTGCTCTGTGTTCTCTTAATTCATCTCACAGAGTTACATCTTTCCCTTCAAGAAGCCTTTCGCTAAGGCTGTTCTTGTGGAATTGGCAAAGGGATATTTGGAAGCCCATAGAGGGCAATGGTGAAAAAGGAAATATCTTCCGTTCAAAACTGGAAAGAAGCTTTCTGAGAAACTGCTCTGTGTTCTGTTAATTCATCTCACAGAGTTACATCTTTCCCTTCAAAAAGCCTTTCGCTAAGGCTATTCTTGTGGAATTGGCAAAGGGATATTTGGAAGCCCATAGAGGGCTATGGTGAAAAAGTAAATATCTCCCGTTCAAAACTGGAAAGAAGCTTTCTGAGAAACTGCCCTGTGTTCTGTTAATTCATCTCACAGAGTTACATCTTTCCCTTCAAGTAGCCTTTCGCTAAGGCTGTTCTTGTGGAATTGGCAAAGGGATATTTGGAAGCCCAAAGAGGGCTATGGTGAAAAAGGAAATATCTTCCGTTCAAAACTGGAAAGAAGCTTTCTGAGAAACTTCTCTGTGTTCTCTTAATTCATCTCACAGAGTTACATCTTTCCCTTCAAGTAGCCTTTCGCTAAGGCTGTTCTTCTGGAATTGGCAAAGGGATATTTGGAAGCCCATAGAGGGCTATGGTGAAAAAGGAAATATCTTCCGTTCAAAACTGGAAAGAAGCTTTCGGAGAAACTGCTCTGTGTTCTGTTAATTCATCTCACGGAGTTACATCTTTCCCTTCAAGAAGCCTTTCGCTAAGGCTGTTCTTGTGGAATTGGAAAAGGGATATTTGGAACCCCATAGAGGCCTATGGTGAAAAAGGGAATAACTTCCGTTCAAAACTGGAAAGAAGTTTTCTGAGAAACTGCTCTGTGTTCTGTTAATTCATCTCACAGAGTTACATATTTCCCTTCTAGAAGCCTTTCGCTAAGGCGGTTCTTGTGGAATTGGCAAAGGGATATTTGGAAGCCCATAGAGGGCTATGGTGAAATGGAAATATCTTCCGTTCAAAACTGGAAGGAAGCTTTCTGAGAAACTGCTCTGTGTTCTGTTAATTCATCTCACAGAGTTACATCTTTCCCTTCAAGAAGCCTTTCGCTAAGGCTGTTCTTGTGTAATTGGCAAACGGATATTTGGAAGCCCATAGAGGGTTATGGTGAAAAAGGAAATATCTTCCGTTCAAAACTGGAAAGAAGCTTTCTGAGAAACTGCTCTGTGTTCCCTTAATTTATCTCACAGAGTTACATCTTTCCCTTCAAGAAGCCTTTCGCTAAGGCTGTTGTTGTGGAATTGGCAGAGGGATATTTGGAACCCCATAGAGGCCTATGGTGAAAAAAGAAATAACTTCCGTTCAGAACTGGAAAGAAGCTTTCTGAGAAACTGCTCTGTGTTCTGTTAATTCATCTCACAGAGTTACAACTTTCCCTTCAAGAAGCCTTTCGCTAACGCTGTTCTTGTGGAATTGGCAAAGGGATATTTGGAAGCCCATAGAGGGCTGCGATGAAAAAGGAAATATCTTCCGTTCAAAACTGGAAAGAAGCTTTCTGAGAGACTGCTCTGTGTTCTCTTAATTCATCTCACAGAGTTACATCTTTCCTTTCAAGAAGCCTTTCGCTAAGGCTGTTCTTATGGAATTGGCAAAGGGATATTTGGAAACCCATAGAGGGCTATGGTGAAATGGAAATATCTTCCGTTCAAAACTGGAAGGAAGCTTTCTGAGAAACTGCTCTGTGTTCCGATAATTCATCTCACAGAGTCACATCTTTCCCTTCAAGAAGCCTTTCGCTAAGGCTCTTCTTGTGGAATTGGCAAAGGGATATTTGGAAGCCCGTAGAGGGCTATGGTGAAAAAGGAAATATCTTCCGTTCAAAACTGGAAAGAAGCTTTCTGAGAAACTGCTCTGTTTTCTGTTAATTCATCTCACAGAGATACATATTTCCCTTCAAGAAGCCTTTCGCTAAGGCGGTTCTTGAGGAATTGGCAAAGGGATATTTGGAAGCCCATAGAGGGCTATGGTGAAATGGAAATATCTTCCGTTCAAAACTGGAAGGAAGCTTTCTGAGAAACTGCTCTGTGTTCTGTTAATTCATCTCACAGAGTTACATCTTTCCCTTCAAGAAGCCTTTCGCTAAGTCTGTTCTTGTGTAATTGGCAAAGGGATATTTGGAAGCCCATAGAGGGCTATGGTGAAAAAGGAAATATCTTCCGTTCAAAACTGGAAAGAAGCTTTCTGAGAAACTGCTCTGTGTTCTCTTAATTCATCTCACAGAGTTACATCTTTCCCTTCAAGAAGCCTTTCACTAAGGCTATTCTTGGGGAACTGGCAACGGGATATTTGGAAGCCCTTAAAGGTTTATGGTGAAAAAGGAAATATCTTCCGTTCAAAACTGGAAAGAAGCTTTCTGAGAAACTGCTCTGTGTTCTGTTTATTCATCTAACCGAGTTACATCTTTCCCTTCAAGAAGCCTTTCGCTAAGGCTGTTCTTGTGGAATTGGCAAAGGGATATTTGGAAGCCCATAGAGGGCTATGGTGAAAAAGTAAATATCTCCCGTTCAAAACTGGAAAGAAGCTTTCTGAGAAACTGCCCTGTGTTCTGTTAATTCATCTCACAGAGTTACATCTTTCCCTTCAAGTAGCCTTTCGCTAAGGCTGTTCTTGTGGAATTGGCAAAGGGATATTTGGAAGCCCAAAGAGGGCTATGGTGAAAAAGGAAATATCTTCCGTTCAAAACTGGAAAGAAGCTTTCTGAGAAACTTCTCTGTGTTCTCTTAATTCATCTCACAGAGTTACATCTTTCCCTTCAAGTAGCCTTTCGCTAAGGCTGTTCTTCTGGAATTGGCAAAGGGATATTTGGAAGCCCATAGAGGGCTATGGTGAAAAAGGAAATATCTTCCGTTCAAAACTGGAAAGAAGCTTTCGGAGAAACTGCTCTGTGTTCTGTTAATTCATCTCACGGAGTTACATCTTTCCCTTCAAGAAGCCTTTCGCTAAGGCTGTTCTTGTGGAATTGGAAAAGGGATATTTGGAACCCCATAGAGGCCTATGGTGAAAAAGGGAATAACTTCCGTTCAAAACTGGAAAGAAGTTTTCTGAGAAACTGCTCTGTGTTCTGTTAATTCATCTCACAGAGTTACATATTTCCCTTCTAGAAGCCTTTCGCTAAGGCGGTTCTTGTGGAATTGGCAAAGGGATATTTGGAAGCCCATAGAGGGCTATGGTGAAATGGAAATATCTTCCGTTCAAAACTGGAAGGAAGCTTTCTGAGAAACTGCTCTGTGTTCTGTTAATTCATCTCACAGAGTTACATCTTTCCCTTCAAGAAGCCTTTCGCTAAGGCTGTTCTTGTGTAATTGGCAAACGGATATTTGGAAGCCCATAGAGGGTTATGGTGAAAAAGGAAATATCTTCCGTTCAAAACTGGAAAGAAGCTTTCTGAGAAACTGCTCTGTGTTCCCTTAATTTATCTCACAGAGTTACATCTTTCCCTTCAAGAAGCCTTTCGCTAAGGCTGTTGTTGTGGAATTGGCAGAGGGATATTTGGAACCCCATAGAGGCCTATGGTGAAAAAAGAAATAACTTCCGTTCAGAACTGGAAAGAAGCTTTCTGAGAAACTGCTCTGTGTTCTGTTAATTCATCTCACAGAGTTACAACTTTCCCTTCAAGAAGCCTTTCGCTAACGCTGTTCTTGTGGAATTGGCAAAGGGATATTTGGAAGCCCATAGAGGGCTGCGATGAAAAAGGAAATATCTTCCGTTCAAAACTGGAAAGAAGCTTTCTGAGAGACTGCTCTGTGTTCTCTTAATTCATCTCACAGAGTTACATCTTTCCTTTCAAGAAGCCTTTCGCTAAGGCTGTTCTTATGGAATTGGCAAAGGGATATTTGGAAACCCATAGAGGGCTATGGTGAAATGGAAATATCTTCTGTTCAAAACTGGAAGGAAGCTTTCTGAGAAACTGCTCTGTGTTCCGATAATTCATCTCACAGAGTCACATCTTTCCCTTCAAGAAGCCTTTCGCTAAGGCTCTTCTTGTGGAATTGGCAAAGGGATATTTGGAAGCCCGTAGAGGGCTATGGTGAAAAAGGAAATATCTTCCGTTCAAAACTGGAAAGAAGCTTTCTGAGAAACTGCTCTGTTTTCTGTTAATTCATCTCACAGAGATACATATTTCCCTTCAAGAAGCCTTTCGCTAAGGCGGTTCTTGAGGAATTGGCAAAGGGATATTTGGAAGCCCATAGAGGGCTATGGTGAAATGGAAATATCTTCCGTTCAAAACTGGAAGGAAGCTTTCTGAGAAACTGCTCTGTGTTCTGTTAATTCATCTCACAGAGTTACATCTTTCCCTTCAAGAAGCCTTTCGCTAAGTCTGTTCTTGTGTAATTGGCAAAGGGATATTTGGAAGCCCATAGAGGGCTATGGTGAAAAAGGAAATATCTTCCGTTCAAAACTGGAAAGAAGCTTTCTGAGAAACTGCTCTGTGTTCTCTTAATTCATCTCACAGAGTTACATCTTTCCCTTCAAGAAGCCTTTCGCTAAGGCTGTTCTTGTGGAATTGGCAAAGGGATATTTGGAACCCCATAGAGGCCTAGGGTGAAAAAAGAAATAACTTCCGTTCAAAACTGGAAAGAAGCTTTCTGAGAAACTGCTCTGTGTTCTGTTAATTCATCTCACAGAGTTACATCTTTCCCTTCAAGAAGCCTTTCGCTAACGCTGTTCTTGTGGAATTGGCAAAGGGATATTTGGAACCCCATAGAGGGCTACGGTGAAAAAGGAAATATCCTCCGTTCAAAACTGGAAAGAAGCTTTCTGAGAAACTGCTCTGTGTTCTCTTAATTCATCTCACAGAGTTACATCTTTCCCTTCAAGAAGCCTTTCGCTAAGGCTATTCTTGGGGAACTGGCAACGGGATATTTGGAAGCCCTTAAAGGTTTATGGTGAAAAAGGAAATATCTTCCGTTCAAAACTGGAAAGAAGCTTTCTGAGAAACTGCTCTGTGTTCTGTTTATTCATCTCACCGAGTTACATCTTTCCCTTCAAGAAGCCTTTCGCTAAGGCTGTTCTTGTGGAATTGGCAAAGGGATATTTGGAAGCCCATAGAGGGCTATGGTGAAAAAGGAAATATCCTCCGTTCAAAACTGGTAAGAAGCTTTCTGAGAAACTGCTCTGTGTTCTCTTAATTCATCTCACAGAGTTACATCTTTCCCTTCAAGAAGCCTTTCGCTAAGGCTGTTCTTGTGGAATTGGCAAAGGGATATTTGGAAGCCCAAAGAGGGCTATGGTGAAAAAGGAAATATCTTCCGTTCAAAACTGGAAAGAAGCATTCTGAGAAACTGCTCTGTGTTCTCTTAATTCATCTCACAGAGTTACATCTTTCCCTTCAAGTAGCCTTTCGCTAAGGCTGTTCTTCTGGAATTGGCAAAGGGATATTTGGAAGCCCAAAGAGGGCTATGGTGAAAAAGGAAATATCTTCCGTTCAAAACTGGAAAGAAGCTTTCTGAGAAACTGCTCTGTGTTCTCTTAATTCATCTCACAGAGTTACATCTTTCCCTTCAAGTAGCCTTTCGCTAAGGCTGTTCTTCTGGAATTGGCAAAGGGATATTTGGAAGCCCATAGAGGGCTATGGTGAAAAAGGAAATATCTTCCGTTCAAAACTGGAAAGAAGCTTTCGGAGAACTGCTCTTTGTTCTGTTAATTCATCTCACGGAGTTACATCTTTCCCTTCAAGAAGCCTTTCGCTAAGGCTGTTCTTGTGGAATTGGCAAAGGGATATTTGGAACCCCATAGAGGCCTATGGTGAAAAAGGAAATAACTTCCGTTGAAAACTGGAAAGAAGTTTTCTGAGAAACTGCTCTGTGTTCTGTTAATTCATCTCACAGAGTTACATATTTCCCTTCAAGAAGCCTTTCGCTAAGGCGGTTCTTGTGGAATTGGCAAAGGGATATTTGGAAGCCCATAGAGGGCTATGGTGAAATGGAAATATCTTCCGTTCAAAACTGGAAGGAAGCTTTCTGAGAAACTGCTCTGTGTTCTGTTAATTCATCTCACAGAGTTACATCTTTCCCTTCAAGAAGCCTTTCGCTAAGGCTGTTCTTGTGTAATTGGCAAACGGATATTTGGAAGCCCATAGAGGGTTATGGTGAAAAAGGAAATATCTTCCGTTCAAAACTGGAAAGAAGCTTTCAGAGAAACTGCTCTGTGTTCTCTTAATTCATCTCACAGAGTTACATCTTTCCCTTCAAGAAGCCTTTCGCTAAGGCTGTTCTTGTGGAATTGGCAAAGGGATATTTGGAACCCCATAGAGGCCTATGGTGAAAAAAGAAATAACTTCCGTTCAAAACTGGAAAGAAGCTTTCTGAGAAACTGCTCTGTGTTCTGTTAATTCATCTCACAGAGTTACATTTTTCCCTTCAAGAAGCCTTTCGCTAACGCTGTTCTTGTGGAATTGGCAAAGGGATATTTGGAAGCCCATAGAGGGCTACGATGAAAAAGGAAATATCTTCCGTTCAAAACTGGAAAGAAGCTTTCTGAGAAACTCCTCTGTGTTCTGTTAATTCATCTCACAGAGTTACATCTTTCCCTTCAAGAAGCCTTTCGCTAAGGCTGTTCTTGTGGAATTGGCAAAGGGATATTTGGAACCCCATAGAGGGCTATGGTGAAAAAGGAAATATCTTCCGTTCAAAACTGGAAAGAAGCTTTCTGAGAAATGCTCTGTGTTCTGTTTATTCATCTCACCGAGTTACATCTTTCCCTTCAAGAAGCCTTTCGCGAAGGCTGTTCTTGTGGAATTGGCAAAGGGATATTTGGAAGCCCATAGAGGGCTATGGTGAAAAAGGAAATATCTTCCGTTCAAAACTGGAAAGAAGCTTTCTGAGAAACTGCTCTGTGTTCTGTTAATTCATCTCACAGAGTTACATCTTTCCCTTCAAAAAGCCTTTCGCTAAGGCTATTCTTGTGGAATTGGCAAAGGGATATTTGGAAGCCCATAGAGGGCTATGGTGAAAAAGTAAATATCTCCCGGTCCAAACTGGAAAGAAGCTTTCTGAGAAACTGCCCTGTGTTCTGTTAATTCATCTCACAGAGTTACATCTTTCCCTTCAAGAAGCCTTTCGCTAAGGCTGTTCTTGTGGAATTGGCAAAGGGATATTTGGAAGCCCAAAGAGGGCTATGGTGAAAAAGGAAATATCTTCCGTTCAAAACTGGAAAGAAGCATTCTGAGAAACTGCTCTGTGTTCTCTTAATTCATCTCACAGAGTTACATCTTTCCCTTCAAGTAGCCTTTCGCTAAGGCTGTTCTTCTGGAATTGGCAAAGGGATATTTGGAAGCCCAAAGAGGGCTATGGTGAAAAAGGAAATATCTTCCGTTCAAAACTGGAAAGAAGCTTTCTGAGAAACTGCTCTGTGTTCTCTTAATTCATCTCACAGAGTTACATCTTTCCCTTCAAGTAGCCTTTCGCTAAGGCTGTTCTTCTGGAATTGGCAAAGGGATATTTGGAAGCCCATAGAGGGCTATGGTGAAAAAGGAAATATCTTCCGTTCAAAACTGGAAAGAAGCTTTCGGAGAACTGCTCTGTGTTCTGTTAATTCATCTCACGGAGTTACATCTTTCCCTTCAAGAAGCCTTTCGCTAAGGCTGTTCTTGTGGAATTGGCAAAGGGATATTTGGAACCCCATAGAGGCCTATGGTGAAAAAGGAAATAACTTCCGTTCAAAACTGGAAAGAAGTTTTCTGAGAAACTGCTCTGTGTTCTGTTAATTCATCTCACAGAGTTACATATTTCCCTTCAAGAAGCCTTTCGCTAAGGCGGTTCTTGTGGAATTGGCAAAGGGATATTTGGAAGCCCATAGAGGGCTATGGTGAAATGGAAATATCTTCCGTTCAAAACTGGAAGGAAGCTTTCTGAGAAACTGCTCTGTGTTCTGTTAATTCATCTCACAGAGTTACATCTTTCCCTTCAAGAAGCCTTTCGCTAAGGCTGTTCTTGTGTAATTGGCAAACGGATATTTGGAACCCCATAGAGGGTTATGGTGAAAAAGGAAATATCTTCCGTTCAAAACTGGAAAGAAGCTTTCTGAGAAACTGCTCTGTGTTCTCTTAATTCATCTCACAGAGTTACATCTTTCCCTTCAAGAAGCCTTTCGCTAAGGCTGTTCTTGTGGAATTGGCAAAGGGATATTTGGAACCCCATAGAGGCCTATGGTGAAAAAAGAAATAACTTCCGTTCAAAACTGGAAAGAAGCTTTCTGAGAAACTGCTCTGTGTTCTGTTAATTCATCTCACAGAGTTACATTTTTCCCTTCAAGAAGCCTTTCGCTAACGCTGTTCTTGTGGAATTGGCAAAGGGATATTTGGAAGCCCATAGAGGGCTACGATGAAAAAGGAAATATCTTCCGTTCAAAACTGGAAAGAAGCTTTCTGAGAAACTCCTCTGTGTTCTGTTAATTCATCTCACAGAGTTACATCTTTCCCTTCAAGAAGCCTTTCGCTAAGGCTGTTCTTGTGGAATTGGCAAAGGGATATTTGGAACCCCATAGAGGGCTACGGTGAAAAAGGAAATATCTTCCGTTCAAAACTGGAAAGAAGCTTTCTGAGAAATGCTCTGTGTTCTGTTTATTCATCTCACCGAGTTACATCTTTCCCTTCAAGAAGCCTTTCGCGAAGGCTGTTCTTGTGGAATTGGCAAAGGGATATTTGGAAGCCCATAGAGGGCTATGGTGAAAAAGGAAATATCCTCCGTTCAAAACTGGTAAGAAGCTTTCTGAGAAACTGCTCTGTGTTCTCTTAATTCATCTCACAGAGTTACATCTTTCCCTTCAAGAAGCCTTTCGCTAAGGCTGTTCTTGTGGAATTGGCAAAGGGATATTTGGAAGCCCATAGAGGGCTATGGTGAAAAAGGAAATATCTTCCGTTCAAAACTGGAAAGAAGCTTTCTGAGAAACTGCTCTGTGTTCTGTTAATTCATCTCACAGAGTTACATCTTTCCCTTCAAAAAGCCTTTCGCTAAGGTTATTCTTGTGGAATTGGCAAAGGGATATTTGGAAGCCCATAGAGGGCTATGGTGAAAAAGTAAATATCTCCCGTTCAAAACTGGAAAGAAGCTTTCTGAGAAACTGCCCTGTGTTCTGTTAATTCATCTCACAGAGTTACATCTTTCCCTTCAAGAAGCCTTTCGCTAAGGCTGTTCTTGTGGAATTGGCAAAGGGATATTTGGAAGCCCAAAGAGGGCTATGGTGAAAAAGGAAATATCTTCCGTTCAAAACTGGAAAGAAGCTTTCTGAGAAACTGCTCTGTGTTCTCTTAATTCATCTCACAGAGTTACATCTTTCCCTTCAAGTAGCCTTTCGCTAAGGCTGTTCTTCTGGAATTGGCAAAGGGATATTTGGAAGCCCATAGAGGGCTATGGTGAAAAAGAAAATATCTTCCGTTCAAAACTGGAAAGAAGCTTTCGGAGAAACTGCTCTGTGTTCTGTTAATTCATCTCACGGAGTTACATCTTTCCCTTCAAGAAGCCTTTCGCTAAGGCTGTTCTTGTGGAATTGGCAAAGGGATATTTGGAACCCCATAGAGGCCTATGGTGAAAAAGGAAATAACTTCCGTTCAAAACTGGAAAGAAGCTTTCTGAGAAACTGCTCTGTGTTCTGTTAATTCATCTCACCGAGTTACATCTTTCCCTTCAAGAAGCCTTTCGCTAACGCTGTTCTTGTGGAATTGGCAAAGGGATATTTGGAAGCCCATAGAAGGCTACGGTGAAAAAGGAAATATCTTCCGTTCAAAACTGGAAAGAAGCTTTCTGAGAAACTGCTCTGTGTTCTGTTAATTCATCTCACAGAGTTACATCTTTCCCTTCAAGAAGCCTTTCGCTAACGCTGTTCTTGTGGAATTGGCAAAGGGATATTTGGAACCCCATAGAGGGCTACGGTTAAAAAAGAAATATCCTCCGTTCAAAACTGGAAAGAAGCTTTCTGAGAAACTGCTCTGTGTTCTCTTAATTCATCTCACAGAGTTACATCTTTCCCTTCAAGAAGCCTTTCGCTAAGGCTGTTCTTGTGGAATTGGCAAAGGGATATTTGGAAGCCCATAGAGGGCTATGGTGAAAAAGGAAATATCTTCCGTTCAAAACTGGAAAGAAGCGTTCTGAAAAACTGCTCTGTGTTCTGTTAATTCATCTCACAGAGTTACATCTTTCCCTTCAACAAGCCTTTCGCTAAGGCTGTTCTTGTGGAATTGGCAAAGGGATATTTGGAAGCCCTTAGAGGCCTATGGTGAAAAAGGAAATATCTTCCGTTCAAAACTGGAAATAAGCTTTCTGAGAAACTGCTCTGTGTTCTGTTCATTCATCTCACAGAGTAACATCTTTCCCTTCAAGAAGCCTTTCGCTAAGGCTGTTCTTGGGGAATTTGCAAAGGGATATTTGGAAACCCATAGAGGGCTATGGTGAAAAAGGAAATATCTTCCGTTCAAAACTGGAAAGAAGCTCTCTGAGAAACTGCTCTGTGTTCTGTTAATTCATCTCACCGAGTTACTTCTTTCCCTTCAAGAAGCCTTTCGCTAAGGCTGTTCTTGTGGAATTGGCAAAGGGATATTTGGAAGCCCATAGAGGGCTATGGTGAAAAAGGAAATATCTTCCGTTCAAAACTGGAAAGAAGCTTTCTGAGAAACTGCTCTGTGTTCTGTTAATTCATCTCACAGAGTTACATCTTTCCCTTGAAGAAGCCTTTCGCTAAGGCTGTTCTTGTGGAATTGGCAAAGGGATACTTGGAAGCCCATAGAATGCTATGGTGAAAAAGGAAATATCTTCCGTTCAAAACTGGAAAGAAGCTTTCTGAGAAACTGCTCTGTGTTCTCTTAATTCATCTCACAGAGTTATATCTTTCCCTTCAAAAAGCCTTTCGCTAATGCTATTCTTGTGGAATTGGCAAAGCGATATTTGGAAGCCCATAGAGGGCTATGGTGAAAAAGGAAATATCTTCCGTTCAAAACTGGAAAGAAGCTTTCTGAGAAACTGCTCTGTGTTCTGTTAATTCATCTCACAGAGTTACATCTTTCCCTTCAAGAAGCCTTTCGCTAAGGCGGTTCTTGTGGAATTGGCAAAGGGATATTTGGAAGCCCATAGAGGTCTATGGTGAAAAAGGAAATATCTTCCGTTCAGAACTGGAAGGAAGCTTTCTGAGAAACTGCTCTGTGTTCTGTTAATTCATCTCACAGAGTTACATCTTTCCCTTCAAGAAGCCTTTAGCTAAGGCTGTTCTTGTGGAATTGGCAAAGAGATATTTGGAACCCCATAGAGGCCTAAGGTGAAAAAGGAAATAACTTCCGTTCAAAACTGGAAAGAAGCTTTCTGAGAAACTGCTCTGTGTTCTGTTAATTCATCTCACCGAGTTACATCTTTCCCTTCAAGAAGCCTTTCGCTAACGCTGTTCTTGTGGGATTGGAAAAGGGATATTTGGAACCCCATGGAGGGCTACGGTGAAAAAGGAAATATCCTCCGTTCAAAACTGGAAAGAAGCTTTCTGAGAGACTGCTCTGTGTTCTCTTAATTCATCTCACAGAGTTACATCTTTCCTTTCAAGAAGCCTTTCGCTAAGGCTGTTCTTATGGAATTGGCAAAGGGATATTTGGAAGCCCATAGAGGGCTATGGTGAAATGGAAATATCTTCCGTTCAAAACTGGAAGGAAGCTTTCTGAGAAACTGCTCTGTGTTCCGATAATTCATCTCACAGAGTCACATCTTTCCCTTCAAGAAGCCTTTCGCTAAGGCTCTTCTTGTGGAATTGGCAAAGGGATATATGGAAGCCCGTAGAGGGCTATGGTGAAAAAGGAAATATCTTCCGTTCAAAACTGGAAAGAAGCTTTCTGAGAAACTGCTCTGTGTTCTGTTAATTCATCTCACAGAGTTACATATTTCCCTTCAAGAAGCCTTTCGCTAAGGCGGTTCTTGAGGAATTGGCAAAGGGATATTTGGAAGCCCATAGAGGGCTATGGTGAAATGGAAATATCTTCGGTTCAAAACTGGAAGGAAGCTTTCTGAGAAACTGCTCTGTGTTCTGTTAATTCATCTCACAGAGTTACATCTTTCCCTTCAAGAAGCCTTTCGCTAAGGCTGTTCTTGTGTAATTGGCAAAGGGATATTTGGAAGCCCATAGAGGGCTATGGTGAAAAAGGAAATATCTTCCGTTCAAAACTGGAAAGAAGCTCTCTGAGAAACTGCTCTGTGTTCTGTTTATTCATCTAACCGAGTTACATCTTTCCCTTCAAGAAGCCTTTCGCTAAGGCTGTTCTTGTGGAATTGGCAAAGGGATATTTGGAAGCCCATAGAGGGCTATGGTGAAAAAGGAAATATCCTCCGTTCAAAACTGGTAAGAAGCTTTCTGAGAAACTGCTCTGTGTTCTCTTAATTCATCTCACAGAGTTACATCTTTCCCTTCAAGAAGCCTTTCGCTAAGGCTGTTCTTGTGGAATTGGCAAAGGGATATTTGGAAGCCCATAGAGGGCAATGGTGAAAAAGGAAATATCTTCCGTTCAAAACTGGAAAGAAGCTTTCTGAGAAACTGCTCTGTGTTCTGTTAATTCATCTCACAGAGTTACATCTTTCCCTTCAAAAAGCCTTTCGCTAAGGCTATTCTTGTGGAATTGGCAAAGGGATATTTGGAAGCCCATAGAGGGCTATGGTGAAAAAGTAAATATCTCCCGTTCAAAACTGGAAAGAAGCTTTCTGAGAAACTGCCCTGTGTTCTGTTAATTCATCTCACAGAGTTACATCTTTCCCTTCAAGTAGCCTTTCGCTAAGGCTGTTCTTGTGGAATTGGCAAAGGGATATTTGGAAGCCCAAAGAGGGCTATGGTGAAAAAGGAAATATCTTCCGTTCAAAACTGGAAAGAAGCTTTCTGAGAAACTTCTCTGTGTTCTCTTAATTCATCTCACAGAGTTACATCTTTCCCTTCAAGTAGCCTTTCGCTAAGGCTGTTCTTCTGGAATTGGCAAAGGGATATTTGGAAGCCCATAGAGGGCTATGGTGAAAAAGGAAATATCTTCCGTTCAAAACTGGAAAGAAGCTTTCGGAGAAACTGCTCTGTGTTCTGTTAATTCATCTCACGGAGTTACATCTTTCCCTTCAAGAAGCCTTTCGCTAAGGCTGTTCTTGTGGAATTGGAAAAGGGATATTTGGAACCCCATAGAGGCCTATGGTGAAAAAGGGAATAACTTCCGTTCAAAACTGGAAAGAAGTTTTCTGAGAAACTGCTCTGTGTTCTGTTAATTCATCTCACAGAGTTACATATTTCCCTTCTAGAAGCCTTTCGCTAAGGCGGTTCTTGTGGAATTGGCAAAGGGATATTTGGAAGCCCATAGAGGGCTATGGTGAAATGGAAATATCTTCCGTTCAAAACTGGAAGGAAGCTTTCTGAGAAACTGCTCTGTGTTCTGTTAATTCATCTCACAGAGTTACATCTTTCCCTTCAAGAAGCCTTTCGCTAAGGCTGTTCTTGTGTAATTGGCAAACGGATATTTGGAAGCCCATAGAGGGTTATGGTGAAAAAGGAAATATCTTCCGTTCAAAACTGGAAAGAAGCTTTCTGAGAAACTGCTCTGTGTTCCCTTAATTTATCTCACAGAGTTACATCTTTCCCTTCAAGAAGCCTTTCGCTAAGGCTGTTGTTGTGGAATTGGCAGAGGGATATTTGGAACCCCATAGAGGCCTATGGTGAAAAAAGAAATAACTTCCGTTCAGAACTGGAAAGAAGCTTTCTGAGAAACTGCTCTGTGTTCTGTTAATTCATCTCACAGTGTTACAACTTTCCCTTCAAGAAGCCTTTCGCTAACGCTGTTCTTGTGGAATTGGCAAAGGGATATTTGGAAGCCCATAGAGGGCTGCGATGAAAAAGGAAATATCTTCCGTTCAAAACTGGAAAGAAGCTTTCTGAGAGACTGCTCTGTGTTCTCTTAATTCATCTCACAGAGTTACATCTTTCCTTTCAAGAAGCCTTTCGCTAAGGCTGTTCTTATGGAATTGGCAAAGGGATATTTGGAAACCCATAGAGGGCTATGGTGAAATGGAAATATCTTCCGTTCAAAACTGGAAGGAAGCTTTCTGAGAAACTGCTCTGTGTTCCGATAATTCATCTCACAGAGTCACATCTTTCCCTTCAAGAAGCCTTTCGCTAAGGCTCTTCTTGTGGAATTGGCAAAGGGATATTTGGAAGCCCGTAGAGGGCTATGGTGAAAAAGGAAATATCTTCCGTTCAAAACTGGAAAGAAGCTTTCTGAGAAACTGCTCTGTTTTCTGTTAATTCATCTCACAGAGATACATATTTCCCTTCAAGAAGCCTTTCGCTAAGGCGGTTCTTGAGGAATTGGCAAAGGGATATTTGGAAGCCCATAGAGGGCTATGGTGAAATGGAAATATCTTCCGTTCAAAACTGGAAGGAAGCTTTCTGAGAAACTGCTCTGTGTTCTGTTAATTCATCTCACAGAGTTACATCTTTCCCTTCAAGAAGCCTTTCGCTAAGTCTGTTCTTGTGTAATTGGCAAAGGGATATTTGGAAGCCCATAGAGGGCTATGGTGAAAAAGGAAATATCTTCCGTTCAAAACTGGAAAGAAGCTTTCTGAGAAACTGCTCTGTGTTCTCTTAATTCATCTCACAGAGTTACATCTTTCCCTTCAAGAAGCCTTTCGCTAAGGCTGTTCTTGTGGAATTGGCAAAGGGATATTTGGAACCCCATAGAGGCCTATGGTGAAAAAAGAAATAACTTCCGTTCAAAACTGGAAAGAAGCTTTCTGAGAAACTGCTCTGTGTTCTGTTAATTCATCTCACAGAGTTACATCTTTCCCTTCAAGAAGCCTTTCGCTAACGCTGTTCTTGTGGAATTGGCAAAGGGATATTTGGAACCCCATAGAGGGCTACGGTGAAAAAGGAAATATCCTCCGTTCAAAACTGGAAAGAAGCTTTCTGAGAAACTGCTCTGTGTTCTCTTAATTCATCTCACAGAGTTACATCTTTCCCTTCAAGAAGCCTTTCGCTAAGGCTATTCTTGGGGAACTGGCAACGGGATATTTGGGAGCCCTTAAAGGTTTATGGTGAAAAAGGAAATATCTTCCGTTCAAAACTGGAAAGAAGCTTTCTGAGAAACTGCTCTGTGTTCTGTTTATTCATCTCACCGAGTTACATCTTTCCCTTCAAGAAGCCTTTCGCTAAGGCTGTTCTTGTGGAATTGGCAAAGGGATATTTGGAAGCCCATAGAGGGCTATGGTGAAAAAGGAAATATCCTCCGTTCAAAACTGGTAAGAAGCTTTCTGAGAAACTGCTCTGTGTTCTCTTAATTCATCTCACAGAGTTACATCTTTCCCTTCAAGAAGCCTTTCGCTAAGGCTGTTCTTGTGGAATTGGCAAAGGGATATTTGGAAGCCCATAGAGGGCTATGGTGATAAAGGAAATATCTTCCGTTCAAAACTGGAAAGAAGCTTTCTGAGAAACTGCTCTGTGTTCTGTTAATTCATCTCACAGAGTTACATCTTTCCCTTCGAAAAGCCTTTCGCTAAGGCTATTCTTGTGGAATTGGCAAAGGGATATTTGGAAGCCCATAGAGGGCTATGGTGAAAAAGTAAATATCTCCCGTTCAAAACTGGAAACAAGCTTTCTGAGAAACTGCCCTGTGTTCTGTTAATTCATCTCACAGAGTTACATCTTTCCCTTCAAGTAGCCTTTCGCTAAGGCTGTTCTTGTGGAATTGGCAAAGGGATATTTGGAAGCCCAAAGAGGGCTATGGTGAAAAAGGAAATATCTTCCGTTCAAAACTGGAAAGAAGCTTTCTGAGAAACTTCTCTGTGTTCTCTTAATTCATCTCACAGAGTTACATCTTTCCCTTCAAGTAGCCTTTCGCTAAGGCTGTTCTTCTGGAATTGGCAAAGGGATATTTGGAAGCCCATAGAGGGCTATGGTGAAAAAGGAAATATCTTCCGTTCAAAACTGGAAAGAAGCTTTCGGAGAAACTGCTCTGTGTTCTGTTAATTCATCTCACGGAGTTACATCTTTCCCTTCAAGAAGCCTTTCGCTAAGGCTGTTCTTGTGGAATTGGCAAAGGGATATTTGGAACCCCATAGAGGCCTATGGTGAAAAAGGAAATAACTTCCGTTCAAAACTGGAAAGAAGTTTTCTGAGAATCTGCTCTGTGTTCTGTTAATTCATCTCACAGAGTTACATATTTCCCTTCTAGAAGCCTTTCGCTAAGTCGGTTCTTGTGGTATTGGCAAAGGGATATTTGGAAGCCCATAGAGGGCTATGGTGAAATGGAAATATCTTCCGTTCAAAACTGGAAGGAAGCTTTCTGAGAAACTGCTCTGTGTTCTGTTAATTCATCTCACAGAGTTACATCTTTCCCTTCAAGAAGCCTTTCGCTAAGGCTGTTCTTGTGTAATTGGCAAACGGATATTTGGAAGCCCATAGAGGGTTATGGTGAAAAAGGAAATATCTTCCGTTCAAAACTGGAAAGAAGCTTTCTGAGAAACTGCTCTGTGTTCCCTTAATTCATCTCACAGAGTTACATCTTTCCCTTCAAGAAGCCTTTCGCTAAGGCTGTTCTTGTGGAATTGGCAAAGGGATATTTGGAACCCCATAGAGGCCTATGGTGAAAAAAGAAATAACTTCCGTTCAAAACTGGAAAGAAGCTTTCTGAGAAACTGCTCTGTGTTCTGTTAATTCATCTCACAGAGTTACATCTTTCCCTTCAAGAAGCCTTTCGCTAACGCTGTTCTTGTGGAATTGGCAAAGGGATATTTGGAAGCCCATAGAGGGCTACGATGAAAAAGGAAATATCTTCCGTTCAAAACTGGAAAGAAGCTTTCTGAGAAACTCCTCTGTGTTCTGTTAATTCATCTCACAGAGTTACATCTTTCCCTTCAAGAAGCCTTTCGCTAACGCTGTTCTTGTGGAATTGGCAAAGGGATATTTGGAAGCCCATAGAGGGCTACGATGAAAAAGGAAATATCTTCCGTTCAAAACTGGAAAGAAGCTTTCTGAGAAACTCCTCTGTGTTCTGTTAATTCATCTCACAGAGTTACATCTTTCCCTTCAAGAAGCCTTTCGCTAAGGCTGTTCTTGTGGAATTGGCAAAGGGATACTTGGAAGCCCATAGAGGGCTATGGTGAAAAAGGAAATAACTTCCGTTCAAAACTGGAAAGAAGCTTTCTGAGAAACTGCTCTGTGTTCTGTTAATTCATCTCACAGAGTTACATCTTTCCCTTCAAGAAGCCTTTCGCTAAGGCGGTTCTTGTGGAATTGGCAAAGGGATATTTGGAAGCCCATAGAGGTCTATGGTGAAAAAGGAAATATCGTCCGTTCAGAACTGGAAGGAAGCTTTCTGAGAAACTGCTCTGTGTTCTGTTAATTCATCTCCCAGAGTTACATCTTTCCCTTCAAGAAGCCTTTCGCTAAGGCTGTTCTTGTGGAATTGGCAAAGGGATATTTGGAAACCCATAGAGGGCTATGGTGAAAAAGGAAATATCTTCCGTTCAAAACTGGAAAGAAGCTTTCTGAGAAACTGCTCTGTGTTCTCTTAATTCATCTCACAGAGTTACATCTTTCCCTTCAAGAAGCCTTTCGCTAAGGCTGTTCTTGTGGAATTGGCAAAGGGATATTTGGAAACCCTTAGAGGGCTATGATGAAATGGAAATATCTTCCGTTCAAAACTGGAAGGAGGCTTTCTGAGAAACTGCTCTGTGTTCTCTTAATTCATCTCACAGAGTTACATCTTTCCCTTCAAGAAGCCTTTAACTAAGGCTGTTCTTGTGGAATTGGCAAAGAGATATTTGGAACCCCATAGAGGCCTATGTTGAAAAAGGAAATAAGTTCCGTTCAAAACTGGAAAGAAGCTTTCTGAGAAACTGCTCTGTGTTCTGTTAATTCATCTCACCGAGTTACATCTTTCCCTTCAAGAAGCCTTTCGCTAACGCTGTTCTTGTGGGATTGGAAAAGGGATATTTGGAACCCCATGGAGGGCTACGGTGAAAAAGGAAATATCCTCCGTTCAAAACTGGAAAGAAGCTTTCTGAGAGACTGCTCTGTGTTCTCTTAATTCATCTCACAGAGTTACATCTTTCCCTTCAAGAAGCCTTTCGCTAAGGCTGTTCTCGGGGAATTGGCAAAGGGATATTTGGAAGCCCTTAGAGGGCTATGGTGAAAAAGGAAATATCTTCCGTTCAAAACTGGAAAGAAGCTTTCTAAGAAACTGCTCTGTGTTCTGTTAATTCATCTCACAGAGTTACATCTTTTCCTTCAAAAAGCCTTTCTCTAAGGCTATTCTTGTGGAATTGGCAAAGGGATATTTGGAAGCCCATAGAGGGCTATGGTGAAAAAGGAAATATCTTCCGATCAAAACTGGAAAGAAGCTTTCTGAGAAACTGCTCTGTGTACTCTTAATTCATCTCACAGAGTTACATCTTTCCCTTCAAGAAGCCTTTCGCTAAGGCGGTTCCTGTGGAATTGGCAAAGGGATATTTGGAAGCCCACAGAGGGCTATGTTGAAAAAGGAAATATCTCCCGTTCAAAACTGGAAAGAAGCTTTCTGAGAAACTGCTCTGTGTTCTGTTAATTCATCTCACGGAGTTACATCTTTCCCTGCAACAGGCCTTTCGCTAAGACTATTCTTGTGGAATTGGCAAAGGGATAATTGGAAGCCCATAGAGGGCTATGGTGAAAAAGGAAATATCTTCCGTTCAAAACTGGAAATAAGCTTTCTGAGAAACTGCTCTGTGTTCTGTTCATTCATCTCACAGAGTAACATCTTTCCCTTCAAGAAGCCTTTCGCTAAGGCTGTTCTTGTGGAATTTGCAAAGGGATATTTGGAAACCCATAGAGGGCTATGGTGAAAAAGGAAATATCTTCCGTTCAAAACTGGAAAGAAGCTCTCTGAGAAACTGCTCTGTGTTCTGTTAATTCATCTCACCGAGTTACTTCTTTCCCTTCAAGAAGCCTTTCGCTAAGGCTGTTCTTGTGGAATTGGCAAAGGGATATTTGGAAGCCCATAGAGGGCTATGGTGAAAAAGGAAATACCTTCCGTTCAAAACTGGAAAGAAGCTTTCTGAGAAACTGCTCTGTGTTCTGTTAATTCATCTCACAGAGTTACATCTTTCCCTTCAAGAAGCCTTTCGCTAAGGCTGTTCTTGTGGAATTGGCAAAGGGATACTTGGAAGCCCATAGAGGGCTATGGTGAAAAAGGAAATAACTTCCGTTCAAAACTGGAAAGAAGCTTTCTGAGAAACTGCTCTGTGTTCTGTTAATTCATCTCACAGAGTTACATCTTTCCCTTCAAGAAGCCTTTCGCTAAGGCGGTTCTTGTGGAATTGGCAAAGGGATATTTGGAAGCCCATAGAGGTCTATGGTGAAAAAGGAAATATCGTCCGTTCAGAACTGGAAGGAAGCTTTCTGAGAAACTGCTCTGTGTTCTGTTCATTCATCTCACAGAGTAACATCTTTCCCTTCAAGAAGCCTTTCGCTAAGGCTGTTCTTGTGGAATTGGCAAAGGGATATTTGGAAGCCCATAGAGGGCTATGGTGAAAAAGGAAATATCTTCCGTTCAAAACTGGAAAGAAGCTTTCTGAGAAACTGCTCTGTGTTCTGTTAATTCATCTCACAGAGTTACATCTTTCCCTTCAAGAAGCCTTTCGCTAAGGCTGTTCTTGTGGAATTGGCAAAGGGATACTTGGAAGCCCATAGAGGGCTATGGTGAAAAAGGAAATAACTTCCGTTCAAAACTGGAAAGAAGCTTTCTGAGAAACTGCTCTGTGTTCTGTTAATTCATCTCACAGAGTTACATCTTTCCCTTCAAGAAGCCTTTCGCTAAGGCGGTTCTTGTGGAATTGGCAAAGGGATATTTGGAAGCCCATAGAGGTCTATGGTGAAAAAGGAAATATCGTCCGTTCAGAACTGGAAGGAAGCTTTCTGAGAAACTGCTCTGTGTTCTGTTAATTCATCTCACAGAGTTACATCTTTCCCTTCAAGAAGCCTTTCGCTAAGGCTGTTCTTGTGGAATTGGCAAAGGGATATTTGGAAACCCATAGAGGGCTATGGTGAAAAAGGAAATATCTTCCGTTCAAAACTGGAAAGAAGCTTTCTGAGAAACTGCTCTGTGTTCTCTTAATTCATCTCACAGAGTTACATCTTTCCCTTCAAGAAGCCTTTCGCTAAGGCTGTTCTTGTGGAATTGGCAAAGGGATATTTGGAAACCCTTAGAGGGCTATGATGAAATGGAAATATCTTCCGTTCAAAACTGGAAGGAGGCTTTCTGAGAAACTGCTCTGTGTTCTCTTAATTCATCTCACAGAGTTACATCTTTCCCTTCAAGAAGCCTTTAGCTAAGGCTGTTCTTGTGGAATTGGCAAAGAGATATTTGGAACCCCATAGAGGCCTAGGGTGAAAAAGGAAATAACTTCCGTTCAAAACTGGAAAGAAGCTTTCTGAGAAACTGCTCTGTGTTCTGTTAATTCATCTCACCGAGTTACATCTTTCCCTTCAAGAAGCCTTTCGCTAACGCTGTTCTTGTGGGATTGGAAAAGGGATATTTGGAACCCCATGGAGGGCTACGGTGAAAAAGGAAATATCCTCCGTTCAAAACTGGAAAGAAGCTTTCTGAGAGACTGCTCTGTGTTCTCTTAATTCATCTCACAGAGTTACATCTTTCCCTTCAAGAAGCCTTTCGCTAAGGCTGTTCTTGGGGAATTGGCAAAGGGATATTTGGAAGCCCTTAGAGGGCTATGGTGAAAAAGGAAATATCTTCCGTTCAAAACTGGAAAGAAGCTTTCTAAGAAACTGCTCTGTGTTCTGTTAATTCATCTCACAGAGTTACATCTTTTCCTTCAAAAAGCCTTTCTCTAAGGCTATTCTTGTGGCATTGGCAAAGGGATATTTGTAAGCCCATAGAGGGCTATGGTGAAAAAGGAAATATCTTCCGATCAAAACTGGAAAGAAGCTTTCTGAGAAACTGCTCTGTGTACTCTTAATTCATCTCACAGAGTTACATCTTTCCCTTCAAGAAGCCTTTCGCTAAGGCGGTTCCTGTGGAATTGGCAAAGGGTTATTTGGAAGCCCACAGAGGGCTATGTTGAAAAAGGAAATATCTCCCGTTCAAAACTGGAAAGAAGCTTTCTGAGAAACTGCTCTGTGTTCTGTTAATTCATCTCACAGAGTTACATCTTTCCCTGCAAAAAGCCTTTCGCTAAGACTATTCTTGTGGAATTGGCAAAGGGATATTTGGAAGCCCATAGAGGGCTATGGTGAAAAAGGAAATATCTTCCGTTCAAAACTGGAAAGAAGCTTTCTGAGAAACTGCTCCTTGTTCTCTTAATTCATCACACAGAGTTACATCTTTCCCTTCAAGAAGCCTTTCGCTAAGGCTGTTCTTGTGGAATTGGCAATGGGGTATATGGAAGCCCATAGAGGGCTACGGTGAAAAAGGAAATATCCTCCGTTCAAAACTGGAAAGAAGCTTTCTGAGAAACTGCTCTGTGTTCTTTTAATTCATCTCACGGAGTTACATCTTTGCCTTCAAGAAGCCTTTCGCTAAGGCTGTTCTTGTGGAATTGGCAAAGGGATATTTGGAAGCCCATAGAGGGCTATGGTGAAAAAGGAAATATGTTCCGTTGAAAACTGGAAAGAAGCTTTCGGAGAAACTGCTCTGTGTTCTCTTAATTCATCTCACAGAGTTACATCTTTCCCTTCAAAAAGCCTTTGGCTATGGCTATTCTTGTGGAATTGGCAAAGGGATATTTGGAAGCCCATAGAGGGCTATGGTGAAAAAGGAAATATCTTCCGTTCAAAACTGGAAAGAAGCTTTCTGAGAAACTGCTCTGTGTTCTGTTAATTCATCTCACAGAGTTACATCTTTCCCTTCAAGAAGCCTTTCGCTAAGGCTGTTCTTGTGGAATTGGCAAAGGGATATTTGGAAGCCCTTAGAGGCCTATGGTGAAAAAGGAAATATCTTCCGTTCAAAACTGGAAATAAGCTTTCTGAGAAACTGCTCTGTGTTCTGTTCATTCATCTCACAGAGTAACATCTTTCCCTTCAAGAAGCCTTTCGCTAAGGCTGTTTTTGTGGAATTTGCAAAGGGATATTTGGAAACCCATAGAGGGCTATGCTGAAAAAGGAAATATCTTCCGTTCAAAACTGGAAAGAAGCTCTCTGAGAAACTGCTCTGTGTTCTGTTAATTCATCTCACCGAGTTACTTCTTTCCCTTCAAGAAGCCTTTCGCTAAGGCTGTTCTTGTGGAATTGGCAAAGGGATATTTGGAAGCCCATAGAGGGCTATGGTGAAAAAGGAAATATCTTCCGTTCAAAACTGGAAAGAAGCTTTCTGAGAAACTGCTCTGTGTTCTGTTAATTCATCTCACAGAGTTACATCTTTCCCTAAAAAAAGCCTTTCGCTAAGGCTATTCTTGTGGAATTGGCAAAGGGATATTTGGAAGCCCATAGAGGGCTATGGTGAAAAAGTAAATATCTCCCGTTCAAAACTGGAAAGAAGCTTTCTGAGAAACTGCCCTGTGTTCTGTTAATTCATCTCACAGAGTTACATCTTTCCCTTCAAGAAGCCTTTCGCTAAGGCTGTTCTTGTGGAATTGGCAAAGGGATATTTGGAAGCCCCTAGAGGGCTATGGTGAAAAAGGAAATATCTTCCGTTCAAAACTGGAAAGAAGCTTTCTGAGAAACTGCTCTGTGTTCTCTTAATTCATCTCACAGAGTTACATCTTTCCCTTCAAGTAGCCTTTCGCTAAGGCTGTTCTTCTGGAATTGGCAAAGGGATATTTGGAAGCCCATAGAGGGCTATGGTGAAAAAGGAAATATCTTCCGTTCAAAACTGGAAAGAAGCTTTCTGAGAAACTGCTCTGTGTTCTGTTAATTCATCTCACGGAGTTACATCTTTCCCTTCAAGAAGCCTTTCGCTAAGGCTGTTCTTGTGGAATTGGCAAAGGGATACTTGGAAGCCCATAGAGGGCTATGGTGAAAAAGGAAATAACTTCCGTTCAAAACTGGAAAGAAGCTTTCTGAGAAACTGCTCTGTGTTCTGTTAATTCATCTCACAGAGTTACATCTTTCCCTTCAAGAAGCCTTTCGCTAAGGCGGTTCTTGTGGAATTGGCAAAGGGATATTTGGAAGCCCATAGAGGTCTATGGTGAAAAAGGAAATATCGTCCGTTCAGAACTGGAAGGAAGCTTTCTGAGAAACTGCTCTTTGTTCTGTTCATTCATCTCACAGAGTAACATCTTTCCCTTCAAGAAGCCTTTCGCTAAGGCTGTTCTTGTGGAATTGGCAAAGGGATATTTGGAAGCCCATAGAGGGCTATGGTGAAAAAGGAAATATCTTCCGTTCAAAACTGGAAAGAAGCTTTCTGAGAAACTGCTCTGTGTTCTGTTAATTCATCTCACAGAGTTACATCTTTCCCTTCAAGAAGCCTTTCGCTAAGGCTGTTCTTGTGGAATTGGCAAAGGGATATTTGGAAACCCATAGAGGGCTATGGTGAAAAAGGAAATATCTTCCGTTCAAAACTGGAAAGAAGCTTTCTGAGAAACTGCTCTGTGTTCTCTTAATTCATCTCACAGAGTTACATCTTTCCCTTCAAGAAGCCTTTCGCTAAGACTGTTCTTGTGGAATTGGCAAAGGGATATTTGGAAACCCTTAGAGGGCTATGATGACATGGAAATATCTTCCGTTCAAAACTGGAAGGAGGCTTTCTGAGAAACTGCTCTGTGTTCTCTTAATTCATCTCACAGAGTTACATCTTTCCCTTCAAGAAGCCTTTAGCTAAGGCTGTTCTTGTGGAATTGGCAAAGAGATATTTGGATCCCCATAGAGGCCTATGGTGAAAAAGGAAATAACTTCCGTTCAAAACTGGAAAGAAGCTTTCTGAGAAACTGCTCTGTGTTCTGTTAATTCATCTCACCGAGTTACATCTTTCCCTTCAAGAAGCCTTTCGCTAACGCTGTTCTTGTGGGATTGGAAAAGGGATATTTCGAACCCCATGGAGGGCTACGGTGAAAAAGGAAATATCCTCCGTTCAAAACTGGAAAGAAGCTTTCTGAGAGACTGCGCTGTGTTCTCTTAATTCATCTCACAGAGTTACATCTTTCCCTTCAAGAAGCCTTTCGCTAAGGCTGTTCTCGGGGAATTGGCAAAGGGATATTTGGAAGCCCTTAGAGGGCTATGGTGAAAAAGGAAATATCTTCCGTTCAAAACTGGAAAGAAGCTTTCTAAGAAACTGCTCTGTGTTCTGTTAATTCATCTCACAGAGTTACATCTTTTCCTTCAAAAAGCCTTTCTCTAAGGCTATTCTTGTGGAATTGGCAAAGGGATATTTGGAAGCCCATAGAGGGCTATTTTGAAAAAGGAAATATCTTCCGATCAAAACTGGAAAGAAGCTTTCTGAGAAACTGCTCTGTGTACTCTTAATTCATCTCACAGAGTTACATCTTTCCCTTCAAGAAGCCTTTCGCTAAGGCGGTTCCTGTGGAATTGGCAAAGGGATATTTGGAAGCCCATAGAGGGCTATGTTGAAAAAGGAAGTATCTCCCGTTCAAAACTGGAAAGAAGCTTTCTGAGAAACTGCTCTGTGTTCTGTTAATTCATCTCACAGAGTTACATCTTTCCCTGCAACAAGCCTTTCGCTAAGACTATTCTTGTGGAATTGGCAAAGGGATATTTGGAAGCCCATAGAGGGCTATGGTGAAAAAGGAAATATCTTCCGTTCAAAACTGGAAAGAAGCTTTCTGAGAAACTGCTCCTTGTTCTCTTAATTCATCTCACAGAGTTACATCTTTCCCTTCAAGAAGCCTTTCGCTAAGGCTGTTCTTGTGGAATTGGCAATGGGGTATATGGAAGCCCATAGAGGGCTACGGTGAAAAAGGAAATATCCTCCGTTCAAAACTGGAAAGAAGCTTTCTGAGAAACTGCTCTGTGTTCTTTTAATTCATCTCACGGAGTTACATCTTTGCCTTCAAGAAGCCTTTCGCTAAGGCTGTTCTTGTGGAATTGGCAAAGGGATATTTGGAAGCCCATAGAGGGCTATGGTGAAAAAGGAAATATGTTCCGTTGAAAACTGGAAAGAAGCTTTCGGAGAAACTGCTCTGTGTTCTCTTAATTCATCTCACAGAGTTACATCTTTCCCTTCAAAAAGCCTTTGGCTATGGCTATTCTTGTGGAATTGGCAAAGGGATATTTGGAAGCCCATAGAGGGCTATGGTGAAAAAGGAAATATCTTCCGTTCAAAACTGGAAAGAAGCTTTCTGAGAAACTGCTCTGTGTTCTGTTAATTCATCTCACAGAGTTACATCTTTCCCTTCAACAAGCCTTTCGCTAAGGCTGTTCTTGTGGAATTGGCGAAGGGATATTTGGAAGCCCTTAGAGGCCTATGGTGAAAAAGGAAATATCTTCCGTTCAAAACTGGAAATAAGCTTTCTGAGAAACTGCTCTGTGTTCTGTTCATTCATCTCACAGAGTAACATCTTTCCCTTCAAGAAGCCTTTCGCTAAGGCTGTTCTTGTGGAATTTGCAAAGGGATATTTGGAAACCCATAGAGGGCTATGGTGAAAAAGGAAATATCTTCCGTTCAAAACTGGAAAGAAGCTTTCTGAGAAACTGCTCTGTGTTCTGTTAATTCATCTCACAGAGTTACATCTTTCCCTTCAAGAAGCATTTCGCTAAGGCGGTTCTTGTGGAATTGGCAAAGGGATATTTGGAAGCCCATAGAGGTCTATGGTGAAAAAGGAAATATCGTCCGTTCAGAACTGGAAGGAAGCTTTCTGAGAAACTGCTCTGTGTTCTGTTAATTCATCTCACAGAGTTACATCTTTCCCTTCAAGAAGCCTTTCGCTAAGGCTGTTCTTGTGGAATTGGCAAAGGGATATTTGGAAACCCATAGAGGGCTATGGTGAAAAAGGAAATATCTTCCGTTCAAAACTGGAAAGAAGCTTTCTGAGAAACTGCTCTGTGTTCTCTTAATTCATCTCACAGAGTTACATCTTTCCCTTCAAGAAGCCTTTCGCTAAGGCTGTTCTTGTGGAATTGGCAAAGGGATATTTGGAAACCCTTAGAGGGCTATGGTGAAATGGAAATATCTTCCGTTCAAAACTGGAAGGATGCTTTCTGAGAAACTGCTCTGTGTTCTCTTAATTCATCTCACAGAGTTACATCTTTCCCTTCAAGAAGCCTTTAGCTAAGGCTGTTCTTGTGGAATTGGCAAAGAGATATTTGGAACCCCATAGAGGCCTATGGTGAAAAAGGAAATAACTTCCGTTCAAAACTGGAAAGAAGCTTTCTGAGAAACTGCTCTGTGTTCTGTTAATTCATCTCACCGAGTTACATCTTTCCCTTCAAGAAGCCTTTCGCTAACGCTGTTCTTGTGGGATGGGAAAAGGGATATTTGGAACCCCATGGAGGGCTACGGTGAAAAAGGAAATATCCTCCGTTCAAAACTGGAAAGAAGCTTTCTGAGAGACTGCTCTGTGTTCTCTTAATTCATCTCACAGAGTTACATCTTTCCCTTCAAGAAGCCTTTCGCTAAGGCTGTTCTCGGGGAATTGGCAAAGGGATATTTGGAAGCCCTTAGAGGGCTATGGTGAAAAAGGAAATATCTTCCGTTCAAAACTGGAAAGAAGCTTTCTAAGAAACTGCTCTGTGTTCTGTTAATTCATCTCACAGAGTTACATCTTTCCCTTCAAAAAGCCTTTCTCTAAGGCTATTCTTGTGGAATTGGCAAAGGGATATTTGGAAGCCCATAGAGGGCTATGGTGAAAAAGGAAATATCTTCCGATCAAAACTGGAAAGAAGCTTTCTGAGAAACTGCTCTGTGTACTCTTAATTCTTCTCACAGGGTTACATCTTTCCCTTCAAGAAGCCTTTCGCTAAGGCGGTTCCTGTGGAATTGGCAAAGGGATATTTGGAAGCCCATAGAGGGCTATGTTGAAAAAGGAAATATCTCCCGTTCAAAACTGGAAAGAAGCTTTCTGAGAAACTGCTCTGTGTTCTGTTAATTCATCTCACAGAGTTACATCTTTCCCTGCAACAAGCCTTTCGCTAAGACTATTCTTGTGGAATTGGCAAAGGGATATTTGGAAGCCCATAGAGGGCTATGGTGAAAAAGGAAATATCTTCCGTTCAAAACTGGAAAGAAGCTTTCTGAGAAACTGCTCCTTGTTCTCTTAATTCATCTCACAGAGTTACATCTTTCCCTTCAAGAAGCCTTTCACTACGGCTGTTCTTCTGGAATTGGCAAAGGGATATTTCGAAGCAAATAGAGGGCTATGGTGAAAAAGGAAATATCTTCCGTTCAAAACTGGAAAGAAGCTCTCTGAGAAACTGCTCTGTGTTCTTTTAATTCATCTCACGGAGTTACATCTTTGCCTTCAAGAAGCCTTTCGCTAAGGCTGTTCTTGTGGAATTGGCAAAGGGATATTTGGAAGCCCATAGAGGGCTATGGTGAAAAAGGAAATATGACCCGTTGAAAACTGGAAAGAAGCTTTCGGAGAAACTGCTCTGTGTTCTCTTAATTCATCTCACAGAGTTACATCTTTCCCTTCAAAAAGCCTTTGGCTATGGCTATTCTTGTGGAATTGGCAAAGGGATATTTGGAAGCCCATAGAGGGCTATGGTGAAAAAGGAAATATCTTCCGTTCAAAACTGGAAAGAAGCTTTCTGAGAAACTGCTCTGTGTTCTGTTAATTCATCTCACAGAGTTACATCTTTCCCTTCAACAAGCCTTTCGCTAAGGCTGTTCTTGTGGAATTGGCAAAGGGATATTTGGAAGCCCTTAGAGGCCTAAGGTGAAAAAGGAAATATCTTCCGTTCAAAACTGGAAATAAGCTTTCTGAGAAACTGCTCTGTGTTCTGTTCATTCATCTCACAGAGTAACATCTTTCCCTTCAAGAAGCCTTTCGCTAAGGCTGTTCTTGTGGAATTTGCAAAGGGATATTTGGAAACCCATAGAGGGCTATGGTGAAAAAGGAAATATCTTCCGTTCAAAACTGGAAAGAAGCTCTCTGAGAAACTGCTCTGTGTTCTGTTAATTCATCTCACCGAGTTACTTCTTTCCCTTCAAGAAGCCTTTCGCTAAGGCTGTTCTTGTGGAATTGGCAAAGGGATATTTGGAAGCCCATAGAGGGCTATGGTGAAAAAGGAAATATCTTCCGTTCAAAACTGGAAAGAAGCTTTCTGAGAAACTGCTCTGTGTTCTGTTAATTCATCTCACAGAGTTACATCTTTCCCTTCAAGAAGCCTTTCGCTAAGGCTGTTCTTGTGGAATTGGCAAAGGGATACTTGGAAGCCCATAGAGGGCTATGGTGAAAAAGGAAATATCTTCCGTTCAAAACTGGAAAGAAGCTTTCTGAGAAACTGCTCTGTGTTCTGTTAATTCATCTCACAGAGTTACATCTTTCCCTTCAAGAAGCCTTTCGCTAAGGCGGTTCTTGTGGAATTGGCAAAGGGATATTTGGAAGCCCATAGAGGTCTATGGTGAAAAAGGAAATATCGTCCGTTCAGAACTGGAAGGAAGCTTTCTGAGAAACTGCTCTGTGTTCTGTTAATTCATCTCACAGAGTTACATCTTTCCCTTCAAGAAGCCTTTCGCTAAGGCTGTTCTTGTGGAATTGGAAAAGGGATACTTGGAAACCCATAGAGGGCTATGGTGAAAAAGGAAATATCTTCCGTTCAAAACTGGAAAGAAGCTTTCTGAGAAACTGCTCTGTGTTCTCTTAATTCATCTCACAGAGTTACATCTTTCCCTTCAAGAAGCCTTTCGCTAAGGCTGTTCTTGTGGAATTGGCAAAGGGATATTTGGAAACCCTTAGAGGGCTATGGTGAAATGGAAATATCTTCCGTTCAAAACTGGAAGGAGGCTTTCTGAGAAACTGCTCTGTGTTCTCTTAATTCATCTCACAGAGTTACATCTTTCCCTTCAAGAAGCCTTTAGCTAAGGCTGTTCTTGTGGAATTGGCAAAGAGATATTTGGAACCCCATAGAGGCCTATGGTGAAAAAGGAAATAACTTCCGTTCAAAACTGGAAAGAAGCTTTCTGAGAAACTGCTCTGTGTTCTGTTAATTCATCTCACCGAGTTACATCTTTCCCTTCAAGAAGCCTTTAGCTAACGCTGTTCTTGTGGGATTGGAAAAGGGATATTTGGAACCCCATGGAGGGCTACGGTGAAAAAGGAAATATCCTCCGTTCAAAACTGGAAAGAAGCTTTCTGAGAGACTGCTCTGTGTTCTCTTAATTCATCTCACAGAGTTACATCTTTCCCTTCAAGAAGCCTTTCGCTAAGGCTGTTCTTGGGGAATTGGCAAAGGGATATTTGGAAGCCCTTAGAGGGCTATGGTGAAAAAGGAAATATCTTCCGTTCAAAACTGGAAAGAAGCTTTCTAAGAAACTGCTCTGTGTTCTGTTAATTCATCTCACAGAGTTACATCTTTCCCTTCAAAAAGCCTTTCTCTAAGGCTATTCTTGTGGAATTGGCAAAGGGATATTTGGAAGCCCATAGAGGGCTATGGTGAAAAAGGAAATATCTCCCGTTCAAAACTGGAAAGAAGCTTTCTGAGAAACTGCTCTGTGTTCTGTTAATTCATCTCACAGAGTTACATCTTTCCCTGCAACAAGCCTTTCGCTAAGCCTATTCTTGTGGAATTGGCAAAGGGATATTTGGAAGCCCATAGAGGGCTATGGTGAAAAAGGAAATATCTTCCGTTCAAAACTGGAAAGAAGCTTTCTGAGAAACTGCTCCTTGTTCTCTTAATTCATCTCACAGAGTTACATCTTTCCCTTCAAGAAGCCTTTCGCTACGGCTGTTCTTCTGGAATTGGCAAAGGGATATTTCGAAGCAAATAGAGGGCTATGGTGAAAAAGGAAATATCTTCCGTTCAAAACTGGAAAGAAGCTTTCTGAGAAACTGCTCTGTGTTCTGTGAATTCATCTCACAGAGTTACATCTTTCCCTTCAAGAAGCCTTTCGCTAAGGCTGTTCTTGTGGAATTGGCAAAGGGATATTTGGAAGCCCATAGAGGGCTATGGTGAAAAAGGAAATATCTTCCGTTCAAAACTGGAAAGAAGCTTTCTGAGAAACTGCTCTGTGTTCTGTTAATTCATCTCACAGAGTTACATCTTTCCCTTCAACAAGCCTTTCGCTAAGGCTGTTCTTGTGGAATTGGCAAAGGGATATTTGGAAGCCCTTAGAGGCCTATGGTGAAAAAGGAAATATCTTCCGTTCAAAACTGGAAAGAAGCTTTATGAGAAACTGCTCTGTGTTCTGTTAATTCATCTCACAGAGTTACATCTTTCCCTTCAAAAAGCCTTTCGCTAAGGCTATTCTTGTGTAATTGGCAAAGGGATATTTGGAAGCCCATAGAGGGCTATGGTGAAAAAGTAAATATCTCCCGTTCAAAACTGGAAAGAAGCTTTCTGAGAAACTGCCCTGTGTTCTGTTAATTCATCTCACAGAGTTACATCTTTCCCTTCAAGAAGCCTTTCGCTAAGGCTGTTCTTGTGGAATTGGCAAAGGGATATTTGGAAGCCCCTAGAGGGCTATGGTGAAAAAGGAAATATCTTCCGTTCAAAACTGGAAAGAAGCTTTCTGAGAAACTGCTCTGTGTTCTCTTAATTCATCTCACAGAGTTACATCTTTCCCTTCAAGTAGCCTTTCGCTAAGGCTGTTCTTCTGGAATTGGCAAAGGGATATTTGGAAGCCCATAGAGGGCTATGGTGAAAAAGGAAATATCTTCCGTTCAAAACTGGAAAGAAGCTTTCGGAGAAACTGCTCTGTGTTCTGTTAATTCATCTCACGGAGTTACTTCTTTCCCTTCAAGAAGCCTTTCGCTAAGGCTGTTCTTGTGGAATTGGCAAAGGGATATTTGGAACCCCATAGAGGCCTATGGTGAAAAAGGAAATAACTTCCGTTCAAAACTGGAAAGAAGCTTTCTGAGAAACTGCTCTGTGTTCTGTTAATTCATCTCACCGAGTTACATCTTTCCCTTCAAGAAGCCTTTCGCTAACGCTGTTCTTGTGGAATTGGCAAAGGGATATTTGGAAGCCCATAGAGGGCTACGGTGAAAAAGGAAATATCTTCCGTTCAAAACTGGAAAGAAGCTTTCTGAGAAACTGCTCTGTGTTCTGTTAATTCATCTCACAGAGTTACATCTTTCCCTTCAAGAAGCCTTTCGCTAAGGCTGTTCTTGTGGAATTGGCAAAGGGATATTTGGAACCCCATAGAGGGCTACGGTTAAAAAGGAAATATCCTCCGTTCAAAACTGGAAAGAAGCTTTCTGAGAAACTGCTCTGTGTTCTCTTAATTCATCTCACAGAGTTACATCTTTCCCTTCAAGAAGCCTTTCGCTAAGGCTGTTCTTGTGGAATTGGCAAAGGGATATTTGGAAGCCCATAGAGGGCTATGGTGAAAAAGGAAATATCTTCCGTTCAAAACTGGAAAGAAGCTTTCTGAAAAACTGCTCTGTGTTCTGTTAATTCATCTCACAGAGTTACATCTTTCCCTTCAACAAGCCTTTCGCTAAGGCTGTTCTTGTGGAATTGGCAAAGGGATATTTGGAAGCCCTTAGAGGCCTATGGTGAAAAAGGAAATATCTTCCGTTCAAAACTGGAAATAACCTTTCTGAGAAACTGCTCTGTGTTCTGTTCATTCATCTCACAGAGTAACATCTTTCCCTTCAAGAAGCCTTTCGCTAAGGCTGTTCTTGTGGAATTTGCAAAGGGATATTTGGAAACCCATAGAGGGCTATGGTGAAAAAGGAAATATCTTCCGTTCAAAACTGGAAAGAAGCTCTCTGAGAAACTGCTCTGTGTTCTGTTAATTCATCTCACCGAGTTACTTCTTTCCCTTCAAGAAGCCTTTCGCTAAGGCTGTTCTTGTGGAATTGGCAAAGGGATATTTGGAAGCCCATAGAGGGCTATGGTGAAAAAGGAAATATCTTCCGTTCAAAACTGGAAAGAAGCTTTCTGAGAAACTGCTCTGTGTTCTGTTAATTCATCTCACAGAGTTACATCTTTCCCTTCAAGAAGCCTTTCGCTAAGGCTGTTCTTGTGGAATTGGCAAAGGGATACTTGGAAGCCCATAGAGGGCTATGGTGAAAAAGGAAATATCTTCCGTTCAAAACTGGAAAGAAGCTTTCTGAGAAACTGCTCTGAGTTCTGTTAATTCATCTCACAGAGTTACATCTTTCCCTTCAAGAAGCATTTCGCTAAGGCGGTTCTTGTGGAATTGGCAAAGGGATATTTGGAAGCCCATAGAGGTCTATGGTGAAAAAGGAAATATCGTCCGTTCAGAACTGGAAGGAAGCTTTCTGAGAAACTGCTCTGTGTTCTGTTAATTCATCTCACAGAGTTACATCTTTCCCTTCAAGAAGCCTTTCGCTAAGGCTGTTCTTGTGGAATTGGCAAAGGGATATTTGGAAACCCATAGAGGGCTATGGTGAAAAAGGAAATATCTTCCGTTCAAAACTGGAAAGAAGCTTTCTGAGAAACTGCTCTGTGTTCTCTTAATTCATCTCACAGAGTTACATCTTTCCCTTCAAGAAGCCTTTCGCTAAGGCTGTTCTTGTGGAATTGGCAAAGGGATATTTGGAAACCCTTAGAGGGCTATGGTGAAATGGAAATATCTTCCGTTCAAAACTGGAAGGAGGCTTTCTGAGAAACTGCTCTGTGTTCTCTTAATTCATCTCACAGAGTTACATCTTTCCCTTCAAGAAGCCTTTAGCTAAGGCTGTTCTTGTGGAATTGGCAAAGAGATATTTGGAACCCCATAGAGGCCTATGGTGAAAAAGGAAATAACTTCCGTTCAAAACTGGAAAGAAGCTTTCTGAGAAACTGCTCTGTGTTCTGTTAATTCATCTCACCGAGTTACATCTTTCCCTTCAAGAAGCCTTTCGCTAACGCTGTTCTTGTGGGATTGGAAAAGGGATATTTGGAACCCCATGGAGGGCTACGGTGAAAAAGGAAATATCCTCCGTTCAAAACTGGAAAGAAGCTTTCTGAGAGACTGCTCTGTGTTCTCTTAATTCATCTCACAGAGTTACATCTTTCCCTTCAAGAAGCCTTTCGCTAAGGCTGTTCTCGGGGAATTGGCAAAGGGATATTTGGAAGCCCTTAGAGGGCTATGGTGAAAAAGGAAATATCTTCCGTTCAAAACTGGAAAGAAGCTTTCTAAGAAACTGCTCTGTGTTCTGTTAATTCATCTCACAGAGTTACATCTTTCCCTTCAAAAAGCCTTTCTCTAAGGCTATTCTTGTGGAATTGGCAAAGGGATATTTGGAAGCCCATAGAGGGCTATGGTGAAAAAGGAAATATCTTCCGATCAAAACTGGAAAGAAGCTTTCTGAGAAACTGCTCTGTGTTCTGTTAATTCATCTCACAGAGTTACATCTTTCCCTGCAACAAGCCTTTCGCTAAGACTATTCTTGTGGAATTGGCAAAGGGATATTTGGAAGCCCATAGAGGGCTATGGTGAAAAAGGAAATATCTTCCGTTCAAAACTGGAAAGAAGCTTTCTGAGAAACTGCTCCTTGTTCTCTTAATTCATCTCACAGAGTTACATCTTTCCCTTCAAGAAGCCTTTCGCTACGGCTGTTCTTCTGGAATTGGCAAAGGGATATTTCGAAGCAAATAGAGGGCTATGGTGAAAAAGGAAATATCTTCCGTTCAAAACTGGAAAGAAGCTTTCTGAGAAACTGCTCTGTGTTCTGTGAATTCATCTCACAGAGTTACATCTTTCCCTTCAAGAAGCCTTTCGCTAAGGCTGTTCTTCTGGAATTGGCAAAGGGATATTTGGAAGCCCATAGAGGGCTATGGTGAAAAGAAATATCCTCCGTTCAAAAGTGGAAAGAAGCTTTCTGAGAAACTGCTCTGTGTTCTGTTAATTCATCTCACAGAGTTACATCTTTCCCTTCAAGAAGCCTTTCGCTAAGGCTGTTCTTGTGGAATTGGCAAAGGAATATTTGGAAGCCCATAGAGGCCTATGGTGAAAAAGTAAATATCTTCCGTTCAAAACTGGAAAGAAGCTTTCTGAGAAACTGCTCTGTGTTCCCTTAATTCATCTCAGCGAGTTACATCTTTCCCTTCAAGAAGCCTTTCGCTAAGGCTGTTCTTGTGGAATTGGCAATGGGGTATATGGAAGCCCATAGAGGGCTACGGTGAAAAAGGAAATATCCTCCGTTCAAAATCGGAAAGAAGCTTTCTGAGAAACTGCTCTGTGTTCTTTTAATTCATCTCACGGAGTTACATCTTTGCCTTCAAGAAGCCTTTCGCTAAGGCTGTTCTTGTGGAATTGGCAAAGGGATATTTGGAAGCCCATAGAGGGCTATGGTGAAAAAGGAAATATGTTCCGTTGAAAACTGGAAAGAAGCTTTCGGAGAAACTGCTCTGTGTTCTCTTAATTCATCTCCCAGAGTTACATCTTTCCCTTCAAAAAGCCTTTGGCTATGGCTATTCTTGTGGAATTGGCAAAGGGATATTTGGAAGCCCATAGAGGGCTATGGTGAAAAAGTAAATATCTTCCGTTTAAAACTGGAAAGAAGCTTTCTGAGAAACTGCTCTGTGTTCTGTTAATTCATCTCACAGAGTTACATATTTCCCTTCAAGAAGCCTTTCGCTAAGGCGGTTCTTGTGGAATTGGCAAAGGGATATTTGGAAGCCCATAGAGGGCTATGGTGAAATGCAAATATCTTCCGTTCAAAACTGGAAGGAAGCTTTCTGAGAAACTGTTCTGTGTTCTGTTAATTCATCTCACGGAGTTACATCTTTCCCTTCAAGAAGCCTTTCGCTAAGGCTGTTCTTGTGGAATTGGCAAAGGGATATTTGGAACCCCATAGAGGCCTAAGGTGAAAAAGGAAATAACTTCCGTTCAAAACTGGAAAGAAGCTTTCGGAGAAACTGCTCTGTGTTCTGTTAATTCATCTCACCGAGTTACATCTTTCCCTTCAAGAAGCCTTTCGCTAAGGCTGTTCTTGTGGAATTGGCAAAGGGATATTTGGAAGCCCATAGAGGGCTACGGTGAAAAAGGAAATATCTTCCGTTCAAAACTGGAAAGAAGCTTTCTGAGAAACTGCTCTGTGTTCTGTTAATTCATCTCACAGAGTTACATCTTTCCCTTCAAGAAGCCTTTCGCTAAGGCTGTTCTTGTGGAATTGGCAAAGGGATACTTGGAAGCCCATAGAGGGCTATGGTGAAAAAGGAAATAACTTCCGTTCAAAACTGGAAAGAAGCTTTCTGAGAAACTGCTCTGTGTTCTGTTAATTCATCTCACAGAGTTACATCTTTCCCTTCAAGAAGCCTTTCGCTAAGGCGGTTCTTGTGGAATAGGCAAAGGGATATTTGGAAGCCCATAGAGGTCTATGGTGAAAAAGGAAATATCGTTCGTTCAGAACTGGAAGGAAGCTTTCTGAGAAACTGCTCTGTGTTCTGTTAATTCATCTCACAGAGTTACATCTTTCCCTTCAAGAAGCCTTTCGCTAAGGCTGTTCTTGTGGAATTGGCAAAGGGATATTTGGAAACCCATAGAGGGCTACGGTGAAAAAGGAAATATCTTCCGTTCAAAACTGGAAAGAAGCTTTCTGAGAAACTGCTCTGTGTTCTCTTAATTCATCTCACAGAGTTACATCTTTCCCTTCAAGAAGCCTTTCGCTAAGGCTGTTCTTGTGGAATTGGCAAAGGGATATTTGGAAACCCTTAGAGGGCTATGATGAAATGGAAATATCTTCCGTTCAAAACTGGAAGGAGGCTTTCTGAGAAACTGCTCTGTGTTCTCTTAATTCATCTCACAGAGTTACATCTTTCCCTTCAAGAAGCCTTTAGCTAAGGCTGTTCTTGTGGAATTGGCAAAGAGATATTTGGAACCCCATAGAGGCCTATGGTGAAAAAGGAAATAACTTCCGTTCAAAACTGGAAAGAAGCTTTCTGAGAAACTGCTCTGTGTTCTGTTAATTCATCTCACCGAGTTACATCTTTCCCTTCAAGAAGCCTTTCGCTTACGCTGTTCTTGTGGGATTGGAAAAGGGATATTTGGAACCCCATGGAGGGCTACGGTGAAAAAGGAAATATCCTCCGTTCAAAACCGGAAAGAAGCTTTCTGAGAGACTGCTCTGTGTTCTCTTAATTCATCTCACGGAGTTACATCTTTCCCTTCAAGAAGCCTTTCGCTAAGGCTGTTCTCGGGGAATTGGCAAAGGGATATTTGGAAGCCCTTAGAGGGCTATGGTGAAAAAGGAAATATCTTCCGTTCAAAACTGGAAAGAAGCTTTCTAAGAAACTGCTCTGTGTTCTGTTAATTCATCTCACAGAGTTACATCTTTTCCTTCAAAAAGCCTTTCTCTAAGGGTATTCTTGTGGAATTGGCAAAGGGATATTTGGAAGCCCATAGAGGGCTATGGTGAAAAAGGAAATATCTCCCGTTCAAAACTGGAAAGAAGCTTTCTGAGAAACTGCTCTGTGTTCTGTTAATTCATCTCACAGAGTTACATCTTTCCCTGCAACAAGCCTTTCGCTAAGACTATTCTTGTGGAATTGGCAAAGGGATATTTGGAAGCCCATAGAGGGCTATGGTGAAAAAGGAAATATCTTCCGTTCAAAACTGGAAAGAAGCTTTCTGAGAAACTGCTCCTTGTTCTCTTAATTCATCTCACAGAGTTACATCTTTCCCTTCAAGAAGCCTTTCGCTAAGGCTGTTCTTGTGGAATTGGCAATGGGGTATATGGAAGCCCATAGAGGGCTACGGTGAAAAAGGAAATATCCTCCGTTCAAAACTGGAAAGAAGCTTTCTGAGAAACTGCTCTGTGTTCTTTTAATTCATCTCACGGAGTTACATCTTTGCCTTCAAGAAGCCTTTCGCTAAGGCTGTTCTTGTGGAATTGGCAAAGGGATATTTGGAAGCCCATAGAGGGCTATGGTGAAAAAGGAAATATGTTCCGTTGAAAACTGGAAAGAAGCTTTCGGAGAAACTGCTCTGTGTTCTCTTAATTCATCTCACAGAGTTACATCTTTCCCTTCAAAAAGCCTTTGGCTATGGCTATTCTTGTGGAATTGGCAAAGGGATATTTGGAAGCCCATAGAGGGCTATGGTGAAAAAGGAAATATCTTCCGTTCAAAACTGGAAAGAAGCTTTCTGAGAAACTGCTCTGTGTTCTGTTAATTCATCTCACAGAGTTACATCTTTCCCTTCAACAAGCCTTTCGCTAAGGCTGTTCTTGTGGAATTGGCAAAGGGATATTTGGAAGCCCTTAGAGGCCTAAGGTGAAAAAGGAAATATCTTCCGTTCAAAACTGGAAATAAGCTTTCTGAGAAACTGCTCTGTGTTCTGTTCATTCATCTCACAGAGTAACATCTTTCCCTTCAAGAAGCCTTTCGCTAAGGCTGTTCTTGTGGAATTTGCAAAGGGATATTTGGAAACCCATAGAGGGCTATGGTGAAAAAGGAAATATCTTCCGTTCAAAACTGGAAAGAAGCTCTCTGAGAAACTGCTCTGTGTTCTGTTAATTCATCTCACCGAGTTACTTCTTTCCCTTCAAGAAGCCTTTCGCTAAGGCTGTTCTTGTGGAATTGGCAAAGGGATATTTGGAAGCCCATAGAGGGCTATGGTGAAAAAGGAAATATCTTCCGTTCAAAACTGGAAAGAAGCTTTCTGAGAAACTGCTCTGTGTTCTGTTAATTCATCTCACAGAGTTACATCTTTCCCTTCAAGAAGCCTTTCGCTAAGGCTGTTCTTGTGGAATTGGCAAAGGGATACTTGGAAGCCCATAGAGGGCTATGGTGAAAAAGGAAATATCTTCCGTTCAACACTGGAAAGAAGCTTTCTGAGAAACTGCTCTGTGTTCTGTTAATTCATCTCACAGAGTTACATCTTTCCCTTCAAGAAGCCTTTCGCTAAGGCGGTTCTTGTGGAATTGGCAAAGGGATATTTGGAAGCCCATAGAGGTCTATGGTGAAAAAGGAAATATCGTCCGTTCAGAACTGGAAGGAAGCTTTCTGAGAAACTGCTCTGTGTTCTGTTAATTCATCTCACAGAGTTACATCTTTCCCTTCAAGAAGCCTTTCGCTAAGGCTGTTCTTGTGGAATTGGCAAAGGGATATTTGGAAACCCATAGAGGGCTATGGTGAAAAAGGAAATATCTTCCGTTCAAAACTGGAAAGAAGCTTTCTGAGAAACTGCTCTGTGTTCTCTTAATTCATCTCACAGAGTTACATCTTTCCCTTCAAGAAGCCTTTCGCTAAGGCTGTTCTTGTGGAATTGGCAAAGGGATATTTGGAAACCCTTAGAGGGCTATGGTGAAATGGAAATATCTTCCGTTCAAAACTGGAAGGAGGCTTTCTGAGAAACTGCTCTGTGTTCTCTTAATTCATCTCACAGAGTTACATCTTTCCCTTCAAGAAGCCTTTAGCTAAGGCTGTTCTTGTGGAATTGGCAAAGAGATATTTGGAACCCCATAGAGGCCTATGGTGAAAAAGGAAATAACTTCCGTTCAAAACTGGAAAGAAGCTTTCTGAGAAACTGCTCTGTGTTCTGTTAATTCATCTCACCGAGTTACATCTTTCCCTTCAAGAAGCCTTTAGCTAACGCTGTTCTTGTGGGATTGGAAAAGGGATATTTGGAACCCCATGGAGGGCTACGGTGAAAAAGGAAATATCCTCCGTTCAAAACTGGAAAGAAGCTTTCTGAGAGACTGCTCTGTGTTCTCTTAATTCATCTCACAGAGTTACATCTTTCCCTTCAAGAAGCCTTTCGCTAAGGCTGTTCTCGGGGAATTGGCAAAGGGATATTTGGAAGCCCTTAGAGGGCTATGGTGAAAAAGGAAATATCTTCCGTTCAAAACTGGAAAGAAGCTTTCTAAGAAACTGCTCTGTGTTCTGTTAATTCATCTCACAGAGTTACATCTTTCCCTTCAAAAAGCCTTTCTCTAAGGCTATTCTTGTGGAATTGGCAAAGGGATATTTGGAAGCCCATAGAGGGCTATGGTGAAAAAGGAAATATCTCCCGTTCAAAACTGGAAAGAAGCTTTCTGAGAAACTGCTCTGTGTTCTGTTAATTCATCTCACAGAGTTACATCTTTCCCTTCAACAAGCCTTTCGCTAAGGCTGTTCTTGTGGAATTGGCAAAGGGATATTTGGAAGCCCTTAGAGGCCTATGGTGAAAAAGGAAATATCTTCCGTTCAAAACTGGAAATAAGCTTTCTGAGAAACTGCTCTGTGTTCGGTTCATTCATCTCACAGAGTAACATCTTTCCCTTCAAGAAGCCTTTCGCTAAGGCTGTTCTTGTGGAATTTGCAAAGGGATATTTGGAAACCCATAGAGGGCTATGGTGAAAAAGGAAATATCTTCCGTTCAAAACTGGAAAGAAGCTCTCTGAGAAACTGCTCTGTGTTCTGTTAATTCATCTCACCGAGTTACTTCTTTCCCTTCAAGAAGCCTTTCGCTAAGGCTGTTCTTGTGGAATTGGCAAAGGGATATTTGGAAGCCCATAGAGGGCTATGGTGAAAAAGGAAATATCTTCCGTTCAAAACTGGAAAGAAGCTTTCTGAGAAACTGCTCTGTGTTCTGTTAATTCATCTCACAGAGTTACATCTTTCCCTTCAACAAGCCTTTCGCTAAGGCTGTTCTTGTGGAATTGGCAAAGGGATATTTGGAAGCCCTTAGAGGCCTAAGGTGAAAAAGGAAATATCTTCCGTTCAAAACTGGAAATAAGCTTTCTGAGAAACTGCTCTGTGTTCTGTTCATTCATCTCACAGAGTAACATCTTTCCCTTCAAGAAGCCTTTCGCTAAGGCTGTTCTTGTGGAATTTGCAAAGGGATATTTGGAAACCCATAGAGGGCTATGGTGAAAAAGGAAATATCTTCCGTTCAAAACTGGAAAGAAGCTCTCTGAGAAACTGCTCTGTGTTCTGTTAATTCATCTCACCGAGTTACTTCTTTCCCTTCAAGAAGCCTTTCGCTAAGGCTGTTCTTGTGGAATTGGCAAAGGGATATTTGGAAGCCCATAGAGGGCTATGGTGAAAAAGGAAATATCTTCCGTTCAAAACTGGAAAGAAGCTTTCTGAGAAACTGCTCTGTGTTCTGTTAATTCATCTCACAAAGTTACATCTTTCCCTTCAAGAAGCCTTTCGCTAAGGCTGTTCTTGTGGAATTGGCAAAGGGATACTTGGAAGCCCATAGAGGGCTATGGTGTAAAAGGAAATATCTTCCGTTCAAAACTGGAAAGAAGCTTTCTGAGAAACTGCTCTGTGTTCTGTTAATTCATCTCACAGAGTTACATCTTTCCCTTCAAGAAGCCTTTCGCTAAGGCGGTTCTTGTGGAATTGGCAAAGGGATATTTGGAAGCCCATAGAGGTCTATGGTGAAAAAGGAAATATCGTCCGTTCAGAACTGGAAGGAAGCTTTCTGAGAAACTGCTCTGTGTTCTGTTAATTCATCTCACAGAGTTACATCTTTCCCTTCAAGAAGCCTTTCGCTAAGGCTGTTCTTGTGGAATTGGCAAAGGGATATTTGGAAACCCATAGAGGGCTATGGTGAAAAAGGAAATATCTTCCGTTCAAAACTGGAAAGAAGCTTTCTGAGAAACTGCTCTGTGTTCTCTTAATTCATCTCACAGAGTTACATCTTTCCCTTCAAGAAGCCTTTCGCTAAGGCTGTTCTTGTGGAATTGGCAAAGGGATATTTGGAAACCCTTAGAGGGCTATGGTGAAATGGAAATATCTTCCGTTCAAAACTGGAAGGAGGCTTTCTGAGAAACTGCTCTGTGTTCTCTTAATTCATCTCACAGAGTTACATCTTTCCCTTCAAGAAGCCTTTAGCTAAGGCTGTTCTTGTGGAATTGGCAAAGAGATATTTGGAACCCCATAGAGGCCTATGGTGAAAAAGGAAATAACTTCCGTTCAAAACTGGAAAGAAGCTTTCTGAGAAACTGCTCTGTGTTCTGTTAATTCATCTCACCGAGTTACATCTTTCCCTTCAAGAAGCCTTTCGCTAAGGCTGTTCTTGTGGGATTGGAAAAGGGATATTTGGAACCCCATAGAGGCCTATGGTGAAAAAGGAAATAACTTCCGTTCAAAACTGGAAAGAAGCTTTCTGAGAAACTGCTCTGTGTTCTGTTAATTCATCTCACCGAGTTACATCTTTCCCTTCAAGAAGCCTTTCGCTAACGCTGTTCTTGTGGAATTGGCAAAGGGATATTTGGAAGCCCATAGAGGGCTACGGTGAAAAAGGAAATATCTTCCGTTCAAAACTGGAAAGAAGCTTTCTGAGAAACTGCTCTGTGTTCTGTTAATTCATCTCACAGAGTTACATCTTTCCCTTCAAGAAGCCTTTCGCTAAGGCTGTTCTTGTGGAATTGGCAAAGGGATATTTGGAACCCCATAGAGGGCTACGGTTAAAAAGGAAATATCCTCCGTTCAAAACTGGAAAGAAGCTTTCTGAGAAACTGCTCTGTGTTCTCTTAATTCATCTCACAGGGTTACATCTTTCCCTTCAAGAAGCCTTTCGCTAAGGCTGTTCTTGTGGAATTGGCAAAGGGATATTTGGAAGCCCATAGAGGGCTATGGTGAAAAAGGAAATATCTTCCGTTCAAAACTGGAAAGAAGCTTTCTGAAAAACTGCTCTGTGTTCTGTTAATTCATCTAACAGAGTTACTTCTTTCCCTTCAACAAGCCTTTCGCTAAGGCTGTTCTTGTGGAATTGGCAAAGGGATATTTGGAAGCCCTTAGAGGCCTATGGTGAAAAAGGAAATATCTTCCGTTCAAAACTGGAAATAAGCTTTCTGAGAAACTGCTCTGTGTTCTGTTCATTCATCTCACAGAGTAACATCTTTCCCTTCAAGAAGCCTTTCGCTAAGGCTGTTCTTGTGGAATTTGCAAAGGGATATTTGGAAACCCATAGAGGGCTATGGTGAAAAAGGAAATATCTTCCGTTCAAAACTGGAAAGAAGCTCTCTGAGAAACTGCTCTGTGTTCTGTTAATTCATCTCACCGAGTTACTTCTTTCCCTTCAAGAAGCCTTTCGCTAAGGCTGTTCTTGTGGAATTGGCAAAGGGATATTTGGAAGCCCATAGAGGGCTATGGTGAAAAAGGAAATATCTTCCGTTCAAAACAGGAAAGAAGCTTTCTGAGAAACTGCTCTGTGTTCTGTTAATTCATCTCACAGAGTTACATCTTTCCCTTCAAGAAGCCTCTCGCTAAGGCTGTTCTTGTGGAATTGGCAAAGGGATACTTGGAAGCCCATAGAGGGCTATGGTGAAAAAGGAAATATCTTCCGTTCAAAACTGGAAAGAAGCTTTCTGAGAAACTGCTCTGTGTTCTGTTAATTCATCTCACAGAGTTACATCTTTCCCTTCAAGAAGCATTTCGCTAAGGCGGTTCTTGTGGAATTGGCAAAGGGATATTTGGAAGCCCATAGAGGTCTATGGTGAAAAAGGAAATATCGTCCGTTCAGAACTGGAAGGAAGCTTTCTGAGAAACTGCTCTGTGTTCTGTTAATTCATCTCACAGAGTTACATCTTTCCCTTCAAGAAGCCTTTCGCTAAGGCTGTTCTTGTGGAATTAGCAAAGGGATATTTGGAAACCCATAGAGGGCTATGGTGAAAAAGGAAATATCTTCCGTTCAAAACTGGAAAGAAGCTTTCTGAGAAACTGCTCTGTGTTCTCTTAATTCATCTCACAGAGTTACATCTTTCCCTTCAAGTAGCCTTTCGCTAAGGCTGTTCTTCTGGAATTGGCAAAGGGATATTTGGAAGCCCATAGAGGGCTATGGTGAAAAAGGAAATATCTTCCGTTCAAAACTGGAAAGAAGCTTTCGGAGAAACTGCTCTGTGTTCTGTTAATTCATCTCACGGAGTTACTTCTTTCCCTTCAAGAAGCCTTTCGCTAAGGCTGTTCTTGTGGAATTGGCAAAGGGATATTTGGAACCCCATAGAGGCCTATGGTGAAAAAGGAAATAACTTCCGTTCAAAACTGGAAAGAAGCTTTCTGAGAAACTGCTCTGTGTTCTGTTAATTCATCTCACCGAGTTACATCTTTCCCTTCAAGAAGCCTTTCGCTAACGCTGTTCTTGTGGAATTGGCAAAGGGATATTTGGAAGCCCATAGAGGGCTACGGTGAAAAAGGAAATATCTTCCGTTCAAAACTGGAAAGAAGCTTTCTGAGAAACTGCTCTGTGTTCTGTTAATTCATCTCACAGAGTTACATCTTTCCCTTCAAGAAGCCTTTCGCTAAGGCTGTTCTTGTGGAATTGGCAAAGGGATATTTGGAACCCCATAGAGGGCTACGGTTAAAAAGGAAATATCCTCCGTTCAAAACTGGAAAGAAGCTTTCTGAGAAACTGCTCTGTGTTCTCTTAATTCATCTCACAGAGTTACATCTTTCCCTTCAAGAAGCCTTTCGCTAAGGCTGTTCTTGTGGAATTGGCAAAGGGATATTTGGAAGCCCATAGAGGGCTATGGTGAAAAAGGAAATATCTTCCGTTCAAAACTGGAAAGAAGCTTTCTGAAAAACTGCTCTGTGTTCTGTTAATTCATCTCACAGAGTTACATCTTTCCCTTCAACAAGCCTTTCGCTAAGGCTGTTCTTGTGGAATTGGCAAAGGGATATTTGGAAGCCCTTAGAGGCCTATGGTGAAAAAGGAAATATCTTCCGTTCAAAACTGGAAATAAGCTTTCTGAGAAACTGCTCTGTGTTCTGTTCATTCATCTCACAGAGTAACATCTTTCCCTTCAAGAAGCCTTTCGCTAAGGCTGTTCTTGTGGAATTTGCAAAGGGATATTTGGAAACCCATAGAGGGCTATGGTGAAAAAGGAAATATCTTCCGTTCAAAACTGGAAAGAAGCTCTCTGAGAAACTGCTCTGTGTTCTGTTAATTCATCTCACCGAGTTACTTCTTTCCCTTCAAGAAGCCTTTCGCTAAGGCTGTTCTTGTGGAATTGGCAAAGGGATATTTGGAAGCCCATAGAGGGCTATGGTGAAAAAGGAAATATCTTCCGTTCAAAACTGGAAAGAAGCTTTCTGAGAAACTGCTCTGTGTTCTGTTAATTCATCTCACAGAGTTACATCTTTCCCTTCAAGAAGCCTCTCGCTAAGGCTGTTCTTGTGGAATTGGCAAAGGGATACTTGGAAGCCCATAGAGGGCTATGGTGAAAAAGGAAATATCTTCCGTTCAAAACTGGAAAGAAGCTTTCTGAGAAACTGCTCTGTGTTCTGTTAATTCATCTCACAGAGTTACATCTTTCCCTTCAAGAAGCATTTCGCTAAGGCGGTTCTTGTGGAATTGGCAAAGGGATATTTGGAAGCCCATAGAGGTCTATGGTGAAAAAGGAAATATCGTCCGTTCAGAACTGGAAGGAAGCTTTCTGAGAAACTGCTCTGTGTTCTGTTAATTCATCTCACAGAGTTACATCTTTCCCTTCAAGAAGCCTTTCGCTAAGGCTGTTCTTGTGGAATTGGCAAAGGGATATTTGGAAACCCATAGAGGGCTATGGTGAAAAAGGAAATATCTTCCGTTCAAAACTGGAAAGAAGCTTTCTGAGAAACTGCTCTGTGTTCTCTTAATTCATCTCACAGAGTTACATCTTTCCCTTCAAGAAGCCTTTCGCTAAGGCTGTTCTTGTGGAATTGGCAAAGGGATATTTGGAAACCCTTAGAGGGCTATGGTGAAATGGAAATATCTTCCGTTCAAAACTGGAAGGAGGCTTTCTGAGAAACTGCTCTGTGTTCTCTTAATTCATCTCACAGAGTTACATCTTTCCCTTCAAGAAGCCTTTAGCTAAGGCTGTTCTTGTGGAATTGGCAAAGAGATATTTGGAACCCCATAGAGGCCTATGGTGAAAAAGGAAATAACTTCCGTTCAAAACTGGAAAGAAGCTTTCTGAGAAACTGCTCTGTGTTCTGTTAATTCATCTCACCGAGTTACATCTTTCCCTTCAAGAAGCCTTTCGCTAACGCTGTTCTTGTGGGATTGGAAAAGGGATATTTGGAACCCCATGGAGGGCTACGGTGAAAAAGGAAATATCCTCCGTTCAAAACTGGAAAGAAGCTTTCTGAGAGACTGCTCTGTGTTCTCTTAATTCATCTCACAGAGTTACATCTTTCCCTTCAAGAAGCCTTTCGCTAAGGCTGTTCTCGGGGAATTGGCAAAGGGATATTTGGAAGCCCTTAGAGGGCTATGGTGAAAAAGGAAATATCTTCCGTTCAAAACTGGAAAGAAGCTTTCTAAGAAACTGCTCTGTGTTCTGTTAATTCATCTCACAGAGTTACATCTTTCCCTTCAAAAAGCCTTTCTCTAAGGCTATTCTTGTGGAATTGGCAAAGGGATATTTGGAAGCCCATAGAGGGCTATGGTGAAAAAGGAAATATCTTCCGATCAAAACTGGAAAGAAGCTTTCTGAGAAACTGCTCTGTGTACTCTTAATTCTTCTCACAGAGTTACATCTTTCCCTTCAAGAAGCCTTTCGCTAAGGCGGTTCCTGTGGAATTGGCAAAGGGATATTTGGAAGCCCATAGAGGGCTATGTTGAAAAAGGAAATATCTCCCGTTCAAAACTGGAAAGAAGCTTTCTGAGAAACTGCTCCTTGTTCTCTTAATTCATCTCACAGAGTTACATCTTTCCCTTCAAGAAGCCTTTCACTACGGCTGTTCTTCTGGAATTGGCAAAGGGATATTTCGAAGCAAATAGAGGGCTATGGTGAAAAAGGAAATATCTTCCGTTCAAAACTGGAAAGAAGCTTTCTGAGAAACTGCTCTGTGTTCTGTGAATTCATCTCACAGAGTTACATCTTTCCCTTCAAGAAGCCTTTCGCTAAGGCTGTTCTTCTGGAATTGGCAAAGGGATATTTGGAAGCCCATAGAGGGCTATGGTGAAAAGAAATATCCTCCGTTCAAAAGTGGAAAGAAGCTTTCTGAGAAACTGCTCTGTGTTCTGTTAATTCATCTCACAGAGTTACATCTTTCCCTTCAAGAAGCCTTTCGCTAAGGCTGTTCTTGTGGAATTGGCAAAGGAATAGTTGGAAGCCCATAGAGGCCTATGGTGAAAAAGTAAATATCTTCCGTTCAAAACTGGAAAGAAGCTTTCTGAGAAACTGCTCTGTGTTCTCTTAATTCATCTCAGCGAGTTACATCTTTGCCTTCAAGAAGCCTTTCGCTAAGGCTGTTCTTGTGGAATTGGCAAAGGGATATTTGGAAGCCCATAGAGGGCTATGGTGAAAAAGGAAATATGTTCCGTTGAAAACTGGAAAGAAGCTTTCGGAGAAACTGCTCTGTGTTCTCTTAATTCATCTCACAGAGTTACATCTTTCCCTTCAAAAAGCCTTTGGTTATGGCTATTCTTGTGGAATTGGCAAAGGGATATTTGGAAGCCCATAGAGGGCTATGGTGAAAAAGGAAATATCTTCCGTTCAAAACTGGAAAGAAGCTTTCTGAGAAACTGCTCTGTGTTCTGTTAATTCATCTCACAGAGTTACATCTTTCCCTTCAACAAGCCTTTCGCTAAGGCTGTTCTTGTGGAATTGGCAAAGGGATATCTGGAAGCCCTTAGAGGCCTATGGTGAAAAAGGAAATATCTTCCGTTCAAAACTGGAAATAAGCTTTCTGAGAAACTGCTCTGTGTTCTGTTCATTCATCTCACAGAGTAACATCTTTCCCTTCAAGAAGCCTTTCGCTAAGGCTGTTCTTGTGGAATTTGCAAAGGGATATTTGGAAACCCATAGAGGGCTATGGTGAAAAAGGAAATATCTTCCGTTCAAAACTGGAAAGAGGCTCTCTGAGAAACTGCTCTGTGTTCTGTTAATTCATCTCACCGAGTTACTTCTTTCCCTTCAAGAAGCCTTTCGCTAAGGCTGTTCTTGTGGAATTGGCAAAGGGATATTTGGAAGCCCATAGAGGGCTATGGTGAAAAAGGAAATATCTTCCGTTCAAAACTGGAAAGAAGCTTTCTGAGAAACTGCTCTGTGTTCTGTTAATTCATCTCACAGAGTTACATCTTTCCCTTCAAGAAGCCTTTCGCTAAGGCTGTTCTTGTGGAATTGGCAAAGGGATATTTGGAAACCCTTAGAGGGCTATGGTGAAATGGAAATATCTTCCGTTCAAACTGGAAGGAGGCTTTCTGAGAAACTGCTCTGTGTTCTCTTAATTCATCTCACAGAGTTACATCTTTCCCTTCAAGAAGCCTTTAGCTAAGGCTGTTCTTGTGGAATTGGCAAAGAGATATTTGGAACCCCATAGAGGCCTATGGTGAAAAAGGAAATAACTTCCGTTCAAAACTGGAAAGAAACTTTCTGAGAAACTGCTCTGTGTTCTGTTAATTCATCTCACCGAGTTACATCTTTCCCTTCAAGAAGCCTTTCGCTAACGCTGTTCTTGTGGGATTGGAAAAGGGATATTTGGAACCCCATGGAGGGCTACGGTGAAAAAGGAAATATCCTCCGTTCAAAACTGGAAAGAAGCTTTCTGAGAGACTGCTCTGTGTTCTCTTAATTCATCTCACAGAGTTACATCTTTCCCTTCAAGAAGCCTTTCGCTACGGCTGTTCTTCTGGAATTGGCAAAGGGATATTTCGAAGCAAATAGAGGGCTATGGTGAAAAAGGAAATATCTTCCGTTCAAAACTGGAAAGAAGCTTTCTGAGAAACTGCTCTGTGTTCTGTGAATTCATCTCACAGAGTTACATCTTTCCCTTCAAGAAGCCTTTCGCTAAGGCTGTTCTTCTGGAATTGGCAAAGGGATATTTGGAAGCCCATAGAGGGCTATGGTGAAAAGAAATATCCTCCGTTCAAAAGTGGAAAGAAGCTTTCTGAGAAACTGCTCTGTGTTCTCTTAATTCATCTCAGCGAGTTACATCTTTCCCTTCAAGAAGCCTTTCGCTAAGGCTGTTCTTGTGGAATTGGCAATGGGGTATATGGAAGCCCATAGAGGGCTACGGTGAAAAAGGAAATATCCTCCGTTCAAAACCGGAAAGAAGCTTTCTGAGAAACTGCTCTGTGTTCTTTTAATTCATCTCACGGAGTTACATCTTTGCCTTCAAGAAGCCTTTCGCTAAGGCTGTTCTTGTGGAATTGGCAAAGGGATATTTGGAAGCCCATTGAGGGCTATGGTGAAAAAGGAAATATGTTCCGTTGAAAACTGGAAAGAAGCTTTCGGAGAAACTGCTCTGTGTTCTCTTAATTCATCTCACAGAGTTACATCTTTCCCTTCAAAAAGCCTTTGGCTATGGCTATTCTTGTGGAATTGGCAAAGGGATATTTGGAAGCCCATAGAGGGCTATGGTGAAAAAGGAAATATCTTCCGTTCAAAACTGGAAAGAAGCTTTCTGAGAAACTGCTCTGTGTTCTGTTAATTCATCTCACAGAGTTACATCTTTCCCTTCAAGAAGCCTTTCGCTAAGGCTGTTCTTGTGGAATTGGCAAAGGGATACTTGGAAGCCCATAGAGGGCTATGGTGAAAAAGGAAATATCTTCCGTTCAAAACTGGAAAGAAGCTTTCTGAGAAACTGCTCTGTGTTCTGTTAATTCATCTCACAGAGTTACATCTTTCCCTTCAAGAAGCATTTCGCTAAGGCGGTTCTTGTGGAATTGGCAAAGGGATATTTGGAAGCCCATAGAGGTCTATGGTGAAAAAGGAAATATCGTCCGTTCAGAACTGGAAGGAAGCTTTCTGAGAAACTGCTCTGTGTTCTGTTAATTCATCTCACAGAGTTACATCTTTCCCTTCAAGAAGCCTTTCGCTAAGGCTGTTCTTGTGGAATTGGCAAAGGGATATTTGGAAACCCATAGAGGGCTATGGTGAAAAAGGAAATATCTTCCGTTCAAAACTGGAAAGAAGCTTTCTGAGAAACTGCTCTGTGTTCTCTTAATTCATCTCACAGAGTTACATCTTTCCCTTCAAGAAGCCTTTCGCTAAGGCTGTTCTTGTGGAATTGGCAAAGGGATATTTGGAAACCCTTAGAGGGCTATGGTGAAATGGAAATATCTTCCGTTCAAAACTGGAAGGAGGCTTTCTGAGAAACTGCTCTGTGTTCTCTTAATTCATCTCACAGAGTTACATCTTTCCCTTCAAGAAGCCTTTAGCTAAGGCTGTTCTTGTGGAATTGGCAAAGAGATATTTGGAACCCCATAGAGGCCTATGGTGAAAAAGGAAATAACTTCCGTTCAAAACTGGAAAGAAGCTTTCTGAGAAACTGCTCTGTGTTCTGTTAATTCATCTCACCGAGTTACATCTTTCCCTTCAAGAAGCCTTTCGCTAACGCTGTTCTTGTGGGATTGGAAAAGGGATATTTGGAACCCCATGGAGGGCTACGGTGAAAAAGGAAATATCCTCCGTTCAAAACTGGAAAGAAGCTTTCTGAGAGACTGCTCTGTGTTCTCTTAATTCATCTCACAGAGTTACATCTTTCCCTTCAAGAAGCCTTTCGCTAAGGCTGTTCTCGGGGAATTGGCAAAGGGATATTTGGAAGCCCTTAGAGGGCTATGGTGAAAAAGGAAATATCTTCCGTTCAAAACTGGAAAGAAGCTTTCTAAGAAACTGCTCTGTGTTCTGTTAATTCATCTCACAGAGTTACATCTTTCCCTTCAAAAAGCCTTTCTCTAAGGCTATTCTTGTGGAATTGGCAAAGGGATATTTGGAAGCCCATAGAGGGCTATGGTGAAAAAGGAAATATCTTCCGATCAAAACTGGAAAGAAGCTTTCTGAGAAACTGCTCTGTGTACTCTTAATTCTTCTCACAGAGTTACATCTTTCCCTTCAAGAAGCCTTTCGCTAAGGCGGTTCCTGTGGAATTGGCAAAGGGATATTTGGAAGCCCATAGAGGGCTATGTTGAAAAAGGAAATATCTCCCGTTCAAAACTGGAAAGAAGCTTTCTGAGAAACTGCTCCTTGTTCTCTTAATTCATCTCACAGAGTTACATCTTTCCCTTCAAGAAGCCTTTCACTACGGCTGTTCTTCTGGAATTGGCAAAGGGATATTTCGAAGCCCATAGAGGGCTATGGTGAAAAAGGAAATATGTTCCGTTGAAAACTGGAAAGAAGCTTTCGGAGAAACTGCTCTGTGTTCTCTTAATTCATCTCACAGAGTTACATCTTTCCCTTCAAAAAGCCTTTGGCTATGGCTATTCTTGTGGAATTGGCAAAGGGATATTTGGAAGCCCATAGAGGGCTATGGTGAAAAAGGAAATATCTTCCGTTCAAAACTGGAAAGAAGCTTTCTGACAAACTGCTCTGTGTTCTGTTAATTCATCTCACAGAGTTACATCTTTCCCTTCAACAAGCCTTTCGCTAAGGCTGTTCTTGTGGAATTGGCAAAGGGATATCTGGAAGCCCTTAGAGGCCTATGGTGAAAAAGGAAATATCTTCCGTTCAAAACTGGAAATAAGCTTTCTGAGAAACTGCTCTCTGTTCTGTTCATTCATCTCACAGAGTAACATCTTTCCCTTCAAGAAGCCTGTCGCTAAGGCTGTTCTTGTGGAATTTGCAAAGGGATATTTGGAAACCCATAGAGGGCTATGGTGAAAAAGGAAATATCTTCCGTTCAAAACTGGAAAGAGGCTCTCTGAGAAACTGCTCTGTGTTCTGTTAATTCATCTCACAGAGTTACATCTTTCCCTTCAAGAAGCCTTTAGCTAAGGCTGTTCTTGTGGAATTGGCAAAGAGATATTTGGAACCCCATAGAGGCCTATCGTGAAAAAGGAAATAACTTCCGTTCAAAACTGGAAAGAAGCTTTCTGAGAAACTGCTCTGTGTTCTGTTAATTCATCTCACCGAGTTACATCTTTCCCTTCAAGAAGCCTTTCGCTAACGCTGTTCTTGTGGGATTGGAAAAGGGATATTTGGAACCCCATGGAGGGCTACGGTGAAAAAGGAAATATCCTCCGTTCAAAACTGGAAAGAAGCTTTCTGAGAGACTGCTCTGTGTTCTCTTAATTCATCTCACAGAGTTACATCTTTCCCTTCAAGAAGCCTTTCGCTAAGGCTGTTCTCGGGGAATTGGCAAAGGGATATTTGGAAGCCCTTAGAGGGCTATGGTGAAAAAGGAAATATCTTCCGTTCAAAACTGGAAAGAAGCTTTCTAAGAAACTGCTCTGTGTTCTGTTAATTCATCTCACAGAGTTACATCTTTCCCTTCAAAAAGCCTTTCTCTAAGGCTATTCTTGTGGAATTGGCAAAGGGATATTTGGAAGCCCATAGAGGGCTATGGTGAAAAAGGAAATATCTTCCGATCAAAACTGGAAAGAAGCTTTCTGAGAAACTGCTCTGTGTACTCTTAATTCTTCTCACAGAGTTACATCTTTCCCTTCAAGAAGCCTTTCGCTAAGGCGGTTCCTGTGGAATTGGCAAAGGGATATTTGGAAGCCCATAGAGGGCTATGTTGAAAAAGGAAATATCTCCCGTTCAAAACTGGAAAGAAGCTTTCTGAGAAACTGCTCCTTGTTCTCTTAATTCATCTCACAGAGTTACATCTTTCCCTTCAAGAAGCCTTTCACTACGGCTGTTCTTCTGGAATTGGCAAAGGGATATTTCGAAGCCCATAGAGGGCTATGGTGAAAAAGGAAATATCTTCCGTTGAAAACTGGAAAGAAGCTTTCGGAGAAACTGCTCTGTGTTCTCTTAATTCATCTCACAGAGTTACATCTTTCCCTTCAAAAAGCCTTTGGCTATGGCTATTCTTGTGGAATTGGCAAATGGATATTTGGAAGCCCATAGAGGGCTATGGTGAAAAAGGAAATATCTTCCGTTCAAAACTGGAAAGAAGCTTTCTGAGAAACTGCTCTGTGTTCTGTTAATTCATCTCACAGAGTTACATCTTTCCCTTCAACAAGCCTTTCGCTAAGGCTGTTCTTGTGGAATTGGCAAAGGGATATCTGGAAGCCCTTAGAGGCCTATGGTGAAAAAGGAAATATCTTCCGTTCAAAACTGGAAATAAGCTTTCTGAGAAACTGCTCTGTGTTCTGTTCATTCATCTCACAGAGTAACATCTTTCCCTTCAAGAAGCCTTTCGCTAAGGCTGTTCTTGTGGAATTTGCAAAGGGATATTTGGAAACCCATAGAGGGCTATGGTGAAAAAGGAAATATCTTCCGTTCAAAACTGGAAAGAGGCTCTCTGAGAAACTGCTCTGTGTTCTGTTAATTCATCTCACCGAGTTACATCTTTCCCTTCAAGAAGCCTTTCGCTAACGCTGTTCTTGTGGGATTGGAAAAGGGATATTTGGAACCCCATGGAGGGCTACGGTGAAAAAGGAAATATCCTCCGTTCAAAACTGGAAAGAAGCTTTCTGAGAGACTGCTCTGTGTTCTCTTAATTCATCTCACAGAGTTACATCTTTCCCTTCAAGAAGCCTTTCGCTAAGGCTGTTCTCGGGGAATTGGCAAAGGGATATTTGGAAGCCCTTAGAGGGCTATGGTGAAAAAGGAAATATCTTCCGTTCAAAACTGGAAAGAAGCTTTCTAAGAAACTGCTCTGTGTTCTGTTAATTCATCTCACAGAGTTACATCTTTCCCTTCAAAAAGCCTTTCTCTAAGGCTATTCTTGTGGAATTGGCAAAGGGATATTTGGAAGCCCATAGAGGGCTATGGTGAAAAAGGAAATATCTCCCGTTCAAAACTGGAAAGAAGCTTTCTGAGAAACTGCTCTGTGTTATGTTAATTCATCTCACAGAGTTACATCTTTCCCTGCAACAAGCCTTTCGCTAAGACTATTCTTGTGGAATTGGCAAAGGGATATTTGGAAGCCCATAGAGGGCTATGGTGAAAAAGGAAATATCTTCCGTTCAAAACTGGAAAGAAGCTTTCTGAGAAACTGCTCCTTGTTCTCTTAATTCATCTCACAGAGTTACATCTTTCCCTTCAAGAAGCCTTTCGCTACGGCTGTTCTTCTGGAATTGGCAAAGGGATATTTCGAAGCAAATAGAGGGCTATGGTGAAAAAGGAAATATCTTCCGTTCAAAACTGGAAAGAAGCTTTCTGAGAAACTGCTCTGTGTTCTGTGAATTCATCTCACAGAGTTACATCTTTCCCTTCAAGAAGCCTTTCGCTAAGGCTGTTCTTCTGGAATTGGCAAAGGGATATTTGGAAGCCCATAGAGGGCTATGGTGAAAAGAAATATCCTCCGTTCAAAAGTGGAAAGAAGCTTTCTGAGAAACTGCTCTGTGTTCTGTTAATTCATCTCACAGAGTTACATCTTTCCCTTCAAGAAGCCTTTCGCTAAGGCTGTTCTTGTGGAATTGGCAAAGGAATATTTGGAAGCCCATAGAGGCCTATGGTGAAAAAGTAAATATCTTCCGTTCAAAACTGGAAAGAAGCTTTCTGAGAAACTGCTCTGTGTTCTCTTAATTCATCTCAGCGAGTTACATCTTTCCCTTCAAGAAGCCTTTCGCTAAGGCTGTTCTTGTGGAATTGGCAATGGGGTATATGGAAGCCCATAGAGGGCTACGGTGAAAAAGGAAATATCCTCCGTTCAAAACCGGAAAGAAGCTTTCTGAGAAACTGCTCTGTGTTCTTTTAATTCATCTCACGGAGTTACATCTTTGCCTTCAAGAAGCCTTTCGCTAAGGCTGTTCTTGTGGAATTGGCAAAGGGATATTTGGAAGTCCATAGTGGGCTATGGTGAAAAAGGAAATATGTTCCGTTGAAAACTGGAAAGAAGCTTTCGGAGAAACTGCTCTGTGTTCTCTTAATTCATCTCACAGAGTTACATCTTTCCCTTCAAAAAGCCTTTGGCTATGGCTATTCTTGTGGAATTGGCAAAGGGATATTTGGAAGCCCATAGAGGGCTATGGTGAAAAAGTAAATATCTTCCGTTCAAAACTGGAAAGAAGCTTTCTGAGAAACTGCTCTGTGTTCTGTTAATTCATCTCACAGAGTTACATATTTCCCTTCAAGAAGCCTTTCGCTAAGGCTGTTCTTGTGGAATTGGCAAAGGGATATTTGGAAGCCCATAGAGGGCTACGGTGAAAAAGGAAATATCTTCCGTTCAAAACTGGTAAGAAGCTTTCTGAGAAACTGCTCTGTGTTCTGTTAATTCATCTCACAGAGTTACATCTTTCCCTTCAACAAGCCTTTCGCTAAGGCGGTTCTTGAGGAATTGGCAAAGGGATATTTGGAAGCCCATAGAGGGCTATGTTGAAATGGAAATATCTTCCGTTCAAAACTGGAAGGAAGCTTTCTGAGAAACTGCTCTGTGTTCTGTTAATTCATCTCACAGAGTTACATCTTTCCCTTCAAGAAGCCTTTCGCTAAGGCTGTTCTTGTGTAATTGGCAAAGGGATATTTGGAAGCCCATAGAGGGCTATGGTGAAAAAGGAAATATCTTCCGTTCAAAACTGGAAAGAAGCTTTCTGAGAAACTGCTCTGTGTTCTGTTAATTCATCTCACAGAGTTACATCTTTCCCTTCAAGAAGCCTTTCGCTAACGCTGTTCTTGTGGAATTGGCAAAGGGATATTTGGAACCCCATAGAGGGCTACGGTGAAAAAGGAAATATCCTCCGTTCAAAACTGGAAAGAAGCTTTCTGAGAAACTGCTCTGTGTTCTCTTAATTCATCTCACAGAGTTACATCTTTCCCTTCAAGAAGCCTTTCGCTAAGGCTGTTCTTGGGGAACTGGCAAGGGGATATTTGAAAGCCCTTAAAGGGTTATGGTGAAAAAGGAAATATCTTCCGTTCAAAACTGGAAAGAAGCTTTCTGAGAAACTGCTCTGTGTTCTGTTTATTCATCTCACCAACTTACATCTTTCCCTTCAAGAAGCCTTTCGCTAAGGCTGTTCTTGTGGAATTGGCAAAGGGATATTTGGAAGCCCATAGAGGGCTATGGTGAAAAAGGAAATATCCTCCGTTCAAAACTGGTAAGAAGCTTTCTGAGAAACTGCTCTGTGTTCTCTTAATTCATCTCACAGAGTTACATCTTTCCCTTCAAGAAGCCTTTCGCTAAGGCTGTTCTTGTGGAATTGGCAAAGGGATATTTGGAAGCCCATAGAGGGCTATGATGAAAAAGGAAATATCTTCCGTTCAAAACTGGAAAGAAGCTTTCTGAGAAACTGCTCTGCGTTCTGTTAATTCATCTCACAGAGTTACATCTTTCCCTTCAAAAAGCCTTTCGCTAAGGCTATTCTTGTGGAATTGGCAAAGGGATATTTGGAAGCCCATAGAGGGCTATGGTGAAAAAGTAAATATCTCCCGTTCAAAACTGGAAAGAAGCTTTCTGAGAAACTGCCCTGTGTTCTGTTAATTCATCTCACAGAGTTACATCTTTCCCTTCAAGAAGCCTTTCGCTAAGGCTGTTCTTGTGGAATTGGCAAAGGGATATTTGGAAGCCCAAAGAGGGCTATGGTGAAAAAGGAAATATCTTCCGTTCAAAACTTAAAAGAAGCTGTCTGAGAAACTGCTCTGTGTTCTCTTAATTCATCTCACAGAGTTACATCTTTCCCTTCAAGTAGCCTTTCGCTAAGGCTGTTCTTGTGGAATTGGCAAAGGGATATTTGGAACCCCATAGAGGCCTATGGTGAAAAAGGAAATAACTTCCGTTCAAAACTGGAAAGAAGTTTTCTGAGAAACTGCTCTGTGTTCTGTTAATTCATCTCACAGAGTTACATATTTCCCTTCAAGAAGCCTTTCGCTAAGGCGGTTCTTGTGGAATTGGCAAAGGGATATTTGGAAGCCCATAGAGGGCTATGGTGAAATGGAAATATCTTCCGTTCAAAACTGGAAGGAAGCTTTCTGAGAAACTGCTCTGTGTTCTGTTAATTCATCTCACAGAGTTACATCTTTCCCTTCAAGAAGCCTTTCGCTAAGGCTGTTCTTGTGTAATTGGCAAACGGATATTTGGAAGCCCATAGAGGGTTATGGTGAAAAAGGAAATATCTTCCGTTCAAAACTGGAAAGAAGCTTTCTGAGAAACTGCTCTGTGTTCTCTTAATTCATCTCACAGAGTTACATCTTTCCCTTCAAGAAGCCTTTCGCTAAGGCTGTTCTTGTGGAATTGGCAAAGGTATATTTGGAACCCCTTAGAGGCCTATGGTGAAAAAAGAAATAACTTCCGTTGAAAACTGGAAAGAAGCTTTCTGAGAAACTGCTCTGTGTTCTGTTAATTCATCTCACAGAGTTACATTTTTCCCTTCAAGAAGCCTTTCGCTAACGCTGTTCTTGTGGAATTGGCAAAGGGATATTTGGAAGCCCATAGAGGGCTACGATGAAAAAGGAAATATCTTCCGTTCAAAACTGGAAAGAAGCTTTCTGAGAAACTCCTCTGTGTTCTGTTAATTCATCTCACAGAGTTACATCTTTCCCTTCAAGAAGCCTTTCGCTAAGGCTGTTCTTGTGGAATTGGCAAAGGGATATTTGGAACCCCATAGAGGGCTACGGTGAAAAAGGAAATATCCTCCGTTCAAAACTGGAAAGAAGCTTTCTGAGAAACTGCTCTGTGTTCTCTTAATTCATCTCACAGAGTTACATCTTTCCTTTCAAGAAGCCTTTCGCTAAGGCTGTTCTTGGGGAACTGGCAACGGGATATTTGGAAGCCCTTACAGGGTTATGGTGAAAAAGGAAATATCCTCCGTTCAAAACTGGAAAGAAGCTTTCTGAGAAACTGCCCTGTGTTCTGTTAATTCATCTCACAGAGTTACATCTTTCCCTTCAAGAAGCCTTTCGCTAAGGCTGTTCTTGTGGAATTGGCAAAGGGATATTTGGAAGCCCAAAGAGGGCTATGGTGAAAAAGGAAATATCTTCCGTTCAAAACTGGAAAGAAGCTTTCTGAGAAACTGCTCTGTGTTCTCTTAATTCATCTCACAGAGTTACATCTTTCCCTTCAAGAAGCCTTTCGCTAAGGCTGTTCTTGTGGAAATGGCAAAGGGATATTTGGAAGCCCTTAGAGGGCTATGGTGAAATGGAAATATCTTCCGTTCAAAACTGGAAGGAATCTTTCTGAGAAACTGCTCTGTGTTCTCTTAATTCATCTCACAGAGTTACATCTTTCCCTTCAAGAAGCCTTTCGCTAAGGCTGTTCCTGTGGAATTGGCAAAGGGATATTTGGAAGCCCATAGAGGGCTATGGTGAAAAAGGAAATATCCTCCGTTCAAAACTGGTAAGAAGCTTTCTGAGAAACTACTCTGTGTTCTCTTAATTCATCTCACAGAGTTACATCTTTCCCTTCAAGAAGCCTTTCGCTAAGGCTGTTCTTGTGGAATTGGCAAAGGGATATTTGGAAGCCCATAGAGGGCTACGGTGAAAAAGGAAATATCCTCCGTTCAAAACTGGTAAGAAGCTTTCTGAGAAACTACTCTGTGTTCTCTTAATTCATCTCACAGAGTTACATCTTTCCCTTCAAGAAGCCTTTCGCTAAGGCTGTTCTTGTGGAATTGGCAAAGGGATATTTGGAAGCCCATAGAGGGCTATGGTGAAAAAGGAAATATCTTCCGTTCAAAACTGGAAAGAAGCTTTCTAAGAAACTGCTCTGTGTTCTGTTAATTCATCTCACAGAGTTACATCTGTCCCTTCAAAAAGCCTTTCGCTAAGGCTATTCTTGTGGAATTGGCAAAGGGATATTTGGAAGCCCTTAGAGGGCTATGGTGAAAAAGGAAATATCTTCCGTTCAAAACTGGAAAGAAGCTTTCTGAGAAACTGCTCTGTGTTCTCTTAATTCATCTCACAGAGTTACATCTTTCCCTTCAAGAAGCCTTTCGCTAAGGCGGTTCCTGTGGAATTGGCAAAGGGATATTTGGAAGCCCATAGAGGGCTATGGTGAAAAAGGAAATATCTCCCGTTCAAAACAGGAAAGAAGCTTTCTGAGAAACTGCTCTGTGTTCTGTTAATTCATCTCACAGAGTTACATCTTTCCCTGCAACAAGCCTTTCGCTAAGACTAATCTTGTGGAATTGGCAAAGGGATATTTGGAAGCCCATAGAGGGCTATGGTGAAAAAGGAAATATCTTCCATTCAAAACTGGAAAGAAGCTTTCTGAGAAACTGCCCCTTGTTCTCTTAATTCATCTCACAGAGTTACATCTTTCCCTTCAAGAAGCCTTTCGCTAAGGCTGTTCTTCTGGAATTGGCAAAGGGATATTTGGAAGCCCATAGAGGGCTATGGTGAAAAAGGAAATATCTTCCGTTCAAAACTGGAAAGAAGCTTTCTGAGAAACTGCTCTGTGTTCTGTGAATTCATCTCACAGAGTTACATCTTTCACTTCAAGAAGCCTTTCGCTAAGGCTGTTCTTCTGGAATTGGCAAAGGGATATTTGGAAGCCCATAGAGGGCTATGGTGAAAAGAAATATCCTCCGTTCAAAAGTGGAAAGAAGCTTTATGAGAAACTGCTCTGTGTTCTGTTAATTCATCTCACAGGGTTACGTCTTTCCTTTCAAGAAGCCTTTCGCTAAGGCTGTTCTTGTGGAATTGGCAAAGGGATATTTGGAAGCCCTTAGAGGGCTATGGTGAAAAAGGAAATATCTTCCGTTCAAAACTGGAAAGAAGCTTTCTGAGAAACTGCTCTGTGTTCTGTTAATTCATCTCACAGAGTTACATATTTCCCTTCAAGAAGCCTTTCGCTAAGGCGGTTCTTGAGGAATTGGCAAAGGGATATTTGGAAGCCCATAGAGGGCTATGGTGAAATGGAAATATCTTCCGTTCAAAACTGGAAGGAAGCTTTCTGAGAAACTGCTCTGTGTTCTGTTAATTCATCTCACAGAGTTACATCTTTCCCTTCAAGAAGCCTTTCGCTAAGGCTGTTCTTGTGTAATTGGCAAAGGGATATTTGGAAGCCCATAGAGGGCTATGGTGAAAAAGGAAATATCTTCCGTTCAAAACTGGAAAGAAGCTTTCTGAGAAACTGCTCTGTGTTCTCTAAATTCATCTCACAGAGTTACATCTTTCCCTTCAAGAAGCCTTTCGCTAAGGCTGTTCTTGTGGAATTGGCAAAGGGATATTTGGAACCCCATAGAGGCCTATGGTGAAAAAAGAAATAACTTCCGTTCAAAACTGGAAAGAAGCTTTCTGAGAAACTGCTCTGTGTTCTGTTAATTCATCTCACAGAGTTACATCATTCCCTTCAAGAAGCCTTTCGCTAAGGCTGTTCTTGTGGAATTGGCAAAGGGATATTTGGAACCCCATAGAGGGCTACGGTGAAAAAGGAAATATCCTCCGTTCAAAACTGGAAAGAAGCTTTCTGAGAAACTGCTCTGTGTTCTCTTAATTCATCTCACAGAGTTACATCTTTCCCTTCAAGAAGCCTTTCGCTAAGGCTGTTCTTGGGGAACTGGCAAGGGGATATTTGAAAGCCCTTAAAGGGTTATGGTGAAAAAGGAAATATCTTCCGTTCAAAACTGGAAAGAAGCTTTCTGAGAAACTGCTCTGTGTTCTGTTAATTCATCTCAAAGAGTTATATCTTTCCCTTCAAGAGGCCTTTCGCTAAGGCTGTTCTTGTGGAATTGGCAAAGGGATATTTGGAATCCCATAGAGGGCTATGGTGAAAAAGGAAATATCCTCCGTTCAAAACTGGAAAGAAGCTTTCTGAGAAACTGCTCTGTGTTCTGTTAATTCATCTCACAGAGTTACATATTTCCCTTCAAGAAGCCTTTCGCTAAGGCGGTTCTTGAGGAATTGGCAAAGGGATATTTGGAAGCCCATAGAGGTCTACGGTGAAAAAGGAAATATCCTCCGTTCAAAACCGGAAAGAAGCTTTCTGAGAAACTGCTCTGTGTTCTTTTAATTCATCTCACGGAGTTACATCTTTGCCTTCAAGAAGCCTTTCGCTAAGGCTGTTCTTGTGGAATTGGCAAAGGGATATTTGGAAGCCCATAGAGGGCTATGGTGAAAAAGGAAATATGTTCCGTTGAAAACTGGAAAGAAGCTTTCGGAGAAACTGCTCTGTGTTCTCTTAATTCATCTCACAGAGTTACATCTTTCCCTTCAAAAAGCCTTTGGCTATGGCTATTCTTGTGGAATTGGCAAAGGGATATTTGGAAGCCCATAGAGGGCTATGGTGAAAAAGTAAATATCTTCCGTTCAAAACTGGAAAGAAGCTTTCTGAGAAACTGCTCTGTGTTCTGTTAATTCATCTCACAGAGTTACATATTTCCCTTCAAGAAGCCTTTCGCTAAGGCGGTTCTTGTGGAATTGGCAAAGGGATATTTGGAAGCCCATAGAGGGCTATGGTGAAATGGAAATATCTTCCGTTCAAAACTGGAAGGAAGCTTTCTGAGAAACTGTTCTGTGTTCTGTTAATTCATCTCACGGAGTTACATCTTTCCCTTCAAGAAGCCTTTCGCTAAGGCTGTTCTTGTGGAATTGGCAAAGGGATATTTGGAACCCCATAGAGGCCTATGGTGAAAAAGGAAATAACTTCCGTTCAAAACTGGAAAGAAGTTTTCTGAGAAACTGCTCTGTGTTCTGTTAATTCATCTCACAGAGTTACATATTTCCCTTCTAGAAGCCTTTCGCTAAGGCGGTTCTTGTGGAATTGGCAAAGGGATATTTGGAAGCCCATAGAGGGCTATGGTGAAATGGAAATATCTTCCGTTCAAAACTGGAAGGAAGCTTTCTGAGAAACTGCTCTGTGTTCTGTTAATTCATCTCACAGAGTTACATCTTTCCCTTCAAGAAGGCTTTCGCTAAGGCTGTTCTTGTGTAATTGGCAAACGGATATTTGGAAGCCCATAGAGGGTTATGCTGAAAAAGGAAATATCTTCCGTTCAAAACTGGAAAGAAGCTTTCTGAGAAACTGCTCTGTGTTCCCTTAATTCATCTCACAGAGTTACATATTTCCCTTCTAGAAGCCTTTCGCTAAGGCTGTTCTTGTGGAATTGGCAAAGGGATATTTGGAAGCCCATAGAGGGCTATGGTGAAATGGAAATATCTTCCGTTCAAAACTGGAAGGAAGCTTTCTGAGAAACTGCTCTGTGTTCTGTTAATTCATCTCACAGAGTTACATCTTTCCCTTCAAGAAGGCTTTCGCTAAGGCTGTTCTTGTGTAATTGGCAAACGGATATTTGGAAGCCCATAGAGGGTTATGCTGAAAAAGGAAATATCTTCCGTTCAAAACTGGAAAGAAGCTTTCTGAGAAACTGCTCTGTGTTCCCTTAATTCATCTCACAGAGTTACATCTCTCCCTTCAAGAAGCCTTTCGCTAAGGCTGTTCTTGTGGAATTGGCAAAGGGATATTTGGAACCGCATAGAGGCCTATGGTGAAAAAGAAAATAACTTCCGTTCAAAACTGGAAAGAAGCTTTCGGAGAAACTGCTCTGTGTTCTGTTAATTCATCTCACCGAGTTACATCTTTCCCTTCAAGAAGCCTTTCGCTAAGGCTGTTCTTGTGGAATTGGCAAAGGGATATTTGGAAGCCCATAGAGGGCTACGGTGAAAAAGGAAATATCTTCCGTTGAAAACTGGAAAGAAGCTTTCTGAGAAACTGCTCTGTGTTCTGTTAATTCATCTCACAGAGTTACATCTTTCCCTTCAAGAAGCCTTTCGCTAACGCTGTTCTTGTGGAATTGGCAAAGGGATATTTGGAAGCCCATAGAGGGCTACGATGAAAAAGGAAATATCTTCCGTTCAAAACTGGAAAGAAGCTTTCTGAGAAACTCCTCTGTGTTCTGTTAATTCATCTCACAGAGTTACATCTTTCCCTTCAAGAAGCCTTTCGCTAAGGCTGTTCTTGTGGAATTGGCAAAGGGATATTTGGAACCCCATAGAGGGCTACGGTGAAAAAGGAAATATCCTCCGTTCAAAACTGGAAAGAAGCTTTCTGAGAAACTGCTCTGTGTTCTCTTAATTCATCTCACAGAGTTACATCTTTCTCTTCAAGAAGCCTTTCGCTAAGGCTGTTCTTGGGGAACTGGCAACGGGATATTTGGAAGCCCTTACAGGGTTATGGTGAAAAAGGAAATATCTTCCGTTCAAAACTGGAAAGAAGCTTTCTGAGAAACTGCTCTGTGTTCTGTTTATTCATCTCACCGAGTTACATCTTTCCCTTCAAGAAGCCTTTCGCTAAGGCTGTTCTTGTGGAATTGGCAAAGGGATATTTGGAAGCCCATAGAGGGCTATGGTGAAAAAGGAAATATCCTCCGTTCAAAACTGGTAAGAAGCTTTCTGAGAAACTGCTCTGTGTTCTCTTAATTCATCTCACAGAGTTACATCTTTCCCTTCAAGAAGCCTTTCGCTAAGGCTGTTCTTGTGGAAATGGCAAAGGGATATTTGGAAGCCCTTAGAGGGCTATGGTGAGATGGAAATATCTTCCGTTCAAAACTGGAAGGAGGCTTTCTGAGAAACTGCTCTGTGTTCTCTTAATTCATCTCACAGAGTTACATCTTTCCCTTCAAGAAGCCTTTCGCTAAGGCTGTTCCTGTGGAATTGGCAAAGGGATATTTGGAAGCCCATAGAGGTCTAGGGTGAAAAAGGAAATATCCTCCGTTCAAAACTGGTAAGAAGCTTTCTGAGAAACTACTCTGTGTTCTCTTAATTCATCTCACAGAGTTACATCTTTCCCTTCAAGAAGCCTTTCGCTAAGGCTGTTCTTGTGGAATTGGCAAAGGGATATTTGGAAGCCCATAGAGGGCTATGGTGAAAAAGGAAATATCCTCCGTTCAAAACTGGTAAGAAGCTTTCTGAGAAACTACTCTGTGTTCTCTTAATTCATCTCACAGAGTTACATCTTTCCCTTCAAGAAGCCTTTCGCTAAGGCTGTTCTTGTGGAATTGGCAAAGGGATATTTGGAAGCCCATAGAGGGCTATGGTGAAAAAGGAAATATCTTCCGTTCAAAACTGGAAAGAAGCTTTCTAAGAAACTGCTCTGTGTTCTGTTAATTCATCTCACAGAGTTACATCTGTCCCTTCAAAAAGCCTTTCGCTAAGGCTATTCTTGTGGAATTGGCAAAGGGATATTTGGAAGCCCATAGAGGGCTATGGTGAAAAAGGAAATATCTTCCGTTCAAAACTGGAAAGAAGCTTTCTGAGAAACTGCTCTGTGTTCTCTTAATTCATCTCACAGAGTTACATCTTTCCCTTCAAGAAGCCTTTCGCTAAGGCGGTTCCTGTGGAATTGGCAAAGGGATATTTGGAAGCCCATAGAGGGCTATGGTGGAAAAGGAAATATCTCCCGTTCAAAACTGGAAAGAAGCTTTCTGAGAAACTGCTCTGTGTTCTGTTAATTCATCTCACAGAGTTACATCTTTCCCTGCAACAAGCCTTTCGCTAAGACTATTCTTGTGGAATTGGCAAAGGGATATTTGGAAGCCCATAGAGGGCTATGGTGAAAAAGGAAATATCTTCCATTCAAAACTGGAAAAAGCTTTCTGAGAAACTGCCCCTTGTTCTCTTAATTCATCTCACAGAGTTACATCTTTCCCTTCAAGAAGCCTTTCGCTAAGGCTGTTCTTCTGGAATTGGCAAAGGGATATTTGGAAGCCCATAGAGGGCTATGGTGAAAAAGGAAATATCTTCCGTTCAAAACTGGAAAGAAGCTTTCTGAGAAACTGCTCTGTGTTCTGTGAATTCATCTCACAGAGTTACATCTTTCACTTCAAGAAGCCTTTCGCTAAGGCTGTTCTTCTGGAATTGGCAAAGGGATATTTGGAAGCCCATAGAGGGCTATGGTGAAAAGAAATATCCTCCGTTCAAAAGTGGAAAGAAGCTTTATGAGAAACTGCTCTGTGTTCTGTTAATTCATCTCACAGAGTTACATCTTTCCTTTCAAGAAGCCTTTCGCTAAGGCTGTTCTTGTGGAATTGGCAAAGGGATATTTGGAAGCCCTTAGAGGGCTATGGTGAAAAAGGAAATATCTTCCGTTCCAAACTGGAAAGAAGCTTTCTGAGAAACTGCTCTGGTTCTTGTGGAATTGGCAAAGGAATATTTGGAAGCCCCTAGAGGCCTATGGTGAAAAAGTAAATATCTTTCGTTCAAAACTGGAAAGAAGCTTACTGAGAAACTGCTCTGTGTTCTCTTAATTCATCTCACCGAGTTACATCTTCCCCTTCAAGAAGCCTTTCGCTAAGGCTGTTCTTGTGGAATTGGCAATGGGATATTTGGAAGCCCATAGAGGGCTACGGTGAAAAAGGAAATATCTTCCGTTCAAAACTGGAAAGAAGCTTTCTGAGAAACTGCTCTGTGTTCTGCTAATTCAGTTCACAGAGTTACATCTTTCCCTTCAAGAAGCCTTTCGCTAAGGTTGTTCTTGTGGAATTGGCAAAGGGATATTTGGAAGCCCATAGAGGGCTACGGTGAAAAAGGAAATATCTTCCGTTCAAAACTGGAAAGAAGCTTTCTGAGAAACTGCTCTGTGTTCTGTTAATTCATCTCACAGAGTTACATCTTTCCCTTCAAAAGCCTTTCGCTAAGGCTGTTCTTGTGGAATTGGCAAAGGGATATTTGGAACCCCTAGAGGCCTCTGGTGAAAAAGGAAATATCTTCCGTTCAAAACTGGAAAGAAGCTTTCTGAGAAACTGCTCTGTGTTCTGTTAATTCATCTCACCGAGTTATATCTTTCCCTTCAAGAAGCCTTTCGCTAAGGCTGTTCTTGTCGAATTGGCAAAGGGATATTTGGAAGCCCATAGAGGGCTATGGTGAAAAAGGAAATATCTTCCGTTCAAAACTGGAAAGAAGCTTTCTGAGAAAATGCTCTGTGTTGTGATCATTCATCTCACAGAGTTACATCTTTCCCTTCAAGAAGCCTTTCTCTAAGGCTGTTCTTGTGGAATTGGCAAAGGGATATTTGGAAGCCCATAGAGGGGTATGGTGAAAAAGGAAATATTCTCCGTTCAAAACTGGTAAGAAGCTTTCTGAGAAACTGCTCTGTGTTCTCTTAATTCATCTCACAGAGTTACATCTTTCCAATCAAGAAGCCTTTCGCTAAGGCTGTTCTTGTGGAATTGGCAAAGGGATATTTGGAAGCCCATAGAGGGCTATGGTGAAAAAGGATATATCTTCCGTTCAAAACTGGAAAGAAGCTTTCTAAGAAACTGCTCTGTGTTCTGTTAATTCATCTCACAGAGTTACATCTTTCCCTTCAAAAAGCCTTTCGCTAAGGCTGTTCTTGTGGAATTGGCAAAGGGATATTTGGAAGCCCTTAGAGGGCTATGGTGAAAAAGGAAATATCTTCCGTTCCAAACTGGAAAGAAGCTTTCTGAGAAACTGCTCTGGTTCTTGTGGAATTGGCAAAGGAATATTTGGAAGCCCATAGAGGCCTATGGTGAAAAAGTAAATATCTTCCGTTCAAAACTGGAAAGAAGCTTTCTGAGAAACTGCTCTTTGTTCTCTTAATTCATCTCACCGAGTTACATCTTTCCCTTCAAGAAGCCTTTCGCTAAGTCTGTTCTTGTGCAATTGGCAATGGGATATTTGGGAGCCCATAGAGGGCTACGGTGAAAAAGGAAATATCCTCCGTTCAAAACTGGAAAGAAGCTTTCTGAGAAACTGCTCTGTGTTCTCTTAATTCATCTCACCGAGTTACATGTTTGCCTTCAAGAAGCCTTTCGCTAAGGCTGTTCTTGTGGAATTGGCAAAGGGATATTTGGAAGCCCTTAGAGGGCTATGGTGAAAAAGGAAATATCTTCCGTTGAAAACTGGAAAGAAGCTTTCGGAGAAACTGCTCTGTGTTCTCTTAATTCATCTCACAGAGTTACATCTTTCCCTTCAAAAGCCTTTCGCTAAGGCTATTATTGTGGAATTGGCAAAGGGATATTTGGAAGCCCTAGAGGCCTCTGGAGAAAAAGGAAATATCTTCCGTTCAAAACTGGAAAGAAGCTTTCTGAGAAACTGCTCTGTGTTCTCTTAATTCATCTCACAGAGTTATATCTTTCCCTTCATGAAGCCTTTCGCTAAGGCTGTTCTTCTGGAATTGGCAAAGGGATATTTGGAAGCCCATAGAGGGCTATGGTGAAAAAGGAAATATCTTCCGTTCAAAACTGGAAAGAAGCTTTCTGAGAAACTGCTCTGTGTTCTGTTAATTCATCTCACCGAGTTATATCTTTCCCTTCAAGAAGCCTTTCGCTAAGGCTGTTCTTGTGGAATTGGCAAAGGGATATTTGGAACCCCTAGAGGCCTCTGGTGAAAAAGGAAATATCTTCCGTTCAAAACTGTAAAGAAGCTTTCTGAGAAACTACTCTGTGTTCTGTTAATTCATCTCACCGAGTTATATCTTTCCCTTCAAGAAGCCTTTCGCTAAGGCTGTTCTTGTGGAATTGGCAAAGGGATATTTGGAAGCCCATAGAGGGCTATGGTGAAAAAGGAAATATCTTCCGTTCAAAACTGGAAAGAAGCTTTCTGAGAAACTGCTCTGTGTTCTGTTCATTCATCTCACAGAGTTACATCTTTCCCTTCAAGAAGCCTTTCTCTAAGGCTGTTCTTGTGGAATTGGCAAAGGGATATTTGGAAGCCCATAGAGGGCTATGGTGAAAAAGGAAATATCCTCCGTTCAAAACCGGTAAGAAGCTTTCTGAGAAACTGCTCTGTGTTCTGTTCATTCATCTCACAACGTTACATCTTTCCCTTCAAGAAGCCTTTCTCTAAGGCTGTTCTTGTGGAATTGGCAAAGGGATATTTGGAAGCCCATAGAGGGCTATGGTGAAAAAGGAAATATCTTCCGTTCAAAACTGGAAAGAACCTTTCTAAGAAACTGCTCTGTGTTCTGTTAATTCATCTCACAGAGTTACATCTTTCCCTTCAAAAAGTCTTTCGCTAAGGCTATTCTTGTGGAATTGGCAAAGGGATATTTGGAAGCCCATAGAGGGCTATGGTGAAAAAGGAAATATCTTCCGTTCAAAACTGGAAAGAAGCTTTCTGAGATACTGCTCTGTGTTCTCTATATCATCTCACAGAGTTACATCTTTCCCTTCAAGAAGCCTTTCGCTAAGGCGGTTCCTGTGGAATTGGCAAAGGGATATATGGAAGCCCATAGAGGGCTATGGTGAAAAAGGAAATATCTCCCGCTCAAAACTGGAAAGAAGCTTTCTGAGAAACTGCTCTGTGTTCTGTTAATTCATCTCACAGAGTTACATCTTTCCCTGCAACAAGCCTTTCGCTAAGACTATTCTTGTGGAATTGGCAAAGGGATATTTGGAAGCCCATAGAGGGCTATGGTGAAAAAGGAAATATCTTCCGTTCAAAACTGGAAAGAAGCTTTCTGAGAAACTGCTCCTTGTTCTCTTAATTCATCTCACAGAGTTACATCTTTCCCTTCAAGAAGCCTTTCGCTAAGGCTGTTCTTCTGAAATTGGCAAAGGGATATTTGGAAGCCCATAGAGGGCTATGGTGAAAAAGGAAATATCTTCCGTTCAAAACTGGAAAGAAGCTTTCTGAGAAACTGCTCTGTGTTCTGTGAATTCATCTCACAGAGTTACATCTTTCCCTTCAAGAAGCCTTTCGCTAAGGCTGTTCTTATGGAATTGGCAAAGGGATATTTGGAAGCCCTTAGAGGGCTATGGTGAAAAGAAATATCCTCCGTTCAAAAGTGGAAAGAAGCTTTCTGAGAAACTGCTCTGTGTTCTGTTAATTCATCTCACAGAGTTACATCTTTCCCTTCAAGAAGCCTTTCGCTAAGGCTGTTCTTGTGGAATTGGCAAAGGGATATTTGGAAGCCCTTAGAGGGCTATGGTGAAAAAGGAAATATCTTCCGTTCCAAACTGGAAAGAAGCTTTCTGAGAAACTGCTCTGTGTTCTCTTAATTCATCTCACAGAGTTACATCTTTCCCTTCAAGAAGCCTTTCGCTAAGGCTGTTCTTCTGGAATTGGCAAAGGGATATTTGGAAGCCCATAGAGGGCTACGGTGAAAAAGGAAATATCTTCCGTTCAAAACTGGAAAGAAGCTTTCTGAGAAACTGCTCTGTGTTCTGTTAATTCATCTCACAGAGTTACATCTTTCCCTTCAAGAAGCCTTAAGCTAAGGCTGTTCTCGTGGATTTGGCAAAGGGATATTTGGAAGCCCGTAGAGGGCTATGGTGAAAAAGGAAATATCTTCCGTTCAAAACTGGAAAGATGCTTTCTGAGAAACTGCTCTGTGTTCTGATAATTCATCTCACAGAGTTACATCTTTCCCTTCAACAAGCCTTTCGCTATGGCTGTTCTTGAGGAATTGGCAAAGTGATATTTGGAAGCCCATAGAGGGCTATGGTGTAAAAGGAAATATCTTCCGTTCAAAACTGGAAAGAAGCTTTCTGAGAAACTGCTCTGTGTTCTGCTAATTCAGTTCACAGAGTTACATCTTTCCCTTCAAGAAGCCTTTCGCTAAGGTTGTTCTTGAGGAATTGGCAAAGGGATATTTGGAAGCCCCTAGAGGGCTACGGTGAAAAAGGAAATATCTTCCGTTCAAACCTGGAAAGAAGCTTTCTGAGAAACTGCTCTGTGTTCTGTTAATTCATCTCACAGTGTTGCATCTTTCCCTTCAAAAAGCCTTTCGCTAAGGCTATTCTTGTGGAATTGGCAAAGGGATATTTGGAAGCCCATAGAGGGCTATGGTGAAAAAGGAAATATCTTCCGTTCAAAACTGGAAAGAATCTTTCTGAGAAACTGCTCTGTGTCCTGTTAATTCATCTCACAGAGTTACATCTTTCCCTTCAAAAGCCTTTCGCTAAGGCTGTTCTTGTGGAATTGGCAAAGGGATATTTGGAACCCCTAGAGGCCTCTGGTGAAAAAGGAAATATCTTCCGTTCAAAACTGGAAAGAAGCTTTCTGATAAACTGCTCTGTGTTCTCTTAATTCATCTCACCGAGTTATATCTTTCCCTTCAAGAAGCCTTTCGCTAAGGCTGTTCTTGTGGAATTGGCAAAGGGATATTTGGAAGCCCATAGAGGGCTATGGTGAAAAAGGAAATATCTCCCGTTCAAAACTGGAAAGAAGCTTTCTGAGAAACTGCTCTGTGTTCTGGTAATTCATCTCACAGAGTTACATCTTTCCCTGCAACAAGCCTTTCGCTAAGACTATTCTTGTGGAATTGGCAAAGGGATATTTGGAAGCCCATAGAGGGCTATGGTGAAAAAGGAAATATCTTCCGTTCAAAACTGGAAAGAAGCTTTCTGAGAAACTGCTCCTTGTTCTCTTCATTCATCTCACAGAGTTACATCTTTTCCTTCGAGAAGCCTTTCGCTAAGGCTGTTCTTCTGGAATTGGCAAAGGGATATTTGGAAGCCCATAGAGGGCTATGGTGAAAAAGGAAATATCCTCCGTTCAAAAGTGGAAAGAAGCTTTCGGAGAAACTGCTCTGTGTTCTGTTAATTCATCTCACAGAGTTACATCTTTCCCTTCAACAAGCCATTCGCTAAGGCTGTTCTTGTGGAATTGGCAAAGGGATATTTGGAAGCCCTTAGAGGCCTATGGTGAAAAATGAAATATCTTCCGTTCAAAACTGGAAAGAAGCTTTCTGAGAAACTGCTCTGTATTCTGTTCATTCATCTCACAGAGTTACATCTTTCCCTTCAAGAAGCCTTTCGCTAAGGCTGTTCTTGTGGAATTGGCAAAGGGATATTTGGAAGCCCATAGAGGGCTATGGTGAAAAAGGAAATATCTTCCGTTCAAAACTGGAAAGAAGCTTTCTGAGAAACTGCTCTGTGTTCTCTTAATTCATCTCACAGAGTTACATCTTTCCCTTCAAGAAGCCTTTCGCTAAGGCTGTTCTTGTAGAATTGGCAAAGGGATATTTGGAAGCCCATAGAGGGCTATGGTGAAAAAGGAAATATCTTCCGTTCAAAACTGGAAAGAAGCTTTCTGAGAAACTGCTCTGTGTTCTGTTAATTCATCTCACAGAGTTACATCTTTCACTTCAAGAAGCCTTTCGCTAAGGCTGTTCTTGTGGAATTGGCAAAGGGATATTTGGAAGCCCATAGAGGGCTATGGTGAAAAAGGAAATATCCTCCGTTCAAAACTGGTAAGAAGCTTTTTGAGAAACTGCTCTGTGTTCTCTTAATTCATCTCACAGAGTTACATCTTTCCCTTCAAGAAGCCTTTCGCTAAGGCGGTTCCTGTGGAATTGGCAAAGGGATATTTGGAAGCCCATGGAGAGCTATGGTGAAAAAGGAAATATCTCCCGTTCAAAACTGGAAAGAAGCTTTCTGAGAAACTGCTCTGTGTTCTGGTAATTCATCTCACAGAGTTACATCTTTCCCTGCAACAAGCCTTTCGCTAAGACTATTCTTGTGGAATTGGCAAAGGGATATTTGGAAGCCCATAGAGGGCTATGGTGAAAAAGGAAATATCTTCCGTTCAAAACTGGAAAGAAGCTTTCTGAGAAACTGCTCCTTGTTCTCTTCATTCATCTCACAGAGTTACATCTTTTCCTTCGAGAAGCCTTTCGCTAAGGCTGTTCTTCTGGAATTGGCAAAGGGATATTTGGAAGCCCATAGAGGGCTATGGTGAAAAAGGAAATATCCTCCGTTCAAAAGTGGAAAGAAGCTTTCGGAGAAACTGCTCTGTGTTCTGTTAATTCATCTCACAGAGTTACATCTTTCCCTTCAACAAGCCATTCGCTAAGGCTGTTCTTGTGGAATTGGCAAAGGGATATTTGGAAGCCCTTAGAGGCCTATGGTGAAAAATGAAATATCTTCCGTTCAAAACTGGAAAGAAGCTTTCTGAGAAACTGCTCTGTATTCTGTTCATTCATCTCACAGAGTTACATCTTTCCCTTCAAGAAGCCTTTCGCTAAGGCTGTTCTTGTGGAATTGGCAAAGGGATATTTGGAAGCCCATAGAGGGCTATGGTGAAAAAGGAAATATCTTCCGTTCAAAACTGGAAAGAAGCTTTCTGAGAAACTGCTCTGTGTTCTCTTAATTCATCTCACAGAGTTACATCTTTCCCTTCAAGAAGCCTTTCGCTAAGGCTGTTCTTGTAGAATTGGCAAAGGGATATTTGGAAGCCCATAGAGGGCTATGGTGAAAAAGGAAATATCTTCCGTTCAAAACTGGAAAGAAGCTTTCTGAGAAACTGCTCTGTGTTCTGTTAATTCATCTCACAGAGTTACATCTTTCACTTCAAGAAGCCTTTCGCTAAGGCTGTTCTTGTGGAATTGGCAAAGGGATATTTGGAAGCCCATAGAGGGCTATGGTGAAAAAGGAAATATCCTCCGTTCAAAACTGGTAAGAAGCTTTTTGAGAAACTGCTCTGTGTTCTCTTAATTCATCTCACAGAGTTACATCTTTGCCTTCAAGAAGCCTTTCGCTAAGGCTGTTCTTGTGGAATTGGCAAAGGGATATTTGGAAGACCATAGAGGGCTATGGTGAAAAAGGAAATATCTTCCGTTGAAAACTGGAAAGAAGCTTTCTGAGAATCTGCTCTGTGTTCTCTTAATTCATCTGACAGAGTTACATCTTTCCCTACAAAAAGCCTTTCGCTAAGGCTGTTCTTGTGGAATTGGCAAAGGGATATTTGGAATCCCATACAGGGCTACGGTGAAAAAGGATATATCTTCCGTTCAAAACTGGAAAGAAGCTTTCTGAGAAACTGCTCTGTGTTCTCTTCATTCATCTCACAGTGTTACATCTTTCCCTTCAAGAAGCCTTTCGCTAAGGCTGTTCTTGTGGAATTGGCAAAGTGATATTTAGAAGCCCATAGAGGGCTACGGTGAAAAAGGAAATATCCTCCGTTCAAAACTGGAAAGAAGCTTTCTGAGAAACTGCTCTGTGTTCTCTTAATTCATCTCACAGAGTTACATCTTTCCCTTCAAGAAGCCTTTCGCTAAGGCTGTTCTTGTGGAATTGGCAAAGGGATATTTAGAAGCCCATAGAGGGCTACGGTGAAAAATTAAATATCCTCCTTTCAAAACTGGAAAGAAGCTTTCTGAGAAACTGCTCTGTGTTCTGTTAATTCATCTCACAGAGTTACATCTTTCCCTTCAAGAAGCCTTTCGCTAAGACTGTTCTTGTGGAATTGGCAAAGGGATATGTGGAAGCCCGTAGAGGGCTATGGTGAAAAAGGAAATATCTTCCGTTCAAAACTGGAAACAAGCTTTCTGAGAAACTGCTCTGTGTTCTGTTGATTCATCTCACAGAGTTACATCTTTCACTTCAAGAAGCCTTTCGCTAAGGCTGTTCTTGTGGAATTGGCAAAGGGATACTTGGAAGCCCATAGAGGGCTATGGGGAAAATGGAAATATCTTCCGTTCAAAAGCTTTCGGAGCAACTGCTCTGTGTTCTGTTAATTCATCTCACAGAGCTACATCTTTACCTTCAACAAGCCTTTCGCTAAGGCTGTTCTTGTGGAATTGGCAAAGGGATATTTGGAAGCCCTTAGAGGCCTATGGTGAAAATGGAAATATCTTCCGCTCAAAACTGGAAAGAAGCTTTCTGAGAAACTGCTCTGTGTTCTGTTCATTCATCTCACAGAGTTACAACTTTCCCTTCAAGAAGCCTTTCGCTAAGGCTGTTCTTGTGGAATTGGCAAAGGGATATTTGGAAGCCCATAGAGGGCTATGGTGAAAAAGGAAATATCTTCCGTTCAAAACTGGAAAGAAGCTTTCTGAGAAACTGCTCTGTGTTCTCTTAATTCATCTCACAGAGTTACATCTTTCCCTTCAAGAAGCCTTTCGCTAAGGCGGTTCTTGTGGAATTGGCAAAGGGATATGTGGAAGCCCGTAGAGGGCTATGGTGAAAAAGGAAATATCTTCCGTTCAAAACTGGAAACAAGCTTTCTGAGAAACTGCTCTGTGTTCTGTTAATTCATCTCACAGAGTTACATCTTTCACTTCAAGAAGCCTTTCGCTAAGGCTGTTCTTGTGGAATTGGCAAAGGGATATTTGGAAGCCCATAGAGGGCTATGGTGAAAAAGGAAAATATCTTCCGTTCAAAACTGGAAAGAAGCTTTCTGAGAAACTGCTCTGTGTTCTGTTAATTCATCTCACCGAGTTACATCTTTCCCTTCAAGAAGCCTTTCGCTAACGCTGTTCTTGTGGAATTGGCAAAGGGATATTTGGAAGCCCATAGATTGCTACGGTGAAAAAGGAAATATCTTCCGTTCAAAACTGGAAAGAAGCTTTCTGAGAAACTGCTCTGTGTTCTGGTAATTCATCTCACAGAGTTACATCTTTCCCTGCAACAAGCCTTTCGCTAAGACTATTCTTGTGGAATTGGCAAAGGGATATTTGGAAGCCCATAGAGGGCTATGGTGAAAAAGGAAATATCTTCCGTTCAAAACTGGAAAGAAGTTTTCTGAGAAACTGCTCCTTGTTCTCTTCATTCATCTCACAGAGTTACATCTTTCCCTTCAAGAAGCCTTTCGCTAAGGCTGTTCTTCTGGAATTGGCAAAGGGATATTTGGAAGCCCATAGAGGGCTATGGTGAAAAAGGAAATATCCTCCGTTCAAGAGTGGAAAGAAGCTTTCGGAGAAACTGCTCTGTGTTCTGTTAATTCATCTCACAGAGTTACATCTTTCCCTTCAACAAGCCATTCGCTAAGGCTGTTCTTGTGGAATTGGCAAAGGGATATTTGGAAGCTCTTAGAGGCCTATGGTGAAAAAGGAATTATCTTCCGTTCAAAACTGGAAAGAAGCTTTCTGAGAAACTGCTCTGTATTCTGTTCATTCATCTCACAGAGTTACATCTTTCCCTTCAAGAAGCCTTTCGCTAAGGCTGTTCTTGTGGAATTGGCAAAGGGATATTTGGAAGCCCATAGAGGGCTATGGTGAAAAAGGAAATATCTTCCGTTCAAAACTGGAAAGAAGCTTTCTGAGAAACTGCTCTGTGTTCTGTTAATTCATCTCACAGAGTTACATCTTTCCCTTCAAGAAGCCTTACGCTAAGGCTGTTCTCGTGGAATTGGCAAAGGGATATTTGGAAGCCCGTAGAGGGCTATGGTGAAAAAGGAAATATCTTCCGTTCAAAACTGGAAAGAAGCTTTCTGAGAAACTGCTTTGTGTTCTGTTAATTCATCTCACAGAGTTACATCTTTCCCTTCAAGAAGCCTTTCGCTAAGGCTGTTCTTGTGGAATTGGCAAAGGGATATTTGGAAGCCCATAAAGGTCTATGGTGAAAAAGTAAATATCTTCCGTTCAAAACTGGAAAGAAGCTTTCTGAGAAACTGCTCTGTGTTCTCTTAATTCATCTCACAGAGTTACATCTTTCCCTTCAAGAAGCCTTTCGCTAAGGCTGTTCTTGTGGAATTGGCAAAGGGATATTTGGAAGCCCTTAGAGGGCTATGGTGAAAAAGGAAATATCTTCCGTTCCAAACTGGAAAGAAGCTTTCTGAGAAACTGCTCTGTGTTCTCTTAATTCATCTCACTGAGTTACATCTTTCCCTTCAAGAAGCCTTTCGCTAATGCTGTTCTTGTGGAATTGGCAAAGGGATATTTGGAAGCCCATAGTGGGCTACGGTGAAAAAGGAAATATCCTCCGTTAAAAACTAGAAAGAAGCTTTCTGAGAAACTGCTCCGTGTTCCCTTAATTCATCTCACCGAGTTACATCTTTGCCTTCAAGAAGCCTTTCGCTAAGGCTGTTCTTGTGGAATTGGCAAAGGGATATATGGAAGCCCATAGAGGGCTATGGTGAAAAAGAAAATATCTTCCGTTGAAAACTGGAAAGAAGCTTTCTGAGAAACTGCTCTGTGTTCTCTTAATTCATCTCACAGAGTTACATCTTTCCCTTCAAAAAGATTTTCGCTAAGGCTACTCTTGTGGAATTGGCAAAGGGATATTTGGAAGCCCTTAGAAGGCTATGGTGAAAAAGGAAATATCTTCCGTTCAAAACTGGAAAGAAGCTTTCTGAGAAACTGCTCTGTGTTCTGTAAATACATCTCACAGAGTTACATCTTTCCCTTCAAGAAGCCTTTCGCTAAGGCTGTTCTTGTGGAATTGGCAAAGGGATACTTGGAAGCCCATAGAGGGCTATGGTGAAAAAGGAAATATCCTCCGTTCAAAACTGGAAAGAAGCTTTCTGAGAAACTGCTCTGTGTTCTCTTAATTCATCTCACAGAGTTATATCTTTCCCTTCAAGAAGCCTTTCGCTAAGGCTGTTCTTGTGGAATTGGCAAAGGGCTATTTGGAAGCCCATAGAGGGCTATGGTGAAAAAGGAAATATCTTCCGTTCAAAAGTGGAAAGAAGCTTTCAGAGAAACTGCTCTGTGTTCTGTTAATTCATCTCACAGAGTTACATCTTTCCCTTCAACAAGCCTTTCGCTATGGCTGTTCTTGAGGAATTGGCAAAGTGATATTTGGAAGCCCATAGAGGGCTATGGTGAAAAAGGAAATATCTTCCGTTCAAAACTGGAAAGAAGCTTTCTGAGAAACTGCTCTGTGTTCTGCTAATTCAGTTCACAGAGTTACATCATTCCCTTCAAGAAGCCTTTCGCTAAGGTTGTTCTTGTGGAATTGGCAAAGGGATATTTGGAAGCCCCTAGAGGGCTACGGTGAAAAAGGAAATATCTTCCGTTCAAACCTGGAAAGAAACTTTCTGAGAAACTGCTCTGTGTTCTGTTAATTCATCTCACATTGTTACATCTTTCCCTTCAAAAAGCCTTTCGCTAAGGCTATTCTTGTGGAATTGGCAAAGGGATATTTGGAAGCCCATAGAGGGCTATGGTGAAAAAGGAAATATCTTCCGTTCAATACTGGAAAGAATCTTTCTGAGAAACTGCTCTGTGTCCTGTTAATTCATCTGACAGAGTTACATCTTTCCCTTCAAAAGCCTTTCGCTAAGGCTGTTCTTGTGGAATTGGCAAAGGGATATTTGGAACCCCTAGCGGCCTCTGGTGAAAAAGGAAATATCTTTCGTTCAAAACTGGAAAGAAGCTTTCTGAGAAACTGCTCCTTGTTCTCTTCATTCATCTCACAGAGTTACATCTTTCCCTTCAAGAAGCCTTTCGCTAATGCTGTTCTTCTGGAATTGGCAAAGGGATATTTGGAAGCCCATAGAGGGCTATGGTGAAAAAGGAAATATCCTCCGTTCAAAAGTGGAAAGAAGCTTTCGGAGAAACTGCTCTGTGTTCTGTTAATTCATCTCACAGAGTTACATCTTTCCCTTCAACAAGCCATTCGCTAAGGCTGTTCTTGTGGAATTGGCAAAGGGATATTTGGAAGCCCTTAGAGGCCTATGGTGAAAAAGGAAATATCTTCCGTTCAAAACTGGAAAGAAGCTTTCTGAGAAACTGCTCTGTATTCTGTTCATTCAACTCACAGAGTTACATCTTTTCCTTCAAGAAGCCTTTCGCTAAGGCTGTTCTTGTGGAATTGGCAAAGGGATATTTGGAAGCCCATAGAGGGCTATGGTGAAAAAGGAAATATCTTCCGTTCAAAACTGGAAAGAAGCTTTCTGAGAAACTGCTCTGTGTTCTGCTAATTCAGTTCACAGAGTTACATCTTTCCCTTCAAGAAGTCTTTCGCTAAGGTTGTTTTTGTGGAATTGGCAAATGGATATTTGGAAGCCCATAGAGGGCTACGGTGAAAAAGGAAATATCTTCCGTTCAAACCTGGAAAGAAGCTTTCTGAGAAACTGCTCTGTGTTCTGTTAATTCATCTCACAGAGTTATATCTTTCCCTTCAAGAAGCCTTTCGCTAAGGCTGTTCTTGTGGAATTGGAAAAGGGATATTTGGAAGCCCATAGAGGGCTACGGTGAAAAAGGAAATATCCTCCGTTCAAAACTGGAAAGAAGCTTTCTGAGAAACTGCTCTGTGTTCTGTAAATTCATCTCACCGAGTTACATCTTTGCCTTCAAGAAGCCTTTCGCTAAGGCTGTTCTTGTGGAATTGGCAAAGGGATATTTGGAAGCCCATAGAGGGCTATGGTGAAAAAGGAAATATCTTCCGTTGAAAACTGGAAAGAAGCTTTCTGAGAATCTGCTCTGTGTTCTCTTAATTCATCTCACAGAGTTACATCTTTCCCTTCAAAAAGCCTATCGCTTAGGCTGTTCTTGTGGAATTGGCAAAGGGATATTTGGAATCCCATAGAGGGCTACGGTGAAAAAGGGAATATCTTCCGTTCAAAACTGGAAAGAAGCTTTCTGAGAAACTGCTCTGTGTTCTCTTCATTCATCTCACAGTGTTACATCTTTCCCTTCAAGAAGCCTTTCGCTAAGGCTGTTCTTGTGGAATTGGCAAAGTGATATTTAGAAACCCATAGAGGGCTACGGTGAAAAAGGAAATATCCTCCGTTCAAAACTGGAAAGAAGCTTTCTGAGAAACTGCTCTGTGTTCTCTTAATTCATCTCACAGAGTTACATCTTTCCCTTCAAGAAGCCTTTCGCTAAGGCTGTTCTTGTGGAATTGGCAAAGGGATATTTAGAAGCCCATAGAGGGCTACGGTGAAAAAGGAAATATCCTCCTTTCAAAACTGGAAAGAAGCTTTCTGAGAAACTGCTCTGTGTTCTCTTAATTCATCTCACAGAGTTACATCTTTCCCTTCAAGAAGCCTTTCGCTAAGACTGTTCTTGTGGAATTGGCAAAGGGATATGTGGAAGCCCGTAGAGGGCTATGGTGAAAAAGGAAATATCTTCCGTTCAAAACTGGAAAGAAGCTTTCTGAGAAACTGCTCTGTGTTCTGTTGATTCATCTCACAGAGTTACATCTTTCACTTCAAGAAGCCTTTCGCTAAGGCTGTTCTTGTGGAATTGGCAAAGGGATACTTGGAAGCCCATAGAGGGCTGTGGTGAAAAAGGAAATATCTTCCGTTCAAAAGTGGAAAGAAGCTTTCGGAGCAACTGCTCTGTGTTCTGTTAATTCATCTCACAGAGCTACATCTTTCCCTTCAACAAGCCTTTCGCTAAGGCTGTTCTTGTGGAATTGGCAAAGGGATATTTGGAAGCCCTTAGAGGCCTATGGTGAAAATGGAATTATCTTCCGTTCAAAACTGGAAAGAAGCTTTCTGAGAGACTGCTCTGTGTTCTGTTCATTCATCTCACAGAGTTACAACTTTCCCTTCAAGAAGCCTTTCGCTAAGGCTGTTCTTGTGGAATTGGCAAAGGGATATTTGGAAGCCCATAGAGGGCTATGGTGAAAAAGGAAATATCTTCCGTTCAAAACTGGAAAGAAGCTTTCTGAGAAACTGCTCAGTGTTCTCTTAATTCATCTCACAGAGTTACATCTTTCCCTTCAAGAAGCCTTTCGCTAAGGCTGTTCTTGTGGAATTGGCAAAGGGATATGTGGAAGCCCGTAGAGGGCTATGGTGAAAAAGGAAATATCTTCCGTTCAAAACTGGAAAGAAGCTTTCTGAGAAACTGCTCTGTGTTCTGTTAATTCATCTCACAGAGTTACATCTTTCCCTTCAAGAAGCCTTTCGCTAAGGCTGTTCTTGTGGAATTGGCAAAGGGATATTTGGAAACCCATAGAGGGCTATGGTGAAAAAGGAAAATATCTTCCGTTCAAAACTGGAAAGAAGCTTTCTGAGAAACTGCTCTGTGTTCTGTTAATTCATCTCACCGAGTTACATCTTTCCCTTCAAGAAGCCTTTCGCTAACGCTGTTCATGTGGAATTGGCAAAGGGATATTTGGAAGCCCATAGAGGGCTACGGTGAAAAAGGAAATATCTTCCGTTCAAAACTGGAAAGAAGCTTTCTGAGAAACTGCTCTGTGTTCTGGTAATTCATCTCACAGAGTTACATCTTTCCCTGCAACAAGCCTTTCGCTATGGCTGTTCTTGAGGAATTGGCAAAGTAATATTTGGAAGCCCATAGAGGGCTATGGTGAAAAAGGAAATATCTTCCGTTCAAAACTGGAAAGAAGCTTTCTGAGAAACTGCTCTGTGTTCTGCTAATTCAGTTCACAGAGTTACATCATTCCCTTCAAGAAGCCTTTCGCTAAGGTTGTTCTTGTGGAATTGGCAAAGGGATATTTGGAAGCCCCTAGAGGGCTACGGTGAAAAAGGAAATATCTTCCGTTCAAACCTGGAAAGAAACTTTCTGAGAAACTGCTCTGTGTTCTGTTAATTCATCTCACATTGTTACATCTTTCCCTTCAAAAAGCCTTTCGCTAAGGCTATTCTTGTGGAATTGGCAAAGGGATATTTGGAAGCCCATAGAGGGCTATGGTGAAAAAGGAAATATCTTCCGTTCAATACTGGAAAGAATCTTTCTGAGAAACTGCTCTGTGTCCTGTTAATTCATCTCACAGAGTTACATCATTCCCTTCAAAAGCCTTTCGCTAAGGCTGTTCTTGTGGAATTGGCAAAGGGATATTTGGAACCCCTAGAGGCCTCTGGTGAAAAAGGAAATATCTTTCGTTCAAAACTGGAAAGAAGCTTCCTGAGAAACTGCTCTGTGTTCTGTTAATTCATCTCACCGAGTTATATCTTTCCCTTCAAGAAGCCTTTCGCTAAGGCTGTTCTTGTGGAATTGGCAAAGGGATATTTGGAAGCCCATAGAGGGCTATGGTGAAAAAGGAAATATCTCCCGTTCAAAACTGGAAAGAAGCTTTCTGAGAAACTGCTCCTTGTTCTCTTCATTCATCTCACAGAGTTACATCTTTCCCTTCAAGAAGCCTTTCGCTAATGCTGTTCTTCTGGAATTGGCAAACGGATATTTGGAAGCCCATAGAGGGCTATGGTGAAAAAGGAAATATCCTCCGTTCAAAAGTGGAAAGAAGCTTTCGGAGAAACTGCTCTGTGTTCTGTTAATTCATCTCACAGAGTTACATCTTTCCCTTCAACAAGCCATTCGCTAAGGCTGTTCTTGTGGAATTGGCAAAGGGATATTTGGAAGCCCTTAGAGGCCTATGGTGAAAAAGGAAATATCTTCCGTTCAAAACTGGAAAGAAGCTTTCTGAGAAACTGCTCTGTATTCTGTTCATTCAACTCACAGAGTTACATCTTTTCCTTCAAGAAGCCTTTCGCTAAGGCTGTTCTTGTGGAATTGGCAAAGGGATATTTGGAAGCCCATAGAGGGCTATTGTGAAAAAGGAAATATCTTCCGTTCAAAACTGGAAAGAAGCTTTCTGAGAAACTGCTCTGTGTTCCGCTAATTCAGTTCACAGAGTTACATCTTTCCCTTCAAGAAGCCTTTCGCTAAGGTTGTTTTTGTGGAATTGGCAAATGGATATTTGGAAGCCCATAGAGGGCTACGGTGAAAAAGGAAATATCTTCCGTTCAAACCTGGAAAGAAGCTTTCTGAGAAACTGCTCTGTGTTCTGTTAATTCATCTCACAGAGTTACATCTTTCCCTTCAAGAAGCCTTTCGCTAAGGCTGTTCTTGTGGAATTGGAAAAGGGATATTTGGAAGCCCATAGAGGGCTACGGTGAAAAAGGAAATATCCTCCGTTCAAAACTGGAAAGAAGCTTTCTGAGAAACTGCTCTGTGTTCTGTAAATTCATCTCACCGAGTTACATCTTTGCCTTCAAGAAGCCTTTCGCTAAGGCTGTTCTTGTGGAATTGGCAAAGGGATATTTGGAAGCCCATAGAGGGCTATGGTGAAAAAGGAAATATCTTCCGTTGAAAACTGGAAAGAAGCTTTCTGAGAATCTGCTCTGTGTTCTCTTAATTCATCTCACAGAGTTACATCTTTCCCTTCAAAAAGCCTATCGCTAAGGCTGTTCTTGTGGAATTGGCAAAGGGATATTTGGAATCCCATAGAGGGCTACGGTGAAAAAGGGAATATCTTCCGTTCAAAACTGGAAAGAAGCTTTCTGAGAAACTGCTCTGTGTTCTCTTCATTCATCTCACAGTGTTACATCTTTCCCTTCAAGAAGCCTTTCGCTAAGGCTGTTCTTGTGGAATTGGCAAAGTGATATTTAGAAACCCATAGAGGGCTACGGTGAAAAAGGAAATATCCTCCGTTCAAAACTGGAAAGAAGCTTTCTGAGAAACTGCTCTGTGTTCTCTTAATTCATCTCACAGAGTTACATCTTTCCCTTCAAGAAGCCTTTCGCTAAGGCTGTTCTTGTGGAATTGGCAAAGGGATATTTAGAAGCCCATAGAGGGCTACGGTGAAAAAGGAAATATCCTCCTTTCAAAACTGGAAAGAAGCTTTCTGAGAAACTGCTCTGTGTTCTCTTAATTCATCTCACAGAGTTACATCTTTCCCTTCAAGAAGCCTTTCGCTAAGACTGTTCTTGTGGAATTGGCAAAGGGATATGTGGAAGCCCGTAGAGGGCTATGGTGAAAAAGGAAATATCTTCCGTTCAAAACTGGAAAGAAGCTTTCTGAGAAACTGCTCTGTGTTCTGTTGATTCATCTCACAGAGTTACATCTTTCACTTCAAGAAGCCTTTCGCTAAGGCTGTTCTTGTGGAATTGGCAAAGGGATACTTGGAAGCCCATAGAGGGCTGTGGTGAAAAAGGAAATATCTTCCGTTCAAAAGTGGAAAGAAGCTTTCGGAGCAACTGCTCTGTGTTCTGTTAATTCATCTCACAGAGCTACATCTTTCCCTTCAACAAGCCTTTCGCTAAGGCTGTTCTTGTGGAATTGGCAAAGGGATATTTGGAAGCCCTTAGAGGCCTATGGTGAAAATGGAATTATCTTCCGTTCAAAACTGGAAAGAAGCTTTCTGAGAAACTGCTCTGTGTTCTGTTCATTCATCTCACAGAGTTACAACTTTCCCTTCAAGAAGCCTTTCGCTAAGGCTGTTCTTGTGGAATTGGCAAAGGGATATTTGGAAGCCCATAGAGGGCTATGGTGAAAAAGGAAATATCTTCCGTTCAAAACTGGAAAGAAGCTTTCTGAGAAACTGCTCAGTGTTCTCTTAATTCATCTCACAGAGTTACATCTTTCCCTTCAAGAAGCCTTTCGCTAAGGCTGTTCTTGTGGAATTGGCAAAGGGATATGTGGAAGCCCGTAGAGGGCTATGGTGAAAAAGGAAATATCTTCCGTTCAAAACTGGAAAGAAGCTTTCTGAGAAACTGCTCTGTGTTCTGTTAATTCATCTCACAGAGTTACATCTTTCCCTTCAAGAAGCCTTTCGCTAAGGCTGTTCTTGTGGAATTGGCAAAGGGATATTTGGAAGCCCATAGAGGGCTATGGTGAAAAAGGAAAATATCTTCCGTTCAAAACTGGAAAGAAGCTTTCTGAGAAACTGCTCTGTGTTCTGTTAATTCATCTCACCGAGTTACATCTTTCCCTTCAAGAAGCCTTTCGCTAACGCTGTTCATGTGGAATTGGCAAAGGGATATTTGGAAGCCCATAGAGGGCTACGGTGAAAAAGGAAATATCTTCCGTTCAAAACTGGAAAGAAGCTTTCTGAGAAACTGCTCTGTGTTCTGGTAATTCATCTCACAGAGTTACATCTTTCCCTGCAACAAGCCTTTCGCTATGGCTGTTCTTGAGGAATTGGCAAAGTGATATTTGGAAGCCCATAGAGGGCTATGGTGAAAAAGGAAATATCTTCCGTTCAAAACTGGAAAGAAGCTTTCTGAGAAACTGCTCTGTGTTCTGCTAATTCAGTTCACAGAGTTACATCATTCCCTTCAAGAAGCCTTTCGCTAAGGTTGTTCTTGTGGAATTGGCAAAGGGATATTTGGAAGCCCCTAGAGGGCTACGGTGAAAAAGGAAATATCTTCCGTTCAAACCTGGAAAGAAACTTTCTGAGAAACTGCTCTGTGTTCTGTTAATTCATCTCACATTGTTACATCTTTCCCTTCAAAAAGCCTTTCCCTAAGGCTATTCTTGTGCAATTGGCAAAGGGATATTTGGAAGCCCATAGAGGGCTATGGTGAAAAAGGAAATATCTTCCGTTCAATACTGGAAAGAATCTTTCTGAGAAACTGCTCTGTGTCCTGTTAATTCATCTCACAGAGTTACATCATTCCCTTCAAAAGCATTTCGCTAAGGCTGTTCTTGTGGAATTGGCAAAGGGATATTTGGAACCCCTAGAGGCCTCTGGTGAAAAAGGAAATATCTTTCGTTCAAAACTGGAAAGAAGCTTCCTGAGAAACTGCTCTGTGTTCTGTTAATTCATCTCACCGAGTTATATCTTTCCCTTCAAGAAGCCTTTCGCTAAGGCTGTTCTTGTGGAATTGGCAAAGGGATATTTGGAAGCCCATAGAGGGCTATGGTGAAAAAGGAAATATCTCCCGTTCAAAACTGGAAAGAAGCTTTCTGAGAAACTGCTCCTTGTTCTCTTCATTCATCTCACAGAGTTACATCTTTCCCTTCAAGAAGCCTTTCGCTAATGCTGTTCTTCTGGAATTGGCAAAGGGATATTTGGAAGCCCATAGAGGGCTATGGTGAAAAAGGAAATATCCTCCGTTCAAAAGTGGAAAGAAGCTTTCGGAGAAACTGCTCTGTGTTCTGTTAATTCATCTCACAGAGTTACATCTTTCCCTTCAACAAGCCATTCGCTAAGGCTGTTCTTGTGGAATTGGCAAAGGGATATTTGGAAGCCCTTAGAGGCCTATGGTGAAAAAGGAAATATCTTCCGTTCAAAACTGGAAAGAAGCTTTCTGAGAAACTGCTCTGTATTCTGTTCATTCAACTCACAGAGTTACATCTTTTCCTTCAAGAAGCCTTTCGCTAAGGCTGTTCTTGTGGAATTGGCAAAGGGATATTTGGAAGCCCATAGAGGGCTATTGTGAAAAAGGAAATATCTTCCGTTCAAAACTGGAAAGAAGCTTTCTGAGAAACTGCTCTGTGTTCCGCTAATTCAGTTCACAGAGTTACATCTTTCCCTTCAAGAAGCCTTTCGCTAAGGTTGTTTTTGTGGAATTGGCAAATGGATATTTGGAAGCCCATAGAGGGCTACGGTGAAAAAGGAAATATCTTCCGTTCAAACCTGGAAAGAAGCTTTCTGAGAAACTGCTCTGTGTTCTGTTAATTCATCTCACAGAGTTACATCTTTCCCTTCAAGAAGCCTTTCGCTAAGGCTGTTCTTGTGGAATTGGAAAAGGGATATTTGGAAGCCCATAGAGGGCTACGGTGAAAAAGGAAATATCCTCCGTTCAAAACTGGAAAGAAGCTTTCTGAGAAACTGCTCTGTGTTCTGTAAATTCATCTCACCGAGTTACATCTTTGCCTTCAAGAAGCCTTTCGCTAAGGCTGTTCTTGTGGAATTGGCAAAGGGATATTTGGAAGCCCATAGAGGGCTATGGTGAAAAAGGAAATATCTTCCGTTGAAAACTGGAAAGAAGCTTTCTGAGAATCTGCTCTGTGTTCTCTTAATTCATCTCACAGAGTTACATCTTTCCCTTCAAAAAGCCTATCGCTAAGGCTGTTCTTGTGGAATTGGCAAAGGGATATTTGGAATCCCATAGAGGGCTACGGTGAAAAAGGGAATATCTTCCGTTCAAAACTGGAAAGAAGCTTTCTGAGAAACTGCTCTGTGTTCTCTTCATTCATCTCACAGTGTTACATCTTTCCCTTCAAGAAGCCTTTCGCTAAGGCTGTTCTTGTGGAATTGGCAAAGTGATATTTAGAAACCCATAGAGGGCTACGGTGAAAAAGGAAATATCCTCCGTTCAAAACTGGAAAGAAGCTTTCTGAGAAACTGCTCTGTGTTCTCTTAATTCATCTCACAGAGTTACATCTTTCCCTTCAAGAAGCCTTTCGCTAAGGCTGTTCTTGTGGAATTGGCAAAGGGATATTTAGAAGCCCATAGAGGGCTACGGTGAAAAAGGAAATATCCTCCTTTCAAAACTGGAAAGAAGCTTTCTGAGAAACTGCTCTGTGTTCTCTTAATTCATCTCACAGAGTTACATCTTTCCCTTCAAGAAGCCTTTCGCTAAGACTGTTCTTGTGGAATTGGCAAAGGGATATGTGGAAGCCCGTAGAGGGCTATGGTGAAAAAGGAAATATCTTCCGTTCAAAACTGGAAAGAAGCTTTCTGAGAAACTGCTCTGTGTTCTGTTGATTCATCTCACAGAGTTACATCTTTCACTTCAAGAAGCCTTTCGCTAAGGCTGTTCTTGTGGAATTGGCAAAGGGATACTTGGAAGCCCATAGAGGGCTGTGGTGAAAAAGGAAATATCTTCCGTTCAAAAGTGGAAAGAAGCTTTCGGAGCAACTGCTCTGTGTTCTGTTAATTCATCTCACAGAGCTACATCTTTCCCTTCAACAAGCCTTTCGCTAAGGCTGTTCTTGTGGAATTGGCAAAGGGATATTTGGAAGCCCTTAGAGGCCTATGGTGAAAATGGAATTATCTTCCGTTCAAAACTGGAAAGAAGCTTTCTGAGAAACTGCTCTGTGTTCTGTTCATTCATCTCACAGAGTTACAACTTTCCCTTCAAGAAGCCTTTCGCTAAGGCTGTTCTTGTGGAATTGGCAAAGGGATATTTGGAAGCCCATAGAGGGCTATGGTGAAAAAGGAAATATCTTCCGTTCAAAACTGGAAAGAAGCTTTCTGAGAAACTGCTCAGTGTTCTCTTAATTCATCTCACAGAGTTACATCTTTCCCTTCAAGAAGCCTTTCGCTAAGGCTGTTCTTGTGGAATTGGCAAAGGGATATGTGGAAGCCCGTAGAGGGCTATGGTGAAAAAGGAAATATCTTCCGTTCAAAACTGGAAAGAAGCTTTCTGAGAAACTGCTCTGTGTTCTGTTAATTCATCTCACAGAGTTACATCTTTCCCTTCAAGAAGCCTTTCGCTAAGGCTGTTCTTGTGGAATTGGCAAAGGGATATTTGGAAGCCCATAGAGGGCTATGGTGAAAAAGGAAAATATCTTCCGTTCAAAACTGGAAAGAAGCTTTCTGAGAAACTGCTCTGTGTTCTGTTAATTCATCTCACCGAGTTACATCTTTCCCTTCAAGAAGCCTTTCGCTAACGCTGTTCATGTGGAATTGGCAAAGGGATATTTGGAAGCCCATAGAGGGCTACGGTGAAAAAGGAAATATCTTCCGTTCAAAACTGGAAAGAAGCTTTCTGAGAAACTGCTCTGTGTTCTGGTAATTCATCTCACAGAGTTACATCTTTCCCTGCAACAAGCCTTTCGCTATGGCTGTTCTTGAGGAATTGGCAAAGTGATATTTGGAAGCCCATAGAGGGCTATGGTGAAAAAGGAAATATCTTCCGTTCAAAACTGGAAAGAAGCTTTCTGAGAAACTGCTCTGTGTTCTGCTAATTCAGTTCACAGAGTTACATCATTCCCTTCAAGAAGCCTTTCGCTAAGGTTGTTCTTGTGGAATTGGCAAAGGGATATTTGGAAGCCCCTAGAGGGCTACGGTGAAAAAGGAAATATCTTCCGTTCAAACCTGGAAAGAAACTTTCTGAGAAACTGCTCTGTGTTCTGTTAATTCATCTCACATTGTTACATCTTTCCCTTCAAAAAGCCTTTCCCTAAGGCTATTCTTGTGCAATTGGCAAAGGGATATTTGGAAGCCCATAGAGGGCTATGGTGAAAAAGGAAATATCTTCCGTTCAATACTGGAAAGAATCTTTCTGAGAAACTGCTCTGTGTCCTGTTAATTCATCTCACAGAGTTACATCATTCCCTTCAAAAGCATTTCGCTAAGGCTGTTCTTGTGGAATTGGCAAAGGGATATTTGGAACCCCTAGAGGCCTCTGGTGAAAAAGGAAATATCTTTCGTTCAAAACTGGAAAGAAGCTTCCTGAGAAACTGCTCTGTGTTCTGTTAATTCATCTCACCGAGTTATATCTTTCCCTTCAAGAAGCCTTTCGCTAAGGCTGTTCTTGTGGAATTGGCAAAGGGATATTTGGAAGCCCATAGAGGGCTATGGTGAAAAAGGAAATATCTCCCGTTCAAAACTGGAAAGAAGCTTTCTGAGAAACTGCTCCTTGTTCTCTTCATTCATCTCACAGAGTTACATCTTTCCCTTCAAGAAGCCTTTCGCTAATGCTGTTCTTCTGGAATTGGCAAAGGGATATTTGGAAGCCCATAGAGGGCTATGGTGAAAAAGGAAATATCCTCCGTTCAAAAGTGGAAAGAAGCTTTCGGAGAAACTGCTCTGTGTTCTGTTAATTCATCTCACAGAGTTACATCTTTCCCTTCAACAAGCCATTCGCTAAGGCTGTTCTTGTGGAATTGGCAAAGGGATATTTGGAAGCCCTTAGAGGCCTATGGTGAAAAAGGAAATATCTTCCGTTCAAAACTGGAAAGAAGCTTTCTGAGAAACTGCTCTGTATTCTGTTCATTCAACTCACAGAGTTACATCTTTTCCTTCAAGAAGCCTTTCGCTAAGGCTGTTCTTGTGGAATTGGCAAAGGGATATTTGGAAGCCCATAGAGGGCTATTGTGAAAAAGGAAATATCTTCCGTTCAAAACTGGAAAGAAGCTTTCTGAGAAACTGCTCTGTGTTCCGCTAATTCAGTTCACAGAGTTACATCTTTCCCTTCAAGAAGCCTTTCGCTAAGGTTGTTTTTGTGGAATTGGCAAATGGATATTTGGAAGCCCATAGAGGGCTACGGTGAAAAAGGAAATATCTTCCGTTCAAACCTGGAAAGAAGCTTTCTGAGAAACTGCTCTGTGTTCTGTTAATTCATCTCACAGAGTTACATCTTTCCCTTCAAGAAGCCTTTCGCTAAGGCTGTTCTTGTGGAATTGGAAAAGGGATATTTGGAAGCCCATAGAGGGCTACGGTGAAAAAGGAAATATCCTCCGTTCAAAACTGGAAAGAAGCTTTCTGAGAAACTGCTCTGTGTTCTGTAAATTCATCTCACCGAGTTACATCTTTGCCTTCAAGAAGCCTTTCGCTAAGGCTGTTCTTGTGGAATTGGCAAAGGGATATTTGGAAGCCCATAGAGGGCTATGGTGAAAAAGGAAATATCTTCCGTTGAAAACTGGAAAGAAGCTTTCTGAGAATCTGCTCTGTGTTCTCTTAATTCATCTCACAGAGTTACATCTTTCCCTTCAAAAAGCCTATCGCTAAGGCTGTTCTTGTGGAATTGGCAAAGGGATATTTGGAATCCCATAGAGGGCTACGGAGAAAAGGGAATATCTTCCGTTCAAAACTGGAAAGAAGCTTTCTGAGAAACTGCTCTGTGTTCTCTTCATTCATCTCACAGTGTTACATCTTTCCCTTCAAGAAGCCTTTCGCTAAGGCTGTTCTTGTGAATTGGCAAAGTGATATTTAGAAACCCATAGAGGGGCTACGGTGAAAAAGGAAATATCCTCCGTTCAAAACTGGAAAGAAGCTTTCTGAGAAACTGCTCTGTGTTCTCTTAATTCATCTCACAGAGTTACATCTTTCCCTTCAAGAAGCCTTTCGCTAAGGCTGTTCTTGTGGAATTGGCAAAGGGATATTTAGAAGCCCATAGAGGGCTACGGTGAAAAAGGAAATATCCTCCTTTCAAAACTGGAAAGAAGCTTTCTGAGAAACTGCTCTGTGTTCTCTTAATTCATCTCACAGAGTTACATCTTTCCCTTCAAGAAGCCTTTCGCTAAGACTGTTCTTGTGGAATTGGCAAAGGGATATGTGGAAGCCCGTAGAGGGCTATGGTGAAAAAGGAAATATCTTCCGTTCAAAACTGGAAAGAAGCTTTCTGAGAAACTGCTCTGTGTTCTGTTGATTCATCTCACAGAGTTACATCTTTCACTTCAAGAAGCCTTTCGCTAAGGCTGTTCTTGTGGAATTGGCAAAGGGATACTTGGAAGCCCATAGAGGGCTGTGGTGAAAAAGGAAATATCTTCCGTTCAAAAGTGGAAAGAAGCTTTCGGAGCAACTGCTCTGTGTTCTGTTAATTCATCTCACAGAGCTACATCTTTCCCTTCAACAAGCCTTTCGCTAAGGCTGTTCTTGTGGAATTGGCAAAGGAGTATTTGGAAGCCCTTAGAGGCCTATGGTGAAAATGGAATTATCTTCCGTTCAAAACTGGAAAGAAGCTTTCTGAGAAACTGCTCTGTGTTCTGTTCATTCATCTCACAGAGTTACAACTTTCCCTTCAAGAAGCCTTTTCGCTAAGGGCTGTTCTTGTGGAATTGGCAAAGGGATATTTGGAAGCCCATAGAGGGCTATGGTGAAAAAGGAAATATCTTCCGTTCAAAACTGGAAAGAAGCTTTCTGAGAAACTGCTCAGTGTTCTCTTAATTCATCTCACAGAGTTACATCTTTCCCTTCAAGAAGCCTTTCGCTAAGGCTGTTCTTGTGGAATTGGCAAAGGGATATGTGGAAGCCCGTAGAGGGCTATGGTGAAAAAGGAATATATCTTCCGTTCAAAACTGAGAAAGAAGCTTCTGAGAAACTGCTCTGTGTTCTGTTAATTCATCTCACAGAGTTACATCTTTCCCTTCAAGAAGCCTTTCGCTAAGGCTGTTCTTGTGGAATTGGCAAAGGGATATTATGGAAGCCCCATAGAGGGCTATGGTAGAAAAGGAAAATATCTTCCGTTCAAAACTGGAAAAGAAGCTTCTCTGAGAAACTGCTCTGTGTTCTGTTAATCATCTCACGGAGTACATCTTCTCCCTTCAAGAAGCCTTTCGCTAACGCTGTTCATGTGGAATTGGCAAAGGGATATTTGGAAAGCCCATAGAGGGCTACGGTTGAAAAAGGAAATATTCATCGTTCATAAACTGGAAAGAAGCTTTTCTGAGACACTGCTCTGTGTTCTGGTAATTCATCTCACAGAGTTACATCTTTCTCCTGCAACAAGCCTTCAGCTATGGCTGTTCTTTGAGGAACTTGGCAAAGTGATATTTGGAAGCCCATAGAGGGCTATGGTGAAAAAGGAAAATATCTTCCGTTTCAAAACTGGAAAGAAGCTTTCTGAGAGAAACTGCTCTGTAGTTCTGCTAATTCAGTTCACAGAAGTATTACATCATTCCCTTCAAGAAGCCTATTCGCTAAGGTTGTTCTTGTGGAATTGGCAAAGGGATATTTGGAAGCGCCCTAAGAGGCTACGAGGAGAAAAAGGATATATCTTCCGTTTCAAACCTGGAAAAGAAACTTTCTAGAGAACAGAGCTTCTGTGTTCTGTTAATTCATCTCACATTGTTTACATCTTATCCTATCAAAAAGACTTTCGCTAAGGCTATTCTTGTGGGAATTGGCAAAGGGATATTTGATAGCACCATAAGAGGGCTATGGTGAAAAAGGAAATATCCTTTCAATCTGTACTGGAAAAGAATCTTTCTGAGAAATGCTCTGTAGTCTGTTAATTCATCTTCACAAGTAGTTACATCATTCCCTTCAAAAGCATTTCGCTAAAGGCTGTTCTTGTGGAATTTGGCAAAGGGATATTTGGAACCCCTAGAGGCCTCTGGTGAAAAAGGAAATACTCTTTCGTTCAAAACTGGAAAGAAAGCTCTCTGAGAAACTGCTCTGTTGTTCTGTTAATTCATCTCACCGAGTTATATCTTTCCCCTTCAAGAAGCCTTTCGCGATTAGGTGTTCTTGTGGAATTGGCAAAAGCGGATATTTGGAAGCCCATAGAGGGCTATGGTGAAAAAGGAAATATCTCCGTTCAAAGACTGGAAAGAAGCTTTCTGAGAAACTGCTCTGTGTTCTGGTAATTCATCTCACAGAGTTACAATCTTTCCCTGCAACAAAGCCTTTCGCGTAAGACTATTCTTGTGGAATTGGCAAAGGGATATTTGGAAGCCCATAGAGGGGCTGGGGTGAAAAAGGAAATATCTTCCGTTCAAAACTGGAAAAAAGCTTTCTGAGAAACTGCTCCTTGTTCTCTTCATTCATCTCACAGAGTTACATCTTTCGCTTCAAGAAGCCTTTCGCTAATGCTGTTCTTCTGAATTGGCGAAAGGGATATTTTGGAAGCCCATAGAGGGCTATGGTGAAAAAGGAAATATCCTCCGTTCAAAAGTGGAAAGAAGCTTTCAGAGAAACTGCTCTGTGTTCTGTTAATTCATCTCACAGAGTTACATCTTTCCCTTCAACAAGCCATTCGCTAAGGCTGTTCTTGTGGAATTGGCAAAGGGATATTTGGAAGCCCTTAGAGGCCTATGGTGAAAAAGGAAATATCTTCCGTTCAAAACTGGAAAGAAAGCTTTCTGAGAAACTGCTCTGTATTCTGTTCATTCAACTCACAGAGTTACATCTTTCCTTCAAGCAGCCTTTCGCTAAGGCTGTTCTTGTGGAATTGGCAAAGGGATATTTGGAAGTCCATAGAGGGCTATGGTGAAAAAGGAAATATCTTCCGTTCAAAACTGGAAAGAAGCTTTCTGAGAAACTCCTCTGTGTTCTGCTAATTCAGTTCACAGAGTTACATCTTTCCCTTCAAAGAGCCTTTCGCTAAGTTTGTTCTTGTGGAATTGGCAAAGGGATATTTGGAAGCCCATAGAGGGCTACGGTGAAAAAGGAAATATCTTCCGTTCAAACCTGGAAAGAAGCTTTCTGAGAAACTGCTCTGTGTTCTGTTAATTCATCTCACAGTGTTACATCTTTCCCATCAAAAAGCTTTCGCTAAGGCTCATTCTTGTGGAATTGGCAAAGGGATATTTGGAAGCCCATAGAGGGCTATGGTGAAAAAGGGAAATATCTCCCGTTCAAAACTGGAAAGAAGCTTTCTGAGAAAACTGCTCTGTGTTCTGGTAATTCATCTCACAGAGTTACATCTTTCCTGCAACAAGCTTTCGCTAAGACTATTCTTGTGGAATTGGCAAAGGGACATTTGGAAGCCCATAGAGGCGTATGGTGAAAAAGGAAATATCTTCCGTTCAAAACTGGAAAGAAGCTTTCTGAGAAACTGCTCCTTGTTCTCTTCATTCATCTCACAGAGTTACATCTTTCCCCTTCAAGAAGCCTTTCGCTAAGGCTGTTCTTCTGGAATTGGCAAAGGGATATTTGGAAGCCCATAGAGGGCTATGGTGAAAAAGGAAATATCCTCCGTTCAAAGTGGAAAGAAGCTTTCGAGAAACTGCTCTGTGTTCTGTTAATTCATCTCACAGAGTTACATCTTTCCCTTCAACAAGCCATTCGCTAAGGCTGTTCTTGTGGAATTGGGCAAAGGGATATTTGGAAGCCCTTAGAGGCCTATGGTGAAAAAGGAAATATCTTCCGTTCAAAACTGGAAAGAAGCTTTCTGAGAAACTGCTCTGTATTCTGTTCATTCATCTCACAGAGTTACATCTTTCCCTCAAGAAGCCTTTCGCTAGGCTGTTCTTGTGGAATTGGCAAAGGGATATTTGGAAGCCATAGAGGGCTATGGTGAAAAAGGAATTATCTTCCGTTCA